>NC_051863.1:85523753-86123753 GCF_015732765.1 Culex quinquefasciatus | reverse complement strand
AAAATCTAAAAATCTAAAAATCTAAAGATCTAAAAATCTAAAAATCTAAAAATCTAAAAATCTAAAAATCTAAAAATCTAAAAATCTAAAAATCTAAAAATCTAAAAATCTAAAAATCTAAAAATCTAAAAATCTAAAAATCTAAAAATCTAAAAATCTAAAAATCTAAAAATCTAAAAATCTAAAAATCTAAAAATCTAAAAATCTAAAAATCTAAAAATCTAAAAATCTAAAAATCTAAAAACCTAAAAACCTAAAAATCTAAAAATCTAAAAATCTAAAAATCTAAAAATCTAAAAATCTAAAAATCTAAAAATCTAAAAATCTAAAAATCTAAAAATCTAAAAATCTAAAAATCTAAAAATCTAAAAACCTAAAAACCTAAAAACCTAAAAACCTAAAAATCTAAAAATCTAAAAATCTAAAAATCTAAAAATCTAAAAATCTAAAAATCTAAAAATCTAAAAATCTAAAAATCTAAAAATCTAAAAATCTAAAAATCTAAAAATCTAAAAATCTAAAAATCTAGAAATCTAAAAATCTAAAAATCTAAAGATCTAAAAATCAAATCATCTAAAAATCTAAAAATCTAAAAATCTAAAAATCTAAAAATCTAAAAATCTAAAAATCTAAAAATCTAAAAATCTAAAAATCTAAAAATCTAAAAATCTAAAAATCTAAAAATCTAAAAATCTAAAAATCTAAAAATCTAAAAATCTAAAAATCTGAAAATCTAAAAATCTAAAAATCTAAAAATCTAAAATCTAAAAATCTAAAAATCTAAAATCTAAAAATCTAAAAATCTAAAAATCTAAAAATCTAAAAATCTAAAATCTAAAAATCTAAAAATCTAAAAATCTAAAGATCTAAAAATCTAAAAATCTAAAAATCTAAAAATCTAAAAATCTAAAAATCTAAAATCTAAAAATCTAAAAATCTAAAAATCTAAAAATCTAAAAATCTAAAAATCTAAAATCTAAAAATCTAAAAATCTAAAAATCTAAAAATCTAAAAATCTAAAAATCTAAAAATCTAAAAATCTAAAAATCTAAAAATCTAAAAATCTAAAAATCTAAAAATCTAAAAATCTAAAAATCTAAAAATCTAAAAATCTGAAAATCTAAAAATCTAAAAATCTAAAAATCTAAAAATCTAAAAATCTAAAAATTTAAAAATCTAAAAATCTAAAAATCTAAAAATCTAAAAATCTAAAAATCTAAAAATCTAAAAATCTAAAAATCTAAAAATCTAAAAATCTAGAAATCTAAAAATCTAAAAATCTAAAAATCTAAAAATCTAAAAATCTAAAAATCTAAAAATCTAAAAATCTAAAAATCTGAAAATCTAAAAATCTAAAAATCTAAAAATCTAAAAATTTAAAAATCTAAAAATCTAAAAATCTAAAAATCTAAAAATCTAAAAATCTAAAAATCTAAAAATCTAAAAATCTAAAAATCTAAAAATCTAAAAATCTAAAAATCGAAAAATCTAAAAATCTAAAAATCTCAAAATCTAAAAATCAAAAATCTAAAAATCTAAAAATCTAAAAATCAAAAAATCTAAAAATCTAAAAATCTAAACATCTAAAAATCTAAAAATCTAAAAATCTAAAAATCTAAATTTTCAAATCTAAAAAACTAAAAATCTTAACATCTTAAAGTTTAAAATCTATAAATCTGTAAATCTATTAATTTTTTTTAATTCTTTAAATTTTTAAAATGCTTTAAATTTTTTAAATTTTTTAAATTTTTTAAATTTTTTAAATTTTTTAAATTCTTTAAATTCTTTAAATTCTTTAAATTCTTTAAATTCTTTAAATTCTTTAAATTCTTTAAATTCTTTAGATTCTTTAAATTCTTTAAATTCTTTAAGTTCTTCAAATTCTTTAAATTCTTTAAATTCTTTAAATTCTTTAAATTCTTTAAATTCTTTAAATTCTTTAAATTCTTTAAATTCTTTAAATTCTTTAAATTCTTTAAATTCTTTAAATTCTTTAAATTCTTTAAATTCTTTAAATTCTTTAAATTCTTTAAATTCTTTAAATTCTTTAAATTCTTTAAATTCTTTAAATTCTTTAAATTCTTTAAATTCTTTAAATTCTTTAAATTCTTTAAATTCTTTAAATTCTTTAAATTCTTTAAATTCTTTAAATTCTTTAAATTCTTTAAATTCTTTAAATTCTTTAAATTCTTTAAATTCTTTAAATTCTTTAAATTCTTTAAATTCTTTAAATTCTTTAAATTCTTTAAATTCTTTAAATTCTTTAAATTCTTTAAATTCTTTAAATTCTTTAAATTCTTTAAATTCTTTAAATTTTTAAATTCTTTAAATTCTTTAAATTCTTTAAATTCTTTAAATTCTTTAAATTCTTTAAATTCTTTAAATTCTTTAAATTCTTTAAATTCTTTAAATTCTTTAAATTCTTTAAATTCTTTAAATTCTTTAAATTCTTTAAATTCTTTAAATTCTTTAAATTCTTTAAATTCTTTAAATTCTTTAAATTCTTTAAATTCTTTAAATTCTTTAAATTCTTTAAATTCTTTAAATTCTTTAAATTCTTTAAATTCTTTAAATTCTTTAAATTCTTTAAATTCTTTAAATTCTTTAAATTCTTTAAATTCTTTAGATTCTTTAAACTCTTTTTTTTTTTTGATATTTTAAGATTTTTGGATGAACCAGTTTAGCTAAATCGGTTAAGTTTTGAAACAGAGCGACTACTCATGAAATTTTGAGAAGTTAGATGTATTGCATAATTATGTTTCTGATGAAAAGTCATGTTTTTTGTTCTCTTTCTGGAGTAAGTATGTAGAACAATATAAGATTACCACCCTTTTAGTAAAACTTTGTTGAAAACGTACTCTTTTTATATTTTTAACGCTAAGTTTAGATAAAGACCTTTCGAAAACACTATTAAACTTTGAGTTTTGGTCATGTTTTGCATGAGATATAAATTTTACAAATTGACTGTAACACATTTTGCTATGATATTTTTTTCGTTCAGTCCCTCTCCCCCGTGCCCCTCCCAAAATACACTAATTTGCATATTTTCTCCTTCAAGTAGACATCCTGACGATTCCAAAGCACTATAAAACATTAATGTTTTATAGTGCTTTGCAATTATGCCTATTTCCCAAGCCTGCAAAAATTTACTTTAACGCATTTTGCAGCCTTCGGGTTGAACAGGGTTTTTTTTCCTTCGGGTTCGGACTATTAAGTTGTCCCGAAGGTAAGAATTGTTGGTGGTGGCCAATGTGGTTCACTCTATAACACTCACTTGGCTGATCTGGGCTGTTCCGGCTGAAACTTACCAAACTAACCCATCCAAAACTGCGACCAAAGAAAAACACTGACAAAGCACTTCATCACCGCACCGGGACTGTTTCGTATTCGAAAGCTTGGACGAGGAACCGGTCGCGTCTGCCGAATTCGCCAATAAAAAAACGACCACCGTAATCAAAACTCCGGAAACGTGACGACATTGGAGATACTTGGCCACCGTATTAGCAAAACGGCCCGGAAACCCGGCGCTACGCGACTAAGTGGCCCAAAAGTTTGTTTTGATCTGTTTGCCAAAAAAAAAAAAAAACAAAGTACCGAAACGTCATCACTGTTTACCGTGGTGGTCGATACTTTGTAAAGCAGAAAACGGCGGGCGCCGAAATGTAGGCAACAAAATCGCCGATTTCGTCGACATTGTAGACATTATCGAAAAAATTGTTTTCAAAATCGAAAACATTCAATGTTTTCGATTTTATCGCCAAATGTTTCCAAACACACAGACAGGATTTCTATCCGTGCGGACTAACCTACAAAGGTTAGGTCGTTAGCTCAGTCCAGGTGTAGGAGTCGTCTCCCTGGGTCCTGTCTCGGTGGAGTCGCTGGTAGGCAGTTGGACTAACAATCCAAAGGTCGTCAGTTCGAATCCCGGGGTAGATGGAAGCTAAGGTGTAAAAAGAGGTTTGCAATTGCCTCAACAATCAAGCCTTCGGACACCTAGTTTCGAGTAGGAATCTCGCAATCGAGAACGCCAAGGCAATGCTGTAGAGCGAATAATTTGATTTTGATTTTTTATTTTTAGAATTTGCCGGAATTGGACGTCAGGATGCAATAGGCATGGAAGGCTCCGGCTGCAGGTTCAGGACAGGAAGGACACACTCGCAAATTCGTTGAAGTGTATTTCTAGCGCTCCAAAGTTTTGTTTAGTTCGGGTTATATTGAAGAAATTTCGGTTGAAAAATGATCTATGAAGTGCAATAAAAAGTATTTTAGTCCAATCTTAGTGTTTGCATGTTTTTCTCTGAAATCTTAAGCTGAATCTGACTCTAGACTCCGAGGGAGGCAAGTTAAAAAAAGGTTTTATTTCGAATGTTATATTAGAAAATGTAACAGTATCTGAAGCTGCTCAATCCCGTTAACAAACCATTTCCCAAACAGGCGTAAGGATAAAGGCACAGGAACCATCAGGAAACATCGACGATCACTCCCAACATCCCATTATCAAATTCCCAACAACGCGATATCATTCAAAAAAATCAGATTCCCCTTCGGTCAGCTGAGAGTCGGTAATGTTGTATAGTAAACAAACTGAAAATAAAACGGGCAGAGCGAGGAACGGGAGAGAGAGAAAATATTTTGCTCCTCCCATTTTTTTGACATTTGCAGGGTTGGATCGACAACAGTAGGAGCCCAGCTGTAAAACAGAAATATAAAGTCCAAAATCAGCTGCAAACCGGCTGTAAATGCGCTTTTGGTGCAATTTTGAAAACATCTTAGCTGTTATGCACAGCACTAAATGCGCTTTTAGTGCTGAATAATTTCCCGTTTTAGTGCTATTTGGTTACTTGGGATAAGATGTAGACTTATGAAAATCTTACATTCTTTTTCCTCAGTGTATCACATTTTCTGTCATGGGACTATTATGCCATAGAATAGAGATAGGTAGAATTGCCACTTGCCGATTCCCCCACTGCTCGAAACGGGGAACTTCAGTCGAAATGCGCACTGGGCTTTTTGATGGAACTGCCCTGTGCATTCTGGAGGGTGCGTTTTGTTTGACAGTGACAGATTGAAATAAAAAAGGCTTGTTGACATTCAGTTGGCGATCAAAAATGTGAAATGGTGCTTGGACGCTGGATAAAAAGACGAGACCAGTGGAGGCGGTTGAACGTCAGGATTGGGCACAAATGGCGGTTAAAATTGGGGTGCGGTGGCCTTGCTGGTCAGGTTGGTCGACGAGAAGCGAGTGAGTTGAACAAAGTGGTTTTTTCCTCAGAACCTCCACCAGCGCTCCACGACCACTTTTCTTCACTCCGAAACTGCAAAATCCAACGAGCGCCGCCGGAAGCACTGTGCCTCACACGGCGTGGCCGGGTTTCTTCCTCGGAATCTTCAAGCTGGAACACCACAATCACTTTTCCTCCGTAACGGCAAAATAGCCTTTTCCTCCTCCGATTCTTCACTTGGTTTGACAGCAACAGCGAAATGTCAATATGACAAAACAGATGTTTTGGAGAATTGAAAACGGATGTCAACTTATTTGGCATATTCTTGAAATTTTGAAAAAAAGGATGCTGATGCGAAATACAAATAATTTAATCTTCTTTTAAAAGAAATATCCTAGTTAATGAATGCATTTATCTTGAATTTTCATAATTGTTTTGATTTGTTTTCCATGTTTTTTAATCATTTTAAATTTTTAATGAATAATATATATGTGCCAACCAGTTCTCCACATTCTTGACAGTATTATGCGCAGGGTGTTTTAGTTCCCCGTTTCGCCGCTGGCATCAGTTAGGCAGCACAGTTTTGTTCCCCGGTCGGTAAATGAGTGGCAATTACCTATCTCTATTCTATGATTATGCTTAGAACGACAGTTTATCAGGTTTAAAATTATGGTAAAAAGGACTGACAAAATGGATAAACAAATGAAATAAGCTCAAAATGTAAGTAAGGGAGCGTTCTTTTATTACGTAACGCAAAAATCGGATTTTTAGACCCCCCCCTCCCCTCCCCCTCTTATCAAAATTTCCATACAAAAAAAAAATGCATGAAGCGTAACACGGCCTCTGACCCCCCCCCCTCCCCCCAACTGCGTTACGTAATAAAAGAACGCTCCCTAAGAACAAAGCTTACCTGCTGCTTCCTTCCTGATGTAAGCATTCAGAGCTTCGGCAAACTGGTTTGAATTTTCCAGGGCATTGCAAACTTTTCTAATCCGTTGAGGCATCTCGTCCAGTAATGCATTTTCACAAATGGGGGGCACGGCGGTTGTTGCTTGACATGCGCTAAGTGAAATATTCACTAGCAGAATTATGCAAAACAAACAACTAATTGATACTTTTCGGAGCCTAAAAAATACAATAAGATATTGAACACGGACAGTTTTGACTAATCTTTAGTGCTCGTTTTGTTCATTCACTATTAATGAAAATTTTGACATATCAAGGTTATTGAAATATTCAGTTTTATAAATAGTTTGAGAACAAATACGACACAAAAAGTTTGAAAAGTGCATCCGAAGTAAGAAAAGACACTGCTTCAAAACGTGCAGTAGAGTAAACCAGGACAAGAGTGCGCACTAGCCTTTGCTGGCAACCAAAAGCTCGCTTGGTTGCATGAGCGTCGCGACGCCTTTTATCACGTAACGCATTTTTTTAGATTCACTATTTCTTCAATGCATATTTACAGTTTAAAAAAAGAAAAAAAATATTAAAATTGTTGTTTTGAGTCGCTATTTATTATATTATAAAAATCCCGATACTGTGAAATTATATATTAGCTATTTTGTTATTTCACAAAAATCTAAAAACAAGTTCATACAACAAGTTGTATTGCAGATTCAGAAAAAAAAATCAAGAAGTAGATAATAGTTCCCAAAAATAATGAGGCTACTAATTAACGTTTCATTAAATAAGTATGAATAAATCGTAACTGAATTCATTGAAAAGAAACACATTTATAACTTTTCTTTATACATTACTGGCACTATTGGCATAGTTATAAACACTACCAGGTCCCGGGAATTCCCGGGAAATTTCCAAATTCAACTCTCGATTCCCGGGAAATTGAAAATCTCGAGAATAGTCACCCTCTACACACAAAGCTTTTAGAACCGTTTGTGTAAATGTGAAAATTTAGGCGAAATTACACTGGATAGCCCAACACATGGAATCCATGAAATAAAAAAATGTATGTGAAAGATAAGCAACTTTATCCATTCCATTAAAACATAACAAAACAAAAATTTTCAAGGAAAATGTTACTAACATTCTTCAAATTATTGACCCTAGAAGCAAAATTAAGTGGAACTTTGTGTTTTCCCAAAAAATATTGCTGTTTTTGGAGTTGGAATTTTGCTTCGGTTTAAAATCTAATGGGTCCGCGATAATGGTGTTTCTGCAAATCAAAATTATACAAGAAATTGTATAATATTTTACTTTACGACTAAAAGTTGGTGGGCATGCCAATCTATGCAACTTTGTCGAAGACACCCAAATTTTACTTTTTCACTCTTGCTACAAGCAATTGAATACAAGCAGCAGAATATAATATATTTAGAGCAATTTATGTGCTCTTAAAAAACCAACATTTTTATGTTGAAAAAAAAAATATTTTGCTAGAAATTTAACAAAAGTCAAAGCATTTTTGTGTTAGAAATATTCAATTTAAACACTTCAGTATTTCGAAAACGTAGGCCAATCCCAACGCACAAGTTTGCATTTAAAACGATAAAAATATCTCAAATTCCATTTTCTTTAAACTTGAAATATCTTATTCTTTTTATTTCAGATTTTCAATAGAAATGTGTAAATTTCAATTAAATAGCTGATTATATAAAAAAAATACTTCAAAACATAAAAAGCTTGATGGTTCCTGATGCTGGAAAAAATGGTGAAATTTAAATTTTAATTTTTTTGTAGTTGGAATATAAAATCTCTAGCTATTTCAAAGAATTGATATAAAACCCTGAAATTTTTGCCACTTGAGCGCCCCTTTGATAAATGAATTGAATTGAATTTTAAATTTAATTCTGGTACAATTATTGAAATAGTTGATTTTGGCGCCCCAAGTGTTATAAGTAATACTTGTAATATTCCGACCAAGATTACCGAGTTATTTTGTAAAAAGTAAATCTTTCCCAGTTCCTGAGGGGAACACCCTTGAAGAGTATCGGGGCCGGCATTTACAAAGCGGATTCAGTGGCAGTTTCATTCTCAACTTAATGTTAACATGATAAGGTTAATGTTAACATTCCATAGGTCGCCTCCATAAGGTGTCGTGATAAGGTCCAGTTTGTGACGATACACTACCTTCCCTTTACTAAGAAATCGATTCCAGAAGGGAAAAGATCACCAGTTGTGTTAGTCCGAGCCGGGATTTGAACCCCGATCTACCGCTTACGAGGCGGAAGCGTTACCACTGGGCTACGTGGCTCGGTCAGTTATTTTGTAGTCCTACTTTAAAATTTGGCGTCCCTTTTGTTCTGAATACCTTTCTAGGATTTTATAATAACATGACAAATTTGTACAATCATCGTTTTCGGCGCCCCCCAAGGGCTGGCGGTCGCCAACTGCGCCAACCCCTAGGTACGGCGCTGCGTAACATATAATCGATACCCCTTACCTTCCCTGTAACGCGTAACACAAGGTCTTTTTTTGCACATTTTTATAAGCGCTTATATGAAAATTTTGCGTTATGTAACATAAGTTTTGCTGGGCGTAAAGGCAAATGCTCGTTTGGATACGTCAAACTCGTGTCTGTTTGGGTACGTCAAATTCACTTCGACCAGTCTCCCTATTTAGGATCTCTAGCCGAAACCCCCTCCCGCCATAACTGCGTTACGTAATAAAAGAACGCTCCCTACTGCCAAAGAATCTTTTCTGCCGTAGCAGCAAGTGCTGCCAGAAGAGAGTAAATGAAAAATTGAAGTTTTCAGCGGAGGTATATTTAAATTCTGTAACATTCCTTATATTTCACGAATCTTTTCGCACTCTTCGGCCAAGTTGTTCTCTGCAACACAATCTAAGAGCTCGCAAGTTTTTTGAAAAATGCAAAAATCGTTAAGGGGATAAAAACTGTCAAAAACCAAAACGCACCAATTTTACGGGTTAAATCCCATGTAAACTTTAAAGTCAAAGTGCCAGGTCTTGTCGCAACCAATCAAGCTCATATTTGGGATTCGTGCTTAATACACCTACACTGAAAAAATATAAAAGTACCAAATTCCTAAATTCTAGGAATTTTGGCTCCTTTCCTTATTAAGTAATCCAAAAAAAACCCGATTACTAAATAAGAAAAAGAGGCAAAATTCCTAGAATAAAGGAATTGGGTACTATTTTTTTATTTCAGTGTAGGGGAACATGCCCTGAAATGCCCGCAAAAATGACCCATTTTGTTACATCCTAGTAATTACTAGTAAAATCGTGTAAAGATATTCACTGAATTGTTTCTCTAAATTGTACTGCATCTTTAAAAAATATGAAGGTGTACGGGGCAAGTGTGCGAACTTAAATTTCCCAAACAATTTTATATGAAGAAAAATTAAAAGTTGCCTAAATCGATTAATTCAAAACAAAAATATGTTGAAACGATGAAAAAATGTCATCCATGCAAATAACTTTTTTTTAACAATTGACCTTAAATATGATTGTTTTTGTAATACTATAGACTTAAAAAATATCTTTTTTTTATTGAACACCCGTTATAGCTAAAGAGCCTATATGGAGAGGCGAAATGTCACTCTCAGGGTTCCAATCGAACTGTCTAATCGGAATTCCAATCGAGCAACAAGATCATGCAAGAACAAGATTGGAATCAATTTAAAATAATTTTGGCAAAAAACGAGACTTATAACAATTACAAGTATTGTAAAACTGTTGTTGATTATAATCAGGTAGTTTTTATTATGTTTGTGCTTGTTCGGTACAAGAAAAGTGCCAACACCAAAGAAAAACTACAAGTTTTTCAACCTTAAATTTGAATGACTTTGGGTGTTTGAAATTTCTCCCAGAACATTTCATTTCCCTATGTATAGGACCATATAGTTATAGCACAGTTATAGCATACGAAAGCTTGAAGAACAACGTGACTAAGCAAAGAGGTAGTACCATTTTTGGTGAAATTTTTCTCTCAATTTTTGACAGAATCTTCGAAACTACATATGCATTGACTTACACAGTCACTTTTTACACATTTTTAACCAACCAAATTTTCAGCATTCCAAAATTCAACTTTTTTATCTGTGTATAGTAAAGAACTAGCATTGCTCTCTTTACGAAAAGCGGGTTTGATTTTATTTGCCAAGAAGATTGTTTTCCATAGGTACATTTAAGCTTCGTACACGGACGAACAAACATGACACGGGGTTTCAAAAAGTGAAGCAGGTTTTCTTTTACTTCTTCTTGGCGAAAACCTGCGGAAGCGAGATCGCTTATGTCAAAATCTTCGCGCCACGCGGTTTAAATTGCAAACAGAGCCAGCTGATGATGCAAATTCATGGGCCCTTTTTGAATGGTCGTATGAATTTATATTAAAAATAATTTTAGCATCCATGATAAATTACATACAATCATAAAGACAAATTTAATGTCAAAATAACTGTTACTAGCACCATGGGTGTTGCAGTTGCAGAGGATTAGGAAGCAGGTTTGGCAGTTGGCTCCAGGTGTTGGTATTCGGGTGTCGCCGATCTTCAGAGATGAATCATCATCAAGTGGATAAATCCGGTGAGGAAATTCCAACAGGAATATTTTATTGCGTGTATTCCCAAAAAAGACACGCGGCTAGAGGTGGGCAAAAAAGAGCGAGCCGCTCAAAGAGCCGGTTCACTAAAAAGAGCAAACGAACCAATGCTCATAAAAAAAGAACCGCGGTTCTTTTTAAACTCCGAACCGTTCCAAGATAGAATGATTTTTAAACTTGTTATAAATATAATTTACCGAATTTCAAACAAATTGCATCACAAAATTTGTTTTTAGAATTGAAAATGCAATTCTCAATTGAAAAATAATTGCTTATTTTTATTAATCCCAAAATCAGAATTAGAATTTAGAAAAGAGTTCGCAAAACCACACAATTCTTAAAAATAACCTTTTGATCAAAATTTTGAAAACGAGCGAAAGAGCCGTTCAAAAGAACGGCTCTTTTTAGTGAGCGAACGGAAATGAGCGGCTCCTAAAAAAGAGCGGTTTTGCCCACCTCTACACGCGGCATACCAGCCTCGAAACGACGCGCCGCACTTTCGGCAAATGCGCGCTGTCAAATCCCATACTACGCGTTTTGTTTTTGTTGATCTTCTTCTTCGAATTGCATGGCATTGTTGCCGGGTATGTTTTTTATTGCACCAAAAGTGCAAAAAATCGCTGGCAACAATGTCTGCGGCACATTCTGAAATGCCGCGCGGCGTGTACCTTCGAAAGAAACGGACAATATGTGTGAGTGTGAGTGAGTGTGCAAAAGTTGAGCCGGATCAACGCTAGAGTAAATTTTCAAAACAACCTATGAGTCATGGGTTTCCTATGCAGATAGGACCTTTTGAAAATTCAATCTAGAACGGATCAGTGATGCCAAACATTAAAAAATTAAAATATATCAATATTATTCATAATTTATCAATAAGTTTTGACGCAAAGTTTAATAATTTGCCCAAATACATTTTTTTTTTCTTTTTTTGACGAAGAACTTCGTCTTAGGGCTCTATACAGGGTAGCAATCCAAAATTTCGCGAAGCGAAATGAAACGCTTTGGTTTCACCTTCCCCTCTCGGCAAATTTCCCCTCTTCTTAGCGCACGCTGGTTGGTTGAACAAATGTTTCCCAATCAGTCAATCGAGAGACGTGAGATTGATGTATCTAAAATCACCCCCACTCTACCTCATAATTTTCGGATCGTCGACGGGGCAACAAAACTAAACCTAAACCAACAAAACTCGGCTCGGTTGATCCCGAAAATTCATTCTGTTGCTGGACGTCGACGAGTCAACATCAGGAGGAGATGGCCTGGAGGCCCGGTAGTAGACGGCTTGGAGGCCCGGGAGCAGATGGCTTGGAGACCCTAGAGCAGATGGCCTGGAGGCATGGACACGCCAAGACATGCCAGCCGGCATTAGCGGGAGTTGATTATTGGAACTGGCAACCACCTGGAGTGATACTGGACATGTAGTGGCCACCACCTGAAGTGGCCGGAGGCCCCAGGGATGTTCCGATAAGGGGACATTTGCGGAACCATAAGAGTTGGGGCAATATGGGTATCAAACTTTAGGGATTTTGATACTGGACATGAAATTTGACATTTTGGCAGTAATGGCCACCACCTGGAGTGGCCGGAGGCCCCGGGGATGTTCCGATAAGGGGACATTTGTGAAACCATAAGAGTTGGGGCAATATGGGTATCAAACTTTAGGGATTTTGATACTGGACATGAAATTTGACATTTTGGCAGTAATGGCCACCACCTGAAGTGGCCGGAGGCCGCAGGGATGTTTCGATAAGGGGACATTTGTGGAACCATAAGAGTTGGGGCAATATGTGTATCAAACTTTAGGGATTTTGATACTGCACATGAAATTTGACATTTTGGCAGTAATGGCCACCACCTGGAGTGGCCGGAGGCCCCGGAGATGTTCCGATAAGGGGACATTTGCAGAACTATAAGAGTTGGGGCAATATGGGTATATATCTCTAGGGTTTGTGTGTTGTGTCTTTAACACATGGTTCAGAATGACTCTTTGTAATAAATTTTATTGCTTGCAAAATATTTTTTGAAAATTGTTCAATGCCGAAAGTTTAACACAGAATTGATGAAATGATTTCATATAAACTGGCTCGAAAATTTTGCTATTACGATTAGCTGAAGAAGCGTTTGAAAGTTTTAATTGTTATCAAACGTCAAAATACCACGAGACCATCTTTGAGCAAAAATAAATAGATCTTACGAAATAACTATTTCTTGATTGATTTTGTGGCCAAGAAACGCAAATATTAAAAACTCTAAAAATTTCATTTACTTTTGTGTCCGAAGCTCTTCGTCATGATGGTTATGCCTGTAGGATTACCACTGCACCTTTTTTGATCAACAATTGCACATTCTCAACATAATAGGAATACACTCAACCCCCGGTGGTTGGTCACTTTTTCGTTTGACACTTTTTTAGTTTGTACCTCGTTGGTTGGTCAAAGTCAAACTAAAAAGTGACGAACTGTCACTTTTTACACGGCGCTCCCGCACACTATCAAAACACACGTTTGGTTGTGTGTGTGAACTCCGTGTAAAAAGGGTGTCAAACTAAAAAGGGGTCGTTTGACAACAGTTGGTGTCAAACCATCGGGGTTTGAGTGTATATTTATTGATCCGGCTCATCAAATGACTTGTGTGTGATATAAAAAAAAATGTTGTTAAAGTATGAATATGATGAAACATTTTTTTTGCGTTATTTTTTATGAAACCTCACGATAAATCGCGGTACGGGATACTCCCACGAAAAGTCACGTTTTATAGTATATTTGAATGATTTTCACCACAAAGCGCGATATCTCTCGGGGACGTGAGACCTATTGCATTAACGTCAGCTAATTTGGCTCTTTTGAACATATTAAATAGTTTTTTTGGCTTGATGTTTAAATTAATATATTTTTCCTCTTTAAGATTTTTTGAAGAAATTTGGAACTTTAACTTCTTAAGCGGGACATACTTGTCGTGAAAAAATTGTATCGGAATATTCGAATCACTATGCTGAAATCAATCTGATATAACATAATTTGGTTCGATCTTTCCGCAGCCGGCTGTCTAAGAAAGAACACTTAAGCAAATAAAAACTCCATCAGCTAAACTTTAAATTTTCTCAACAGCAGTATCCGATTGCATGCCTTGAGAATTTTTCAATCTTATAAAAGACTTAATTTATCAATTTTAACGGGAACAGTCTCAACAGCAGCTTCCGATAGTCTGCCTTGAGAATAATAACTTACCCTTTAACCTCACTTCTACCAATGGTCGTATCGCTTGCTTAGAGCGAATCTCAGACCTTTACCTTTCAAAACCACCAACTCCACGCGATGCTTACGCAGCAAGCGGTTGATCAAGCGGTCAGTTTGATCGAGTTCCACAATAGGGTTGGGAAAGGAGCCTGCGGATTCGCTACCTTTTTCTAAGTAAGTTCAGCATCAACACTTCCCGTGCTCCTAATCCTTATTCCTGCCCCGGTGAATGGTGGAGATGGGAGCGGCCGGCAATGTATGGCTTTCATGGTGCTGGCTGTCCTGTTTCCTGGTAGAATTGGTTTTAATTCCTTTTAATCAATTTCTAAGCAACCTGGGCTGGATAATCATCACACATACATGACGAAATCCAGTTTGCATCCCGCTCAGATCACCATCTCCATGCGAATGAGAATGCGAAATAACTGTTACTAGCACCATACCAATGCTAGCTGTTTTAATTAATTAATGCATAAGACATTTTGAGAAATCATGCGTAATCGCGCGATGCTACTTCGACAACTTAAATGTATATGGCGCAAGTGATAGTTTGCTTCAGAAATTTAAAGAAGATATGTTCCTGGTGTCATGTCCGTTCGTCCGTGCTTCGTACAAGTTATACTTGAAAAGCACGGTTCATTACATAATTGATAGCTCTCAACTGATTTATTTGCTGGACGCTTTCTAAAGGATTTATAGTCTACATTGTTACGTAATATTCGGGACCGTGGTGTAGGGGTAAGCGTGGTTGCCTCTCACCCAGTCGGCCTGGGTTCGATCCCAGACGGTCCCGGTGGCATTTTTCGAGACGAGATTTGCCTGATCACGCCTTCCGTCGGACGGGAAGTAAATGTTGGCCCCGGACTAACCTAATGGTTAGGTCGTTAGCTCAGTCCAGATGTAGGAGTCGTCTCCTGGGTCCTGTCTCGGTGGAGTCGCTGGTAGGCAGTTGGACTAACAATCCAAAGGTTCGAATCCCGGGGTGGATGGAAGCTAAGGTGTAAAAAGAGGTTTGCAATTGCCTCAACAATCAAGCCTTCGGACACCTAGTTTCGAGTAGGAATCTCGCAATCGAGAACGCCAAGGCAATGCCGTAGAGCGAATAATTTGATTTTTGATTGTTACGTAACTTTTCTATTATTCATCAAAAATATATCATATTTATTCGACAAATCTAAGATGTGTGAACAGTTTAACTAAAAAATAATTCATGCATACAACAAATAAATAAATTGTTCGATCTATAGTATAGCCTTGGCGTTCTCTATTGCGAGATTCCTCCAAGAAAGCTGTTCGAAGGCTTGAAACGGTGATCCAAGCAGGGGTAAATAACAAGAGAAATGCGTGATAATGCCTTTTTCTGTTATCAATACAAAATTTTGGTATTCGGAAACCCTTGAAGATTATGAAATATCAAAACAATTTTGCAGAATTTGAAGATCGGATACCTTTTTTTTTGTATTACAGTATTTTATAAATATCCTCTGAAACTATGGGAAATGTTGACCAATTTTGATAGGGTAATTTTGAACTTAAATGATGTCTCAAACGAATGCTTCAATTAAAACCCGGTATGTTTAAAGCTGATTTTATTTAAATAATTGGCTCTAAGGAAATTACTTGAAATTGTAGACCAATTTCTAAGCGACCATCCACAAACCACGTGGACACTTTTTTGTAAATCTCAAAGTATAATTTGTATCAGACTTTGTATATGTAGAAGGCTGATACAGCTTATCTCAGTCCCGGGGATAAAAGCCCTCGCGCTGCTTCCAACGACCCATTTCAGAATGACAGAGATTCTTGCGGTCCAATTCCGAGGTCGTTTGGCATTGTCCGGCCCCGCCTTAACATGAAGCAAGCACCAGACGGATCCTTGATCTATCTTAAGATCCCCAATCCCTTCAGGCAAATCAGGGATCAGCGTATTTAATATGAGAAGAATACGGAATATTTTATAACTTTTGGATGGCCGACTAGTTAGAGTCCCAGACCATCAATCCAAAGGTGTGAGTTCGAGTCCCACCTGATTAATTTTCGTTTTTGTTCATATTCAAAGTTCTTATTCTTGATTCCAAATTTCAAAGGTACCGACCGGGATTTGATCCCCGAACCTTCTGCTTGTGAAACAGAAGTCGTAACCATTAAGCCACGGAGCCGTTTGGTTTTTAGCCATTTTGTGTCATTGGTTCATTCATGAAAGGTGAACCAATGAAACAAAATTACTTCTTTAGTCATAGGGAAGGTCCCCACAAATTTTGAGCCAAATCAAAAAATATAAATAAAATCCATTTCCGGTTTGATGGAGAATTGCTCCTTTATGAATTTTGTTCATAGCCAGACTAAAATACCGGATCCGTGCTTAATGATTATGACTTCTGTCTCACAATTTTGGCAGCTGTTCATACAAAAATGTAACTTTTCAAGGATTTTTTTATTGATTCGGTGTCTTCGGAAAAGTTGAAGGTATTGATGAGGACTATTCTGAAAAAAATAAGTACACGGAAAAAAATGTCAAAAAAATATTGTAAAATTACAAGAATGTTTAATTTTTTTAACATTTAAAATCGGACCATTCGTTGCTGAGGACCATCCATAAACCACGTTGACACTTTATTGAAATTCTAAACCCCCGTCGTGGACAATTTCCATAAAAAAAACTTTTTTGTATGGATCGTAGACCGTTAACCCGAGGGGGCGCCCAGTGTCCACGTGGTTTATGGATTATCCCTGATATCGACATTAGAAATTGGAGGGTTGTTTGGGTAAGACTAAAAAAACTTCAATTTTCCTGTTTCTTTTTCTTTAAGCCACAGGATCTCAGCAACCCGATGTCCAATCTTCAATGTCTCTTAGTCAATTTTATGGCAAATTTTCTGAACTTTGAAAATAATGATTCTGTGATATACAATCATGGAAACTATTTTAAAAAATTAAAAAAAAACGAAATTTTTCGGACAAAGTTTTACTTTGAATGTGTGTTTTTTGAAAACGATGCACTTTATCAAACAATTTGTAACTTTTTGATCTCACATAAATAAAATGAGGCAAAAAAAATCAAGATTTGTTTTTTAACAAAAATCACTATTTTTGAAAAAAAAATCATAACTCGTCGGCAAAATTTTGACCCATACTTCTGAATGACTTAAAAGATGCAAAAAGTTAATTAAAAAATCACCATTTTTTTGCGTGTACATTTTTTCCGAATAGTCCTCATCAATAATTACATCTTTGCCGAAGACACCAAATCAATAAAAAAAATCCTTAAAAGGTTGCAGATTTTCGAATATTTACGTACCATTTTTGTATGAACAGATGCAAAAATTTTTTGGAGATTTGTATGGGTGAATTAATGACACAAAATGGCTTCTTTGGTGGTAGAGAAGGCCCCCACAAAGTTTGAGCCAAATAAAAAAAATACCAAATGGTCGAAATCGTCAGATTTCGTAGGGAATTGCTCAAAGTTTTTATTACGAAATTGATATTGTATGAGCGCCATTGCAAGCATTAATTATTTCTATCAAAAAGTGAAAAACACCTCTTTTTTGGTTTAAGCCTCACATTTTGTCAACTTTTTTGTAACGTTCACTTAGATGTTGACTTCACAAACTCACTTCCTGCATTCAACTCACTGGCAAGACTACTGGTGGAAATCATGCCCTACTCGACGTCCTTTTATATCTCTAGACTGTGGTTTCATCCCTTATAATGCGACGGCGCAAAATTATATCTTTCCACCATGTGCTCTGATGCTCATCAAACAGCAAGTTATGTGGATACTTGAATTTTTTTTCGCATTGTTGTAATATACGATTAAACAAGAAAGTTAGGAAATCTTCAATCACTTCATTATGTGTTTGGTAGAAGCACTTGCATTTTGGTGGGTTGAAGAGAAAAAAAGGAAATGGATAGGGCAGTAATGTCGATCCACGTCATATTTTCAAATATTAACTAAAACTTGGTCCTAAACGGTTCAAAAGAAAAAATGCTAGATTGAATGAGACTATCAGTAAGGTATTTTAACCATTAGTGGACACTAGGGTGACAACACCCATACGGCGGTCGCATGATTGTGATGCATGATGGCATGCAAGTATATCAGAATCTGCATGAAAACTGTCCTCATGCATTTTTTGCGATATATATATGACATTTTTGCCCGTTACGACAATTATCGTTACCGACGGCTTTTTGGTTGTATTTCACAAATAAAAAAACCCTTAGTAGAATAAGGATTGAACCACCAACTTCTTGGTTATTGATCCGACACGCTACCACCGCGCCATGGACGCTTGATGAAATAAACTAGTGTTATCAAATATGGCATAAAACTACATAAAAACCTAACAGACCTTTAAAAGCCTTGTTCCCAAAAATGATCAAAAAACGTGTCAAAATCATTGTAAACATAAAAATAAATTTCAAAAATAATTTGTTGTAAATGTTTCCACATCAATTAGTAACATAGTTTACCAAAGCAAAACAATAAATTTGTTTACAGTTGCTGATAAAATTTATTATTATAAAATTTCATTTCAAACATCAATTATGATGTTTCAGTTAAGTACAATAAATTATAGTATTGAATCATTGTAATTATTTACAGTTTCAGCGATTTTGGTAGTTTTAACATAAAAACAGTTATTTTTATACTCATTATTGAATAAATATGCAATTGAGTGAAACTCATTTTGGAGAAAAGGACTATTCAATGTGAGTCAACATTGTTTTAAATGATGCTAAACATGCTTGAAATTGTGATGTCATTACATTTTTCATTAAAATGTCCAATATAGGAAAGGGGTTCACTAATGGATAATATACCCTCATTCTTAGAAGGTTTGATAACCAAAAAAACACAGTCGTTGGATTAGTACAAATTGTAAACCAAATCCTTAATGATTATCGAGTTTTTTTTTTATTTTTAATGGGAAGAGAAGAGCGGAAGACCAATATCTTTTCCACCATTACATGAAGTTTCTAAAAAAAAACAAAAAACATTTTTTTATTATGTTTATCAAAATTAATAAAAGCATGTTTCAAGTTGAAACATTTATTCTTATTGGAAATGTAATGTTCTTTAACTTTGTAATGGAACCGATTGCGATACGACATTATATCACGGACGGAATTATATAATGGTAGAATGTAATTTATGTCTTTGAGTTGCGTTATTTACATTTTGTAAAGCAGGGTTTTCTCCCCTAAGGTAACGACACATTCAATATATGAACGCCAAGACCTAGGGAATTCTTGAGCGAATAGGTTTTTATCGATTCAAACAAGTGACCCCATGTATCCTGCCTCAGTAAACGAAACAGTTATGCATGCATTTAAATTCTATTATTATTATTATAATGCAAATACTCTGCTCATGCTTAGGACTTTTCCTGCGCCTTGTGATAAAAATGTGATACAGCGATACGCCGTATTCAGCAAATTCACGTATAAAATAAGGCATGTTTAATTTAACAAAACAATCAAATTTTTGTTGAGTTTTTCATTTGATTATTTTGTTGTTTTTTTATGAAGATGGACAGTGGGGACCATCCATAAACCACGTGGACACTTTAGGGGGGGGCGAGACATAACCGGAATGGCGTAGACTACGAAAAGTTTTGATATGTGGACTATATCTTGAAGGATTAGCTAGATAGTTGAAATACATTTATGGAATAAAATCGTGAATGGGAGATGGACCCCCGACAAGACAGAACTTTCACACCCTTAGGTCAGTAAACTCAATCGGACCGTGTACGTACCGGTTATTGCGTTTGAAACGGAATTCGTAAACGATTCGAATTGAATTCCGATTGAGTTGACTTTTATCAGAAAGAGACTAACTCAAAGAATTGGTAGAAGAATGACGGAAAGGGAGAGGGAGTGGGGGTGAGAGCAGCCTCAGAAAGCTGTGCAGTCCGTCGCCCCCGTAGATCAAACTTTGTTCCTGAAAGGCATTTCACCGGGTGGGACGAGGGACGGAGAGTGAGGGCAACTTCGAAGAGATTTGCAGTCATCACCCCGTCTTCAGAAGATCCAAACGGTCCGGTCATCGAGAGGCAACTGGCTGACGAGAAGGCAATGTGCGCTTCAGTTGTAGCTCTGGTCCCTCTCTCTCCTTCCGTCCGTATTTGGGAAGCGCTCATTTGGCTTGCAGAATCTCTGCATTTTGACAACATTCTAAAACATTGAATTGTTTCAATAGTAAAACTATTTTGCCAACTTTAAAAATTTGATAGTAAATTGCTGAATAATTTTCGAATCGATTGCAACAGAAATTGTTGCGATTCGATTTGAGGGAAAGAAGTTATAAGCGTTTGACGGATGACGCAGTATTCCAGGGCCTTCGGCCCGAGTTTTTTGGAATGGCACCCCAGTAGTTTCGAGTAAGACCCCGTGGCGCGGTGGTTAGCGGCTTCGGCTGCCAATCCCTCATGTGTGCTAAGGGGCCGGGGTTCGATTCCCGCCCATCTCCTCTGGGTGTTCTGTGTTTGTCCCGTTAGTTAGTAAATTCAGTATGAAAAGACGGTGTGATGTCTATTATTATTATTATTATTATTATAAGACGTAGTCTACGTCAAAATATCACAGTTTCTTAAAATCAAGGTGTGTATCGTCAGGTCAGGGATGGGATTTTATGTGATTTAGGAAGCGTATTTTGATTGTGTCACGGGAAGTGTAAAAGTCAAACAGATCTGAGCACAAGTTAAAAAACACGGAATATACTGGAAACCGGTTCATTACCCGAGCATGGGTAAATAATAAGGAAATGCAAAATAATACCATTCAATGGTATCAATACCAAATTTTGGTTTTCGCGAGCCCTTGAAAAAATGTCTAAAGTGTACAGTATGTCAAAAAAGTATTTACACCCCTTGGGCACTATGCACATTTTGTGATGAAACATGTAAAAAATTAAAGTTTGACAGGAACCTAGTACAACGTTTTGTTCAGAAACTCATGCCAAACATTTTGCTACAAAAAGCTCATGAAAAGATGATTTCTATAAAAAGTTTTATAACAAATACTATTACGAAAATAAAAAAGGTGCAAAAAAAGTTTGTACACCTTTCGAAAAATTAACATAAATAATGTTATTTGTTGACAAATCACCATAAATTCTGTCTCCCAACTCCAAATAGGCATCCTTGACTGATTAAAACAATAATTTGGATTGAATATAAAGTTTACTAACTACTTAGTATAAAAGTTTATATAACTCTGGAAATTCTATATGAAACTTATCTAAACTTAATTTTGCAAACTTTTAATTCCAATAAATGTCAATATATTACCATAGACTTGCTAAATAAACATTTTGGAGTGGGTATAACATCGTTTTGGGGGTATTTGTATCGACAGAATAGATTTTTCGTTGGAATTTCGTACAAACCCGGAATTACGTAGTCGGAAAATCCGCCGGCATCTGAACCGGTCCACAATTCACAAGTCAACCTATGTGGCATCAGAAAGGGCATAAAATTTCCGATCTTTTGATACCCATACATCCAGGTTTTCTATAAAACCCACGTTTTTAAATAACTAAGCAAAAACGTTGTTATGGTTTCGTTTGAGCAACCTTCCAAAAATGTATGGAATTTCGTAATTTTTGTTCTCGTGGATCAAACTTACTTTTTGCCCAGGTATTTAAAAACGTGGGTTTTATAGTTATAATTTTATGCCCTTTCCGATTCCACATAGGTTGACTTGTGAATCGTGGACCGGTTCGGATGCCGGCGGATTTTCCTAAGACGTAATTCCGGGTTGGTACGAAATTCCAACGAAAAATCTATTCTATCGATACAAATACCCCCAAAACGGTGTTATACCCTCTCCAAAATGTTTATTTAGCAATTCTATGGTAATATATTGACATATAGTTGAATTAATAGTTTGCAAAATCAAGTTTAGATAAGTTTTATATAGAATTTCCAGAGTTATATAAACTTTTATACTAAGTAGTAAGTAAACTTTATATTCAATCCAAATTATTTTTTTAATCAGTCAAGGATGCCTATTTGGAGTTGGGAGACTGGATTTATGGTGATTTGTCAACAAATAACATTATTTATGTTAATTTTTCGAAAGGTGTACAAACTTTTTTTGCACCTTTTTTATTTTCCCTATTTTCAGATATTGCATCATTAAAAATTGTACGTTGAGTTCTCAAATTTAAATAGTTTTTAAACCATTTGAAAGCTGCACCCCCGATACCAAAATTTCGGAGTGTCTTTAATAATAAGGGCCTGGAAATTGTCTCAAATGCCCGTTTCAAGTCCAAAAATACTGCCAGAGTGGAGTTTCTGTCCTCAAAAAATTCTTTCCATTTTGCTAAAACCAAATTTAAAGCAGTTTCACAAGAGTGGCCTTCACGATATCCTGATTGTTCTGGTATTAATAATTTGTTTATGTTCAAGTATTCCAGCAATTGAGTTTTCACGACCGTTTCTAGAATTTTTTCTAACGTATGTAACATGTTGATAGGGCGAAACTCTTCAGCTTTTTTTTGTACCAGCAACTTTTTGAATCGGTATAACCAAAGATTCTTTCCAGACTGTTGGAACTTGACCCGACAAAAGTGATTCATTTATTATCTCAAGCAAAGTGTAACCAATGGCATGAAAACAATCTTTCAAAACTTTTGCATTTATATTATCGATCCCTGCTGAGCTTCCTAATTCAAAAAAAATCTTTTTAAGTTCAACATAGGTTACGGGATTAAAGATTTCTAGTCTGCAGTTTCTATTTATCATATTCCTAATTCCAACAGGTTCATCAGTTCTTTCTATGCTCTCATTTATTTCAACAACACTCTCAATGAAATAATTATTAAATTTACTGGCAATAACATCATCGGAACATTCTTCAATATCTCCAAAAAGAATAGTTCTTGGAAGACTGTCTTTAGATTTCATTAATTTTTCAATATTTTCCATAGTTCTTTACTGTTATTTTTATTTCGTTCTATATTGTTTTGAATGTGAGTACTTCTGGTTGTTTTTAATCTTTTTGAGTACCTGTTTCTTGCAACTGTGTATTTTTTCCAATGTCTAGTATTATTTGTTCGACAGAATTTCTTGTAAAGTTTATCTCTTTTTTGTTTTAATCTCATAAGTTCTCCATTATACCAACTGTTCGAATCTTTCTTGTTTATGTACTGCGTAGTTACTAATTCGTTTGTACAATTTTTCAAAGTATTCGTCAAAATTCTTGATTTGAAGTCGAGTTCTCCAGTTAATGTCCTAAAATTTACACGCCTTTCCAAAAGATCGCACAAAGCTGAAGGTGTATAGTTTTTCCAAGATTTAATTTTAATACGGTCATCCGGAGATTCCAAATCAAAGTCTGAGATCGTAATAACCAGTGTTTCGTGGTCTGTTATTTTCCATTCACTTTTAACAACAGCTTTAACGCAATCTATGTTGGAGAAAACGCAGTCGATCAGTGTTCTACTATTTCTCGTTATTCTTGTGAAAGCAGCTACTTTTTGTGTTAAACCTAAATATTCTGTAAGACTCTTTAGATGTGTACAATTCTGCTCATCAAGCCAATTTATATTAAAATCACCAGCTATCAAATTAAATTTACTCATATCTAAGAAATTTTCCAACCAATTTTCTAAAATTTGAATGAATCGCTGGTCACTAGAACTTGGTGAATGATACAAAATTCCATAATTACCAGTATTCATGCCTTTTTCAACTGTAATACCCAAACACCAGTTATTTTCAGAAAACTCGTTTAAGCACACTTTAAGATAAATAGATTCTTTATAATAAATAGCAACTCCTCCAATATGCCTAGAGTGCGACAAACAAAATACAACTTTATACCCTGGAATGGAATATTGATCGAATGCTTCCGGTTCAGTAATATGCGTTTCAGAAAGTAATACTAAAAGAGGTTGCGAGCTTTCCACTAACTGCCGTCAGGGCCGTGTACAAGGGGGGGGTTTTAGGGGTTTAACCCCCCCCTGGCAAATTAAGTTAGTTACACCCCATGCGCCCCTCGGGCCGAAGGGCCGATTTTTTTTTAGCTATGTTGCTAAAATGCCAAAGAGATTTTTTTTTTTCAAATCGATATGAAAAATTTGACTGGAGGCGCCCTAATGACTAAAACATTTTTATGAAAATTATGAAAGTTTAACTGAGCGCGCCCCTTAGACTTAATTATTTTCAATACGAATATGCAATATAAAAATTTGACTGAAGGCGCCCCTACGACTTTAAAAATCATGCAAATTTTCGATATGAAAAATTTAACTGGAGGCGCCCTAATGACTAAAACATTTTTATGAAAATTATGATAATTTAACTGGAGGCGCCCCTAACACTTATTTTTTTTTTCAATACGAATATGCAATATAAAAATTTGACTGAAGGCGCCCCTACGACTTTAAAAAATCATGCAAATTCTCGATATGAAAAATTTGACTGGAGGCGCCCTAACGATTAAAACATTTTAATGAAAATTATGAAAATTTAACTGGAGGCGCCCCTAAAACTTATTTTTTTTTTCAATACGAATATGCAATATAAAAATTTGACTGGAGACGCCCCTACGACTTCAAAATTTCATGCAAATTCTCGATATGAAAAATTGAAAGCAGGCACCCTTACGACTTAAAAAAATCATACAAATTTTGTTATGAAAATTTGACTGGAGGCGCCCTTATGACTTAAAAAATCAAGCAAATTCTCGATACGAAAAATTTGACTGGAGCGCCCCTATGATTGAAACATTTTTATGAAAATTATGAAAATTTAACTGGAGGCGCCCCTAAGACTTAATTTTTTTCAATACGAATATGCAATATAAAAATTTGACTGGAGGCGCCTCTACGTCTTAAAAAAATCATGCAAATTCTCGAAATGAAATATTGAATGGAGGCGCCCCTAAGACTTAAAAAAAATCATATTAATTTTTTTAATAAAAATTGACTGGAGGCGCCCTTATGACTTGAAAAAACATGAAAATTCTCGATATAAAAAAATTGACTGGGGGTGCCCCTATGACTACCACATTTTTATGAAAATTTAACTGGACGCGTCCCTTAGACTTAATTATTTTCAATACGAATATGCAATATAAAAATTTGACTGGAGGCGCCCCTACGTCTTAAAAAAATCATGCAAATTCTCGAAATGAAATATTGAATGGAGGCGCCCCTACGACTTAAAAAAAATTATATTAATTTTATTATAAAAATTGACTGGAGGCGCCCTTATGACTTGAAAAAAACATGAAAATTCTCGATATAAAAAAATTGACTGGAGGCGTCCCTATGACTACCACATTTTTATGAAAATTTAACTGGACGCGCCCCTAAAACTTAATTTTTTTCAATACGAATATGAAATATAAAAATTTGACTGGAGGCGCCTCTACGTCTTAAAAAAATCATGCAAATTCTCGAAATGAAATATTGAATAGAGGCGCCCCTACGACTTAAAAAAAACATATTAACTTTTTTATAAAAATTGACTGGAGGCGCCCTTATGACTTGAAAAAACATGAAAATTCTCGATATAAAAAATTTGACTTGAGGCGCCCCTATGACTACCACATTTTTATGAAAGTTTAACTGGACGCGCCCCTTAGACTTAATTATTTTCAATACGAATATGCAATATAAAAATATGACTGGAGGCGCCCCTACGTCTTAAAAAAATCATGCAAATTCTCGAAATGAAATATTGAATGGAGGCGCTCCTACGACTTTAAAAAAATCATATTAATTTTATTATAATTGACTGGAGGCGCCCTTATGACTTGAAAAAACATGAAAATTCTCGATATAAAAAATTTGACTTGAGGCGCCCCTATGACTACCACATTTTTATGAAAATTTAACTGAACGCACCCCTTAGACTTAATTTTTTTCAATACGAATATGCAATATAAAAATTTGACTGGAGGCGCCCCTACGACTTTAAAAAAAATCATACAAATTTTGTTATGAAAATTTGACTGGAGGCGCCCTTATTACTCAAAAAAATCATGCAAATTCTCGATATGTAAAAAATTTGACTGAAGGCGCCCCTATGACTAAAACATTTTTATGAAAATAATGAAAATTTAACTGGAGGCGCCCCTAAGACTTAATTTTTTTCAATACGAATATGCAATATAAAAAATTGACTGGAAGCGCCCTTACGACTTAAAAAAATCATGCAAATTCTCGATATGAAAAATTAAATAGAGGCGCCCCTACGACTTTAAAAAATCATACAAATTTTGTTATGAAAATTTGACTGGAGGCACCCTTATGACTTAAAAAAATCTTGCAAATTCTCGATATGAAAAATTTGACTGCAGGCGCCCCTATGACTAAAACATTTTCATGAAAATTATGAAAATTTAATTGGAGGCGCCCCTACGACTTTTTTTTCAGTACGAATATGCCATATAAAAATTTGACTGGAGGCGCCCCTACGACTTAAAAAAACATCCAATTTTATAATGAAAATTTGACTAGAGGCGCTCTTATGACTTAAAAAAATCATACCAATTCTTATATTGAAAATTTGACCTATGACTATGAATGAAACATTTTTATGAAAATTCTCAATATGAAAATTTAACTGGAGGCGCCCCTACGACCTAATTTTTTTAAACATATTCTCAACATTAAAGATTTGACTGGAGGCGCCCCTTAGAATTAAAAAAATCATGCGAATTCTTGATATAAAAATTGACTGAAAGCGCCCCTATAAATTTTTTTTAAATACAAATTCCCAATGTAAAAATATGACTGAAGACGCCCCTACGACTTTAAAGGCATATGCTCGATATGGCAACTTGGATTGAGGCGCCCTTATGACTTAAAAAATCATACAAATTCTTATTATGAAAATTTAACTGGTGCCGCCCCTACGACTTAATTTTTAAACAAATTCTCAATATTAAAAATTTGACAGGAGGCGACTTAAAAAATCATGAAAATTTTCGCTATGAAAAATTTAATGAATGCGTCCCTACGACTTTGAAAAAATCATACAATTTCTTATTATGAAAAAATGACTGGAGGCGTCCTATGACTTAAACATTTTTATGAAAATTCTCGATATAAAAATTGAATTGAAGGCGCCCCTACGACTTAACACAATCATGCAAATTCTCGATATGAAAAATTGATTGGAGGCTCCACTACGACTTTAAAAAAATCATACAAATTTTATTATGAAAATTTGACTGGAGGCGCCCTTATGACTTAAAAAAAATCATGCAAATTCTCGATATGAAAAATTTGACTGGAGGCGTCCCTTTGACTTAAACATTTTTATGAAAATCATGAAAATTTAACTGGAGGCGCCCCTACGATTTATTTTTTTCCAATTCAAATTCTCAATATAAAATTTTGACTGGAGACGCCCTAACGACTTAAAAAAAATCAGGCCAACTTTCGATATGAAAAAATGAATGGAGGCGCTCTTATGACTTAAAAAAAATTATACAAATTCTTATTATGAAAATGTGACCTATGATAATTATGAATGAAACATTTTTATGAAAATTCTCAATACGAAAATTTAACTGGAGGTGCCACTACGACCTAATTTTTATTAAACATATTCTCAATATTAAAAATTTGACTGGAGGCGCCCCTACGACTTAAAAATATCATGCAAATTTTGGATATGAAAAATGAATTAAAATGAAAAATAAATTATGAATTATTTTTTTTAAATATGTATTTAAAAAAAATAATGTTAATGTAAAAAATATGACTGAAGACGCCTCTACGGCTTTAAAGGCATATTCTCGATATGGCAACTTGGATTGAGGCGCCCTTATGACTTAAAAAAATCATACAAATTCTTATTATGAAAATTCAACTTGTGACTTAAATTTTTTAGAACAAATTTTCAATACCAAAAATTTGACAGAAGGCGCCCCTACGACTTAAACAATCATGAAAATTTTTGCTATGAAAAATTTAATGGATGCGTGACTACGACTATAAAAAAATCATACAATTTTTTATTATGAAAATTGACTGGGGCGCCTATGACTAAAACATTTTTATGAAAATTATGAAAATTTAATTGGAGGCGCCATACAAATTTTGTTGTGAAAATTTGACTGGAGGCGCCCTTATGACTAAAAAAATCATGCAAATTCTCGATATGAACATTTTGATTTGAGGCGCTCCTACGACTTAAAAAAATCATGCAAATTCTCGATATGGAAAATGGAATGGGGGCGCCCCTATGACGTAAACATTTTATGTAAATTCTCAATATGTAAGTTTTACTGGAGGCGCCCTTATGAGTGGGGAAAAAATTGGTAAAAATATTGAAAAAAGTTGAATAATCGGTGCCCAAATCAGCTTAAACTGGAAACGCTATTATGACAAAATTAAAACATTCAACAAAAAAAGGTTTGACTATCGACGCCCCTCTAGCAACATAAAGACTGTTTAATAAGAGCAAAACAAAGTTTGGCGTACGGTAACATAAAAAAATAAAAATTCTGTTTAGCGTTCTAGCTACATTTTTTGCGCCGGTTGGCAAACTTTGTTTGACTAATTTTGAATAGTCTTTATAGCTTGAGGAGCGCCGATAGTCAAATAATTTTATCA
This sequence comes from Culex quinquefasciatus, assembly GCF_015732765.1. Taxonomy (NCBI): domain Eukaryota; kingdom Metazoa; phylum Arthropoda; class Insecta; order Diptera; family Culicidae; genus Culex; species Culex quinquefasciatus. Next base: position 86,095,196 of record NC_051863.1, on the reverse strand, counting down.
ACAAAACGCCGCTGGTAAAATCCTATTTTCAAAATATTTATCTTTGATCTTTTTTTATGTTGCTCTACTTTTTTCATTTTTTTTTATTTTGTCATGAGGCCACCTCTAGTGAAATTTTATTTTCAAAAAGGTAGTCACATTGTTTTATTTAAAAAATTATTTCATCACAAGGTGCAACTTTTTATCATTTTTATGTTGCTTAAGCTAACTTTTTTTTGATTATTTTTTTTACGTGTTGTGAAACTTTCTTTGAAATCTTATTTTCAAAATATTTTCATCATTTCTATGGTGCTATTCAGGCGTTGATAGCATTTTTTTTAATATGTTAATTATTTTATCATTTTTTAAATTTTGTTTATGAGAGAGGTGCCTTTTCGGAACATTTTCTGGGGTAAATCGAAATACAGTAGTTGTTCGGTAACTGGGCTGAGAACGTAGCCCAGTCACCGAATGCTGTTCGCTAACTGGGCTGAACGAAAAATAACGAGGGGACTATCGATGCATAATATTTTTTTGGTAAAATATAAAAATAAAAGTTGCTTAAATTTATTTACAATGATTACTTTTCATATTTCTTTAATTTTGACTTAAAATTACATAAAAGTTTGAAAAAAGTTTTTTTTATTTGTTGAACATGATTTTTACATCCATTATCCCCTCGGTGATTTCGGTTAGTTTTGGTTTTTTGACGTTTATCTGCTTTTTAACTGGGCTACGGCCCAGTTATCGAGCGCCCAGTTAAAAAGCAGCCCAGTTAAACAACGCTCAGTTACCGAAAACATACTGTATATCTTTGTTTCCTGTAGCAACTTTGTTACTTTTTATCGATTTTCTAGGACGTTTCTTCGGAAAAGTCAAGGAATCGATAGAAATATATTCAAAATTATCTTTTTTAATTTTTTTTATGCTCAAAAAGTCTGTTACAAATGTTTGACCCAAAAATGAAGTTTTTATCTATCTTTTCAGATTTTCAGAAAATTCCGTCCAAAGATACAAAATTTCATACGTTTACATACCCATTCCAGCCCTCAAAACTGTATGGAGACTTGTATGGAAAAACAAATGATGCAAAATTGCTTTTTTTGACATAGGGAATGCAAAGAAAAGTCGATTGAAAACCAGTAGTTTCCGAGTTATGATCAGTTGAACACTTTCAGTTTATCCAGCTACAACCCAACCCCACCTCTAGGCGGGGTTCGATCTAATAATTCTCCAAAAATCTTTTTTTTTTACCAATTTTCGACCTTTAAAAAGCATTGGAAAGGTGAACTCTTAAAACTGACTGACTTGTTTTATTTGGCTTTACCAATGTTTTAAAAAATGAAAATTTTTCTTGGCTGTGTTTTTCACAAATATTTTCTGTACTTTTTTTTCTATTGTTTCAGACTATACCTCTAAGCATTTTTTAACAATTTAAATGATAATGGTTTGTTCTAGAGTAAAAAAAATGAAAAACATACAAAAAAAAGAAACCAAAATAAATTGAAAATGCAGTCCTAAAATTTGCTTTAACCTGAAAACGGTACATTTTGTTAACAAAATTGCTTCAACAATTTTTGTCCACTTTTACGTTTATCATCGTCATATCTCCTAAACCAGATGAATAATATGACCGGCCCCAGAATTGTATGGACATTTGTATAGAAAAACGAATTATGCAATTGTGCTTCTTTTGACATATGGAATGCATAATGCATGGCAAAGTTTCATCCAAATCAAAAAAATGAAAAGCTAAAAATCGTGAAAAAAATTTGCGAAATCGTAGAGAACTACTCTTAATATTAAAAAAAACTTATGAAAACTTATTATCTCGATTAAATTTTCAAAAGGTCCTATCTGCATAGGAAACCCATGAGGGATAGGTTGTTTTGAAAATTTAATCTAGTTTTGAGCAATTACTGCTTCACTTCTTCACTAAAACCCCGTTTTACGCTCCACAAGTGAACGGCTCATGCCTCTTCCGATTTACGCCAAAACTCTCATTTGCGCAAAAATCTCAAATTCGCTCAAACTCCGAATTAACGTCCCCCCTTCATGGCGCTATTCAACACGATTTGCAGCGCCAATTCAAAAAGTGTAGTCTCCTGTTGCACCAATGTAAAATATATAAAAAACGAAGCTGACTTTATATCTGTCGGCCGGTACTAGACCAACCACTGTCTTCCTTTTAACTACAAGGACTTCGCCGCCCTGTTTGAGTAAGGCACAGAGCGACGGCGCCGGATACCCATATTTACACTTAGAATTTTAGAGCGTCCGCCGCGGGATTCGAAACAGCACAATATATGTAAAATATACCAAAGTATTATTTATTGAGTTTAAAGATTGACTGTTAGCGCCCTTTCGCAATCTAAACAAGCACCCCATGCGCCCCTTTCGAGAAAACCCTCCCCTTTCGAAAATCCTGTGCACGGCCCTGACTGCCGTAAAGATACGTAATTTGTGGTCAGTCCAGCAATATTCAAATAGATTATATCTGTAGCATTTACTTTCCTGCAAGCATTTGATTGCTATTCACTCTCGTACAAACGATCCTTTTTAATTGCAGCCAGGTGTCGAAAAACTGGACATTTTGAACTAAATGCAGCATGATAAACATCAAGATTCTGAACAAAACGTAGTACTAGGTTCTTGTCAAACTTTAAATTTTTTACATGTTTCATCACAAAATGTGCATAGTGCCCAAGGGGTGTAAATACTTTTTTGACATACTGTAAGTTAATACTAATCTGAGGTATTATACCAAAATTTGGTATTGTTTTGTTATTGGGCAAATTTTAAGAAAATTTCGAATTTTGACATACTGTTACTTACTTACATACTTAAAAACACAAATCTACTCCAAATTATAGCCAACTACTTCATTTTGGTCTAAAAAAGTCATTTAATGATCATTATAAATTAGGGAATACCATACATTGGTATTGTAAAGATAATTTAAATAAAAATATTATAAAATAAAGTTAATTCATAAAAAAAAATCTATTTTAAATGATTTGCATACTTCCTAAAAGTATGCTGATACATTTGAAAATGATAAGAAAAACATTTATATATTTAGACGATTAACTTTACGACAACAATAGGTTTTACGTGAAAAAATTAGGATTTTAGAATGGATTTTACTTAACATTGTGTGCTTTTTTCGTCATAATCGATAAACTCAAAAAAAAATAATGTCAATCTTTGTTAATTTGATAAAATAACTCTTTCAATACCAAAATGTTGGTATGCATGTGGTATTCGAACTTCGTTCTATAATCCTTTTAATATTGGATTTGTGTTGAATCCTATTCAGTTGGAATCATGCATCCTCGAAAAATGCCACGCTGCCTGGGCTAAAGCCTTTCTCGTTCTGGTTTAGTTTGTTTCTCTTTCTTTGAATTTCTTGATATTTTGCCTGCAACTAAAACATGTTGTGCAGCAGCAGCTCGTTTTCAATAAGCGTTGATAGCTCAGTTGGTAAACGGGTAGCTAAAATGGTGTCCTCACCTTACCTGTCATGAGTTCGATTCCAGTATTCCTCTAGTTTTCTTTACCTGATATTTTTTGGCTCTCCAAGCAAGACTTCGTTTTCCTGCCTGTTCGAAGGATTTAAGTATAGCATCAAAATTCTACCCATTTCTCATTGCAATCCCATTAGCCAAATTGAATTCCCGTTGTAATCCTATAAAAATTCTCACTGTTTTTGTCCAATGAGATTTTTATTTACCCGAAAAGTTGTTATTGTCTGGTTTTCATTTGCCCTTGGAATGGCACGTTTTGATATTGCTTTGGTCTTCCCCATACAGTATTTTGGTATGATTTCATGGTATTATACCATCTATTACTGGGCAACCAAGGGCACATTTTGGTATTTGTTATTATGCCAAGTAATACCAAAATATGGTATTCCCGTGTTATTTACCCCTGCTCGGGTATACCCGTAGTTTGTAAGAACCCTGCGAACAGCCAAGAACGAGTGAATGCGGTGTTTACCATTTGCAAAATGGCAGGACATATGATAGACGATCGAAGGAGAATGAAAGTCGCCTGCAATACTGCCGTTCTACGCATAGCTGTATCATGTTATTTTTTGACGTTTTCGAAAAATGATACACAGAAAAAAATGATGGTAATATTCATCAAGAAATGGTAACAGATTCTGGGTAAAAAAAAGTGTAATCTTACATCAGAAAGAATTTTCACCAGTTTCAATAAAGTGTCCTCTGTTTTTGACGTCAGTTTGTCCCGCGATGTGTTAAAGTCCAAGTTTTTATCAGTGTTAAGACGAATGTTCTAGTTTTAGTCTTAGTTTTTAAGTTTATTTGGGCAATAAGTGCCTGTTGAGAAATAAACAAACAACATTATGTACATGGCGCCTTTTGCCAGTGGAGAGGAAGTACATAGGGGAGAGTGGGGAGACTTGATCCCCTTTTTTTGTATCGCACATACCTCTGTCAATTTATCACATAACTATAAACTTTTTGCATGAATTGAAAGCTTAACATTCATCTATGTTTGGCTAATAAGGGTATTTCATCAGATAAACTCTTCGAATCATGCCAAGCGTTATAAAAAAAATATTTTAATCCGGCATTTTAAAAATGTTAGGGGTAACTTGATCCCCCTTTCAACATTTTGAAGAAATCTTAAGCAAAATGTTTCTTATTCATCCAAACTTTTAATTTTCTATAAGTTACAGCAATTTCATATAAAACCTATACGTTTTGCGTGAGGGTTTTGTAGTTGATAAGTTTATCAAACAATTCATGTGTAAAAATATTTTTTGAATAACTTTTGAGTGTTTTCTATACATATCAAAACAAAGAAAAAAGATCTCTTGGAAGTTTTTTTCAGCTTGTTTTAAAAAAAATGTGTGTAACTCAATCTGAACATTTTTATTTTTTTTTCTTTGTTTTCTACAATGAGTTTTAGTTAATCTCGCACAACTTTCTAGAACAAGGCTAATTGTTTCACCCACATGCTGACGAGATACAGGCTTGGGATCAAGTGTCCCCGGGGATCAAGTCTCCCCACTCTCCCCTATATAACGTAAGTGGAAATAACTCGAGATAGTGTTGCCAGATCTTCAATGTTTTGGACTCGTTGGAAAGGTCTTTCAATTACCTAACCGATGGGTTGGATGATGGATCCGGACATGGTTTGCATATATATAAGCATAGAATAGAGAAAGATAGAATTGCCACTCATTTACCGACCGGGGGACAAAACTGTGCTGCCTAACTGATGCCAGCGGCGAAACGGGGAACTACAACACCCTGCGCATAATACTGTCAAGAATGTGGAGAACTGGTTGGCACATATATATTATTCATTAAAAATGTAAAATGATTTAAAAAAAACATGGAAAACAAATCAAAACAATTATGAAAATTCAAGATAAGTGCATCCCTTAACTAGGATATTTTGCTTTAAATAAGATTAAATGATTTTTATTTCGCATCAGCATTTTTTTTTTCTAAATTTCAAGATTATGCCAAATAAGTTGACACCCGTTTTCACTTCTCCAAGACATCTGTTTTGTCATGTTGACATTTCGCTGTCGCTGTCAAACCAAGTAAAGAATCGGAAGAGGAAATGACTATTTTGCCGTTCGGAGTGAAGAAAAGTGGTCGTGGTGTTCCAGCAAAGACTTAAACCGCAATTTGCGCCTAATCCTAACGTTCTACCACCTTCACTAGTCTCGTCTTTTCATCCGGCTTCCAAGCACCATTTCACATTTTTGATTGCCAACTGAACGTCAACAAGCCTTTTTCCATCTGTCACTGTCAAACAAAACGCACCCTCCAGAATGCACAGGGCAGTTCCATCAAAGTGCACAGTGCGCATTTCGACTGAAGTTCCCCGTTTCGAGCAGTGGTGGCGCTGTCGGCAGTGTCGCTTGACGTTTACAAGGGGGAATCGGCAAGTGGCAATTCTACCTATCTCTATTCTATGATATAAATGAGATCCAGCTTCAATAAGGTACATATTGTGGATTTAGCTCGTAGCTGGATTTTCTGGCATCTTCTCACGGTCATTGGAAACTGTCGTGGATAGACCTAGGGGTTCCCAGTTGGAGTGAAAAAATTCAATATTCTAGATTAAATATTCAAAACAACCTATCCCTCATGGGTTTCCTATGCAAATAGGGCCTTTTGAAAATTTAATCGAGAATTTATAGAAATATTATGGATTAAAATTTAGCTTTTTTATCACTTTTCCGACATCAGGAATAATTGTTTAAACATGCTCGCAATTTTTTTATTAGGTCGGAAAAAAATATTTTTCTTGAACTTTCATTTGTAATCACATGATCACCCCTAATTCTGGCTCGATGCCGCCATCATGCGACCGCGTGCTCCGTTTGTTTGCCAACAAAGCTGCAGCTGGATGGTGAGACGAAGTGAGGGGGGGGAGAGATTTTGACATTTTATGCCCGCATCTGGCTCGCCGCCTATTTCGTCGGTCGTTGAGTCGCCGGTCGTTTCCAGCGACCGAGTCCAGCTAGGAACTGATCGTACAATAAATATCACTTAAGTGGTCATAACTCAATACAGGGTTGGCAGATCTTCAATGTTTCGGACTCGTTGGAAAGGTCTTTCAATAACCTAACAAACGAAGGGTTGTATCATAGACTAATTAAAGACTAAACACTCCGAACAAAATTTTTCAAAAAGTATGACTCATAAGCTGTGAACCGCGAGTACCACGTTGAACCACACATCGGTTCGCCCCTCGTATGACAGAACGACCTGGCAGCGCTGGTTTTTTCGATTTCGTTTTGTGCTGATTTACGCGCGCATCTTGTTTGTTTTTGTTTTGCTTAGCGATCAAGGCAGGCTGCAAATAAGTCAATCAGCTGTGCAGGGATTTTTGTTTGGCGCAACGAGCGAAATTGACTGGTGTTTGGTTTTAAGGTAATGTTTAGCTTTTAAAATAAATGCTTATTTTATCAGTTTATCATTGGTGTTCTCTTTTCCAGATGATTGCTGTTTGTCATCATTCCTCGTAAGCGAAATCTGTTCAATATGAACACCTCGATCGTCCGCGACCTTGCCGCCGGATGATTTGATCATCTCGAATCTAGACAACTCGATGGTAACGATTGCCTGCGACACTCTACCAAAGGCCGGATTTTGGAACCGAAGTGCGCGTTTGGCATTTCCATGCTGTACATTGTCCGTCCCAACACGTTCATCGGTGAGGGTGTCGACTTCGGCGGGTCAACATTTCCGGTCAACATTCCGGTCATCGGAGGCCACTCCGGCCAGACCATTATCCCAGTGAGCTTCCCCAGGACAAGATTGCCACCCTGGCGGTACGCATTCAGGAGGTCCTCAAGACCAAGACCGGTGCCGGTGCGGACACTCTCACGACGGCCTACGCTGAAGCCCGTTTTGCCCTTGCTATGGCCCATGCCATGAACGGCAAAAAGAACGTGATTGAGTGCGCGTTCGTCCGCTCGTCACTTACTTCTCCACGCTGCTGCTGCTGGGCAAGAACGTTCTCGAGAAGAACCTTGGTCTGCCCAAGGTGAACGCCTACGGACAGGAGCTGCTGAAGAAGGACATATCGGAGCTGAAGAAAAACATCCGGAAGGGCGAGGAATTTGTCAAGAACTATGTGAACAAAAAAAAAAAGTGAATTTCGATCATGTTGAAAAAGTTGTAACCGTTGTAACCAACCATTGAAAATAAACTTTCAAGTGCATGATAAAAATTATCGTCGTTTTTGTTTTCTTTGTATTTACCAAAGCAAAAGAAGGAATTTTTCCCCATGACCCATGAGGATTCTTGAACTTAGCGACTTCGGTGGGTCTCAGTTCCGGGACGAAGTGGGCTTCCTTTTTGGGGGCTCCCTTCTAAGTGGAACAATCTGTGCTGACCTCCGCGTACAGTTCGCCTATATAGGTGACGGAGAAGGAGGTGCACTGGGCGGTCGTACGGATTGTCGGTGAAACTGGTTCGGGGACAAATTTTTGTTTGACGACGTTATCGCTGGGGTTCGGAATGCCAAGTTGACGGTTCAGGGCAAAGAACTTGGCTGATTTGAGGTTTTTGAAGTAGGTGCACATTCTTGCCTTTCAGTGTGACAATTCCGGATTGGAGGAGGACGGTTTTCTTCAGCTGAAGCCGGAAAGCGGTATTAACCGGAGGTGGCCCGCGCTGGTTTTGCTTGGCAAACCCGACGGTGATCACGTGGATCGTTTTTGGGAAGAAGACGAATAACATCCCACAATGATCTCGATCGAGAGCCGCTTCTTGTCTAGAACCGACCACTCTCGGGATTTCGCTCGAGATCCCTTCCTCATCCGGAACATGGCCCATCGTCCTCATCCGGATCCTAGTTCCGTCTAAATCAAAACAAAAACATAAACAATAACATTGCGCGAAATGTCATGTCAAAGTCAGAGCTGTCAGTTGTTGACATTTCGATCTTTCATGTTTGACAGTGAACCGGCCGTGCCGAGGGGTCATAAAAAGGTTGAGTCATGGTTCAGAGCCCACTGAGTAGTCTTTTATTAGTCTATGGTTGTATGATGGATCCGGACATCGATTACGACTATACCAAGTCGAATGCAACTGGTTTGATCAAAATCTATTAATCCAGTGCTGAGAAAACTTGGCAAGAATTTTGACACACACACACACACACACACACACACACACACACACACACACACACACACACAACCCTTGGGGGAGCGCATATCGTGTGGCGATGGCGAAGATCAGAGGCCCATCGATGGTGGCTGAAACGTGTCCCGACAAGCTGAAGGTCATTGTGGAAGGGCTCTTCCCAAGACATGACCCAACGACATGGCCTCCTACACCGTACAACGACGAAGGGGGTAGCAACGCCGAAGGTCATCTGATCACCAACGAAGAACTTGTGGCAGTAGCGAAGAGATTGAAGGTGAAGAAAGCACCCGGCCCGGATGGAATCCCGAATTTCGCCCTGAAATCGGCGGTTCTAGCATTCCCGGACAGGTTTCGAACAGTCCTGCAGAAATGCCTGGACGAAGGACACTTCCCCGACCCGTGGAAGGTTCAAAAGCTCGTGTTGCTGCCGAAGCCAGGCAAACCACCGGGGACCCATCATCGTATAGGCCTATATGTTTGCTGGACACCCTCGGAAAGCTTCTGGAACGGATCATCCTTAACCGGCTGACCAAGTACACGGAGAGCGAGCATGGCTTAGCAGCGAGGCAGTTCGGCTTCCGTAAAGGGAGATCCACGGTGGACGCCATCCGGAAAGTGGTCGAGAAAGCCGACGAAGCGCGGAGGAAAAAACGCAGGGGGAACCGTTGCTGCGCAATAGTCACGATTGACGTCAAGAACGCGTTCAACAGTGCGAGCTGGGCGGCCATAGCAGCAGCGCTGCACAAAATGAAGGTGCCTGACTATTTGTGCAGGATCTTGAAGAGCTACTTCGAGAACCGCGTGCTGGTCTACGACACTGCCGATGGACAAGAAACCGTTGTTGTTACCGCGGGAGTTCCGCAGCGATCCATTCTGGGTTCAGCACTGTGGAACGGAATGTATGACGGAGTGTTGACACTGGGACTACCCAACGGCGTAGAGATTGTTGGCTTTGCAGACGACATAGTGCTGACGGTAACCGGCGAAAATGTCGAGGAGGTCGAAGTGCTGGCTATGGAGGCAATCGCAATGATCGAGAACTGGATGCTCGAGGTGAAGCTGCGGATCGCTCACCACAAGACGGAGATGGTGCTGGTTAGTAACCACAAGAAGGTGCAGCAGGCTCAGATACACGTTGGAGAACACGTCGTGCACTCGAAGAGAGCGCTCAAGTACCTCGGGGTGATGGTGGATGACCGGCTGAACTTCAACAGCCACGTCGATTACGCCTGCGAGAAGGCGGCTAAGGCGATCATGGCACTGTCGAGGATGATGCCGAACAACGCTGGACCCAGGAGCAGTAGGCGCCGCCTCTTGGCAAGTGTCGCGACGTCCATACTTAGGTACGGCGGACCGGTATGGTGGACGGCGCTGGGGACGAAGCGAAATCGAGCGCTGCTCGACAGAACGCAGAGACTGATGGCCATGCGGGTTGCAAGCGCGTACAGGACCATTTCGTCGGAAGCAGTTGGCGTCATAGCCGGAATGATCCCCATCGGCATCACACTGGAGGAGGACACCGTGCGCTACTACCAGAGAGGCACGAGAGGTATCCGGGAAGCTGCGAGAGCCGAATCGCTGGCAAGGTGGCAACGTGAGTGGGACACCACGGAGAAAGGCAGATGGACGCATCGGCTTATCCCGTCCGTATCCACGTGGGTGAGCAGAAGGCATGGAGAGGTCACCTTCCACCTCACACAGTTCCTGTCGGGCCATGGCTGCTTCAGGAAGTACCTGCACAGGTTTGGACATGCAGAGTCTCCTCTGTCCGGACTGCGTCGATTGCGAGGAAACGGAGCACGTGGTGTTCGCCTGCCCTCGCTTCGAGGCAGCGCGAAGCGAAATGCTGGCCATTATCGGAGCGGACACCAGCCCGGATAATGTGGTGCGAAGAATGTGCAGCGACATCGCCAAGTGGAATGCGGTCGTCGGAGCGGTGACGCAGATCACTTCGGCTCTCCAGCGGAAATGGAGAGACGATCAGAGGAGGAACGACTAGGAGCCTAGTCGAAAACCCACGAGTGTGGCTGTGAAGGAGAGCACATTATGATGGTCGGCTCTACCAAATCGGTACACGTCTCGATGGTCACAGGAGTCGAGAACCCACGAGTGTTGCTGTGAAGGAGAGCACGTTATGACGGTTGGCTCTACCAAATCGGTACACGTCTCGATGGTCCAAGGAGAGGGCTGCATATGACTAGCCGATCAAAAGCAACGCGATTCTTGGGCGCGGTTAAACCCTCGCATGGACTCATATGTATGTAGAACAGGAAATGGTTCTAGCACCCGGCATGGATCCTGTAAGTAGGCTAGTGCAGAAAATGCAACGCCTCCCCCCGAAGTTATACCGAAAGGTGGTCCCGGGGGGACAAGGGCACGGCGTTCAAGGACTGGTTTAGTGGGTCGGGAAAACTCTTTTTTTTTTTGTTTTCCCAACCCCACACTACCTGAGAAATGAATTCTCAGGTGTCTGTTAGCAGATTCCGACCTTGTAAAAAAAAAACACACACACACACACCCACAAACACACTCACACACTCACTTGCGCTACACCCGGAGAGGCACGAGAGGTATCCGGGAAGCTGCGAAAGCCGAATCGCTGGCAAGGTGGCAACGTGAGTGGGACACCACGGAGAAAGGCAGATGGACGCATCGGCTTATCCCGTCCGTATCCACGTGGGTGAGCAGAAGGCATGGAGAGGTCACCTTCCACCTCACACAGTTCCTGTCGGGCCATGGCTGCTTCAGGAAGTACCTGCACAGGTTCGGACATGCAGTCCCCTCTCTGTCAGGACTGCGTCGATTGCGAGGAAACACCGGAGCACGTGGTGTTCAGCTGCCCTCGCTTCGAGGCAGCGCGAAGCGAAATGCTGGCCATTATCGGAGCAGACACCAGCCCGGATAATGTGGTGCGAAGAATGTGCAGCGACATCGCCAAGTGGAATGCGGTCGTCGGAGCGGTGACGCAGATCACTTCGGCTCTCCAGCGGAAATGGAGAGACGATCAGAGGAGGAACGACTAGGAGCCTAGTCGAAAACCCACGAGTGTGGCTGTGAAGGAGAGCACGTTATGATGGTCGGCTCTACCAAATCGGTACACGTCTCGATGGTCACAGGAGTTGAGAACCCACGAGTGTGGCTGTGAAGGAGAGCACGTTGTGACGGTTGGCTCTACCAAATCGGTACACGTCTCGATGGTCCAAGGAGAGGCTGCATATGACTAACCGATCAAAAGCAACGCGATTCTTGGGCGCGGTTAAACCTCGCATGGACTCATATGTATGTAGAACAGGAAATGGTTCTAGCACCCGGCATGGATCCTGTAAGTAGACTAGTGCAGAAAATGCAACGCCTCCCCGAAGTTATACCGAAAGGTGGTCCGGGGGAAAAGGGCACGGCTTTCAAGGACTGGTTTAGTGGGTCGGGAAAACTCTTTGTTTTCCCAACCCCACTACCTGAGAAATGAATTCTCAGGTGTCTGATAGCAGATTCCGACCTTGTAAAAAAACACACACACACACACACACACACACACACACACACACACAGACATTCGGAGTCGATATGTATTCATGAAAGTGGGTCTTCGAGCTTTTAATAAAAAGTTTATTTTTAGAGCAGGATTATCCAGAAATTAGAAGTGAGAGCAACATGGAGTTAAACTTTCTGTGAAATTGCTGTTAAGATTATCATAGCACTTTGAAAAGTTTAAATCCATGTTGCACGCACACACTCTCACTTTTAATTTCTCGATAGCCTTACCTCACTGAGGAAGGCAAAAGAGTTAACATTCAACCTACCAAATTTTCAACATTCAAAAATTCAACTTGTTTTTGCTTTGTTGTTCACTTTGTAAGCGAATGGTCCTGGGTTCGATTCCCATCTGCTCCCAAAGAGAAAGTTCTGGACTCATTGAATTTTAAATGACTGGTATGGTAATGGTAAGCAAAATGCTATCCATTTGATCGTGGAGCTTAGTGAGTGTAACCATAGAAGGACCTAAGTCTGACAGGAGTACGACAAAATAACCGGGATTTTCTTGCTGTCATTTTTTAAGTTTGGTGCAGTCGGCGGTCGGCGGCGGTGCGGTTTTTTTATTTGGTTAAAAATCCCAAATTTTGCGTTACGTAATAAAAGAACGGAAAAAATGGAGAATTATACTGGAAATTTGGAAATTAAAATTTTGACTATCAAGTCGCCACACCCTTTCCCACTTAAATTTTACTTAGAAAATATTTTAAATTGACATGAATACTCAAAATAAAATGTATTCTATAGTTTGTTTTCGACTGGTATGAAGGATTTGATGATTTTTAGGCCTTCTCGATCGACGCGCTTGCCTCCGCGGAATTACAGGCGATTTTTTTTACGATGGTTTTGATCGCAAAAATTACAGATTTGGTCAAATCGAGTACTGCAAAGTTCTAGGATTATCTAGATACCCTTATTGTCCGTTTCTCTCAAAGGTATACGCCGTGCGGCATTTCAGAATGTGACGTAGACATTGTTGCCAGCGATTTTCTGCACTTTTGGTGCAATAAAAAACATTCCTGGCAACAATACCAGGCGATTTGAAGAAGAAGATCAACAAAAACAAAACGCGCAGTATGGGATTTGACAGCGCGCATTTGCCGAAAGTGCGGCGCGTCGTTCCGAGGCTGGTTTGCCGCGTGTCTTTTTCGAGAATACGCGCAATACAAATCACTCGTTCTGATTGGCTGAGTTATGCCCAAGAACAAGCGAGTTGAAATAACCGTTCCAACTTTTTTGAGGGGTTGGGAGTTGGAATGTTAAGGAGAACGAATCGGTCAGAGAAGGAAAAAAACTTAATTACCCATCGAAAAAGCTAATAGTTAGATGTGAGATAGTTAGACGAGGTTAGAGGTCTAGAATGATCTGATCGCATTGGAATGTTAGTTTCATAAATTTAATATATTTGACCTGTTTCTTGCATCATTTTTTTCTAAAATAATGTTGAATCTGACAATTGTTGTGAAAGTTTTCCTTCCACTGGATTTAGATTTGAAACGGAAATCCGTTTCAGCACGATTGTTAGCCCGTACCTTCCATTAGAATATTTCCATATGGAATTGAACTCTCGTTGAACTCGTTCTGATTGGCTGAGTTATGCCCAAGAACAAGCGAGTTGAAATAACCGTTCCAACTTTTTTGAGGGGTTGGGAGTTGGAATGTTAAGGAGAACGAATCGGACAGAGAAGGAAAAAAAAGTTAATTACTCATCGAAAAAGCTAATAGTTAGATGTGAGATAGTTAGACGAGGTTAGAGGTCTAGAATGATCTGATCGCATTGGAATGTTAGTTTCATAAATTTTATTCTGAATCATACATTTAATATATTTGACCTGTTTCTTGCATCATTTTTTCTAAAATAATGTTGAATCTGACAATTGTTGTGAAAGTTTTCCCTTCCACTGGATTCAGATTTGGAACTGAAATCCGTTTCAGATTTGAGTCCGAAGGCTTGAATGGGGAGAGCACCCAAACCTCTTTTTACTCCAAGGAACCTTCCACCCCAGTGTTTGAACTGACGACCATTGGATGGCGAGTCCAACCGCCGCCAGCGATTTTTTTTAAAAAAAACTTCATCATCCCGGTACGAGAATCGAACTCACGACCTCTGGATTGGAAACCCAGCACGCCGCTAGTCGAAACCCATCCCCTACCGGTCAGTATTCCCAGTGAGCAGATTTGCTCTTTTAAGGGATCTGACGTTGCCGAGCCAGACGGGAATCGAACCCATCACCTTCCGCTTACAAGGCGAAACCCGTAACCTCACGGCCACGGTAGCTCAGCAACGATTCCACCGGAGTAGGCTTGGTTTGGTGTGTTGTTTGTACTTATGGCATGGAGACGACTCCTACACCTGGAAAGACTTAACGGCCTAACAACCAAGGCCGGGACCGACATTTTACTTCCTCATCCGATGAAAGGTTGGAGCAGATGGGTATCGAACCCAGAATCATCCGCTTACAAAGCGGACAGCGTAACCATTCGTCCACGCACTGCCACAACATTCTAGTAAAGTAAAATAGATAAAAAAGTTACTTTAATTTATTTAATTCAAGTTAATACAACGTACTGGAAGGATCAAACTAATTTTATTTTGTTTCAAGGAAACTGAAGCTATTTAGTTTTATAGTTTGTCGTGTTTAGTGTGTTGTGTTGTATTGCTTGAATGGCCAAGTAGAACCAATGGTCTGTGGTAGAACTTTGTTTTATTGATCTAATAAATGTTAAATGCGGAAAAAAAGAATAACTTGTAATTATCTCGCATTATATGCAAACAAAAAGTTAAAACTGAGGTGAAAACTCAATGAAACTAACAAAAAAATAATAATTTGAGAATTATATTTATTTCATGAGACCTTTTCAAAAACCATACGTAAACAATATTGACAGTGCCTCTGGCGGTGACTTCAGGAAATTGCATGCGTGTCAGATCCCTGGATATACAGTGAGTCAAATATTTGTCCGTACCCCCGTACGAAATGTTTGTGATATAAAAGTACATAAAATTCGACTAAAGTGCCATGTTTTATACATCAATCGACGCGGCAGAATGTCCTTTTAAGACACTGTCATTGGATTTGCAAAAACTTTTCTTGAAAAATACAAAATTGTTTACTGAAAAGTCAAAAAGAGGTCAAATAATTGTCCGTACCCCTAGTAAAAGTACAAAATCTGATCGATTTAAGTGAATTCATTTATGAAATGTTGTTTCAGTGTCAAATACTAGTACCTTTAGCCAGTTTGTGACAACTTTGAACTTCTGATAAGTTTGTTTAGTTAATTTATATTAAAAATTGGATTAAATTTAGTTTTTAAAAGTAAAACTTATCAAAACATTAGTTTATAAACAACTATTTTAATAAAATTGCTAGTTTGTGTTGTAAGAGTCTCTATTGAACAAGTTTCAACAATATTTGTTCAAAATATATTATTTTCATCTTTTTATTGACATTTTTCGACCAAAAATACTGTTTCGGAACAATACCGTTAAACAATCCGGATTGTCCCGGAACCGGTTCAACCCTCGGAGGAATTTTGTGGTGATCAGATAGAGGACAAAAAACCCACCTCTTGCAATTTGAAGCATCAATTTCGTCCACTACAGCCCGATTACGAGTCCCTAGTCTGAAATTTGAAATTTTCACTTTCCGTGCTGAGAATTTCTGTACCGTTCTGGGTCAGAATGTTTTGCTTGGAATTTGAAAATTTCAAATTTCAGACTAAGACTCATGTCGAAACTGTATGAACAAATGCAAGAGGAGGTTGTCCTCTATTTGATCACCACAAAATTCTGAACCGGTTCCGGGACAATCCGGATTGTTTAACGGTATTGTTCCGAAACAGTAGGTCGAGTCAATAAAAGATGAAATCAATGTATATTTTGAACAAATATTGTTGAAACTTGTTCAATAGAGACTCTTACAACACAAAATAGCAATTTTATAAATAGTTGTTTATAAACAATGTTTTGATAAGTTTTACTTAAAAAACTAAATTTAATCCAATTTTATTATAATTTAACTAAACAAACTTATCAGAAGTTCAAAGTTGTCAAACTGGCTAAAGGTACTAGTATTTGACACTAAAACAACATTTCATAAATGAATTCACTCGATCAGGTACTTTACTAGGGGTACGGACAATTATTTGACCTCTTTTTGACTTTTTCAGTAAACAATTTTTGTATTTTTCAAGAAAAGTTTTTGCAAATCAATGACAGTGTCTAAAGAGGACATTCTGCCGCGTCGATTGATGTATAAAACATGGCACTTTATTGAATTTTATGTACTATCACAAACATTTCCCGTACGAAGGACAAATATTTGACTGTACGTTGCTATCAGCCCGGGAGCATGTTGACAGCTCCCATACAAACTGAGCGTACCTCTTTTTGTGGGCCCAGTGGGCCTAAGATGGCGGCCTTTGATATCATCTAGCCAAACATTTGAAAAAGGCGAATAGTTTAAATTAATATAGTTTTTGCCTACTTTCGGTTTAAAACGACAAAATAAGCATTCTGGAATCATTTTCTAGAAAAACTTGTTTAAAGATACGCCACGTTAAAATATTAGTCTCGAACAGTTGGAGGGAGCGTGCCGCGAAAGCCGTCACGGAAAAAAAGTTTCCCATGCAAATTTTGAGTTGCGTTTTTAATGGGCGGACTCCAACGAGGTCCACATGCCATCTGTCGGTGGATACGCGCAATTCACGAAAACTGTCATGTTAGGGGACGGCTGGTTGCTATGCGATTGTTTATTTACCTTTGATATGCAAACGTCAAGTTTCTAATTTGATTACTTTTTCATTGTAGAAAATAAGATTCATTTACATTTATTTAAATTCCTAAGCTAAGCAAAATTATCAAATTTAAGTGATTGTGGATAGTCCATAACCTACAATTTCTCAATTTCCACAACCGACGCAAATAGTTTTGACACTGACATTTGAAAACGATGACACTAACAAAATTTCAATCACACAACAATAAAAAACATCGAGCGGTAATTTTCGCAAACGCGATGGAATCGACGGAACAAGTTAAACCTGATTCCTAGTAGCAATTCCGACTAAGATTCTGTTCCTTTGGCGAACCGAAAACGGAAGTCGATAGAGGTGAACGGGAGGATGGCATTCCGAAGTGTACGGTTAGGTAGATCTAAGCTAAGATTTAAGAAATTGTAGGTAATCCTTAACAATCCGGCCAAACGCTGTCAAAACAATGCAAATTTCTGCCCATTTCTGAAATTTACAAGTTTTTCTTCAAATTTTCTACCCTTAACAAAGGGGTCTTGAAAAAAATACTGGACTGGCTGTCAGGTGGCCCGATTGGTGCTGGCCACGATCGGAGCGAGGAGGGCGATCATGGTGCGGATTAGAAGAACACTGACCTGGTAGCATTGCAACCCCTGGAAAAAGTCGTCCGGAATCAGCTCCGTCGTAACGTCGGTGCAAATTTGCTAAGCAAACAGTGTGATCCAAAGGAAGAACTGAAAATACCGGGAAAATCGACAACGTGGTGGGGAACCGCTTTCAAAATAATTGCCCGGATATCCGGAAGCACGGCATACACCGCGCAACCACCGCCGTATTCGAGTAAGGGGATTTCCAGAGTCTTCCTTTCCCGCCCATTATGGAGGATTTTTTTAATTAAATTTTGTTTAGATCAAGATTTGCACTTATTATACTGCCCATGTTCGCATAAATGTCCCATATGCAAAAACATCAAGCTGAGAAAAACGCATTTAAAGTTTGTCCCATACATAAGGCTACGTGTTAAGTTTTCACGAAAAAACTGGATTTCCTCCTGATTTCTAGAACAAAGTACTGGATGTTATAGGCTCTTTTGAAAGAGCACACGATTTTGAACCAATCTGCATCAATAACTCGAAATCGATGAAAATGCATATGGGACATTTATGCGATCAGGGCAGTATAGCTCATGTAATTGTTAAGCAGAGTAAATTTACGAGGGCAATCGGTACCGCTTGGTTCACCCAGCTGGCGCGACCAGATGACAAGCGTCATTTAGAAAGATCCGCCTAAAATGGGTTGATGACGTGTTTGATTCGTTTGAGCAGCAAAAATCTGTGAGGTTGGACGAGGTCAAGATGCCGTCCTGCCACGTACTGCCGGGTAGCTCTTGCCTCGAATGAAAATCGAAAGCTTTTTGAAATTCTTGTGTTTTGGAAAATTTCAAAATCTACGGTAAGTTGACGTTTCCATATCAAAGGTAAATAAACAACTGCATAGCAACGTATATCAGCCAGAAAATTTTATAAGTTGATTGTAGATGACGACCGTAATGGCCTATCTACAATCACTTAGCTTAGAATAGTTAAGTAAAGTAAAACTTAGAAAATGTACACAACTTACGGCCGTCATCCACAATCAACTTAGAAAATTTGCTGGGCTGATATACGTTGCTATGCAGTTGTTTGTTTACCTTTGATATGGAAACGTCAACTTACCGTAGATTTTGAAATTTTCCAAACCATACGTCAAGTTTCTAATTTTATTCCTTTTCATTGTAGAAGATCAGATTCATTTCCATTGATTCAAACTCCTAAGCTAAGTGAAATTTTCTAAGTTAAGTGATTGTAGATAGGCCATAAGTTACGTACTTTCCTAAAGTATTTTTGACTTATCTATTTTACTTTACTTAGATGTTTTAAGGTTTGTAGATTGTAGATAGCCCATAAGATTGAGTAACTTTGAGAAATTGAGTCACTCAGTTTCTCTCTGTCCTACCCCTTGGCTTTGAGCCTATTAATCAGAAAATCGGCCATAGCTCAAGTTTACGTTTTACCGTAAGCGAGAGTCCGATGAATTTGGTTGAATTTAAATCAAAACATCAATAATAGCATCTGATTCATTGCTGTTGTGCCATAATCAAAATCATCATATAAAAGAATATTTGTCCAAAATCGTTACCAACAGTAAAGTTTCCTTACCCGATCTGGTTATCTATGTTTACTATAGTTTACGGTACCGTTTAAGTGTAAGTGCAACAGCGATCAATAGTTCATTTTACCGGTGTGATATATTTTTCATTCGATTTAAAATTCAAACGAAAGAGGTTAAGAGAAGGTTTTGACTTAATTACACCTCAGTCGTTCACAAAGAGTCGATGTGATAGGTGACATTTTTGAAATTTACCGCTTGTGGAACATAAACGAAAAAAGGAAGTATGAATCAAATGTTCAATACGTTCTCAAACAATTTTCCCGAAAATGATCGTTCAAAAAAAGGTAATACAAAATTGTACCAAAAGTGAGTAATTTTAAACAGATTTGTCATTGATTAGATCAATAAAAAAAAAGTGAAACTGTTTCTCTGAATGCACGTGTGTCTGGAATATAAACCTTAAAGTGAAATTTAGGGACCCTTAATAGGAAGAATGGTCGAAGTGAATTGGAAGTATCCAAACGAGCATTTCTAGAGATATTATCAAAGGTCCAATAAGCTATTGTGTTTCATATGTTTATAGGACCAAATTCTCTAGATTTGCCTTTACGCCCAAAAAACTTGCCGATATTGCCAAGCTCAAAACATATTGTCGATTTCTTTCAAAGGTACAGGCCGCGCGGCATTTCAGAATGTGCCGTAGACATTGTTGCCAGCGATTTTCTGCACTTTTGGTGCAATGAAAAACATACCTGCCAACAATGCCAGGCGATTCGAAGAAGAAGATCAACAAAAACAAAATGTACAGTATGGGTTTTGACAGCGCGCATTTGCCGAAAGTGCGACGCGTCGTTCCGAGGCTGGTTTGCCGCGTGTCTTTCTCGGGAATACGCGCAATACGTTGCCAGATTGATTTAGCAAAGTCTGACCATAGAGATAATCAGGCGCGAGAGTGTGTTAGTTTGTAACAAAATTTACACACAGCCATAGACAAATCGAGTAGAATAACTCATCTGTCAAATTCAGCTGTGTCCTTTGTTATACCACGAGCACGTGGTAAAAAGCTGGTTTTTACAGGCGAGTTCGTCTACTCGATTTGCCTATGTCTGCGTAAAAATAGTATAAACACCATAAACACAGCATCATGTGGTACGTTCGTTTGAAGAGCCGGTGCGGCACTGAGTGCACTCGTCGGTGCCAGTTTTGGTTCAATCGAATGTCATTTGTCAGTGTGCGTGGAATTCGCATGAAACTGAAAAAACGGCACTAGTGTTTCAGCACATCAGAGTGGTTTCAGTTCCAAGATGGCGGTGATACTCGTGCGGAACTAGCGCGAGTTTGTTAAAAAAAAAACACACACACTTTGACAGTTCTTGGTGCGGCACTCAGTGTGGAACTAACCATCAAACGAACGTACCAATAATGTGCGTGTCAGAAAACGTGGATATCTCTATTCTCCCTATTGCAAGCAAAACAATGTAAATGGGCCAAAGCCGAAGTGTAAACAAACAGTCTATTCTGCTTACGTCAGTGGTGTTTACATTAGGAACGAATAGGACAGACTCTTTGTATACACTTCGGCTTTGGCCCATTTACATTGTTTTGCTTGATTTAGGGTCTCTAACGAAAATGTGTTGTTTTTGTTGCTTCAAAAACTTTTATTAGTTACACTTTAACTGAAAATCGCAATTTGCTGAGTTCGTTTTTGCACCTTTCCATACAATTTTTTCAGTTCTACTACAATATTAGGGGAGAGTGGGGAGACTTGATCCCCTTTTTTGTATCGTACATAACTCTGTCAATTTCTCACAAAACTATATTAACTTTTTGCATGAATTGAAAGCTTAAACATTCATCTATGTTTGGCTAATAAGGGTATTTCATCAGATGAACTCTTCGAATCATGCCAAGCGTTATAAAAAAATATTTTAAACCGGCATTTTAAAAATGTTAGGGGTAACTTGATCCCCCTTTCAACATTTTGAAGAAATCTTAAGCAAAATGTTTCTTATTCATCCAAACTTTTAATTTTCAATAAGTTATAAGCAGAGTAATCCAGAGAGAACAGTCCAAACAAAAGCAGTCAAATTTTGTGGCTCCGTTACTTGTATACCCTTTGGAAAGGTAGCGGCTTTCAGCGTTATGTTTTGAGCGTTACGGGTTTGATGAAGAAAATTTTTCATCATGGTAAACTCAGGATTTTTCAGATTTGTTTGTTTTGACAAGTGCTAGGTTTTGATGACTGATTTGTAATTTTGTTTCTTTCAAGTTTTATTTTTTAAAGGAACTTGGGAAGCAGTTTAAAGTTAAAATCCAGTTTATGCCTGAAGTGTCCCTCAGGCGTGCCCTCAGGACTACCCAAATGATTTGGCGGTGGGACGAAAACTATGCTTCCTTCCGGGTATTTGTTTCGCTATCTCAAATTGCCGCCCGTGGATCAGGCAAAGTCTTATTGCCTACCCAAGGCAAGAAAAAAGGGGGTGGTCAAGGGGGGTCCCTGAGCCTTACAGGGATTCTTCACTCACAAACGCATGCCATGCATTCTTCGCAGTTTTTATTAAACAGAAGAAAAAAGAGGAAAACCTGATTTAGGTTAGTCATAGTCCCAAGATTAAGACTATAAATGAAAATTAAACATAGAAATAAGAAGATTCCATCTACTAATTTTTCTAGTAGTATGTTACGTCGTTTCCCAAAATCTGTCCTGAGAAATTGTTCTGCCACAAATGTTACAGCTACACCCAAAACTGGCAGCGCTAGTCCGAGAGAATGATGGTCTCGAGTCGAGAGAATAGTGGTACCATTCACGGACGCAGAGAACACAGCTCGAGATGGGCGATAGAACTATTCTCTCGAGGTTCATTTGCAAAAAAAGTTCATCCGTCAAACAAAAAACCAAAAGTGTCGACAACGGGAATCGAACCAGAGACCTTTGACAAACCAATCCAATGACTTAGCTGCCTCGGCCACCACAGTTTGGTGATCAAGGAGAAGTCAGAAGTCGATGTATGACACTTGTTGGAGATTTATTGATTCAACTAACGAATGAACTCATTTGTTATGATGGTGTGAGTTGGTACCATTATTCTATCGATTTTGGCACTGAGCCCTCAATAAATTTTGAGAGAACGATTATCTCGACTCTGAATTTTGGGTGTACGAAAACTGTCCCAAACAATTTCGCACAATTTTTCACTTTATAGAAAGCTTAGTTTTCGGAAAATTCCACTGGAATTCCGTTGGAATTGGAATTTATTACTCGAAACCACAACTCTTGGAGAACTTGGTCAGTTAGAGCCACAGCGTTGCCAGCATGAAACATCCAACACAAGTAATTCTTTGGCGGAACTTGGCCCACAAGTGAGAGGAGGTGGTTCCTAGACAGCTCAATTCCCACTCAGCACGTTCCGTTTGAATTCCGTTTAGAATTCCGCTTGAGCGAAAAAGTTCGATTCGAATTCTAAACAGTGTTCGTTTTAGATTCTAAAACGCATTCCGTTTCAAACGCAACAACCGGTTCCGTTTGAGTTTTCGCCGCAAATCGGTTTAAGTGGAATTCAAACGGAATCGAAACGGAATGGACGGGTTAGTTTTGACAGCTACTTCTTCTTATTCTTGTTTTTACTTTTTGATTTTCTTTTTTGTTTTGGTTGATTCCAAAATTAATTTGAATTCAACCAGAGAGGTTGATTGAACTATTTTTTTCTTATTTTGATCGAATTTTATTCATTATTATTAAAATTTCTCGCTAATTGAAACGCCTAACACGAACCCAACCCCCCAGCCCTCTTATTTTTTATTATTCTTTTAAAATAAACATAAACCACTGACAGGACAGTCTGTATTCCTCGGTGCAATCCGTAACGACGTCGTTGTTGGTGGCCCCGGTCAACTATCGGATCCCTTGCCACTGACGTCGTGCTACTCCATTAGGTTGACGATCTGGGTCGGGCTCGGTGGACCAAACTGGCTGTACTGCATCAGGAACTTGATGAAGGAAGCTGCCTGCTGGAAGCATTGTGGACCGGCGGTTGCACCACCCGGTTGTACGTCTGGTACCTCCCACGACGCAGGTTAGCGTGTTCTTGTCGTGAGCGTGAGGAAGGGCGGCCACTTCGGTTGCTTCCGACGTGTTGTCGCCACTTTCTATCAAGCTCATGTCGGCAGCAGACGCGGTGGTGCGAGGACGATCCTGGTGATGCTCGAACTTTACACCCGTCACACAGGCCGTCGACGTCGACGTGGACGCCACCGCCGTGCTCTTAATCTGCCCCAGCGATGAAATTCCGCGATGCCTTATTTGCCATGGAGGATGGTGTGGGCTTTGTTGAGTGTGGTCACGCACGCTGTGCTGGCTGAGGCGGGCCTGTGTCAGGCTGGAATTTTCACGAAGTAGCTGCTTGAGCAGATGCAGCAGGGACAGACGGGTAACCGGAACCGCAGTCTTGCGAGTGTTGATGGTGGTTTAGAAGCCGCCTTCCGCCCGTCCCCCAGCACAACCTGCCGGAAACACTTGATCGCCACCTCGTTCCACAGCGAGGACTTCTGGGACATGTCGAAAAGGAAGCTCCGCCATGTTTGCAACGCTTCCAACGCCTCGGAGATGAAACGATCCTTGCTGTTGCGACAAACCCCGATTGAGGTCCTTTGTGGCCGAACTTCTGTTCGTGTGCGGGAAAAACTTGAAAAAATCGAAATAAACTGTTACTGTTATTTCATATATTATTATAACGAGCTTAACTCACCAGTCCGATTAATTCCACGGCAAATATGTTTTTCCGTTAAAACACGAGGCGCGAAAGAAAACAGGAACGAACAAGTTTTCCAACTTGTTTTTTTCCTAACATTTTGACGTTTGATTGCCAAAAATCAACAATAAAACCGCTTCGGCGAAACTCGGCGAAACGTCATCGAGGTTCCACCATACACCAGAAGGTGTCGCCCTTGTGCAAAAATTGCTCAAACGGAATCGAAGCGGAACCCAATCAGACAATCTGTTTAGAAAATTTCGAAGCAATTTTCGAAGCGGAATTCGAAGCGGAATGAACCCGTCTAGCGGAAAGCGGTTTGATTGGGAAGTTGGTCCTTTTCCAACACTTCCACCAAACTTTGGATATCCAGGTTTTTAAGCGAAGATGGCGTTCGAATGTGGGGGTCTCGTGGCGCAGGGGTAGCGGCTTCGGCTGCCGATCCCGATGATGCTATGAGACGCGGGTTCGATTCCCGCCTTATCCACTGAGCTTCTATCGGATGGTGAAGTAAAACGTCGGTCCCGGTTTCTCCTGTTTCGTCAGAGGCGCTGGAGCAGAAATCCCACGTTAGAGGAAGGCCATGCCCCGGGGGGCGTAGTGCCAATAGTTTCGTTTCGTTTTCGTTTCGGCGTTCGAATGTTGAACGTCCGAAATGTCAAAATCGCGCAAGAGCACCAACATTAGAAAAAATGCGGCTGTCATGCCATGGTACACTTTTTTCGTAATGTTGGTACCACTGCGTGATTTTGATTCGGGCGTTCACCATTCGAACGCCATTTTCGCTTAAAAAGCTTGATACCATATGTGGTCCGCGATAGAAATCGCGTCAGAAAATCCACATTGTTGATAAAGAGATTGTGAAATTTTTGACAGCTAAATATAGCACCTGGTTGCTGCGAAAAAAAATGTAACGCTTTAAACGTCATCTTTCTCGGAGACAACAAACAGTGTTGCTGAAGGGGGGATGTACCACACCGCGTAACGCAACCATCAATTAAATGCAAGTGCTCCCTATGGGTTACTCTGTGGTTTCAGTTCCAAGATGGCGGTGATACTCGTGCGGAACTAGCGCGAGTTTGTTAAAAAAAAACACACACACTTTGACAGTTCTTGGTGCGGCACTCAGTGTGGAACTAACCCAAGGCTGTATATCAAAAGCCATGGAACTAACCATCAAACGAACGTACCAATAATGTGCGTGTCAGAAAACGTGGATATCTCTATTCTCCTAGGGGGGTGACACTTCGGTTCCGTCGGGTCTGGCACCTCGAGCTTGGAGCTGAAACCTCGAGCTCGGAGCCAGCACCGTGCTGGAACCTCGACTGGAACTTTGGTAGTTTTAGGCTAAATTTTATCAATTCATTTTAGCGTGCATGGAGCAGTTGAACTGTCATTGAAGAAAACAAAACAAACAGCGAGTAAATATAATTTCCTCCAGCTTTGGCCGTTTTTGAAGGTGCTAGGAACAAACTTTTCGCTGCGTGCCCAATGGACTGACCTGGGCCGCGGGAGCAGCGCGACGCCGTGTCCTCGACCCAAATTTCCGCTACCCATAAGATACCTGCCGAGTTCAAGGACCATCTACCGGAAGGAGAGGCGGGTTAAGTAAAAGCCGCTTACGTTGACGAACCAAAAGACCACACGCTGTTACAATCCGGATTTGGCCAGTGCAGCTCAAAAGACTTATCAATGGATGCCGGTGTGAAATCAATATTGCAAAGCATGCGTAAGCAAGAGGACACTTTCTACGGACAACGGGGTTTGCGACTTGTTCGCGTTCTGGGCAAATTTCGACGTGTAATCGGCTACGAGAGCCACGAACTTAGTGCCGTTGGAAAAGTCTTAACGAAGTTTAACCACTGACGAGTGTGTTGTTTAGTTGTATAAAAGGAATGAAGGCGGGGAAACTAGGTTCTTATAAATTAGATTTATCGTGTTAAGAAAGAGGAAAGAAATTAGTGATTGTTCTAAGGCACGTTTCTAACCAAATGACCGAACCGGAGATAAACCCAACGTGAATATCATTCGACCGCTCCAGCTTAAGTGTGATCAGTAACATGAGCCGGGGTGATTGCACGTTTTCCCGGACCAAGTTTTGAAAAGACCAAGCAGGTCGTTCTCTTTCACTGTTCTAAGGTCTGGGCTGATGTCCAGTAGGGGCAACTCTTTCTAGTATGAATAGCTGATAGGGGTAGTGGGTGAGGGATTAGTGTGAGGTCATGTTTGAATGAATATTAAATATCAAATTTGAAGTCAAATTTTGAACTTTAATCCCGAAACATCAGTTTTAATTAAATCTGGTGGACTTAATTCTTGGGCGAATAAAAAAGCGTAAAATGTAAAATCAAATGTGAGTAGTAGACGTAATTATATTTCTGTAAGCAACTCTGTCAAACGTTTTCGGAACAATATTTCTTTTTTGTTTTATTTCTTATAATATAATGTCTCTACGATTTCCACCAAAAAATCAATTGCACGAAAATAACCGCACCGCGCTTCCGCGAACAAAAGAAAATCTAACCGGCAACGTTGAAAGAAACCACGTTTTGATGATGTCACGATTGATTCTAAACATAAACAAATCAATCGTGACGTTTCAAAACGTCAAACCGTACACTCTTGAAAAAGCTACTCAGATTTGGTCTAAAAGTATGAACGGGGCTCAAAAGTTCTGGCACCGCGCCAGAACCGCGCCCAAAACCTTGAGTGGCACACTCTTGCTATTCTCCCTATTGCAAGCAAAACAATGTAAATGGGCCAAAGCCGAAGTGTAAACAAACAGTCTATTCTGCTTACGTCAGTGGTGTTTACATTAGGAACGAATAGGACAGACTCTTTGTATACACTTCGGCTTTGGCCCATTTACATTGTTTTGCTTGATTTAGGGTCTCTAACGAAAATGTATGGTTTTTGTTGCTTCAAAAACTTTTATTAGTTACACTTTAACTGAAAATCACAATTTGCTGAGTTCGTTTTTGCACCTTTCTATACAATTTTTTCAGTTCTACTACAATATTAGGGGAGAGTGGGGAGACTTGATCCCCTTTTTTGTATCGTACATAACTCTGTCAATTTCTCACAAAACTATTAACTTTTTGCATGAATTGAAAGCTTAAACATTCATCTATGTTTGGCTAATAAGGGTATTTCATCAGATGAACTCTTCGAATCATGCCAAGCGTTATAAAAAAATATTTTAAACCGGCATTTTAAAAATGTTAGGGTAACTTGATCCCCTTTTCAACATTTTGAAGAAATCTTAAGCAAAATGTTTCTTATTCATCCAAACTTTTAATTTTCAATAAGTTACAGCAATACGTTTGTGTTCAAAATATAACAAGTTTAGTAAGTAAAATATTTAAAAACTTAAAATATTATTTTTAGACCAAAATTAAGCATGTTTACAAGAGCTAGAAATTTTGTTTGAAAAAACTTTTGAAAAAAGCAAGAAAAAAGGTTCAAACTGCAGTAAGTTATGTACAACTATACTAAAGGAAACTATGTATAAAAACCAAGCCCGGTTGATTAATCTTGAGGCTGTTTCCAGTGACTGTAAAAATGCAGCGATCAAGTTTCCCTAAACGCACTTTTTTAAACAATTGATTGTAAAAATAGTATGACGATAAATTTAACATCAAATGCGAAGGGTTTTGGAGTTGATAAGTTTATCAAACAATTCATGTATAAAAAATATTTTTTTAATAATTTTTGAGTGTTTTCTTTACATATCAAAAAAAGAAAAAAAGATCTCTTGGAAGTTTTTTGCAGCTTGTTTTAGAATAATGTGTGTAACATAATCTAAACATTTTTTATTTTTTTTTCTTTGTTTTTTAAAATGAGTTTTAGTTAATTTCGCACAACTTTCTAGAACAAAGCTAATTGTTTTACCCACATGCTGACGAGATACAGACTTGGGATCAAGTGTCCCCGGGGATCAAGTCTCCCCACTCTCTTCACCTTGCCGGAGTTTTTTGCTCTAGCGGGTGAGATGATGACGCGGTTCCGGACCTGCCGTAACAAGGCGGAGCAATTTCTGGCCCTCGGGGAGCTAATGATTAAGCACATCTACAATAGATAAAAAAAAATTGTGATCTAGTTTAAGCTTTTTCTATTTCTATCCCCTTTCTTTTGCAATTTCAGTAAGTTTTTTCTAAATTTTTTCTTACTTCTGGTAATCTCTTAGTCATCTCATAAGCAATAACCGATCCAAAATGGATTGAGATTTAAGACACAGCTGAAAGGAACTCCAAAACTCTGTTATGTACTGCGAATGAACTAATTGTAACATGATTATTCACTAATAAAACCGAATTGAATTGAATTAAATTATGTTCTTTTTTACATGCTAAACTTGCTGCATGTCCAGGACTCTTAAAAGAATCTTACTTCCGAGTGGATTCCAAGACATTTTCGATCCCCGGTCCCAGATTTTCACGGTCAATTGGGTCCTAAAATGAAGCTTAGATTGCTGATATTATTATTTACAGCGATAAAGCTTATTTTTCTGAGTAAAATGACCCTTTGTACGACCACAAAGAGTTTAAAATGGATTTTTAAATCAATTTTGAAAAATTAACCTTGCGGTCCTTCTTGACAGAAAAGTTCCTACTTGACAGCTCGTTCTAAGGGGACCATAGTTGATCCATCGAAAAAATGTTGTCTTGTCATTATTATTTTTTGCATTAAAATGAAAAAAAGTGATCAGAAATTGTTTTTGATCGTGTTTTTTACCGTTGTACATAAAAATTTACGTCGGGCTTTAGTACCCAATTCGGGTTTTTTCTTTAAATTTCCTTTTTTTACCTTTCTTTTCCTTCTTTGGCTGCTCATCCCGCGCCTTCGACTCCGCCCCCATACACACACATTATATGGACAGCAAATATTAACAGGACCACTCGCGTGACCACTTAAACCGAATTTTGTAATATATTTACACCAAAATATTATTTTTGGTTAACTTCTTTCGCGTTCACCATTTCCCTATTTTAATATAAACAATCAGAAGACACCAATACTCCAAAGCTTTGTTGATGGTGGACTCTTCACACATACCAATGCACATTCTCTATCCAATGCTTTGTTTATGGTGAATGGCGGGCTCTTCACACATACTAATGCGTGGGCTCTTCGAGGTTTTGATGACTGTCAAACGTTCTAGACATTTACAGTGGTGCCAGAGGGCTGGTTTTTGCACCAAAATGTCGTATTTGTCGTGCGATCGATAATCGTAATTGTACGACATTGTCGACCGACGTCGCACGGTTTTGTTATTTAGGATGTCGTGCTATTGTCATGTGCTGTCATTTTAAGGTTATGTTGCTGTTAAAAAAACTGTTGTTTTGTTTTTTTATTTTGTTTTTTTATTGAAACACACCTAATTTCACAATAATATTTACTTTTTCACTAAATTTAACTTCCGGATCGCCGATTCTTTTCCAACTTGGCTTTCTTCGGATGCTCTCGGATTTGCCTTGACCGCAGCTTCCGGCTTGGATGTTGGTGTTGGACTTTTGCTTCTCGACGAGCTGATCAAAGTTTTACCCGGATGCGACGCCAATCTTGGATCTCAGACGAATTGATGGCCACCGGAGTACGAGATTACGTAGGTTTGTGAAGTGCGTGTACGAGATAACGTTGCTGCTTCCGTGGGTTCAGCGGAGGCGGACTCATGGTTTCCGGCATGATCAGATAGGAATATGTTTGTTGCCTGAAAAAAGATACCGTTGACGTTTACATTAGGAATGAGCAGGCTCAGTTAACTCAATCCTAATTCTGAAACGGAATCTAATTAGAATCGCATACAAATTCCGTTTGAAACGCAACAATCGGTTCCGTGTTCGAACCGGTTGTTGCGTTTGAAATGGAATTGGTGTACGTTTCTAATTAGATTCCGTTTCAGAAATAGGATTGAGTTAACTGGGTTTCAGAATTCGGAATGATTTCACTGGAGGATAGCTTCTTAATATACACTGCGACAAACAAATTACTTTAATTGGAAACCATTTATAAATTAAATTCATAGTTATTTATAATATAAAAATTTCAAAAATGTAATTCAAACATTCAAATCAATTAAAAATCAAGACATTTAAAAAAAATTGTAACCTATTTTAAAATCCGAGATCACAACAATTTATTTTTTTTAAGAAATTTAAGTATGTATGTTTCCTATTTTTGTTTAATTCTAAAATTCTAAAATTCTTTTTTATCAAAACATTAGTTAATGAACAACTATTTTTATATAATTTCTATTTTATGTTGTAAGAGTAGTCTCTGTTGAACAAGTTTCAACAATATTTGTTCAAAAAATACATTGATTTCATCTTTTTTATTGACATTTTTCGACCAAAAATACTGCTTCGGAACAAATACGTTAAACAATCCGGATTGTCCAGGAACCATTTTAACCCCCACAGGGAAATTTTATGGTGGTCAGATAGAGGACAAAAAACCCACCTCTTGCAATTTGAAGCATCCAAATTCGTCCTCTATAGCCCGATTACGAGTCCCTAGTCTGAAATTTGAAAAACAAAAAGCAACAAAAGCAAAACATTCTGACCCAGGACAGTACAGAAATTCTCAGCACGAAAAGTGAAAATTTCAAATTAAATTTGTACTTTTTTGTGTACAGTTGAGGCGAAATTACCCATATGAGACATTTATACGAGGCAGTACATATACTTGAAATTTGTAAATTATTTCATTTCATTTCAGCTGTTCAATGTTGGCACGATAACGTAAATCCGCTGTACCATGACATTTACAGAAGATCGATCGAAGAACCGGAAGCATTCTGGGGAGAATTAGCAGAACAGCTTATCGATTGGGATAAGTCAATCGAAAATGTGATGGACGATTCGAATTCACCATTCACAAAATGGTAAGTCAATATCATATTGAATACTTTTCAAAAGAATGGTTTCCATTTATGAATAAAATACAAAGAAAGCTAGAGACAATTCATTTATAAAAATAAACATTATACTAGTTTTGCTTTGAACCAGACCAGCCAATCCAATACATTAATGTGTGCGACGAAGTATAGCTGTGTTTAAATTGGATTTATTACTGGAGGGCAAATGGAATTGAAATCCCGAAGGAAAATTGCTCTGGAAAAGGAACGCAGTTACTCTTCCATCATAACGTATACGTATACAATATATTGTAATACAGATGCGAACCTAGAAAAAGTTTTTTCAGAGACATGTTTATTGTTTATCTGCCATGCTTATGTAGACTACTTACAATTGGAGCCTAACATTTCATTAGGGCACAAAACTTTTGTAAACAATAGTGTATCCCTTTCACTCAAATGGCAGTTTGCATAAGGTGTGAGAGGGATACACCAGGGTGGCCACCAGATTTCGATTTTCAATTTCCCGGTTTTTTCCCGGTTTTCTCCCGAGACCAGAAGGAATTTTCCGGAATGTTTTTAAACCAAATTACAATGTTTTTTTTAGGCTAACGTTGGTATCAACCTACTTTTGGAACGCATACATTTGGTTCAAAGTTTGAGTTCCTCAAGAAAGCTTTCAAATATCTTGAGTTCAAAGTAAGTAGGTTGAAAACGAAGCCGTTTTTATCTGTTTCCAATCCAAACCTCTAATTTTTCTAATGATTGGGATTTTTCATCATCATGCTCTATAGATTTTACAAACTAAAAATAAAAAAAATAAACTTTTTTATTTTTTAGAATAACATTAATTATTATTAGAAAGCAGGAAATGGCATTTACAATTTATTAATTTTGTTGAAAAGATTTGCAAAAATACATTGTTATCAACATTTATATAAATGCTCGTAAAGTTTCTTTGAAAAAAGGTTTTGTGTATTCAAGAAGAACGATTCTTCCAAGAATTATCAATTTCTGTGAATTAATTATTATTTTTGGTGAGTACTTTCTTTTTAACCAAAAGTCTTTTGAATCATTAGTCCAAACAAAAATGTATACACTTTGGCAGCAGTGCAGGAAAGTTCCATACAAATATAAAAAAACGGTATCTTGACACTTTTTTTTATCGATTAAGTATCTTCGGTAAGTTGATTGATGGAATAAATTTTCGAAAATAATTTTAATTTAGAAAAACTGTCTGAAATACCCAAAACACAAAATGATTTTTAGAATGTTTTAAATTAAATGGCACAATTTACAAATTTGAAACAAATATTCGTAGAAAAAACAAAAAGAAAAAACTCTAAAACGGTGCACTTCATTTTAAATTCTTAAAATTTCTTAACGAATGCAAATTATAGGTTTATCATTCAAATATTTTTTAAACATTTTCTGATTGGTCAAAAATAATTCGCCCGTAATTCACTGCACCTTAAATATGGTTGTTAGCTTTTGCTTCAAATCAATTTATTTTTTCTCTTAAATATTTCGTTTGAGGGGTTTTTCTGGCCCCCTGAGACCGCTCGTGGTACCCACAGGGTACATGTGGTCGAGAACCGCTGCTGTAGAGGAAAAAAATGCTAGTTTTCGCGATTTCTTCATTTAGAATAACAGGAATAATATTCTATTTGAGAAAAGAACATATTGAATACATTAAAGAGGGGCTTTTGTCAAAATTTAAATAAACTTAAAATATTTTCCCGGTTTGTCAGTCGAATTCCCGAGTTTTTCCCGGTTTTCTCCCGGTGGATAAAAATCCCGGGTTTTCCCGGTTTTCCCGGTTTTTCCCGAGGTGGCCACCCTGGGATACACTCTTGTTTACAAAAGTTTTGTGCCCTAATGAAATGGTAAGCACGAATTTTCTTACATACTAGATATTATTTCTATTGTACAGATTTTTCGTATAGGGAACTATACCCTTTCTCAGCCTATTTCTATTATCGGCCTATCAGCACTTTGGTAATGAATTATAGCTTAAATAAAGTGTTTTTGACTGTTCCAAAGTAATAAATAGCTCAAATTAAAGTGAGCAAACAACTCTTCATTGTTGATACATCTGAAAATGTTGATTTAATAGCGGAAAACGGCAAAAGTGTTGAGAATTGGTCGAACGGCTTAGTGTGATTAAAATGGGTATATTTCCCCTAGTTCCGGTTTAGACATGTCGAAATGTATGTACTGTGAATTTTCATTATAAAAGCGCATCATTTGGTTCAGTGGCGAATTTTTCAAATAATTTGTCGTGTATGCAGTTGTTATAAAAAATGGTGAATGTCTAAGAGTACGGCTTGGTTCATGAATACTATTACGTATTTCTGAAAATAATGCTGCTGACTGTATGCGTTGAGAAATAATTTCGTTAATGAAAGAGAGCATGGCAAATTTACGACGTTCTTGTAATAATTGATATTGTTCAAGGCTGTACACTCAAGCCCCGCCCAGTCAAATCAATCCGAATTCTGAAACGGAATCTAATTAGAATCGTATACAAATTCCGTTTCAAACGCAACAACCGGTTCCGTGTTCGAACCGGTTGTTGCGTTTGAAACGGAATTTGTATACGATTCTAATTAGATTCCGTTTCAGAATTCGGATTGATTTGACTGGCCGGTGGTTGGTCACTTTTTCGTTTGACACTTTTTTAGTTTGTACCCCGTTGGTTGGTCAAAGTCAAACTAAAAAGTGACGAACTGTCATTTTTTACACGGCGCTCACGCACATTATCAAACCAAACGTTTGGTAGTGTATGTGAACTCCGTGTAAAAGGGGTGTCAAACTAAAAAGTGACCCCGTTCGTTTGACAACAGTTGGTGTCAAACCATAGGGGTTTGAGTGTATAAGAAAGGATTCTATGGCAATTTCGGGAATTCCATTTCCCGGAATGGACGTTTTCCGGAATGGACATTATCCGGAATGGACGTTATCAGGAATGGATATTATCCGGAATGAAATTTCCCGGAATGGACGTTTCCCGGAATGGACATTTCTCGGAAAAAAATAGTTTTTTTTATATTACCTGATTTGACAATGAATGGAATCTTGCCTACTCGCTTACTTGTGGTTAAGAATTATTAAGTTTATACCCCGTTGGTATGACCTAGTCACATTTAAGGAACTTGATATTTTGACAAAAATATGAATGATACACTCAAAAAATTGTTCACCACAATGTTGCATGAAAAGACATGTGTTTTTTTTTTCAAACCGGTTTCCATGCGGATGTCACTAGAATTTCATGTACATCAAAAATCAGCTGACACACACATAGAAAACAAGCTTGCATGCGCATCAGATGTACTTCGCTGGATTTTCATGTGACTCTTCCCGTATTGTCCTGTAATTAGTATTGGATTTTCACGTGTTATTCATGAGCAGAAAGAATGATGTTGCCGGATTTTTATGCGACTTCTCAAAATTGTCTTGTGATTTGTAATGGGTTGTACCGTGATACCGATCCTCCTCAGCGCTTGTGCAAAACATTTCTATTCATAAATTCATTTTTTTTTTGTCTTGCGTTCGTTCGAATAATGTGTTTTACGTTCGTTTTGATTAAACTGAGCTAGTAGTATCAATATTATGCGTAAAACACATTTGATGGAACGCAAGGTAAGAAAATTTAAAATTTTTATCAAATTTATTTGCACGAACGCTGAAATAATGCCCTTTATGTAAAGCGGATTTTTGTGATGACGGAAACTGGACTTTTACAATTCAACTCTGATGGTTTACCTCAATTAAACGACTTTTACAGTACTTCAAATACATTTATTTAAACAATAATACATGAGTTGAGCCTAGCTAAAACTATTCTTAACCCTGCATGGAAACTTATTATTAATACAAAATATCGCGATGGGTGGCCTTGTAAAGAAATCAACGGAGATTATATCGACAATCGGAAGGCTTCCGCTCGTTTCGTATGCCATGTAGTACTCCTTATAAGAAGAAACTTCCCAGTATTGAACTACAAAATAAAATTTTGCGTTGAAAGAAATAATGTCGATAATTTCGAAAAGCAACAATCTGCTTTCAATGAACACGGTTAAAAAAGTGTTCGATTTATAAGTTGTCCCTTTATAAACTATTTTGTTTGCTACCATGACGTTAAAGTGCGATTCGATGATCAACGGTTTTCTTAATCTTAAATTGATCAGCTTAAAGATTTCTTTAGGCTGGTACAAATATGTTTAAAAGTTTTTGTCCCCCCCCCCCCCCCCCCCTTCAAAATTGGCCCGAAAAATCAGGGGGCAAAAAAAATATTTTTACAATAAACTTCAAAATTTCAATGAAAATTCAAGTGCAACCAGCTGAAATCAAATTAAAATACATTCTTCTGCGTTTTAAATCATTTTTAGCATGTTTGGGTTTATTAAAAAATCTTAAGATTTTTTGAAAATTTTCGATGCAAAATCTTTTTTTTCGATACAATTTTTGTTTTTGTCAGATCTTAGATTTTTTGAAAACTAATGATTGCAAAACAACTGAACAAGTGTAAAATGCATTTTAAAACACATTTTTCATTTAAATGTGTAGACTATGGCTTGTTATTTAAATTTTATATTTTTTTATTTTTTTGCCCCCCCCTTGACCTCGGCCAGGGCCGAGGGACAAAAACTTTTTTAAATATTTGCATCGGCCTTATCGTCTGTTACAAAAACGATTAATTGAGAAAAGAGTTTGTGAACTGTAGATAAGTTTTAACACAAAGTGTATAACAAATGTTTCTTCTGCAACTCATAACGTGACTGTAAACTTTAAATCCTTTGTGTTTAGCCTCATTTCTAAAGTTCATCATGTTGAAGATAGGTCAGAAGATAACATTACGCTTGGGAAATGAACAACGAAATGATGCTTAGGTTTCAAGTCTTGATTAAATATTTCGCGATATGAATTATGGTGTGAAGCAATGATAGTTCGTAAATGATCAATATCTTTCGTTTTCGTTTTCGTTTTACGGAGCAAGGTGGGGGACGCGGCCTCAAGTAAGTCCAAGTCCGGTTTCTTGTGGAAAAAAGGGTAGTGGCCGAACTAGTATTGCATACAAAATGAACACCACCGGAAGATATAGGGGATCGGGAGGGGGAAGGTGAAAGAAAATTAGTGTAGGTGTGAGTAGTAAGAACTTGGATGACTTGAGCAGTTACGTTAATCTAACTTTAAAACTGAATAAAGGAAATCTGAAAATTATGATTCAATCTAAAACTAATTTGAGATTTATACAAAAGGATCCTATGATGTATTTCAAATTTAAAGCAAATCAAATAGTTTACTGGAAATTGAAAGAAGAAAACTAACTTATCATGGAACACAAATCTTTTTTCTGGGCCCCGTTCTGTCACAGATCTGCCAATGAAATAGTACACTTTGCCTAACCTGAATCAACAACCTCAACTAAACTGTCTGAAATTAACTTTCATCGATGAATATGGGCAATATTGGTGTTGAATTTCACAATTTTCAAAATCACATATGAAAATTCCGAAAAAGGACAGTTATGCTGCGTGTCGCACTAAAATGCCAATGCCTAGCAGGATGTCGATTGAGCGCTGACACAAAAATGATCGATAGAATCTACCAACAAATTAAAAAAATAAAAACTTAAACTTGCCGGATAAAAAAACTTACCCATGAACTTTTTCTCCTCCTCGAATTCTACCGAAATCTCCTCCAAATTCCACTCTGCTGACGTGCAGTTTGCTCACCACTTTAGGGCGAAGTTGCTGTTGGGCCTTGTGTTGGGCAACAATTTGCCTCCTTGCGAGATATTCCGGCACCGTGTCCTGTGGATGTTGAAACGGGCGATCACATCGATGCAAACTTTCGAACAGATCGCAACGACCGTGACGAGCCTGGTCCTGGTTGTCACCTTGTTCTTCATCTTCTCCTTCTCGGCGACCTCCAGCTCGGCAATCTTCACCATCGAGTCCATCATTATTTATACTCGATTCAAAAACCTTGATCTTGTCCGTGTCCATCGGCGTGTTGACGATCAAGATCTTTGACTTCTCGATGCGTTTCGGCTTGTGCACAACGGTCTTCTTGTCCAACAGGAAACCCTCGTCCAGGACCGAATCCTCCAAGCAACAGCCGGCAAATAGTTTTGCTGGGACAGAATCTTCGAGCTGAGCGACGCCGTGGCAAACAGCGCCGAAAGTGCCGCCTGCTTGGCCGCACTCGTTTGAGGGTGAAATTTTTGCTCGAGCAACTTTTCCGGCTCGCTCAGCAACTCTGACATCAACACCGTCACGGAAGTCATTCCATCGCCAACCTCGTCGTCCTGGAAGCGACTCATGTCCACGCCGACCGCCTTCAAAATCGTCCCCTCGTCGTTGGTGGTCACGGCCGTCCGCAATCAGAGTCTTGTCCATTCCCTTCGGGCCGAATGTGCTCTTGACTAGATTGCCGATCGCGATGGCCCCCACAAACGAGGACAGCCAGGCGATCACCCCGGAGCAAACTTTTCCGGTCGTTGACAAAAAATCGCAATTTTTGCTTTGATTTTTTCTTTCTATCAAAACTGCTTGAAAAAAACCAAAACAAATACCGAGTTGCCAAACATGACCAAAAACTTCTCGACGGCAAGGTTGCAAGATTAATTTCCCTGGTTCAAAAGTCGAGCAGACGCTGGTCGCTTTAACGCGCGTTAACTTGCGATATCTTGCTTTAAAGTGGCGTTATGTGAAAACTCGGCACGATGAGTATAGCGTTGATGCTTTTCGAGCTCGTTTTTGTGCGTTTTAGTGTGTTATCGCCGAGTGACGTCCCCCTCGGGCGAACTCGAGTCTCGTTGAAGTTACATTTCAAAACACGTAAAAGCTACATTAAAAAACCTAGTGGAAAAATACTTTAAGGTTTTTCACGTAACATCAACGTGAAAACATTTTTTTGCCAGTACACTTTCACATTATTTTTACGTGTGTCACATAAAACGAGCCGCTGGAGGGGAAAATCGTGTTGATTTTTTTGAGTGAAGAGATTTTTTAAGCAACTGTTGTTCCTCAGCCGGAAGAGAGAAAGTAATGGCGACGTCGCGAACTTTTCGTCCGGTTTCGGGTGTTTTTGAAAAATTTCGGATCGGAAAAGTGCATCTACTTGTCGAAGAAGTGGCGGGCTTTCGGCGTATAGTGAAATATTTGCATATTTGGGCAATATAAGTGTTTTTTCAGTCATTTTAATTTTGTACACTGAAAGAAAAGCACATAGTAATATCACATGTTTTACACATGAATTTGCCCCATACGACTTGGCATGTGAATGTAACGTGAAAATCCCTTGAAAAAAATCTATCGCACGAACCGGCAAATCCAAATGCAAAACACGTTAATTTGACGTGAAAGCTCACATGACTTTGGAATGATATGCACAGGAATTTTAAATGATTTTGTAGTATAAATGGGATGGTTTTCCAGTGAAATTCATGAGTTCTGAAAGTGCATGTATAGTTTTCTGCACATTAAAATAGATTTTTTGTTGCGATTACAAATAAACTTTATTGCACAAGTTATAATACATTTTTTTAAATATTTGATATAAAAAAACAATTACAAAAAGTTCAAACACAACCAAACGGACCATCGATCTTTTTTGCGAATTTTCACGAATTACTCACCATAAAAAAGGGTGGAACTAAAGGTACACGTCTGGTGTCGGCGGCACAGTTTTCTGGTATTAGGTGTACGGGCGACGGAACAGCTTCCGGGAGAGCTTGTGGTGGTATCGCTGCAGCAGCGGAAACCGGATCTTGGGGTCGTTCAACAGCTTGATGTGGGCAAGACGGTTCCGGAGTAGAGTCCCCCACCGAATCAACCTTGATAATCCGGATCGAGTGGCCAAGGGCACGGTGAAAGGAATCCGCCTCGTTCAGCACTGCAAACATGATTTCCTAAAAAACCACCAAATGATAAGATTTATGTAAATTCGAACTTTTTCTTTAATTTATTACTTACCAACGAGTTATTAGACGAAAACTTTCATTCTTAAGCCAAAAAAATTAGGAATTTGTTCACGATTACAAATTATTTGATTTGAGCACGTCCTTCGGCTGTCGCCATCTTACGAATGAATAATTTTTCATCAAACACCTTCAAAGCCAATACATTTCAATCTCACGTGATTTTCACTTCGAAATTATGGGGAAAGTCAAATGGGGCAAATCGAAATGAAATTCACTTGAAACCAGAGTGAACATCATACGTTAAAAGAATGAAAAAAATTTCGTTAGCCATCAGCTGATTTCAAATGAATATCACATCCATGTGACATGTTAAACATATCCGAGTCAAAGGATAAGCATGTGAAATTATTGTGTCGAATTTTTGAGAAGCTCACATGAAAAATCACTTGAACTTGCTATGTCAGTTTCTTTCAGTGTACTGCCCAACAAAATTAGGAATCCAGCAATAGACGAATCCAGTTTGAAATGGCCGCTAGGTGGCCAATGGTGTTAGAAATGACAGCTTTCATGAATATGGGAGCTCAGAGAAACTCAATTTTTAAGCAATAAAATGATTATTTATGATAAAAGTATTGATTGATTAGGTGCACAAAATGTGTCTAGAATATTATTAAAATAAAAACTGTTCGAAAAATTTGCAATCGAGATAAGTACATCATTCGATTCAGCAGGAATTTTGGGCACCAAAAATATAAAATTTTCATATGTTAAGTATTTTATTTTAAAATAAAATTAACAAAAAGTATGAAAATCGAGACATTTAGCACAGACAAACAGACGTGACTCTCCATACAAATTATTTTTGAAATCCATCGTCCTTAATCAAACCACCAAATCACGACGACGCCAGCGCTGCCTGGTGAGCTGATGCCGAAGCGCAGCCCAAACATACTAATACAAACTCCTTACTGTCATGTGTCATGTCAATGTATGCGTGAGACAATCAAGCCATCACGATTGTAAACATCAACAGCTGACCGAAATAATTTTGTTGTTGCTGATCGTCAGTACTCGATGCAACAAATAAAAATCAACGTCGATGGCCGAAGATGACGGTGGATTAGTTCCGTTTCCAACGGCAGAACCACATGAGCCAAATCATGTGGCAGCACCAGCAACGACGAACTACAACCGCAACGACAGAGATCAAACCAATGGTCCTCCCCGTTGCTTCCAAGTTCTGTCGAAGATTCCTCCTTCTCCAAAAGCTCGAACACCTGGCACCATCATCAACACTAGTAGTGGCCACCGAAAAAAAAAATCCAATTCAAATCTACCGGAATCGATCCCCACATGAGCGTTTGAAAACATTCGCGGGGAACGAGTCCACGGCGCAGTGACAAAGGTTCCATAAAATGCTGCCGTTAAATTTATATCAAAACAGGACCACAGAAACTGAACTGTGGAAAAAAATTGAGTGGCGCAGCATCGCCAAAAGGCCAAATGGACGACCAGCAGCAGCAATCTGAGCAGCAATCCACAAAGGATAAGCAGGTTGCTCCGAAGAAGATGACTCCACCACAGGATCCAGCTTCCTCCGCAGTAGCGGGCGCCTCAGCAGCAGCCTCGACATCGGCAGGCAGTTGAACAGGCCTACCGGGTTAATATTGGGGCAAGAGGCTTTGGCCAAGTCTGCCCCAACCTTTTCCAGAAAAGCCTGGATTGTGATTCACCGTTAGATTTCCTGAATTCCATAAATTTTGGTGTTCTCATTTGCTGCCTCGCACGTGCTCACGATCAACTTAAAAACAAAACACGCATCACACACACTGATAAAAGACGGGTGAGCTGTCACGACAGCAGCGCCATCAGCGCCGGGTGATTGGATGCCGAAACAAAATTGCATTTGAAATAACCATTTTTGAAGGACGATGGTTCGGCACTCGAGTGTCCCGTCTGTTTGTCTGTGCATTTAGTATGGGAGCTGTCAAATCTCTCACCATCAAAAAGCAGCGTTGAGCTTTCGCTGGATTTGTCTATTTTCGCAGGTTTACTCTCTCAGTTGGCATCGAAGAGAGGAGAGAGGTGTATAATGGTACGTTGGTTTGAACAGCCGGTGCGGCACTGAGTGCCACACTCGTCGGTGCCAGTTTTGTTTCAATCGAACATCATTTGTCAGTGTGCGTGCAACTCGCATGAAACTGAAAAAATATCGAGTGCGGCACTAGAGTTTCAGTTCCAAGATGGCGGCGAAACTCGTGCGGAACTAGCGCGAGTTTCTTCAAACAAACACTTTGACAGCTCTGGGTGCGGCACTCAGTGTGGAACTAGCCATCAAACGAATGTACCATAAGTATTTATGTCTTTTTGGTTCGTCGATGACCAACATGGCTCGAATAGAGAGCCTGGATCTTATTAGAGAACGGACATCTCAAACCAAAAGTACCAATCGAAGCACGAGAACTGTCAAACGGAGGTACCAATCGAGCAAAATCCTTTGTCTTATGCTCGTTTGGTACCTCCGTTTGACAGTTCTCGTGCTTCGATTGGTACTTTTGGTTTGAGATGTCCGTTCTCTAAAAAGATCCAGGCTCTCTAGGCTCGAAGTGTGCACCCTGTGCTGGCCTTGTGGGAAAAGAGTAATCGTTTTATTGTGTGCGTGCCTTTTCCGTGGTAATAGAGATATCTACGCGCGAGAGTGTGTTAGTTCGTAACAAAATTGACACGCATACATAGGCAAATCGAGTAGAATGATTCGTCTGTCACAATCAGCTGTGTCCTTTGTTATCCCACGAGCACGAGGTAAACAGCTGTTTTTTACAGGCGATTGATCTACTCGATTTGCCTATGTATGTGTAAAAATAGTATAAACAAAATCAGCTGCTTGGAATTCAACCAATCACAATCGATCAAAACCAAAACAATACTTTAAATACAAATACTAACACAGAATCATGGTGTGCGTGAGAGAACCCGTGGAGATCTCTATTGATGCATTTGGTGCTCCATCAGCTGCAACACTCCGTCGTGGAAGAGGACGCTCGTATTTGCGGGAGCGTATTGATGTGCTCCAGGTCTTCGCGCTGCACCGGGCGATGAGCGCTTGAAATCAGAGTATCTTCCGGGCTTGCGGATTTGCGGCCGGGTGACGTTTGAGACAGCTGCATGCAGATGCGGCCCTGTTTGAAAAATGTCGCACGTCGTACGAGTTGTCGCACGGTTTTGATTTTACCGTTTCGATATCGATTGGTCGAAAGGACGACAAACGTACGACAAACACTCGACATGCCCGACGTTGTTTTTTCCATCGATTTACCTTCAATTCGACGTCGATTATCGTCGACGCAAACAGTTTGACAGTTCTCTTCAGTTGAACTTGTTCGGACTTGATTGCAACCGAGTCGAACAAATTGTTGTTGGTTTTAAGCTTTGGGAGGATTTTGGCCAGTTTAAAGGTAAGTTGTGTTCTAGATTGAATTACTTTTTCTGCCGGAAAGTTCCGGCCGGAGTGGGCGACAACCGAATCAAATTGTCTTGTATTCCAGATTGCGGTCTTCGTGGCGGTATAGGAGGAAGAGGAGGACGGGAAATATGGATTACTCGGCGAGTCATTCCGGAAGACGGGACGGGAAGGAACCAGTTTGCGATCGAGGAAGCCGTTAGTGTTTGGTGTTTTACTTTCCGCGGCAGGTTGCCTCCATATCTAATGGAACTGGTGAGTCATGTTTTAGAAACGATGGAGGAGGTGTGCTGGGAGTGCGATTGGACGATCGAAATTAAAAATTAGATGAACATCACAA
Organism: Culex quinquefasciatus; assembly: GCF_015732765.1. Taxonomy (NCBI): domain Eukaryota; kingdom Metazoa; phylum Arthropoda; class Insecta; order Diptera; family Culicidae; genus Culex; species Culex quinquefasciatus. The sequence goes on along the minus strand of NC_051863.1, from coordinate 86,052,798 downwards.
ATTCTTAACTTTTTAATCCAATAATGCTTAAAAAAAAACTTCAACGCTGATTTGATTTGATAATTGTAAAATTAAATTATAAAGTTTTTCATTCTTAATTTAAAATTCTAGCATTCCAGAACTTAAGAATGCAAGAAATTGAAAATTCTAAATTCATTTAATTTCTTGATATTGTGCAAATTGTTAATATTCTTAAATTATACAATTCATGAATTTAAAATTCTCAAAGTCTTCAAATATTAAAAAAATAAACTCTAAAATATGAAAATTTTAAAATTGACAAAAATTTAAATATTAAAATTCCCTAATTCTTAAATACAAAATTTTTCACTTCATAAATACTAAAAATCTAACATTATAAAGTTCATAAATTCCCAAAACGTTAGTCGCACGAGTTGAAATTTTGAATTCTAAAATTCTAAAAATTATATGTTCTAAAATTCCAAAATTGTAAATTCTAAAAATGCTAAAATTCAAATAATTTATATTTTTAAATAAAAATTATCAAAAATTCTATTTGTTATAAATTCTACGCATTTTAAAAATTAGTTAGTTTCTTAAAATTCTAAAAATTTAAAAAATCTCTTTTTTTTGCACATCTTAAATTTTTGATAATTTTAAATAAAACAAATTAAAAAAATTCTAAAAATTAAAAAAAAATCAAAAAAAAATACAAAAATTTTACAAGATATATTTTTTAAATTTTAAAAATGTTAAAGTTTTTATTTCTTTTAAATATTTTAAACTTTTAAAAATTCTTTTAAAAAAATCTAAAAATTCTTACATTTTAAAATTGGAAAATTTTTAAATCTATTAACTTTTGAAATTTTTTTTGGTCTAATGAAAAATAGGTGTTAAAAATATCACGAATTGAAGTAAATGATTTTGGTATTGAGGTACTCTCCAATTTTAATATTCAGAAAATTAGAATTTTAGAATTTTAGAATTTTAGAATTTTAGAATTTTAGAATTTTAGAATTTTAGAATTTTAGAATTTTAGAATTTTAGAATTTTAGAATTATAGAATTTTAGAATTTTAGAAATTTAGAATTTTAGAATTTGATGATGAGATGATGATGCTGAAATTTGTAAACGTTTGATCATTAAATATTTTTAGAATTCTCAAATTTGGTACAATTTTTAAATAATAATAATATTGTTGGATTTTTTAATTATTTGCAGTAATTTGAGTTTTATACGTTTTTAAATTTTTAAGATGTCTTCAATTAGAATTCTTTTCAAAAACCAATGCGCCATGGGTTTTCTATGTACATAGGACATTTTGTAAAAGTAAACGAGAATAAATAAATTTAGTTTTTCTTTTATAGTTACAAAATATTTGAATATTACATATTTGAAATTGTATTGTTTTGAAATTTTATTATTATTATTATTGAATTCTGAATTTAATTTATAAATTCTTGCCAATTGTTGATTGATGTTATATTTTTCAGGCAACAAACATATTCTGATCTGATCCTGCCGGAAACCATGCGCCCCGTGTGGTCCCGCGTGGCTTCCGTAGAACCCAAGGAAGCAGCCTCTCGTACTCCGGTAAACATCAATCCGTCGGATGTTCAAGATCGTCGCCAAGGTGTCGCATCCGGTTTTGATCAGCGCGTCGAGGAGCAAAAGTCCAACACGGCCAAGATGCTGCCTCCAACATCCAAGCCGGAAGCTGCGGTCAAGGCAAATCCCGAAGGAAGCAAAGTTGGAGAAGAATCGGCGATCCGCAAGTGAAATTAAGTGAACAAGTAAATATTTTTGTGAAATTTTGACAGTTGAAATAAAAAAAAAACAATAAAAAAAACAACAGTTTTTTTCAACTGCAACATAACCTAAAAATCCGAAATGACAGCACACGACAATAGCACGACATTCTAAATAACAAAACCGTACGACGTCGGTCGAATGTCGTACGACAATGTCGTACAATTTCGATCATCGATCGCACGACAAATACGACATTTTGGTGCAAAAACGTATGACATTCGCGCGAAAGTCGCACGACATTGTCGTGCGACGTCGTACAATTGCACGGACGACAAACGACAGACGTCTGACGGACTTTTCAGTCAGGGGGGTGAGCAAGTTCCAATAAGAACATTCTTTTGAAAGGTGTGAATCAGGGGGATGCTAAAGACTCCATCTTGTGTGATTGAGATTGATAACGCGCGCAAACTGCGTAGTTAAGTTAAACGTTTCATGTGATAAAAGTACAACTTCAAATGAGGTCATCGGTCCGATGGAATCTATGACATTTCCCCGAATGCCACTTCCCCGAATTTCCCATTTCCCCTAATCGTCCACATCCCTGAATGCCATTTTCCCGAATGGGCCACAATCCCGAATGCCACTTACCCGATTAGTCATATTCCTTAATAGTCATTTCCCTGAATGCCATTTCCCCGAACGCGGTCAAGCGGAAATGCCCGGCGCGTTCTTGGGCACCGAGCATTTCTGCTTGACCGCGTTCGGGGAAATAGCATTTTAAAAGAAAAAATATGATGACAATTTTTATCACATCAAACAACATATTTAAAGGTTCGTATTGGCCTTGAATGATTAAATTTCTTTTTGGCTTCAATCAGAACAGACTTAGCATTTTAGGGGGCATTCAATACAAATTCAAATACAATGAATATTGTTACAGACTTTTTTTTATACATATTAGCATTAGCATTAGCATTAGCATTTTAGGACGCCCTATCCACGGATGGCTCCACAACGCTTATCCCTCTGTTTGGTGTGGTTGTGTTAGACCCTCATCCGGAACAATAATCCAACACGGGAGATACCATGTCTTCATCTTTTGATGAGTGTGTAATACAGCCCAGGGCATAAGGGGGTCCTCGCCGGGTCCAAGCTATCCTTTGGGGAACGGAAGGAATGTTAGTAAACACCTATCTAAAGTGCGCAAGGATCCCTGCGTCACCGTAGTGGTATAGATGTTTGTAGGGAGGTTTTGGACTCAATGTTAGTAGAAAGGTAGGACCCTAGGATATACCTCGAAAGGTATTGCGGGTGATATGTATGTTGGTTTAATTGTTTGGGTTTTTGTGCTAAATTAGCATTATTATTAGATTGTTATATTTAAACTCATAAAGCCGGCTTCAGAGTACACACAATGACATTTAGAGTTTTCATTTTAACTATTCTCAACTGTTTTTTTTTGTAGTACCTTCACCAATTGATGCAACCGATATTGTTTTTTAACCTTTAAGATTTTTATGTATTGGTTTACCAATATTTTAAAGTGTTGTTTATTTATTGTCAGTACTGAAAGTTGAAGCGATACTTTATTTATTTTTAAGGAAATAAACACGAATTGAAAGGAAATCGATACGCTATTAAGTGCTCAGTCCATACAAAGATACCTTAAAACTTCTGATATGATTTAGAAAGAGAAGGAAAAGATTTGGTAAAGTAAGAAGAGTGCGAAAATTGCGGACTGACTTTTGCCATTTTGTTAAATTTTAGTTGTTTGATATATTATACATATTCTCAAAGCGTGTAACCGGATGCTGCTGTCGATAAAATTAATGTTTAGTTAAAGGAATTAAGGAATTATTTTATAGCAGGTAAATCTTAGACAGCCGGCTGTGGAAAGATTTAACAAACTCACAAATCAACGACGATACAAAATGAATCTACACTAAAGTTATATTTAATGCTTCTTCCGGAGCAATGCTGAGTAACTTAAAAAATATGATGATACTAAAATATTAGTGGGTTAACTTATTTCCCTGTTTAGTTCTTAAACGAAAAACGAGACTTCGACAACAACAATCGTTTTCCTTGGAACAATCTCACCGGGATTCCACGAAGAAGGCATCACTGCATTTATTTAGTTCCACCGTCGAGCGCAGTGGCGTGGTGGTTGCTGGAACTGGAACAAAGCACTCAGCCTCGATGAGCTGTAACCTTTCGTCGCCCCGTCACCTCTTTCTTCTCTTTCACACTTAAAGCTTTCATTCCCAAGGTCATCGAAAACCAAGGATGGATGAGACTTTGCTCAACCATGTAAAAGGCACTTTTTCACAAAATCTATTTAATCAACCCTTTAGCTACAAACTGCAACACAACTCGAAACTTTTCATTCTTTTATGAATAATTCAGCTCGAAAACCTGAAAACACCAACGCGCACACATACATATCGCTGCAAGTCAACTCCCGCAAAATGGCCGGTACTCCCCGAGCAGCAAAAACAAAAACCACTTCGAAACACTGAAATCACTGCTAAATCCTTCAAATTGTTCATTCCTCTGTTAAAGTACATTAAAACAAATTGATCGACACTAGATTCTTAATTTTAACCCTCAAAATAAACTCGAAAAATGAGTGTAAACCAACCCACTCAGAGCGTTCCGTTTGAATTCCGTTTAGAATTCCGCTTGAGCGAAAAAAGTTCGATTCGAATTCTAAACAGTGTTCGTTTTAGATTCTAAACCGCATTCCGTTTCAAACGCAACAACCGGTTCCGTTTGAGTTTTCGCCGCAAATCGGTTCAAGCGGAATTCAAACGGAATCGAAACGGAATGGACGGGTTGCTTTTGACAGCTTCTTCTTCTTCTTCTTTTTTCATTCTGGTTTTCTTCTTTTGTTTTGGATTCAACCAAAAATAATTATTCAACTCTTTTTTCATTTGCAGCTGATTTTATTTGATTTAAATATAATTCATCGTGAAATCAAACGCTTCCCAACCCCGGCTCCCCTTTGTTTTTATTTTTCTAAAGATTAACAGTAAACATATTGATTTATAACATATAGCGATTCAGTACACTCCGTTTCCTCTGTATCGATCGGAACTTCTACATAGACATCGTTGGATTCTGGGGCCGTGAACCTTGACCTTCATCGATTGTGCCTTCCGTACGATTCGGAAGCTCCGCGGCCAGGACTCACTTTTACTTAGGACCTGCTCTGTCAGTTTGTGATTTAAAAAAAAAACCCAGATCAAACTGTCGAGTAAGAAGGCTGATCCCTACGGTTTCGCCAAGGATTTCCTGGCCGGTGGTATCTCCGCCGCCGTCGCCCCGATCGAGCGCGTCAAACTGCTGCTCCAGTTCCAGGCCGCCTCGCAGAAGATCGCCGCTGACAAGCAGTACAAAGGTATCGTCGATTGCTTCGTTCGTATCCCGAAGGAGCAGGGCTTCGGAGCGTTCTGGAGAGGAACCTCGCCAACGTCATTCGGTACTTCCCGACCCAGGCGCTCAACTTCGCCTTTAAGGATGTGTACAAACAGGTCTTCTTGGGCGGCGTCGACAAGAACACCCAGTTCTGGCGTTACTTCCTGGGTAACTTCCGATCCGGTTGTGCCGCCGGAGCCACCTCGTTGTGCTTTTTCTACCCGCTGGACTTTGCCCGTACCCGTCTGGGCGCTGACGTAGGCCGCGTCGGCCAGGAGCGCCAGTTCAACGGTCTCGTCTACTGCCTGAAGAAGACCGTCAAGTCCGACGGTTTGGTTGATCTGTACCGTGGCTTCAACGTGTCCGTGCAGGGTATCATCATCTACTGCTTCGACACCGCCAAGGGAATGCTGCCCGACTCGAAAAACACCTCGATCTTCGTCTCGTGGGGTATTGCACAGGTTGTGATGACGCTGTCCGGTGTCATCTCGGAACCGTTCGACGACGCATGAATTGCAGTCGGGACGTGCCAAGGCCGGCATCATGTACAAGAACACGCTGGACTGCTGGGTCAAGATCAACAAGCAGGAGGGCACCAAGGCCTTCTTCAAGGGCGCCTTCTCCATCGTTCTGTGTGGTACGATGGTCAGCGTCCCTAGAAAATGTTTAAGTTTTTAAAAATCGTTTGAGGAAGTAAATTCAGATGTAAAGGTACCTGGCATCAACGCTGACTGCATTCCCGGATCCAGTGGCGTTGAGACGTTCACACAGCTCGGGATGGCACCTCCACCGTAGTTGACCTCGACGGACACAGGATTGTCGGTAGATGTCGTGGAGTGACGTTCTCGTTCTTGGTCATATTGTGCTGCAGCAGCGTGTTGGCGAAGACGTCGTTGAATTTCACCTGGAGTGGTGCTTCAGCAGCGTCAACGGTGAGTTCGGTTGGTTTGATTTTACTGCCTCCCGCGACGTGTTCTTGGCGTAAGCGTGAGGCCATGCGGCTACTTGCTCCCGACATGCCACAACTTCCCAACATGCGTAGGCCGCTGCTGCTGAAGAGGATGACGACGACGAAGTCATGTAAACAGCGGACGATTCCCGCTGGCCACTGTAATGGTGCAAAGACGATCCAGACGGGGCACACGAGAAGCGCCTGGACCTCCAAAATGAGGCTTTGGACATTTATCTTGAATCTGGAAAAGGAGAAAGAAATCAATAATTAGTTTTGTTGAGGTGATGTTACCGCTACCGCCGATAGTACGGAATGTCGACGGAATGATCGGAACCTACAGCAGGCTTTCCGGAATATGAACTACCAACGGTTGCACGAACCCTTGAGGCCGGAACAGGAGGAATGGAGTAGCTCCAACAACTGAGGGCACTTTACGACTCACCTGCGTTTTGATTAATCATCGAGATGAACACCCGAAAAAACGAGTACAGGAAGTCGGCCAGTTCCTCCAGCCGAGCCAGATTTGAAAACTGGGGGAAAAAAATACACATAAATCCTCGCATAAATCTTTTATTTCATACTATCGAAAACGCAGCATTAATTTTTACTCACCAGTCCCATAATTTAGACAATCCGAGATTTCTTCCAAAAATAAAAGCACGCGAATGAAAATTGAACATGACTGAACAAGTTTCGGGCTTTCTTTTTTCTTAACACTTTGACGTTTAGTTCGCACATTTTTGACAAAAAATCAACAACAAAACCGTTTCGGCGAACTTCGGCGAAGTGTCATCGAGGTTCTGCCGTACACCAGCAGGTGTCGCCCTTGTGCAAAAATGGTCAAACGGAATTGAAACGGAGCCCAACCGGAGATTCCGTTTAGAAAATTTCGAAGCAATTTTCGAAGCGGAATGAACCCGTCAAGCGGAGAACTGTTTGATTGGGAAGGAGCGCGACGCGACGACAACCGGACCTGTTGGCAGCGTTGCCAATCCTCCACTGTTACAGACTTTTTTTATACATATATTCTCAAAACAAATACTTTTTTCTTATAGACATGATAATAATAATGCAATAGAAGTTTGTTATTTTTAATAATTCAAAAAACCATACCGTGCGATTTTCGTAGTACAGAACCCCGTACACAGTGATCATTTCATTCACATTGCTGGTTTGGGATTTGGCGAAAAGTATAATCAACAAAAACTTTAAATAAGATTTGTACCAGCCTTATGTAGCTATTTGTCCGATTTTTGGGTTCTTTGACTAAATTCGAAAAAAGACAAATTTCCTTGCCAATTTAAAAAAAAACAACATCTAATTATGCGGTTGAATACAAATGTTAATTGAACAAAAAAAAATCTACTACAGTCCAGACTTGATTATCCGAAGGCTTCGGACAAATTTCACTTCGAATAATCGAATCACGAAAAAAAATTTTTTGTTGATGCCTAATTTTTTATTGTCGAGCGTATGTCCCCTAAACTACGTTAAAGTGATTTAGAACTTTTAAATCCAATGCCAATATGGCAGCATTTTATTATTTAATAGGCAATTAACTATTCAATTTTGACTAAAATGGGGTCGCAGTACTCAAATTTGATGTTTAAAACAAGAAAAAGAAAAAAAACGAAAAAAAAGTTGTTCTTGATTCGATTATTCGAAGTCCCATACAAATCATCGGATAATCGAACTTCGGATAATCGAGGCTTCAGATAATCGAGTCTGGACTGTGATTGGGTCCTAAAATCAAGCTTAAATTTGTGATATTATTGTTCACAACGATAAGGCTTATTTTTCTAAGTACAATGATCCTTTGAACGACCGCAAAGGAATTAAAATGGATTTTTAATTCAATTTTTTTTCCTAGGGTTTACCTTATCCTACTAACAATGAATCCAAGACCTCCCTACAAACATTAGAGAGCCTGGATCTTATTAGAGAACGGACATCTCAAACCAAAAGTACCAATCGAAGCACGAGAACTGTCAAACGGAGGTACCAATCGAGCAAAATCCTTTGTCTTATGCTCGTTTGGTACCTCCGTTTGACAGTTCTCGTGCTTCGATTGGTACTTTTGGTTTGAGATGTCCGTTCTCTAATAAGATCCAGGCTCTCTAACAAACATCTATACCACCAAGGTGACGCAGGGATCCTTGCGCACTTTAGATAGGTGTTTACTAACATTCCTTCCGCTCCCCAAAGGATAGCTTAGACCCGGCAAGGACCCCCTTATGCCCTGGGTAGTATTACACACTCATCAAAAGATGAAGACATGGTATCTCCCGTGTTGGATGATTGTTCCGGATGAGATTCTAATACAAGCAGAACAAACAGTGGGATAAGCGTTGTGGAGCCATTCGTGGATAGGGCATCCTAAAATGCTAATGCTAATGATAATTATTTTTCGATTTTATGGGATATTTGTTCAAAAAAGTCACAGAATCGGTGCATTCATGTTGATATCGCTCAAACATCTTATGAATATGCCTTGGGGACTCTAACCAACTTTATTTGACCCAAATTTGACCTCCACCGAAAAAAATCGAACCAAATTTACCAGATTTCTAGCTTTCTTTGAAATTACCCCAAAATCCAAGCTGGAAACCCCGATACGACCGAAAGTAAATCTTTTCTTTGTACCATTTGTCATGAAATTACAGCAACACATTGCCCGGATACGAATTTGAGCATTAAACAATGCAAAACATGGATTATTTAATAAATGTGCTGTTTATTACCCAATAGGTTCCAAAAATATTTTATTCAATCCTCTGCCACATCACATTATTACATTTTAAAACATTTTAGAATCAATCACATTGTAGAGAACAGTTTTCTACACAAGTTCCATGAAAAAGTATCAGTTTTGGTTCAATATAAGCAGAGATATGCCCAATTTCCTGAAATAAATACACTGAAAGAAAGGCACATAGCAATATCACATGTTTCACACGTGAATCTGCCCCATACGACTTGGCATGTGAATGTCATGTGCAAATCACTTCGAAAGTTCTCATCTCGCGACGCGGTAAAATCAATAGAAAAACACATGAGCTTAACGTGTCGATACACTTGAAATTGCAATGATGCTCTTGTGAATGTTAAATGAAATTCCATTCAATTTCAAGTGATTTTTTGGTCGCAATAAAATTTATTTATTGCTTTTTTAAATTTATATATATATATTTTTAAATTTCATGCAATAAAACAAAAAAATAATCACGACACTGGTCTTCTTTGTTTTCTACAATTTTTAATGACGATGACGGTGCGGTGTGGATCCTGGCCACTTTTTGTCAACGTAAAAAAGCATCAATCCGCATAGGAGTAGCAGCCAGGATGGTTGTGTACTATGTGGCCATCGCGGGAATCAGCACTGGCGGAAACTGCTCGCAGAACTTGTCCCAGAATGTCTTTTTTCCTCGGCTGGCCGTATTTTTTCTAAAAATTTAATTCCGAAACTTTATGCCCTGGAAAAGTGATGAAATATCTATTTTATAAATTACCGGTACTATAAATAATGGTTTGTTAGTACCTACCATGATTTTTCCATTTCTACACATAATACAGATGGATTTTTATTGCAAAAAAGTATTTTAAACTTAGAGCTCAAACAATGAGCATTTACCTTTGTCGCCATCTTACTTTACGAAATCACCGATTTTTTCGACTTACAGCTTTCAAAACATAAACATATGATTCTAACGTGACTTCCCACTTCAAAACCAAAGGAAAGGTCGCTTGGAGCAAATCGAAGTTCAATTCATTTGAATCTCACGTGACTTTCATTTCAAAATCAATGGACAAGTCGATTGGGGCGAGTCGATGTGCAATTCATTTGCATCTCATGTGAACACCATGCGAAATGAGAATGAATTTGTTTTTGCGAGCGATCAGCTGGTTCTGAGTGATTTCCACATCCATCTCACATGAAAAGCATTTGAGAGTCAGAGGAAAAGCATGTGAAATTATCGTGTTGGTTTTTGGAGTAGCTCACGTGAAAAAGCATTTCATTTTGCTATGTTGGTTTCTTTCAGTGTAGTGCCTCTCTGCAAAATTTCTTAATTTAATTACCTTTCACATGATAGGCACTGCCTACTGAGTTTTGTAATGATGCATGAATAATAATTGAATAATTTTCAGGATGTTCGTCAAAACTTGTTATAATTTTTAGGTTTCAATCTGAGAGTAGAAGGGTAGTGGGTCTCGTGGCGCAGGGGTAGCGGCTTCGGCTGCCGATCCCGATGATGCTATGAGACGCGGGTTCGATTCCCGCCTTATCCACTGAGCTTCTATCGGATGGTGAAGTAAAACGTCGGTCCCGGTTTCTCCTGTCTCGTCAGAGGCGCTGGAGCAGAAATCCCACGTTAGAGGAAGGCCATGCCCCGGGGGGCGTAGTAGAGAGCCTGGATCTTATTAGAGAACGGACATCTCAAACCAAAAGTACCAATCGAAGCACGAGAACTGTCAAACGGAGGTACCAATCGAGCAAAATCCTTTGTCTTATGCTCGTTTGGTACCTCCGTTTGACAGTTCTCGTGCTTCGATTGGTACTTTTGGTTTGAGATGTCCGTTCTCTAAAAAGATCCAGGCTCTCTAGGGCGTAGTGCCAATAGTTTCGTTTTTTTGAAGGGTAGTCAGATCACTCATGGATCTCAAAATGTCAATAGTCTTGTTTATCTTTGAACATCTTAAAGATTAAAACCGATCATGCCCGGAGGACCACAATTCCGGAATTGTCCCTCCTCCGAAACATCCCCGGGGCCACCGGCACAATCTGGAGGGTGGTCAGACTTGATATTTTTATTCGAACACGAATTTTCTTGCAAAAAAAAACAGAAGAAGAATACAAACGTAAACATTCAAAAAGAAGACTCTATCCAGCCGTCCCGTCCCAGTCATGAGTTATTTACTAAAAGTAATTCATTGATTTAGCACGTAATGTGCCATGAGAAAACAACACCAGGTGGCCTAAGGGAGCGTTATTTGATTACGTAACGCATTTTTTTTTGGATTTTTGACCCCATTCGTAACAAATCGTAACAGATGAGCGATCCTCCATACCACCCTTGTAACGCGTAACACTAGGTCTTTTTGCAAATTTGTAATGTTGTGTTACGTAACATAATTTTTCATCACAACCCCCTCCCCCAATTTTCGTAACCCCCTAATTGCGTTACGTAATAAAAGAACAAATTAGGGTTTAGTTTCCTTTAATATTGTATGCCAAAGATGATTAATTTCAACATTTTCAGAAATTCAATATTCTTTCTTTACAAAAACTGCAATATCTCATCTCAGAGTTGATGAAATTTAAAGGTTGCTTGGACAAAAATCTTTGGCGGAAAATTTTCTACAAGATGCATGTATTTTTACAGATGAGGAAATTTTTGTGTTCAATACCGAGGGAAAAGAATGAAAAAAAAAATAAAGCAAAAACTCGTATTTTTCGAAATACCGGGAAAGTAAAAAACATGGTTTTAAAAGGACAAATCGATTTTCCATTTTTTCTAAGCAGATTTTTGAAGTTGTAGAAACGATTTTTCCGAAAGTTTTCATGTATGAGAGAGTTGATTCTAACATGATTATCTATCATTTGAGAATTGAGCACATTGATTTCCCCGACTTCGTGTTTTTGGGGACACGCTTTTCTCATACAATGTTACATGCTTTTGCTCACAAAGGCATTTTACCATCGGATTTTTTGCTGTGTATGTTCTGAAAAATCAACTATTGTCTCCTTGGAACTAGAGAGCCTGGAGCTTATTAGAGAACGGACATCTCAAGCTCCAGGCTCTCTACTTGGAACGGGTTGTCAATAAAGATACTTTCTGTCAAACGTGAACTCAATAAAACAGCCCTGTCGAAAAAAAACCCTACTATTCCTAAAACATAATCGGGTTTAGTCGGATGAATCGACTGACGAAATAACCGACTAATCGGTCGATGTTGCAACATACGCTTATGGAAATTTAACCCAGACGTGAGCCGACGTATCGGTATTCCCAATCAGCCAACTCGACCATACGAAGTTGGCCGATTTGTAGGTTGATTAAAAGGAATCCGGGTTTCTGCATTCTAATGGAACCGGCTGATTAATTAGCTGTCACAAAGAAATGGATTACTTACCTACAACGTTTCGGCAGCTAGTTGAGTGACCTAAAAATATAATTACGAACTAGAAATTATTGTTTTTTTTTCAGGACTTTCGGACAAAATTCCGAATGTTTTGTAACTAAAATTTATTGATTATTTTATAATTAAAACTTACCCCAAAAGATCTAGGTAAATACACCGATAGTCCATCGAAGCGCCAGGCCTTTTGCTGTGACTGCTAATTCAAAACTATGTTTTGGTTCACCACCTTCAAAACATTTTAATATCGACTTGAAACAATAAAATTTTCCTATTTTTCTTAAAAGTGGCTATTGAAACACTTAGAAAAACACTTACCAAACTTTGTACAAGCTACTTTTTCCTTCATGATTGAAAATTGCAGGAATTCCTGTTCAAGATAACGGAGAAAATATTTTGCCTAAGTCCATTTCGTAAATAACACTAAAACGTATTTCATTGGTCGATTATTTGACCAATTTAGTGTGTTTCCGTGCATTCCCGACTAAGGCCAATTTAATTTGTCGATTAGTAGATCGACTGAAATGTTGTCATCGACGCAATCCAATTAAGTAGGTTTACTGGTCGGTCGTTTTAGAAGACACCCGATTTCGTTAGCTGATTGCTCAGATTGAGAACTGTCAAACTTTTTACAGGGTGGATCTGGGGGGTCAAAATTGAGTCATACAAATTTAAGCATTTTTGTATGACCCAATGTCACCTCTGATAAGGATACGTCTTATTTTGATGTCTAATTTTCAACCACATCTCATCAAGATGCCCAAAATATTTATTCATTTAAGTTTGCACTTGTGTGTGCCACACTAATATTTCAATACTGTTCTTGTCATAATGTCCAGTAAAATAATAATGAAATACCGAACTGGGATTGTTCAAAGATTTGTGATAAGTTACCTTTGACATATGCTAGGCAAAAACTGACTCCCAAAATAATATCAAACTGACGATAGACATTATCCAGTTTTCTTCGTTCGCGCCTCAACTCGACGCTAAGAAAATTGGACATTTGACGCCGTTGTAGCTGTACGTACGAAAACCATTGTTTTACCAATCGCTGGTAATTCACACTTATTTCTTATAAATGATTAAAAATACAAAAAATCGGATGACCGAAATCTCAGAAAATTGCAAAAATGTATTAATTACAACATGATTGGCAAACTTTGGCAAACAGTGTTGTGTCTTTTTAATAAATTATCTATGTGCATTGCCCAAATAATCTATAGCGCCTAACATCGAAACGCTATTAATCTGAATTTGTTGCATTATCACACATTTCAAGTAACATTGATTTTATCTAGCATAATGTATGTATCTGATAAGTTTCGGTTGGTCTGCAATATTTACATGCTTTTCTATCAAGTATCTCAGGGGGTTTCACGCTTTTTACGTGTCGGCGGTGATTTATTTGCACTCTGCTTTGATATTCTCAACAGACAAAACTTTTTGCGTCATCATTGGCAGATGTTGTATTTTCTGTTCTGTTTCTGTTCTTCATAGATACGCAAGATAAAATAGCAATAACATATAATGTTTTAAAAATCTCATTTTTGCAATTCCGTCGTGAAACTACTTACTTTTCCTGTCATTCTTGATCGACGAAATAGCCTACTTTTCTGTACCAAAAATACCAGAATCGAATAACAACACTTTTCAAAATAAATGCTGAAAAGTTCTACTTTTCAGCCCTCAAATTGGTGCTGAAAAGTTGAACTTTTCCGCACTTGTTTCGAAAAGTAAAACTTTTCAACATTTTTTTTGATTTAAACGATTTATTGACAATATACATGAAAATTTGACATAAAATTTCACTCAGTGTGTGTTTTTGGAATTGCAAAAAATGTTGTATGGAACTCGTTGCAAAACTTGATTTTTTCAGCACTCTTCGTATTTATCCAACTCGGTGAACCTCGTTGAATAAATGTACGACTCGTGCTGAAAAAATCCTCTTTTTGCAACTTGTTGCATAAACTACTATTATGATTAATTAACCGAAAAAAATATGTTTATGACTTGATATACCGTCCTGCACCATAGGTTCGTTGGAGGACAGCTGAACGCTTGTTACAATGTGCTCGATCGCCATATTTTGAACAATAAAGGAAACAAAATTGCATTGATACATGACAGCCCAATGACAAACACTGTACGTCGAGTGACTTATAATGAGCTGTTTGAAAAAGTAAGTCAGAATACTAACTTTATGATCAAATTATAAAATTATAAAATAATCAAATTAAGGGAGAAATTCTAGAGTCTGTCACCGGCCGTTTAGAGGTGCCCCGATTTGGATGAAACTTTCAGCATTTGTTTGTCTATACATGAGATGAACGCATGCCGGATATGAGCCCTCTAAGCTAAAAGGAAGTGGTGTAAAATTAACATCGAAGTTGAGATTTAGACGAATTGGCCAAAAAGTGAATACCGTAGGCTTATATCCCATGGAATTCCCTTACATTTGACCTAAGGGAGTATGATTGTTGGAGGCTGTTGGAAAAAGATGCTGAGGTTAAAAATATTAGTTTTAAACAGTTATTTGTAAAAGCTACTAGAAAAAGTCAAACCAATCTCGAATCTGTATGGAAAATTTTGAAGTCCTTCAAAAACCATTCAAATGTCTTAAAAACAGTTGAATTTCAACAAGTTTTACGAGTTTTTTTTTTTGCCTCGAACTACAATGTAAGTTTTAACCCACATCGAAGAGGGCTCATATTTTGCATGACAATTTAACTCATTTATAGACACAAAAACGCTGAAAGTTTCATCCTCAATACGAGCTCTAGAACTCTACAATCTACAAAAAAACTACCTCCTAAATATTTGTCCCTAGGTTTCTCGATTGGCCGGTGGTTTACAAAAGCTGGGAGTAAAAAAAGGAGACCGCGTTGTGATATACATGCCACTTATTCCCGAAGCTATAATGGCAATGCTTGCAACCGTGAGATTAGGAGCTGTTCACTCGGTAGTGTTTGGAGGTGAACACTTGTGTTTCACAAAAAAAATGATTACATGGTAATACTGGTTGATATTTCAGGATTTGCTGCCAGTGAACTATGCACACGCATCGAGCATGCTGAACCTAAAGTTATTATTGCCGCCAATTGTGGTATCGAGCCCAACAAAATAATTCATTATCTTGATATTTTACATAACGCTCTGGAAATGTCCAAGTGGAAACCTCATAAGAATGTTATATTTCAAAGAGCCAACATTTTAATTTCTGAACTTGACTCCTATGTGGACGTGGCTTGGGAGAAAGTATTGGATGATCCTGTTGAATGTATTCCGGTTGAAGCCAATGATCCACTCTACATTTTATACACCTCTGGTACAACAGGTTTGTTTTTGTCTACTCCATAAATTTGATCTTGGAATAACACAGAATAATTACAGATAAGCCCAAAGGAATTCAACGTCCCACTGGAGGACACTTGGTGACATTGATGTTTACCATGAATCATATCTACGGAGTTCAGCCTGACGACGTATGGTGGAATGCAAGTGACCTTGGGTGGGTTGTTGGACACTCTTACATTTGCTACGGTCCTTTACTCTTCGGAGCTACAAGTGTGATGTACGAAGGCAAACCCGATCGTACACCAGATCCAGGACAATATTTCCGGATAATCGAGCAACATAAAGTCTCAGCGTTGTTCTCAGTTCCAACGTCATTCAGGGTTTTAAGACGAACTGACCCTGAAATAAAATACGGTCGGAAATATAGCTTAAATTCTCTGCGAACCATCTTCATCGCAGGAGAACATTGCGATATCGAAACGAAGGTATTGAATCATTATCGTTATTTTTTTAAGTCGTCTGTCGTGAAAATGGAAATGATCTCTTAAACGCCTTCAATCGTTTTTTTTTCTCAAGCAAATGAAACAAATTTCATTACACATATTTTTATTCATTACAGAGTTGGATTGAGAAGACCTTCAAGGTCCCTGTGATAAACAATTGGTGGCAAACGGAAACCGGATCAGCCATCACTGCAACATGCGTTGGTCTTGCACAGAGTCTTAATCCTCCACCATTTACAACTGGACTTCCGTTTTGTGGCTACGACAGTAAGTATATTACTTGGTAAACTTTGCGTTTCGTTACACCAGGGCAGAACGACCCTTCAATCCATGTACAGTAGTTGTTCGGTAACTGGGCTACTGTACTGCCCCTGATCGCATAAACGTCCCATATGCATTTTCTTCGTTTTTGAGTTATTGATGCAGTTTGGTTCAAAATCGTGTCCTCTTTCAGAAAAGCCTATAACATCCAGTACTTTAGAGCAGCACATGTCTTATGGTGAGAAACATTGGAAAGTGATAAACATTGAATAAAGAAGAAAATTGTGCACTGTGCACTAATTATCTTCTTTATTCAATGTTTATCACTTTCCAATGTTTCTCACCATGAGGCATGTGTTGCTCTAATTTAGACGGTTACCCTCCTTCTGGGTAAAAAAAACTCAAAAATTCTGTGATCCAGTACTTTGTTCTAGAAATCAGGAGGAAATCCAGTTTTTGCGCAAAAACTTAACACGTAGCCTTATGCGTGGAACAAATTCACATGCGTTTTTCTTAGCTTGCTGTTTTTTTTGCATATGGGATATTTATGCGAACATGGACAGTGTAGCCCAGTTAAAAAGGAGACAAACGTAAAAAACCAAAACAAACCGATATGGCCGAGGGGTTAATGGATGCAAAAATCTTGTTCAATAAAAAAAATCTTTTTTCAAACTTTTTGTAATTTCAAGCCACAATTAAAGAATAATAAAAAGTAAGCATTGTAAATACATTTGAGTAACTTTTATGTTTATATTTCATCAGGATAATATTATGCATCGGTGGTCCCCTCGTTATTTTTCGTTCAGCCCAGTTAGCGAGCAGCATTTGGTGACTGGGCTACTTTGTACTGCAGTTACCGAACAACTACTGTAGAACATTTGAAATTCAATCAAGAAGATTGTTGACCCAATTAATGTGACGTGTCCTATTGTGCTCATAAAAAATTTCAGATGAACACAATGCAAGTAACTAAACTATTTAATTTGCCGAATAATAGGGTATAGTGCGGAGACTTGATCCCTATCCTGTATCTCGTCAGCGTGAGAAAAAACAGCTTTGTTCTAGAAAGTTGTGTGAAATTTACTTAAACTCACTTTTTTCACTTTTTTTCTAAAAATTACTGTTGAAAACCTCCCTCTTTGTTCTTTGCATCGAAAACAATTATTTTTTTATACATAAATTGTTTGATAAACATATCAACTACAAAACCCTCACGCATATGCCGTTGAATTAGTCGTCCTACTATTTTTACAATCAATAGTTCAAAAAAGTGCCTTTAAGGAGACTTAATCCCTGCATTTTTCAACCACTGGAATCAATCTTAAGTTAAAATCGTTAAAATGATTTTTTTAGTTTGGGTTTAGTTTTTCGTACACGGATTCCTTTAGCACAGTTCACGGTGTGTTTTTTAAAACAAACTAACGATAAAAAATTCGGTATGCCTGATATTTAGCACGGTGAAAGAAGGGCTCTTTCCCGACATTTTGCGGGGTTTACCGAAATATTTCTGTCTAGAGCTACTTACCAACCAGCGTGTGTGTGTGTGTGTGTGTGTGTGTGTGTGTTTGTGTGTTTGTGTGTGGTCCAATCCAATACCTGCTAACCGGTAGCGAAATTATGGGAAAGTATAGTTTGTATCAGACTTTGTATATGCCGAATGCTGATACAATTTATCTTAGTCCCGGATATTAGGTGGTGATAGCCCTCGTGCTGCTTCTAACGACCCGTTTCAGAATGACAGAGCTCCTTGCGGTCCAATTCCGAGGTCGCTGGGCATTGTTCGGCCCCGCCTAAAGCGGTATACGCACTTCGGAAGGAACCGGTCAAGAAAAAAATCAAATGGGCAGCAGCGGCAGCGCAAGCAAGTCAGAGAGGGTGAAGAAAAGTCCCAAGATATCGCTCTCTCTCCTTTGTTATGCTGTTCGTAAAGCTGTTTCTTGACCCCTTTCCTTCCGATCAGCATACTAGCCTTAAACATAGAAGCAAGCTTCTGAAGGAAATTCGATCTATATTTAGACTTCCAATCCCCTCAGGTAAATCAGGGATCAGCGCGTATTTAAGGTGAAACGTGAAGGCAATCTTGACTTTATATGTATTAGTGCATTTTGATAGTGTTAGTTTGATGATCATCATCGATGACGTCACTGATGAATTAGTATTAGTGAATCCGTATAGTGGTAGTAGTGTACGCAAAAAATCTCGCTTCACATTTCAAAAGAGGTTTTGTAGAAATAAAAACATTCTGCAGTATCATTTGAAAGAGGCTAATTTTGTATGATGTTAAATTTCCATTATGGAATTCTTTACAAATCTTTTCGATTTTTTTTTAATGAATTAACCCTTTATTCGTTTGATGTTAATAACAATAATAATATTTTTCATTTATTTCACTTGTTTTGTAACTGTCATTTTCTGAAGCCAGCATGGACTAAAAAATAAACTTTTGGAGTGTTAACTGTGATCATTATTACAAAGTCGTAATCGCCCTGGCTGGTAAGGTCAACAGCAAATGCCTTGTCACTTCCGGTTAGTCCTGTGGATACGGGAGCTCGTTGTACCATCAGCTGCTGCTGCTACCTGTACGCTTCCATTCGTGGCCGATCGCACAGTTCGTCGAGGGCTTTGATGGTTTTGCGGGCACCTTGATCGTTGAACTCTTCGACGGTGAGAAGGCGTCGTTTGGGCGGGAATCGACGCCGGTGAAGGGAGCTGACTCTGGTCAGGAGGATTCGCGGGAAGTAGTAGCAGATGAAGAGGGCGATGCAGAATCCGGTGGTGGCCTCTCGGTAGGCGGATGAGAAGAAGATTGCGCCGATCGCGGCCAGTCGGAAGCGCCACTTGATGAGGTCCTTGCTGCGCTGGTTCTTTGGAGGACCCATCCGGTAGCACACGTCGAAGCTGATGAATCCGGTCACGAGGACGTACCAGAACACGTACACCTGGTACTTGACAAAGATCAGTCGCAAGTTGTCGAACAGCAAAGTAGAACCCGAGCGTCCATCCTCCCAGCATTACGCCGTACATCATCGGCTTCCGGGGGAAGATCTTGCTGGTCAAATAGACAACCACGGAAAGCTGGCGAAAATGCTCAAGAAAATCCCACAAATGTAGCAGAATAGTTTGACCGCCGACGAAAACACAAACACCCCCGCCGCAAGCAGGATAATCCGCCAATAGTCGATCCGGATCAGGTTCAAACCGAATCACGCACGCCTCGCCGGAAACGACCCCGATGCAGCTTTGATTGAACGGATCCAGCTTAATGACCTTCTTCCGGCTGTTGGACAGGAAGTTGAACGAAAGCAGACTCTGCTCCGTTTCGTGATGCGCCCGGACTTCCTCCGGGTTGCCGCCCTCGTACTGGCTAAAATCGTCATGGTCGCACTCAAAGTGCAAAATGATCGTCTGGAACAACCGCCCCAGCTGCTTGTCTTCCCCCGGTAGCAAAAGTACTCAATCCTGGCCGAAAAATCCGGTTCGGGTCAGGTAGGTCCGTGATGACGCTATCCGGCTCCAGATAGTGCACTAAAAATAGAACCACTTTCGTAACTCTTCAAAAAAAAAACTACAAAAATAAATCTAAACTCACCTCCCACTCCTTGAGTGGCCGCGCAGCAGTTGGGACAGGTGCCGGGTAGGAGCAATTGATGCCAAAAAGCACAGCGGAAGATGGGTTTGGTCAGCTCCGCCGAGAAGGAAGATTTTCTTCGTGGACGAATTTGAAGAATGAAAACAAACAGAGCTGTCAGTGCCAAAAGTGGCCGGGCCTGTCAGAGAAAAGTGTTGCCAAAATTCAAAGAGCTTCTAGCAAGCTTCCCTGCACCGTGCGGTACACGCGATTCACTTGTACCTCGGGTTTGCTTTGCGCCTGCTTTGTTCGGTTTACACCCGTACCCGACTCACACAAACCGAGGGTATTTTGGTTCATCGCACCACGACACTCTCGGTTCGCCGCGTCGGTTTTGTGTCTGGCACTCACCCATGGCATGAACCCGGTATATGAGCCAAGGTGCTTCACTCGTTACGAACCGAGGTACGTGCCGTGGTACGCGCTGGCGGTACAAAACGGGTTCAATACCACGACACGTACCACGGCACGCTGAGTTCATGCCATGAGTGAGTGCCAGACACAAAACCGATGGGGCGAGCCGAGAATGTCGTGGTGCGCTGGTACGATGTACCAAGATACCAATACACAAATGGGTTCAGGCACGTACCGAAGCTAGAAAACCAAACCCGCGGTGTGCGTTGGCACTGGCGCATGGGAAGCTTGGCTTTTAGCATTAACTTTTATTTTGAATTATTTTCCACTAATTTGTTTGGTTTTATACTCGTTATATGAATTTTTTATATACGAAAAAAAAATCATTAATTTTATAGACTTTTTACGACTTTTAGGAAGACAAAGTATTCACCAATATCAGTATCAAAATAATTAATTACCAAATACCGTAATACAATTTCTGGCAACACGATGTGATTGGAATCATGATGATTACCAATACTAATGTAACTGGTCGTGTCAAACAAGAGAAAAAATTGCTCGCGGAAATTTTCAACTCGCAAGTTTAGGAGGACGATTTTCGCGAAATTGTCCGTTTAGGTGAAATTTGTGGTGATCAGCAGACGCTCCTGGCTGCAGCACGTTTGGGGATCAACAATTTATTGAGGTAAAGTAAATAAAATTGACTTTTTTCGGTGGTGTTATTTTTGTATGGGAAATAGGCAAAATGTGTGGAAAAAATACCCGTTTTGTACGTGATTGCTTGTGTTTTTGATTCTCGCAACTGTTCTGGTAACGACGATTAATTTACATTATATGCTGCGTTCCACATTTGAGATTAACTATCGATTTTCTCAAAGGTACCAATTTTCCACTAGTTAAGGGGGAACAAAAAACCAATCATTTTAAAGGTGGAACAGGACAGTTCATCAACCATGTTTATTCGCCATATTTGATGATGGCACGTTACACCTTAATATGAGAAGACAACATGTTTCAACACTACGGATCAATTCACTGTTAGAGTGTAAACCTTCTGATGGCTGACTGCTTAGCGTTCTAGACCACCAATTCAAAGGTGTGAGTTCTGTTTTGTTTTGTTTTGTTTTGTTTGGAGGGAAAAGCCCGTTTGAGTGGATCGCCAACCGATGGGTCCTTCTCAAATAGGCACAAAACCTCTTTTTTTATTGTCAACAGATTTACAGTCCAAATGACAAAAAGGCTTTTACATAATTACTTAAACTAACCTATTAAGCTAACGAAAATTACATACAATATAAATAAATAAATAAATAAATAAATAAGCTACAAGTGTAAACCTAAACTAGAGGGTTAAGGGGTCGGGGATTTTCTTCTCGGAGAAACGTCAAGAATTGAAGTTTTTGAACAGGACGAGACAAATTAAAATCGAAAGACGAGTAGCACCGATTGAAGACTCTGCACATG
Organism: Culex quinquefasciatus; assembly: GCF_015732765.1. Classification (NCBI taxonomy): domain Eukaryota; kingdom Metazoa; phylum Arthropoda; class Insecta; order Diptera; family Culicidae; genus Culex; species Culex quinquefasciatus. Next base: position 86,031,068 of record NC_051863.1, on the reverse strand, counting down.
CTGGAGAATGGTTCATTGAAGGCGTAATTGGTGCGAGCAAAGGGTAGGGTCAGAAAGGCAAATGAGCGAAGTGTTCGCCGGCGAATGTTGATGTTGAGTTGTCCGACCAAGTAAGGACAATCAATGTTGGATCTCAACAGATCAGAAACAAACACGGTTTTCGCTAAATCTCTCCTGACAGACAAAAATCAAGATGAAGGAAATCACATCGACTGGCATAATCCAAAGATTGATTGGGAGAGTAGCGCAATGCGAATCGAGTGAATTTGCGTTGAACAGCTTCAATTCGATTTATCTCGTTAGCATAAAATGGCGCCCAGACGATAGAACCGTATTCCAAGGTGGATCTGACTAGTGAACAATATAAAGTTTTTAAACATTGAATATCTCGAAAGTACTTAGTCATTCTGAAGATCATACCGAGCAGTTTGGATGCCTTAGAAGTCATGTAAGCCACATGATCCTTAAATGAAAGTTCTGCGTCAAGCATGACACCCAAATCTTTGACACAACGATCACGTTTTAAAGAGTTTTCAAATAGTGTGTAGTCGAAGCAGACCGGCGACCTCTTCCGTGAAAACGTTATAACTGAACATTTAGTGGGGTTTAACACCATTTGGTTCAGCTGACACCAATCGGAGAAAACTTTGATTTGCTGTTGAAGGAAGCGACAGTCTGAGGGTTTCTTGATGATAGTGAACAGTTTGAAATCGTCAGCATAAGAAAGTTTCGAGCACCGAAGTTGATAGTTGACATCGTTGATATAGAGCAGGAATATAAATGGACCTAAGTGGCTGCCCTGAGGTACCCCGGATGTCACAAGGAATGGCGATGAAAGGCAATCCGCGATTTTTACCTGCATCGATCTTCCGGTTAGGTAGGAGTAAACCCAGTCAATGAAAGTCCCGTGTAAGCCAATACGTCGAAGTTTTGCGATTGCGATTCGATGATCGATCTTGTCGAAAGCTGCAGAGAGGTCGGTGTAGACCGCATCGACCTGATACCCACTTTGGATTGCTCGTTGTATTGTGGAAACATAAGTCACAAGGTTTGTGTTAGTTGACCGTTTGGGGAGAAATCCGTGCTGGTCGTAAGCAATGCCCGAAGAAAAGTTATGCAGAAAAAAGTTAAGCACGATAACCTCGAAAAGTTTAGACATTGCACAGAGGGCTGCAATTCCGCGGTAGTTGCAAATGTCTCGTTTACAGCCTTTTTTGAATATCGGGAAAACAAATGACTCCTTCCATCGGTCAGGAAACACCCCGGAGCTAAGAGACATGTTATAGATTTTGTTAGAGGAAGGCAAATGCTGTTAGAACAACTTTTCAAGACAACCGAGGGGATACCATCAGGTCCGGCGGAGTGGGAGCATTTTAGCTTGGCACTTGCAGTTCTAAAGTCTTCGTGCGAGATGACAACGTTCGAAGGGATGGGTAGCGATTCTGGAACTCGAGCCGCAGCGTTGGATATTTCTTGTTCAGAAAGATTTTTATGGGTGAACACGCTAGAGAATTGGGCACGGAACGCATCACAAATTTCTCTCGTATTTGTTGCATCGACGCCGTCACGAACCATGGAATTAGGAAGGCCGGACTCACACCGCTGTTTTTTCACGTAGTTCCAAAACCCTTTAGGATTTTTCTTCAGGTGTTTTTGAACTCTAATCTGATGCGCGAGAAACAATTTCTTGTTAAGGTGCTTGTACCGATTGTTTATGTTGTTGACCTGGAGACGGTAGAAGCTAGAATGGCACTTCGAGAAGCATTTCAACGCAGAACGTTTGGAGGATTTTAGTCGTTTGAGAGCAGGAGTGGACCATTCCGGAGTGACAGGTGGTTTCCGACACTTCTTGGGGACGAACTGATCAATTGCGTACAATAGAACGTGAGAAAAAACCTCCGCAGCAGAATGGACATTCCGTGATGCAAGCAGTTCCTCCCAATTCATGTTGTTCAGGAAGGTGTTCATTCCAATGTAGTCAGCTTTTTTGAAGTTGTAGTATACAGCAGTCTTACTATTGGCGAACTTACAGGGAGCGCTATCGAAAATACTCAGGTGCAACGGAGGATGATGCCGAACATCTTTTACCAGAGGCGCAGGCGCGCGGGAAACTCGGTAATATTCCGTAACATCGTTGCTGACAAAACAAAGATCAAGCAAAGCGTTGTTTTCGTTTGTGATTTCACTAATTTGAGCAAGATTTGCCAGATGGTGGTCGTCCAAAAAGCGCGCTGTCACTGTGCTAACGGTAGACCTGCTAACGTCGACGAAAAGAGAACCATCTTTGTCGGAAATCCATTTGAGGCAGCTGAGATTAAAGTCGCCCAGGACGCAGATACTGTCATTAGCTTTCAATTTAGATACGACCCACAAGAGGGACTGGGTATAACGCTCGACAAGCTCAGAATCGTTGACACGGTCCGGTGGAAGATAAACGACGCAAATGTGAACGGATTTTTCAGTTAAAGGGAGAATTACCCAGACGAGTTCGACTTCGGAGGTGTCGGGGACCTTCATTTCACGTGGTTTAAGTTCTTTGCGTACAGCAAGAAGAACACCGCCCCCGCTGGATTTCGAACTAGTAGAACTTGACCTATCCTTCCGGTAAACTTCGTAAGTGTCATCAAATAGCTGGCTGGATAGGGTATGAGACTGTAACCAAGTTTCGGTAAAGGCATAAAGGTCATAAGAAGCATCGGAGCACGCGAGCTTGTATTCAGCTAAGGAACTATTCAGGCCGCCAAGATTTTGGTAGTAAACAGAAAGAATGTCTCGTCTGGTATTCGATGTTACGGAAGCGAGAGCTGAGCAGGGCTTTGATTGCTATGAACGACGCCTTGAAGTGAACGAATCGACGCTAACAAAGTCGGGCCAGAATGCTGAGTTGGTAATAACATTGGTAAAAGCTACAACATCGGGTACGGTAACTTTGAACGACACGAATGTTAGTGGTCGAGAGTCTGAACGAGACTCCGAAGTCAGTCGTTGACAGTTAAAGTTATCATAGCTCCAGCCGGTACGGCTTTGGATGTAATTAGCGATTTGCTCGGCCGTTGTTGCGGGGTCAAACGGTTTAACATAGAAATGCTTGCAGGTAAAAGCCGGGGCAGTTTGCTGAAGAGGAGGAGCCAAATTGTGTTGAACTAATGGTGGTTGTAGGAAGGGCTGTAAGTGGGGCTGTAGCTGCTTCCGGTTCCGGGGACGAGCAGCTTTTGTTGTGGCACAGATTGTGGATTGTTGTTGATTGGTTGCACTCTAGTGTTGGCAGCAAGCGAAAATGCCGTACTTCTGTTGGCTGCAGGAAGATGGAACCCAGCCAATGTTGATTGTGATGTTTGGAAGGCATTGTGAGCTTGTGGTTGTCCAGACGCTGATCGAGAGCTGCCAGATTGCCGGTTGGTAGTGGATCCGAAACGAAAAACTGGAACGGTTGGGAATCCAAATGAGGGGGCGGCAGCACCTGCGGCTTCGGCCGGACATATACCCGAACGAGCATTACCTGCACGGAAGGTTAAAGGTGCGGAGGGCGCGACTAGGTTCGGCGTCGGTAATCCAGGTAGGGTGGTGATAGTTGCGGCGCTGGATGAGCAGCGGGTCCCGAAAGCACCGGGTTGCGTCGAATAGTTTGCTGGAACGTTTTGAAAACCGAATGAGGGGGCGGCAGCACCTGCGGCTTCGGCCGGACATATACCCGAACGAGCATTACCTGCACGGAAGGTTAAAGATGCGGAGGGCGCGACTAGGTTCGGCGTCGGTAATCCAGGTAGGGTGGTGACAGTTGCGGCGCTGGATGAGCAGCGGGTCCCGAAAGCACCGGGTTGCGTCGAATAGTTTGCTGGAACGTTTTGGAAACCGAATGAGGGGGCGGCAGCACCTGCGGCTTCGGCCGGACATATACCCGAACGAGCATTACCTGCACGGAAGGTTAAAGATGCGGAGGGCGCGACTAGGTTCGGCGTCGGTAATCCAGGTAGGGTGGTGACAGTTGCGGCGCTGGATGAGCAGCGGGTCCCGAAAGCACCGGGTTGCGTCGAATAGTTTGCTGGAACGTTTTGGAAACCGAATGAGGGGGCGGCAGCACCTGCGGCTTCGGCCGGACATATACCCGAACGGGCATTACCTGCACGGAAGGTTAAAGATGCGGAGGGCGCGACTAGGTTCGGCGTCGGTAATCCAGGTAGGGTGGTGACAGTTGCGGCGCTGGATGAGCAGCGGGTCCCGAAAGCACCGGGGTGCGTCGAATAGTTTGCTGGAACTGATTGCGTCGAGTGGTTTGCAGACAAATGGCTAGCGTCGGCTTCGAGAGATGAAGGTGTGTTCGAAGCTGTGGGAGGTGCGGAATTTCCTTGAGGCAGTGCGGTATCTTGTCCAGCTTCGGCTGGACATATACAATTTGTGCAATTACCTGTGACAAAATGTTGAACTGCAGGCAAAGGTGCACAGGATGAGATTCCACCATCAGCGGAAGCAGCGGGCAGAACAGATTCGGCTTCCAGTGGATGCTCGACGCTGGTCTGTAGATAGCTCGCAGGGCTTGTCGAAACATCCATAGCGAGCTCGATGGTAGGTGAATTCGGAGTGGTGGAGGTCGTTTGAGTCGGTGGGTCGTAAGTGGCGGAGGTCGTTTGGGTCGGTGGGTCGTAAGATCGACGAATCACATTGCCGTTGTCGTCGAATTGAACATAGTACTGGTGAAATTCGAATCCCACCTGATTCATTTTCGTTTTTGTTCATATACAAAGTTCAAATTCTTAAATCCAAATTTCAAAGGTACCGACTGGAATTTGATTCCTGAATCTTCTGCTTGTAAGACAGAAGCCGTAACCATTAAGCCACAGAGTTTGTTCAACCAACCAGCGTGCACCAAAAAAAGGAAGAGGGGAATTCTAAAGAGGTTTCGGGGAGGCCGGAATAAACCAGAGTTCGGAAACTCACTCACGAGTTACTCAACCATGAGGAAAAACTAAGTTACCTGCGAGTAAATTACTCAACACTCTTGGTGAGTGTGAGGGCCTTCTTCATTTACTCACAAAAAGGGCTTTGAGGGCTCACGAGGACTATTTTAAAAAACAAATTTTGAGATGTCAAACTCTACATCGGTGATTTTATTGTTCACTCAACAGCGAAAAAGTAGTCCTGATGGTAGAGGCGCAGTGCTATCAATTAGAAGTTTTTTTTTATCACAGTGGTTCAAATCCTGATTTTCATCTGTTTTTTTATCAGCGAGTTTTATCCTACCGACGGTTGTTTAGACGGGGGATGCCTCTGCGGGTGGATTAACAGCTTTACCAGCAGTGGATGGCCGTGTTGCTGAGGTAAGTGGCCACTCCCGGTCGTCGGCAGTTGTACAAATATGTTTTGCTTCAGAATCGGGACATGCCGAAGAAGTTGCAGTAGCCGCCGGTGGCTTTGGCTTGAAAAATTACTTAAAATTTAGAAAAGCCTATCCAGTGCATTGGGCAGCTTTAGGCTAGGGCCACCGGCGGCCGCTGAGGCTCCACTGGTGTGTCCTGGTTCTTAGGCAAGACATATTGGTAGATATTGGTTTGCTGTGAGGATGCCTACTCGATTTGTGAGTGTGGGTGATTTTCCGAACTCTGGAATAAACAAACACGCGGTTTAGGATTAGCGAAAAGAAAAATAGCGTGTATTCTCGTAAAAGTTTGTCACAGACTGGTAGCGGAAGTGCAGCTGTCAAACAGCAGCAGCCCGCGTGTGCCCAGTGGGCTTGAGCGTCGTAGGGGCGAACAGAGTGCGGTGGTTGCCAACTTATCACCCCTGCTCAATCACAGCATGTCTCCTCCAATCCAAGCTTGGCGCGAAGATCCTTGAAGACAGCTGCCGGTAGACCTTTGGTCATGATGTCCACTTGTTGCTCCGCCGAGCGCACGAACTTGATCTCGATCGTCCTCTGCTGCACCAGCTCCCGCAGGAAGTGGAACTTGGTGTCGACGTGCTTCAGGCGCTTGCAGTCTCGGGAATCGATCGTGGACTGGTTGTCCTCGAACATCGGTACCGTACCGTCCACTGGCTTGTCCAGATCGTCCAGCATGCGTATCGTCCACACGGTGTGCAACGCCACCGTGCAGAGTGCCGCGAGCTCCGCCTCCTTCGACGACAGAGACACCGTCTGCTGCTTCCTCGTCAGCCAGCCAATAGTAACAGCTTCACCACGCAGCCCGTGATCAAACGACGATCGGTAGTGTCGTACGCCCAGTCAGCGTCGCTGTAGACTTCCAGCAGTGGAGGGTTCTCCACGGCCTTGTACACCAGACCGATGTCCAGTGTCTTCTTGATGTACCGCAGCATCCGCTTCAGATTGACCCAGTGTTTATCCGTTGGACACGACTGGAACTGACTGAAGTAGTTCACGGCCGCAGCGAGATCCGGTCTTGTTGTGAGGGACGCGTACGTCAGACAACCAACCAGCTCACGGTAGGGCTTTAACGTTCTCTGCTTCCCCTCTCCTTTCACCAGCCTCAGTCGGTGCTCCATCGGTGTCGACTTCGGCTTGCAGTCTTTCATCCGGAAACGCTTCAGGAGACCATCGAAGTAGTCGCGCTGACTGATCTTCAGAACTTCTTTCAACCTGTCGCGTTCGAAGCGCATTCCTAGGAAGTGCTTGATCTCACCTTCATCCGTCATCTCGAACTTCTCGGTTAGCTTCTGCTTGACCGCTTCCAGCTCTTTCAACGACGTTCCGGCCAGTAGAATGTCGTCCACGTACAGTACCAGACTCAGCTTCTTGTCTCCAGCTCCTCGGGTGTAGAGACACATGTCGTTGGCGCTCCGGACGAATCCGAGTTTGCTGATGTAGCCATGGAATCGGTCGTTCCACGCTCGGGACGCTTGCCTTGCTTTGAACTGGTCCGGTTTCTCAGCGTCGCCCCGTTTCACCTTGAACACTCACTTGCAGGTAACGACTTTGCGTCCTGCAGGCAACTTGACCAGCGTCCAGGTGTTGTTGCGCTTCATGGAGTTCATCTCGTCTTGCATCGCAGCTCTCCATTCGTGCCAATCGTCCCGCTTTTTCAGCTCAGGGACCGAACTCGGGATGTCCTCGATGAAGTTCATCGCGTTGAGTGCAAAACTGGCGTACTCAACCTCGAAATCCTTGTGCCAAGCGGGAGGGTTCTTCGGTCTTAGAGGTCGGCCGCTGCCTTCAGCTTCCTCAGCTTGGGGTTCATCGGCAGCATTGCTGAACTCGTCTTCCGAAGTCTCGTCTCCATCGTCGGCACAGCTCGCGTCATCGACGCAGCTTTCTTCATCGCTTTCAAGTGGCACAAACTGCGAGTCGCGTTGCGCGACCTACTGCTGCTCCGCGACAGACTCCACGAAGTCCGCGTCGCGCGTCGTGACGACCGTCCGTTTTTTTTTCACGCATTGTCATCCAGCTTTCGGCGCAACTCCTTCGGGACGTGGACGAACACATCGCTGCCAAAAACACGAAAGTTTGACACGTCCAGCTTCTTGGACTCCCACAACTCATACGGTGTTTGCTTCATCTCGAGAGCAGCGTTCGGGTTTCGGTTCGTCAGGTAGGCCGCCGTCAGAAAGGCTTACTTCTTGTCGACGCCAGCATCAACAAGCATCGCCCGCGCCTTCTCGACTAGCGACCGGTTCATGCGGTCGCTCAACGGGTTCATCTCCGGCGTGTAGGGGACAGTAGGCTCCATCCGGATCCCCTTTTGCTTGCAGAAACTCTTGAAACGCTTGTTCCGGTACTCGCCTCCGTTGTCGCACTTCAGCCGAAAAATCGGCCGCTCGAACTTCGCCGTCACCAAAGCCTCGTACTCCTCGAAACACTCCATGACCTCGTCCTTCAAGCGAATCAGGTACACCATCACGAAATGGGTCCAGTCGTCGATGAACCTCACAAAATATTTCATCCCGTCGAGTCCCTCCGGCGACACGGGACCACACACGTCGGTGTGTACCAACAGACGATCGACGACCTTCACGCGGCGGGTGAGGCTTCCGCGTTTGTTTGCCGAAGACGCACGATTCACACACGACGGTATCGTCAGTCCCGACGGTACTGAGGTCGATTCCGGATACCATTTCCTTCTGCACCAGACACTTGAGGCTTTGCTCGTTCAAATGTCCAAAACGACAACAGCGAAGAATCGTCCGTACAGGTCCGTACCGTGCCGAGCGAGAAAGTTCATCTCGTACAGCTTGTTCTGCACAGTAGCACACGCGACGATTTCGGAACCACTGTACACTAGAGAGCCTGGATCTTATTAGAGAACGGACATCTCAAACCAAAAGTACCAATCGAAGCACGAGAACTGTCAAACGGAGGTACCAATCGAGCAAAATCCTTTGTCTTATGCTCGTTTGGTACCTCCGTTTGACAGTTCTCGTGCTTCGATTGGTACTTTTGGTTTGAGATGTCCGTTCTCTAATAAGATCCAGGCTCTCTACTGTACACTGTCGCTTTCCCGTCTTCGAACACCACGCGCATCCCGGCTTGTACAACGCGTCTTGAATCGTGCAGTTCTATTGGCAGAACACGTCTTGCAGGGGCAACGAACAGAACAAGAATGATTTATTCAACAAATTACATTAAGTCAATATCAAGTCAAGGCATACTTATGCGTATCCTCAACACTCTTCCTCGCATGAGTATCCCTAACGGCTTCAGGCTTCGTTTTTGCGAGTTCCAATGGTCAGGATCTCCACCTCCTCCTGAATCCTGGACAGTTTGTTTTCCTCTTCATCTGGATCAGCCAATCGACGTGATTTTGGCACGGTCTCACTCCGCTCCACTGGACCCTTTCGTTTGGTTCGACCACTCACACGCCGTTTGGATGATGCTCGGAAGAAGTAAACCGGTTGTACCACATCCTCGTGATACTGGACGGGATCCTCCATTTTCCGTTGACCCAAACTTGGAGCACCGCTCAATGTATACTCAAATACTTCCCTTTTCTTCGTCTTCTTGCTCCGACGTTTGCTTTCGATCAGGACTCCCACAAACTGCGTACCGATCTCCTTCTGTTGTCCGGAGCGCCACCGACGTTGCTTGAGCCGGTACAGTCCGTTGCGCAAAACTGCCACCGCTGCTGTTTCTCCTCTTGACATTATCAGGCAGCCATGTTTGCCGAACCGGATATCCGCTCCCTTCACTATCAGCTTAGCCACCGAATGAGGTTCATCTCGAGTGCCTGGATGTACAACACGTTCGTCGCAATTCGCTTATCGCGCCGCACTTCGACTACTGCTCATCGATCTTGTTTTGGCAACATAACGGTAACTGGAAAGGATGCAAGATCTCCAGAGCAAAATCATGCGGCTCATCCTGAGATGTGAACGATTGACGCCGAGGCTGAGAATGTTCGAATGCTTGCAGTGAATGTCGGTAAAGCAACGGATCGAATACAAAACACTTGTGTTTGTTTTTCGTGTGAAGGAAAGGAAGGCACCACAATACTTTACGGAAGCCATGGTACGCGGAAGGGATATCCATGAGCACGACACTAGAGGAGCTGACGATCTCAGATTGCAGAACTGGAAGAAAGCGTGTATGCAGAACTCGTTGTTTTACAAAGGATTTAAGCTATACAACCAGCTTCTAGAGGCTGCAAAGATGACGAGCAACATCAACGAGTTTAAACGGAGCTGCATGGAGTTTGTGCGGCAACGGCCGTTCGAGTAAAAGTGACCCACGATGGAACTGTGACACCAGCCATGATAATGTGGACAACGCCAAGTGGAATGCGGTCGTCGGAACGGTGATGCAGATCACTTCGGCTCTCCAGCGGAAATGGAGAGACGATCAGAGGAGGAACGACTAAGATCCTAGTTGAAAACCCACGAGTGTGGTTGTGAAGGAGAGCAATTTATGATGGTCGGCTCTACCAAATCGGTACACGTCTCGATGGGCCAAGGAGAGGGCTGCATATGATAAACTTGATCAAAAGTAACGCGAATCTGGGCGCGGTTTAACCATATGTGCTCATATGCATGTGGAACAGCAAATGGTTCCAATACCCTGATGGATAATATGTCTGCAATCTGAATGATAAGAAAATGCTCTGCACAGGATTTGTAAGAGCGCCTTGAGATTAGAAAAGAGAGATGGACATACACGGAAGTTGAGTTAAGATTACAGGACACTCTCATAACACGAACTTAGAATTATCGAAAGATATCTGCTCGTAAATCTTCCATACTACAAAAACTGTGTACACGCAGAAAAATGTTTTGTAGAATCAGCCTGTACGAGGTTTGAATCAACAAATTTTTTGTTGAATATAATCAACGCCGATTTTGCGTTGAAACAAACCTTGATTTTCTCAATTCCACAAAAATCTTTTGTTGTTTCGAAAAAGCTGCTTTGACGTTTAGCGTTGATTAAACAAAAATAATGATTTTTGAATCAACAAAACGTTTTGTTGATTCATGAAGGGAGTCTGGCACCACTGCCCGGACGTGGTCTTGCTGGAAGTCGCGCTCGATTCTTTTCGTTTTTTTACCGTTTATATTCGGGATTTCGGATCGAAAAGTGTTTTCATTGCCGAAAAAGTGTTCCGTCCATTCGGGAAAGATGAAGTTTTTGCCGAATTCCGTCAGCTAAGTGCATTATTCAGTGAATTTGTTTTGGTTCTTGGAATGGCGTCGCTGAGCTCTGAAACATCTTTTCGATGCATTTCAGTTGTATTAGTGTACGCCACAGCGGTGGGAAGCTTTCGGTTCATCTATGTGTGTATTGGTTTGTCGATGACGGGACGCGACGAGAGAGAGAGAGAGGTATTGATGTTGCTGTAGCGGTTGGGCGAGCAGGAGAAGAGTGTACAGGCATATGGAGCCAAGCGTAGAGGGTTGTTGACTCTGGATGTGCGGGGAGGAGAAGGGGCGAGTGAAGTGAAATGAGAGAGAAAGCTTGGCGGTGTCGTCATTTGGGCCGAAAGTGTGAAAGCGCTTTAGCTTTAGAGCTTGGTGTTGGTGCTCATTATCTGCTGTCATCATGCCGCGCTGTGTCGTCATCGTCATCATCGTCATCCGTCTCTGACAGAGTGTGAAGGCTGTCGAACGAACAGTGCCGATGTATTGGTGTAACATTCTCGGTGAGTTCGCTCCATGTTGAGCACACACTATCTGGTATCTGGTGCACAACGATCAGACCCAGTCAGTTCATTTCGAGTTCTGAAACGGAATCTGATTAGGTTCCGTGTCAGAATTCGTATTGAATTGACTGAGGAGACGGGATTTTGAAGCTCAATGTCACCCACCCTGTAAAAATTTTGACAGTTCTCAATCTGAGCCATCAACTAACGAAATCGGGTGGTTACGTAGTTGATGGACTAACTAACCGATTAAATTGGAATGAATCGGTACCATGATTTTAGTTTGCCAACGAATTGGTAGATAAAGTTGATGATGTTGGCAGCCCTGACATCGAGAGCAGAGGCTGGCGGTGTGCGGTACGCGGATTTGAATTGTTTAGTCGGTAGTTTTTATAGTAAATCGCGTGAAAAGTAGTGAAAAGATTTTAACAATGTGTAGATTTCATGTGGAAAGTGAAGATTTCCTGCAATTTTGGGAATTTGGACAGTTTTTTCGCGATTTTTGTTTTTTTATGCCGCTTGGTCAAGGGTTTGACAGTTCATCGCGGCGGCTCCGCTCTTGCAGTAGTATTAGTGTGATGTGGGCTAGCTCGTTCTAAGGGTGGTATTGAACTCGTAAATAGTGCGAAAGAAATAAAAGCAGTTTGCCAAAGAATATTTTTGGAAGTGTCATCAAGCAGCGCTCAAGCCATTTTAACTGATACTGGAGAAGGTGTTGCAGATCGAGAAAAAGTACTTCGAAAATAAGCAAAGCTTGGTCTGTGATCGGTTGAGGTTGGTCGGAGAACGTGGATATCGTGCTGAAGCAGCAGCTGACCAAGAATTGCCAGCATATCAGTACGCTGTAGGAATAGGATCAAGCTGCTCGTGATAGAGGCTCGTGAGCGCAACTGGGATTTCGAACGCATACGGCATAAATATGGGACAACTCCCAGAAACCAGAAACTTTGTGAGATCTATCCAAACTGAAATTTTCATATTTTGCCTACTTTTCAAAAATAAATACGCACTGATCCCTGTTTTGCCTGATGGGATTGGAAGTTTAAAGATAGGTCGAGGACCCGTCTGGTTCTTGTACTATGTTTAGGCGGGGCCAGACAATGCCCAATGACCTCGGAATTGGGCCGCTAGGATCTCTGCCATTCTGAAATGGGTCATTGGAAGCAGCGCGAGGGCTGTCACCACCTAATACCCGGGACTGAGATAAGCTGTATCAGCTCAACCCAAGTCTGATACAAACTATACTTTCCCATAATTTCGCTGCCGGTCAGCGGGTATTGGATTGGACACACACACACACACACACACACACACACACACACACACACACACACACACACACACACAACAAAACGTTTTGTTGATTCAAATATGCCTTATTTTTCTGCGTGTATGGGTAAGAGTAGAGAATCTGGAGCTTATTAGAGAACGGCCATCTCAAAACAAAAGTACCAATCGAAGCACGAGAACTGTCAAACGGAGGTACCAATCGTGCAAAATCAAAGGACACATTTTTTATATTAAATATGTCTTTATTGAACTTTCTTATAATAATTACATTTCATTTACAAAATCTATGACATATCCCCGAAACCCATATTACCGAAGGGACATTTCCCCGAATGCCACTTCCCCAAAAAGACTCTTCCCCTAATAGTCATTTCCCCGAATTCCATTTACCCGAATTTCCCATTTCCCCTAATCGTCCACATCCCCGAATGCCATTTTCCCGAATGGGCCACAATCCCGAATGCCACTTACCCGATTAGTCATATCCCTGAATAGTCATTTCCGTGAATGCCATTTCCCCGAACGCGGTCAAGCGGAAATGACCGGTGCCCCGGAGCGCGCGCGCGCTCTATTTTAAACCCTTTGAACGATCGCAAAGGATTTAAAATGGATTTTTAATTCAATTTTTTAAAATTCACTTCTCGGTCCTTCTTGGCAGAAAAGCTTCTACTTGACAGCTCGTTCCAAGGGGACCATAGTTGATCTATCGGAAAAATGTTGTCTTGTCAATAACTTTTTTTTGCATAAAAATGAAAAAAACCTTATCAGAAATGGTTTTTAATCATGTTGTTCATAAAAATTGACGAAGGGCTTTTCTACCCAATTTACAACATTTAATCAAAAGCATACCCGAATAAGCTGTTTGTTCGGTAAAATTGGGTACTAAAGCTGCACAACGGTAAAACATACGATTGTGGAGATGGAGCCACACGTTGCCGTCGTTTCAGGGCTATTTGCAAAGATGGTTTCCGATGTTGATATATATCACACATTTATTTTATATTTATATACTTGTGTTGATAGAAATCACAACTATTGTACTATGTAAAATTGCAAGGTATTGATTTTTTTTATTTGCATCTCAATATTCTTGTTTGTAAAATCTGCTTTAAACAGGTTTTAATCTTTTTGATACGTCGTTAGCTTAGGTAGAAATTCATAAAGCACAGCAACGCTTACACAAAACAGTAAGAGAGGCCTCTTCTAGGCATTGTGATTTTTTTTTCGTTTTTTCAAAGTGGGTGTTAGGTTAGGATTCGGTATTTTGATAAATTAGTTTTGTTGCAAGGCACTCAGAATAGTTAGTATTTTTTTGTAACTTTAGGTTGTTTAATAGTTCCAGACTCCATCTGTGTGTAAGTGAGTTAAGTAATGCTTTCAGAATCTCTGATTTCAATTTATGTGGTATGCTAACCATTCGGAATAGTCAAAAAAAAATCCATAGAGTCTCGATCAATCAGCAATGAAATGATATCGGACAAAATTCGTTAATCTGTTGAACTAACGGTTTTCGGATTATGGTTGTATCGACCATTGTTGCGAATCGAGGATCTACTGGAGTTTTGACGATCAAATGGAGCCTAACATTTCAAAGGGACACATGGTTTTTGTGAACAGGGATGCATCTCTCTCACTCAAATGACAGTTTACATAATGTATGATAGGGATACACTCTTGTTTGCAGAGCTTCTGTGCCCTAATGAAATGGAAGGCACGAAATCCGTAATAACAGTTCAATGGAGCGCGTCTGCATTTGTGGACAGACAGTCTATCCCTTTCGCTCAAGTGACAGTTCACGTCAAGTAAGAGGGGATAGACTGCTTGTTTACAAATGCAGATTCGCCCTATTGAACTGTTACTACGGAAATAGTCGTCTTAACAACGAGTGTTCAACTTGTAAAGTATGAACTGTTCAGTTATGTTTATTGGGTTAAAAACAAGGTAAAGGAATGTTTGGCATTTGGGAGTTTGAGATTCAAGTTTCTTTCAGAAAGTTTAGTTTAGGTTGTTGATAAATGTTTGTTTTCCGTAAATAATAGATTGGACTTTAATCAATGGTTAAACTGGTCGAAGTGTACTATTTTATTTGCACATCTGCTTCTAGTTGTAATGTACGATAAGACTACTGACAGACGCGACAGGACGGGGCCCAGAAAAAAATGCATCAAGATTTATATTCCATAGACAAGTTAGTTTTCATCTTTCGGTTTCCAGTTTTTTTTTAAATTTCCTTTAAATTTGAAATACATCATAGGTGTCCTTTGTATAAATCACCGATTATTTACATTTTCTTATTTAATTAACTAATAATTCAATTTCTTCCGGCCCTTTTTACTTTGAATCATAATTTCAGATTTCCTTTATTCAGTGTTAAACTTAGATTAACGTAACTGCTTAAGTCATCCAAGTTCTTACTACTCACACCTACACTAATTTTCTTTCACCTTCCCCCTCCTGATCCTCTATATCTTCCGGTGGTGTTCATTTGGTATGCAATACTAGTTCGGCCACTACCCTATTTTCCACAAGAAACCGGACTTGGACTGACTTGAGGCCGCGTCCCCCACCTTGCTCCGTAAAACGAAAACGAAAACGAAACAACGGTAAAACATACGATTAAAAACCATTTCAGATCACTTTTTTTCATCTTAATGCAAATTTTTTTTTGACAATACAACATTTTTTCGATGGATCAACTATGGTCCCCTTGGAACGAGCTGTCAAGTAGGAGCTTTTCTGTCAAGAAGGACCACGAGGTTAATTTTTCAAAATTGATTTAAAAATCCATTTTAAACTCTTTGTGGTCGTACAAAGGGTCATTGTACTCAGAAAAATAAGCTTTATCGCTGTAAACAATAATATCAGCAATCTAAGCTTCATTTCAGGACCCAATTGAGAAAGAAAATAACCGTTAGTCATGGAAAAGGGCTTTAGCGAAAATGATGATTAGGGGATATGAAAATTTAAATTTAAATAAACGGCAATTGGCGTAAGTGTCACTTCGGGGAAATGGCATTCGGGAAAATGGCCGATTAGGGAAAATGACATTCGGGGATATAGCCGATTAGGGGAAATGATATTCGAGGAAATGGCATTCGGGGATGTGGCTGATTAGGGGAAGTGGTATTCGGGGATGTGGCCAATTAGGGGAAATGATTTTCGGGGAAATGAGCTAGACCCTCATTTACATTCTAAGTGGTATGGCAAATGCTCTTCATCTTTATTGTATTTTTCGTTTTATTATTAACTGTTCACATTCATTTATTTACTTCCAATTGTTTAACATTTTTGCATTGAAACCCAAATACATTTGGGTAAAAAAGAAAAATATCACTTTAACAACTAATCCTAACTTAAAACTAAAAAAAATAAATTAATTGAAATATTCACAATCAATTAGAACGAGTAAAATACGAACTTTAAGATAAATCCTCCAAGCGTTCTTACTTGTTCCGCACGAGTTTTGCAACCACGCAATGTTGTTGTCATCTCGATGAAAATGTTCAGAATTTCTTGTGGTGAAAACAGGTCACTACTGCATTCACTCGTTGATGCTGGTTGGTTTTCCCTCTGTTGCTGACTGAAGCCAGGAGGTGTTGTATTATCTGCAACTTTTTGCCGCTGATTCAACGGCAATGGCTGCAGATTTGGAACCACTCGAGCAGATCCCGCTCCTGGTGACGCCAAAGCAGGAAAATCCACGTCCGTGAATGCTAGTGGTGTCTTACGACGATTTGGTTGGTGCCTCGTCGTCGCTTGCTGCCGAATTTTTACAAACTCGTCGAATGGTCACCACCCTAGGGGCAGGACAACTTGGTCGATAGACTAACAATAGTTCGTTGATATATTAATATTTCGTCAATACTTTAACGCGACCTCACCTGGTTATGTACATCCTTGATCCACCACCACTGTCATATAGAAATGTCAAAGCAAATGTCAAAACATGACAAGCAATTTTTGCGGTGAAGCATGGAGATTCTGGAGGAAAATTTAGCAGCGACCGAAATTGGACAGATTATCTTTAGCGCGGACCTTGTCCCGACGACCAGAATTGCTCATGTTACAACGCGAAAGAATAGAAATGATCATTTGTCATAGTAAAACTAGAAAACTTAGAACCGGAGTACACTTGAAGGACAGAATCTAACCACTCCTGTGTACCAGAAGGGCAGCGGCAAGATATCATTCTACAGCACAAAGGGGCAAAAAGTAAAAGCATTATTACACAACCTAGACCCGAATTAGAGGACCAGAAAGTAAAATATTCCGTGTTTTGGCTAGAGAGCAGAACCTAAACAATCTGAGCAATCGGTATTGCACATCCTTAATTGTCTTCGTCCAGCTCGCATAAGAAAAATGTTAAATCATAACTATGTCCATGGTGGCTACGATCCACTAGGAAATCTTGCAAAAGTCCTGTCCACCGGTAATTTAGCCCGTCCGTCTCCTCCACCTCAAACCACATCACAGAGCAACGATGGTCAAGAACAATCATTTCCTTTCGCCAACGACATTTAAATCTCCTCCCGTTCGTATTTCACAATACCCGATCGAAACAAATCCGATCACCGAATGCGGCCAAATAAAACCATTTAGCGCGGCGGGATGAAAACAAATATCACAGAGAACGGTTACCATCTTCTTCCACCACGAAACAAAAGAAAATTGGGTACTAAAGCCCTATTTCAATTTCTATGTACAACGGTAAAAACACGATTAAATACCATTTCTGATCCCTTTTTTTCATTTTAATGCAAAAAAAAAATTGACAAGACTACAGTTTTTCGATGGATCAAATATGGAACCCTTGGAACGAGCTGTCAGAGCTTTTCTGTCAAGAAGGACCGCGAGTTTAATTTTTCAAAATTGATTTAAAAATCCATTTTAAACTCTTTGTGGTCGTACAAAGGGTCATTGTACGCAGAAAAATAAGCTTTATCGCTGTAAACAATAACATCAGCAATCTAAGCTTCATTTTAGGACCCAATTGAACATAAGCATGGTAGATCCACATCGTTGGAGAAAGAACCCGGATAATCATTCCAGCTGTTGACATAACCTCTTCCTCCTCCTCCTCGAGCCACACCGGATGGTAACGATTGATCTAAGTGAATCTTTTACCTATATCTGCTGCCCTGAAACCTCTTCCCGTTTGAGCTCCGTCAAACCCGGTCTAAACATCAAATTCTTAAGTGTGGCGGAAGCTTGCTAAGGCCTGATTTGGCCAATCTGTGACTGGACAGGACTTCTTCTTCAAAACAAATTCCGAACAGTATGCTTCAGGATGGTAAAATTTTCTGCGCCACAATTGTTGTTGTTTTTGTCTGCCAACTGTCAACCAAGGTGTGCAAATGTAGGTCATACCATTTTTCGTTAATAAATTAACTAGTAGATCAACGACAACGTTAATATATTGACGAAATATAATTATTTTGACTCTGTACACCCCTAGTCGCCACCGCAATTGAAACATTTGACTTCAAAGCTCTCGTTGATTGTCTCGCAAGCTTGAGTTTTGTGCTCACCTCCGCAGGTTGCATAACGACTCTTGAAGAAACAGTTCCTTCCACCATGTCCAAAGTGCAAGTAGTTCGAACATTGCGTCACGTCACGGTGCACTCGACGATAACGTTCCCAAGTCACGATGATGTTGAAAATTGCCCGAACTGTTTTCAGCTCAGACGGCGTTGTCGATCCTTTCTCGAGATGAACCAGGTACAGATGATCACGATACTTGATGTCCTTGTTGCGCCTCGTCATCTTGAAGGCTTCGATCACGTTCAACTTATGGTACGTTCGTTTGAAAAGCCGGTTCCACACTGAGTGCCGCACTCAGAGCTGTCAAATAGTACGTTCGTTTGATGGCTAGTTCCACACTGAGTGCCGCACTCAGAGCTGTCAAAGTGTTTGTTTGAAGAAACTCGCGCTAGTTCCGCACGAGTTTCGCCGCCATCTTGGAACTGAAACTCTAGTGCCGCACTCGATATTTTTTCAGTTTCATGCGAGTTCCACAAATGACGTTCGATTGAACTAAAACGGCTCTTCAAACGAACGTACCATAAGAGTTTTGAGCTCTTTTTTTAGCACACTCACATCCATGACGTAAAGGTCACGGAGGACCTGTTTCATGGGGCGTTTACCTGGATCGTCAAGGCTGTAGTAGTCAATCTTTTGCCGCACTCGTCGGAACCAGTTTTTTAGGTAGCAGAATTTTGAGTCCATCGAATGGAAGCTCGTAAAGCACCAGATTTGATAAACCCGGTCAGCCACTTTCGCACCGAATCTGATGACGATGTTTTTACAAAAATGGGTGGCATCTTTTCCCGTCGTTCAAATTGTTCCTTCTCGCTCACGTCCACAAGAAGGGTTGCGAACTGGTTTCCAGAAGAAATTTTGAGCGTCCTTGCTCAAACTGCCTGACTTTACAGGTAGCGCATCAGCATTCTTTAAGGGCATAGATGGTGTCCTTAACTCTTGGGGCAATGACTGTCAATGATTCAATGGTTCTGAATTCAGGGTCCAGAAATAGTAAATTAAAATTAAAATATAATCAAGTTATGTAAAATGCTTCTACCAACAAGAAAAAGAAAACCAATTTTAATTGAAACATTCTGAATCAAGATTTGAATGTTTTTCTAAAACAAACATGGCCGCCAAATGCCTTTCAGAGCCTTGACTCCTTCAAATCTGCCGATCCTGCTGGTGAGGACCGCCTTTTGTCTTGCCGTGAGGCATTTTTTGCACTTTTAGCACTTATTTTGTGTTTGAGGGACGCACGTCTGACTCGCTGCTCTGCTAATCGCAGACTCATATAGCTAAAATCGGGTTTTCCAACGAACCAATATTTTCTACGCATTATTCAAGCCAAAAACAAGAAGTTTTTACCTGGCAACAAGCATAACATTACTTTAAACGAAAATACCATCTAAAACAAGCTGCCGTTAAAAAGAGCTCTTAGCGCCGATGCATGTCTGGTTTCGAGTGTCTAGCCGAACCCAGTGAGAAATGTAGGGTCGATACAGGTCTAACCCCCAAGACGATTAGGCCTATAATACTTACTGGGTTGTGAGAGGCACTCAGAACAACTCATTAGATAAATGTAAAAAATTATTGGTCCGATAAAAAGTAATTTTCAACAATTTTTATTTTATTTTCTTCAGTCCGTGTACTGAGGCCTGATGGATCCGAGGCGGAACCAAATGAGCTTGGTCGCATCGTTGTGAAGCTTCCTCTCCCACCGGGAACAATGTCTACGTTATATCGCAACGATGAATTATTTGAAAAGCTCTACTTTCAAAAATATCCGGTAAATATCACTGTCTATTAATAGCTGGCATTGCATTGATTACAAATTTATGTTTTTTTTGCTGAAGGGATTCTACGACACTATGGATGCAGGTTACAAAGACAAAGCAGGATACGTGTTCGTTACTGCTCGAGATGATGATGTTATAAATGTAGCCGGTCATAGAATATCGACGTCAAGCTTAGAAGATGCAGTATTGAGGTAAATTTTGTATGCCATTCATATACAAATAGCAATACATACTCAGTGTCATATTCCCTTCTATCCCATTAAAGGCATCCTGATGTGGCAGATGCGGCCGTTTTCGGAGTGCCAGAATCAACAAAAGGGCAGATTCCACTGTGTTTGTATGTTGTCAAAAACGGAGTTAGAAAAACCCCTACCAAGTTGTCCGTTGAGCTTATTTCGTTGATTCGCGAAGTGATTGGACCAATCGCTGCGTTCCGACTGGTGGGAAAGGTCGAAAACTTACCGAGAACTAGATCAGGTATAGATGTAATATTATTAGTAGTTATGAGAACATTACTAACTCTGAAAACCTTTGGCAGGCAAAACGATGCGCAAATCAATGGCTGATTTTGCCGCCAACAAAAGGGTAATTCTACCCGGCACCATTGAGGATCCGACGGTGTTTAAAGATATCAAGAGGGCTTTACAAGAGTTGGGATACGCCATGAATGCACCAGATCCTGTTTCTAGTGATTAGAAAAGATTGTTACACCACGGCTAGAGCGGTTTCTCGGAATAGTGGAAGTTTAGTTAGTTTTAGATTACATTTGACACTTTCATTTCTTGAACAAAATGTAATAAAGAGTAGTTTGAATATTTTAATCTGAATTTCGGATCTATTGCGAATCTATTCTGCAGCACAAACTGGAAATGCACAAAAGCGGACCAACTTTCTCTATTTGCATGCAAGCAGAACATCATGATTTCAGTAACTTGTATTATTTATTTCACATGTGAAAGAATCATTTTGCATGCCATAATCATCGTTAAAGTAATCAAGTAAACCATTTTGCTGTAGATCATACAACATTTTTTCTTGACTTCCATCGTTCATGCCTCGATCACAAACCTGCGGTGTGATTGGTAGATCTATGTTTGATAGTAAGCTATCAAAGTCCATCGGGCTTACTTGCCCTGGGTGGCTGTTGTTGTTGCTGGTGCTGCTATTACACATCAAATTACTGCTATTCCTTTCACTACCGTCGAAGTTAAACCTACCATTGCTAATTTTATCACCGGTCATGTTCACCAACTCGGTGTGATTGTGGTTCAATTGCACACTTTGCTGGATGCATGCAGGTGGCGGCGGCGTCGGTTTGTATTTGGCTGACCCGTAATACATGTCACTTGGGGACCACTCGCGCTTAACTGTGTTGCATGCTACTGGATCAGGAAATTTTCTAAATGCCTCTGTTGTGCGCCGAGCAAGCAAGTAGACAATATAACAGCGGTGCTTGGGGTGTAATTTTGATTAATATCGTTAATGCTGTGAGACACTTTAGTAAGCTCTTTCCCTTCCGTCATGTCGGGATTGCCAACATTTCGGCCACCCGAAAACATGTCGCAGAATGGTTCACTATGCACAAGTGCGTCAAAATCATTGAACATATTTTTCTCCTCTGACCTTTCATTATTTTCAGAGTCATTGCTTTCAGTGTGCATCTCCGCTTCAAAATTTAGCTGCTTCAAGTGGTTGCTGCTGCACTCGGGTTCGCGCACTTCCATCGCTTGGTGGAAAGCACTGTTATCAGTTTTCGGCAATGAGTAGACAGTATCGCAGGTGTCGTCAATGTGCATGGGAAAATCCAAAAGATCGACATCGTTATAATCGCTAAGTACAAGTGGTGTTTGCAAACAGTTATTTTCCAGCGAATTTGATGTTAAGTCAGCTGTCATGCTGCTGTTTTGACTACAAGAACCTGTTGAAATATGATTCGTGTAGCTATGCTCAACGCTCTTGCATATGTTGGGAATATCCGGCTGCACTTGGCCCAACAACTTATCCAACGTTTCATTGTTAGACACGTAATCATCTACCATTTTGCCAAACGAGTCATTACAGTGTGGCACAGTTTCACTCGCACTTCCAATCGCTTCCAAATGCTGATTTGCCTTCCATGCTTCGAAAGCACCGCTGTTGATACTACTGTCGACTTTGCCATCCTGAGGCTGGATCGCCATAATCTCAGTGTCGCCAAAGTTGGGCTCGGATTTAGGCTTCAACAAGGTGCTCGTGGTGTCGGGATCAATTCGCACGGTGATCTTGATGTCCATTTCTGATAAAATTTTATCCGTAGCAAGTGGGGTGATGTTAATCTCTTCTCCCTTGAATTGCATTATTTCCGAACGTTGATCATCTTTCGATGTCGTGGGTACGACCGTCTGAGTCAGAAAATCTTGCTCCGATTTCTTTTGATTCTGCTTGATCAGTTCCAGTTCTTCCTGACTCTTTTTCAACTGCCTCTGCAGCTCTGCGATACGTTTTTGTTGTTCTTTCAACAAATTTTCCTCAATTGTATCTTGATTTTTAGGATCGTGCGCTGCACTGCTACACAGAGCTTCCACGCTGGTGCCTTTACCCTCAAAGTCTGGGATTTTCTCCATCATGTGCAGGTATGGTTTCAATCTGTCCACCAGGCTCGATTTTGAACCAGACACGGGAAGATTATAAGTTTTGCAGTACCGTTTGAGCTGAAAAACTTTCAGTTTGTTTAACTTTTCCGTCGCAGGATCGGGAGGTAATTTATGCAACGAGCTTGATTCGCCGCCTTGTGCTGTATCCTTTTCTTTAGCAGAAAATGACATTTTGGAACTAGCCGGCAAGGCTGGTGGATTTTTGCATAGATCTTCCAAGTACTCTAAAAGAGACCTGAAAACAAATTAAAATTTAATTACTTCTCATTGCAATTTTTAAAACAAGAACATACTGTTGCTTCATTATTAGCTGATAGTTGGTTTCGCCACTTTTTTGCACCGATATAGATGAGTGCTTCTGCGCATTGGGCGGGCCTTTATATTCGTGGAATTTTATTGATCTGGCTTTTGAAATAGCTTTATTTTTGCTCTTTTTCTTGATTTTTTCCTTAATATCATTTTTGATTGAGCTACTAGAAATTGTTTTTCTACTGGTTTCAGTAGCAATTACGGAAGATTTTTCAGAGCTCTCCGGTTTGACCGAATCAAGCGCTCGAAAGAAAAAAGAACATTCCTTCGGTAAATCTGCTGCAACTGCGCTTGGTTCGATAGTAATGCAAGGCGCTGCGATAACTTCGGACGTTATTGTGGCCTGAGGCTGGGCCAGATAGATGACGTTGATAGGCTGAATTTTGTGTAAATGTTGCGTTTCTCCCTCCGAACTCAGTGAGTCGTCCTCAATGCAAACCATACTTTCGGGACTTAGCAGTGCCTGCCCTGGTGAAACAGCCTCGTCCGTTGGTGTATAATTGACCAGACCTTCCTTAACAATACGCTCAATCGGCTCGTCTGCGTGCAAAATATTCTTTTCAATTAGCTCCAAAGGTCCTGGGCGATGCGATATTTTTGAATTCAGGTGATCAACCAATAGAGCCTTTTCTAGCATTCGCTTTTTCTCCGCCAAACTGGGATCAATATTTCCCTCCTGATGCTCAAGAATATGCCGCCTCTCCAATTCCATTCTATCAGGCCGTTGTTTTATTTTAGCCTTAAGCATGTCTCCTGTTTTTGCTCGTTCAAGCTGACGCGTTTGTTCATAGATTGCCGGCGAGGTTTTGGGAGCTAAAATTATACAAGTCACAGTATTTAATGTAATCATATAATAGCAATAGCAATGGCTATCCACTTACATGGCATGATTCCCTGCTCTACTAGCTGATTTAGTGAGCGTCTCACTAATAGTTTCACCTTAAGTGCTGTAGGAAAAAAATGATT
Organism: Culex quinquefasciatus; assembly: GCF_015732765.1. Taxonomy (NCBI): domain Eukaryota; kingdom Metazoa; phylum Arthropoda; class Insecta; order Diptera; family Culicidae; genus Culex; species Culex quinquefasciatus. The sequence goes on along the minus strand of NC_051863.1, from coordinate 86,007,479 downwards.
TTAATAACATTTTGGCCCTGACATCCAACAAATACATTACATACATTCTTTATTTTTATCCATTGCTGTTTGTAATGGGCTCGAATCGATTACCGCTTTTGGTGGAGATGTTCGCGAGATCTGAGAGTCACATTCCATTTCAAATTTGTCGGTCAAAGAGTCCATATCCAGCAATTCCTGGTTGTTGTCTGCAAAAAAACGCAATTAAAAATATAAAATAATAAATTGAATCTAGATAACTTTCGATTTATTAGCACTTTAAGGTGGAACTGGACGCCAGCCATAAAAAAACGATGCGACCTAAATCAATTTTTATACACGACAGATTGCTTGCTTACGGCTTATTTACTGATTTCAAAAACTGGAGTCGGGGAAAACGTATTTTCGCGATTAAAAACTCTAGATTAACTCAATTATGTTATCTACGCACGTATGTATTGCGTGTAGGGGCAGGGGGGGAGGGGGACATTCTTTGATTTAGACTTTAGAATAGATTCAGACCGACTATGAGGCAAGGGTCTTGTACAAGACGGCAAATAACATCACCACACCAAAAACGACTTTTGCATTCATTGTATTTTTCGAATTATGAGCAAAAATGTAAATTTATTGACAAAACCACACAAATGTTGTTTATTTCAAGGTTCTTAAACAAGCTTTCTCGAAAGTTAGATTGTTTGAAAAAGTTTGTTCAATGTTTAGAATGTTACCAGGAGCTATTACGAAGGTACTCAAACAACAACGGAACCTTCAAATCATTTAGAGGCTTGGTGGTGGAAGTGTTAATTAAAAACCCACTTGGGGGCAGAATGGGCCACCCTCATTATTTGGGTTAAATGGATTATTTCACTCCTGGTAGCTTCACAAATCACGTTTAATGCAACATTTGTTGATTTTTTAATTGTTTGATGTTTATTTGCCAAAAAATAGTTTTTGATTTCGACATATATACACTTTTTTCAAAAATGTTTGTTTTGTTAAGTGACTTTTTTTTTATAAAAGTGATTAAAGTTCATGAAAACTATGTTGGAAAGGTTACTTTAGTCATTTTTTATCACCCTTCAACGTTGTTTTTAATGAAATGGCTTGTTTTCTAAGGTGGCTCATTCTGCCCCGCACCCTGGAAAGTTAGTCGAAAAAACACATTTTAAAGTGCTTCAAACATAGTATATAACATTATAACCAAGTATATAACATTCTAATGTTGGTGCTCTTGCGCGATTGACATTTCGGACGTTCAACATTCGAACGCCATCTTCGCTTAAAAACCTGGATAAGTATGAGCAACACACCAAACCAAGCCTGCTCCGATGGAATTGCTGGCGGCGGTTGGACTCGCAATCCAAAGGTCGTCAGTTCCATCCTGGTGTGGAAGGTTCCTTGGAGTAGAAAGAGGTTTGAGTGCTCTCCCCAGTCAAGCCTTCGGATTCCTAGGTTCTAACAGAAACTTGTAAAAGAGACCGCAAAAGACCTGGGTGTCGTGAATAGTTTGATTTTTGATGTAAAATATTATAAAGAATCTGCGAATAATATTTTTAGATATGAACTGGTCCCGAGACAAATCAGCAAATGAATTTTTCATAGCACCTTTTCAAATGTTCAGTTAGTTTTTTCGGATCTCGACATACACTGAAAATACGCCACCCTTTTTATTAGAGTGCCCAGTGCGTCCATCCCGGGAATTCCCGGGACAAAAATCCAGGTATTTTTCCAGAACCGGGAATTCCCGAATACCGGGATTTTTTTATAATTTGTCCCGGGAATTCCCGAAAAAAAATAAATTTTGGTCTGGAAATTCTGATTTGGTTGTGGAAATATATGAACAGTTGAATACCTTAGAATCGATAATAATTTTAATACATTATAATTTGTATTCGGCATATATCAGCATTTATTTAGTTTATTAGGGCAAACTGTTTAAATTTTAGTTTACCGATTTGCAAAATGCCTAGCGCTTTAAATATTTCATATTTGATTTTATATATTTTTAGAAGATTGATATATCTACTTATATTTATGATTTAAAAGTTGAAAAAAAAAACACTGGTATGTGGTCAGGACAAATGGAACGAATTAAGACAGCTATTTAGTATTTTTTTTTTGCATGATGTTTTGAATTACTATGGTTAAAACAGGAACAGAGCAAAACAATTTCACTAAACACCGATTTTTTAATTTATTGTTCTAAAATCTACTTACCTATTTAGACTGTTTTTTCCTAGTTGGCGGTAGTAACTTAAAAATAATTTGTAATTTATGTTTTTTGCAAATGTTTTTTTTTTGTGAAAGTTTAACATTTTAGCACTTGTATCAATAAGTAAAATTTTCAAATTATTCTTTTTTTTTTATTTAACACATGGATGTTTGCAAAAATTTCATTCGAAAGGCGTTTATTTGGGATTGCAAAAGATGTTGTAAGCAACTTGTTGTAAAACTTGATTTTTCCAGCACTTGTAGTATTTCTAAATAAATTTTTCAAAACAACAAATGCGCCAAGAGTTTCCTATGTACATAGACCCTTTGGAAAAGTAATCGAGATTTATCCGATAAATGTACGACTCGTGCTGAAAAAATCTTCTTTTTGCCACTTGTTGCATACATTTTTATAATGTTAAACATGAAATTCAAAACTTATCATAAATTTTACATTGGCTGGTGTCATTTAATTTGTTGTCGCCTCTTGTTTTTAAAGATATTTTCAAAGAAATTTTTCAAGCTTTTCTGATCATGTCAAATAAAAAAGAAATATATTTGTATAAGGGTAATTCTCTATCAACTCACACGAAATCGGGAAAAGTTGCCCCGACCCCTCTTCAATTTGCGTGAAACTTTGTCCTAAGGGGTAACTTTTGTCCCTGATCACGAATCCGAGGTCCGTTTTTTGATATCTCGTGACGGAGGGGCGGTACGACCCCTTCCATTTTTGAACATGCGAAAAAAGAGGTGTTTTTCAATAATTTGCAGCCTGAAACGGTGATGAGATAGAAATTTGGTGTCAAAGGGACTTTTATGTAAAATTAGACGCCCGATTTAATGGCGTTTTGAAAAAGTTAATTTTTGCGTTTCTCTTTGTTTCGTCGTCCGTGTCTGTCGCGGGTGACCATGAACGAGCATGAATAACGACGACCAACATTTTCAAAACTTTTTCTCGTAAAATCGCAATAACTCGTGATGTTTATAAGCAAACCCCTTGTATCTATATATCATTTTTTTTTGTAATTGTCTTTTTTTGTAATTGTAGAACATTGTTACACTCTAAAAAATAACCCTGCAAGATTAGAAAAAACACGAAATTTTAAAATGAAAAATTTTGTTCGAAAAGTACATTAAATTTCCCATAAAATGACATGTTCCAAAAAAAAATTACAGTCGAGTAACGAAAAATGGGAGAATTTAAATAAAAAGTGTTTTTTTCGATGAAAACTTATTTTTTTCGGAATTCTGAGTACGCCATCAAATTGGGCGTCTAATTTTACATAAAAGTCCCTTTGACACCAAATTTCTATCTCATCACTGTTTTAGGCTGCAAATTATCGAAAAACACATCTTTTTTCGCATGCTCAAAAATGAAAGGGGTCGTAACGCCCCTCCGTCACGAGATATCAAAAAACGGACCTCGGATTCGTGATCAGGGACAAAAGTTACCCCTTAGGAAAAAGTTTAACGCAAATCGAAAAGGACTGCCCAACATTGAGTACTCATACGTGCTCTGTCGCTACGAGCCCGGCTTCACATGACTGTCGTAATTAACATTCTCGCTCTTCTTCTTGTTTGCACACTCTTCAGACGCCGAACTGGTCGATTTGTTGCGAATCTTCTGTGAGGTCATGCACGACTTCCGGTCGGACCTACGGCCCACGCCCACGCGAGTTTCTCCAGTTTTTTGCGCCAGCATGTGTCCAATATCATTCAGCACAAGGCTGGAGCGCACGACATGAAGAACGAAATGGAGAACGAAACCATGTCGGAGTGCAACGGCGAAATCTACCCTATCTGAACTAGTCGCTCGGGACGTTCAACTCGGGGGACGGTTTGGTGGTGGCGCCGGACGGCTCGCGGGTAACCATCTACAACTACGAGTTGGTCGAGCGCTTAAACGCACTCAACGGTTGCACTAACATCCCGATTGCCCTGTAGGTAAGCAAGTTGACAGTGTAATAATCTTGCTAAATCTAAAAACGATTCTTTAAAAATCATCAGGAAATGGCGGGTAATCTCAGCTGTATGCGTACGCGTACGTGAACCTAATCGGCATGAACTCGTTCTGCAAGACGCGATGGGCCGCCGAACCAGCTGGTGACGTCAGGGAACTCGTCGCCAATCGAAGACGGCCAACCTGGCCGACGCCGAACAGTTTGATTTTCGGCAGGCAGTGGCCGCGGCTGGCCATCTGATGACATTCGACCCTGGTGGACCAGGTAACGGCAGGCTTGAGGAGCTCTCGCCAGGGAGGAGTCTCTACAATTGGCGAGGGTAGGTATTTTTTCATCTCTTGAAATGAATTGGTTTGACGTGTGTGCGGGCGGAGAATGGTTGCGGAATTTTATTTTCATTCGATGGCTTAGAGGGGCCTGGGATGGAAAAGGAAGAAGAATCAAAAGAGCGGGACCGGTTGAAGCCCGAAGCGCCAACACAAAAGAGCGGGACCGGTTGAAGCCCGAAGCGCCACTAATACAAAAGAGCGGGACCGGATGAAGCCCGAAGCGCCACCAATACAGATAGCGGTACCGGATGAAGCCCGGAGAAAGAGAAAAAGAGGAGAAACTGACAGTACAGCCACAGACGGTACAGATGGAGCATGAACAAGTTTAAAGACACAGATGTAAAGATGAATCATCTGAGAGTTGTCATTGAAATTGACAAAATACTTTTCGCACGGATGAGAGTAATTGGTTATTATGAAATTTGTTTGTTCCGTTCAATTACAGATGGATACCAGCAGTAAGCTGCGTTGCTCGCTAGCACCGTTCGACGCAACGGTTGATTCACAAGATTTACGACGGGAATGGAAGGAGTGGCTACGAGCCTTCGAGCTGGAGATGGAGATGCAGAACGTGTTTACGCAGCACGAAAAGTTCGTGAGGTTGCTCTCATTCGGAGGGTGAGGTTTGCAACGTATCTTTTACAACCTGAAGCCGGTACCGGATGAGATAATCCCGGAAGTCGTTCCGGTTCCAATGAGGCCACCAGAAGATCCTGAGTACGACAATGCCATTAAGAGATTGGACAAATTTTTCGTCAGCATGGTGAACGACCGGGTGGAGCTCGAAATTTGCCGCTCGCTGAGGCAGAAGCCAGACGAGTCCTTTTTTTATTTTTTTTTTCTTGGTTTTTAAAAATAGTTTATTTACCCATTGTTCGTGTTACAAACTATCATAACCTGCTCTTTACAAATGTTCAAACTATTTCCAAAAATAATCCTTATGTTTTTTCGCTCATTCCATCTATACTCTCTTATTTCCTTTTTCGAAACAAATAATTACGGTTCTGATACTCTCAAATTGTAACTTATTGTTTTTACTGCAAGCCATAAAGCTGCCTTTTCTGATTCGCTTTTCTCATCGAGATCTAATTGAAGAATATCCTCTAAATCAACTACATTCATTTTATATCGATTTTGGACAATACGACTACTCCATTCCCACACTTCCTTTGCTCTTAGGCACTCTTTTATTCTGTGTGAATTAGAATCAATTCCACCACATTTGTCGCATACAGCTGACGTCAAATTTCCAATATTGTAACTTAATAATTTTTCTTTGTTAGGTAACAAATCATTTACGAAACCAAACATTTTTGCGCGATCTTTCATTTCGAGGAAGCTTTCACTACAATTTTTCCAAATGAAAGTCCACTTTAAACTCAATTTCCCTTCAATAGCTGGTGATTCACTATTAAGCGAAACAAAATAATTATACATCAATTTTACAGTATTTAAATTATGATTAGCAACAACTCCCTTCCCTTCATTCAACCATTCCCTTGCATTACGTGTAAGTTTCTGCGGTGAATCTAAATCTATCAAATAACTTTCATCCAGTTGTGTTCCATGTGCATTTAAATTATAAAAAATGTTTTTCAGAAATAATGCCTTATATTTTGCTTCTGGATCAACAAGCCTAAGACCTCCCTTGAAAAAATCTAAATAAAGTTGTTTCCTATCTAATTTAAAAACCCGATTTAATCCCACCTGGGGTGAGATAGAGCCTTTCTTACTAAAGAATATAACGATGGTAGAACTTCTTTCAATTCATAACATTGACTTTGTTTAGAAGAAGAAGAAAGTCTTATGATGAAAGCAAAGTATTATAAATGATATGATTTCCAAAAGAAACAAAAAACGCCAATTTCACCAAAAGAATATTTTTAATCGTACATATTCTTAATCAAACAAGCGTTTATGACAAACACGAGCATAGCAAGCTTCACATGCGCCAGTGACAATGCACACCGCGGTAGGCGCAAAGAAAAACCGAGGTATAAGTGAACCGCGTGTGCCGCACGGTGCAGGGAAGATAGCCATTCAGCTTCTACGAATGTGACAGAGTCAGAGATAGCTATTTTTACAACCGCACCACTACACACTCAATCACGAGTGCCTTAGGTAGAAAGCCATTGGCGTCGCCAGCATTGAAAACTTTGAAAACGATATAAACGATGAAAAGCTTAGAAAGCTCCTATTGGAATCCAATGAACCCTGTTAAATAAACTTACGAAATCACGAAAAAATTGAGTCTACTTTTAGGCGATTTTCGGAGCCCACGGAAAACAAATAGATTGTAGCCGGATGAATGTCCTATGTCACAAAAGTTTTTAAATAAAAATTGGACAGTTATGCAAAAACAAACAGGGCAAAAGAAACCGAAAAGCTACGATATCTTACATGTTGTAGGAAACATCGGTAGACAAGCTACTACAAACGAGTATAAGTCGAGCCAGCAAATATATGCGCCAGCATTCTCGCGCCAGTATTCGAAGCTCAACTTGACAACTTGTCGACTTGGCGACGAAGCGTCGAAAATCGATGCAGTGTGATTTTTTGACGATTTTTCCGATTAAAATTCATGCTGAATCGACATATTTACGAAGATGGAAATGACGTCCTGGCTTAAAGTAAAACCTATACCTTTCTTTAGTAAGAAAGGCAAAAAGTAAATCGTTCTAAAAATTGATCGGGATTGCCGATCGATGTCGAATTTGTTTCAGATGCTCACTCATGGTCTGTACCTTACATTATGCTGAAGCATAGATAAATTGATATTAGTGACAAGTCGTTTATAATTATTATTCACAGTACTTGACCAACTTTTCTCAAATATAACCCCAAGAACTTTCAATGCTTCAGTCTCTTTGAATTTCTGTGGACCAACTTTAGCATTGTTCAACCTAAGAAACACTGATTTAGCAAAATTTAATTTAATAGATGCATACTTCGAAAATGTATCAATTACTTTTATAAAATTATCAAATTCATAATCATTCTTAACAAAAACTACTATATCATCGGCAAAAGCTAAAACATTTATGAATTTCCCATATACTAAAACGGGAGGAATAGTAACTGAAATTTTTCTAAGCAGAGGTTCTATGTAAAGTACAAAAGGATCATGCTTAAAGGACAACCCTGTCGTACTGAGCTGCTAATATTTATTTCAGAAGTTAAAAATCCATTAACCAAAACTCGAGAGGCTGCATTAGCGTACAAGTTTTTCAAACAATCTATCAATTGAATAGGAAACCAAAACTTCTCCAGGACTTTCCATAGATAGGAGTGATTAACTCTATCAAAAGCCTTATTCAAATCCACGCTTACTAAACAACCCTTAAAACGCTTAGACTCACATGCTCGAGTGAGAATTCTGCGAATGTCTTTTAAATTGTCTATACAAGAAGAATTTGGCAAACATGCTGTTTGACCAAAACCTAGCAATTTACCCATGTAAAACTTCAAACGTTCAGCAATAATTTTCATAAATAATTTATAATCGCAATCTGGGTGCTGAATAGACAGAATGCGTAACGTGATTTTCGAAAGCTCCCACTGCTCCCCACTAATACAACAGCACTACAGCTGTAAACATAAACAAAGTAGAAGGCTATGTTCAAGCTCAAGCGTGACATATTTTTTGCTGCTGAAGTGAATTGTTTTGAAACATTTTGGAAATGTTGATGTTGATGTTTTCGATGAAAAATTAAGTGCATCCCACTTTTTCTTCGTGTACTAAATGATGGGCGGCAAAAAGAGGCCTTTTTTGCTTTCCAAGTGATGAAAAATTGTGTCAGAAGTGGGTGGAATTTCGTGAATCAGAAGATCAACCGAATGGAAGTTCCGAGATTATGTATCTTTGATGTGCAGTGATAATATCAGAGTAAGATAATCCAATATTATTTGGCAGGTACCATTCAAAGTTATTCATAATTCGTCGCTAACATTTCAAAAAGTGTCATAAACATAGGTTTTGCGTGAGACATAGCGATTTTGAAATGTTAGCAACGAATCACGCCAATCTCGATTTCAACCCTGTGTGTGTGTGTGTGTGTGTGGTCCAATCCAATACCCGCTAACCGGTAGCGAAATTATGGGAAAGTATAGTTTGTATCAGACTTTGTATATGCCGAATGCTGATACAACTTATCTCAGTCCCGGGTATTAGGTGGTGATAGCCCTCGCGCTGCTTCCAACGACCCATTTCAGAATGACAGAGCTCCTTGCGGTCCAATTCCGAGGTCGCTGGGCATTGTTCGGCCCCGCCTAAACATAGAAGCAAGCATCTGAAGGAAACTCGATCTATATTTAGACTTCCAATCCCCTCAGGCAAATCAGGGATCAGCGCGTATTTAATAATATGAGAAGAAGAGATAACATGTTTCAACACTACGGATCAATTCACTGCTAGAGTGTAACCCTTCTGATGGCCGACTGCTTAGCGTCCCAGACCAGCAGCAATCCAAAGGTGTGAGTTCGAATCCCACCTGATTCATTTTAGTTTTTATTCAAATTCCTGATTAAAAAATTTCAAAGGTACCGACCGGGATTAGATCCCTGAACCTTCTGCTTGGGAGACAGAAGCCGTAACCATTAAGCCACAGAGCCAGTTTCACCAATCTCGATTTCAACCCTCTTCTTAAAATGTTTTGACTTTGAATACCTTAATAGCTCGACGCCATCGACTTTTTTTTATTCCTGACAAAATAAATTATAGATCGATCACAATACTTGCCACTTCTTCGTATTATTTTGCGAACAGTAAATTGGTTCCGCTTTGACAGTACTAAATTGAGGCCGCTTTGCGGACAACTATTCTGCACCCAGATCGCAATTTAACAAACTAATCGGACGATAATCATCCAAATGCACACTATTTGCACCTTTTTTAGGTATTAACGTAATAATTCCATCTGTAAAAGTTTTTGATGGTCGCATATTACCTGAAAGATATCCATTAAATAAAAATACTAAATCAGCTTTTAAAGAATCAAAATTATTAATATAAAACTCATATGTTAATCCATCAGGGCCCGGTGACTTTTTACGGGTACAATTTTTTAAAATTTCCTCGATTTCAACTACTGTTATAGGTCGCATAATGTCATCTCGGTCATCTTGATCTAGCGAACTATTTAAACAATGTATAGGATCTTCTGCATTCAGTTGCTGAGAACTGTTATTATCTTCGGTAAATAAATTCGCATAATATTGATAAACCTTATTTTTAAAACATTTATGTCTACAACTAAGATGTTACCGTCTTTAAGTCTTAAGTTAGAACTAGACTGAAATCTTTTAACTTGAGCAGAAACTTGATATAAATTTACCATTTCATTTTGCAAAATATTTCCATTATTTAAATTGTTTCCTAATTGTTTCATACGGTTCGATTCAATCTCATATAAACGAGATTTAATCATTTTAATATCTTATAAAGTTTCCTCATTTCTATTTTTCTTATCCATCCATTCTAACATTTTTCTATAAAAGTAAGATTTCTCATTAGAAATTTGTTGGTTTAACTCCCAACTCTTATTTTGATAAAATTGTTTAAACTTTTTTTTGCAATTACGTTCCACCAAAGATTTTTATCATCGGTGTACTGATGTCTTAACTTCCACGTTTCGAAACATTCAGAAAATTGATCCGAAACTGAACTATCGTTAGCAATCGTACTGTTTATTTTCCAATATCCTCGACCTTTTAAAGAAAACTCATCACTGCAAGATTTGATTTTCATAATAATCGCAAGATGGTCAGAAAATGCAACTGGGAGGGTTGTGAAATCTAAAACATTCTCTAAAAAAGCGCTCGGCGCATAAAATCGATCAAGCCTTGACTCTGTGTCACCCCGATAAAAAGTAAAGTGATGTTTGCGCAATTCAACAGCAATGTCCTTAAAATTAAATACTTCAATTAGTCGCTTCAACCCGGTAGAATAATTTTTATTCGAACCAGCAGTGTCAAACGCGTTCAAAATGCAGTTAAAATCGCCTCCAACCACACAGAATTTGGACCCCGCTTTATTCAAATGAATTGTCATATTGTCCAAAAATAAATCATCCCGCTCTTTTTTACGGTTAGTTCCCAAGAATGCATAAACATTAATAAAGTTGATGTGATTAATTATCACTGAGGATATTCTTCCATTAGGGTCGAGAAGGGGCTGCTGAAATCAAATGTTTTTCTAATCAAAATGGCAGTACCAGAACCACTATGACTTAAATTAACGATGGGAGCATGCGATGAAATAAACGAAAAGTTATCATAGGAAACCTCTTGCAGGAAAATAACGTCTAAATCATTAATATAAATAAAATCTTTCAAGAGCTGTTTGTTAACTAAACTATTCGAACTATTTAAATTCACAGATCCTATTTTGTAAGTGAAATTCATCATTAAAATCTACCAAAAACTAAACTAACTAAATCTACTATACAAAACTATAACTAAAGTTTAAAAAGCAAAGAAGCAAACCCTATTCTCCTACCAAATCACAGTGAAACGTCGTCCAAAACTTCCCCCCACACCCCTGTTCCCCCCAGTCCCCTGTTCCCCCCCCGGCTCCCTGTAGGAACCGCGGCTAGCATCCAACAGGGTATTAACCGTTTTCCGTTCGGGACACTCTGCCTTGATATGGTCCGTCGCACCGCAAAGGAAGCACTTGTTGACCAAACCTTCGTAAAAAACTCTTGCTCGTATGTTCCGCACATGAAGGGACGCCGGAATCTCCGTACCCTCCTTCAGCTCAATGTACGCTCCTCGGACGGATGTCCAGATGGGGAAACTCGTTTCCTCGCCGTACTTTTCGCGAATCAGCCACTGGATTCGGCCGTACTTGGACAGCGCCGTCCCGATCTCACGATCGTCCACCTCCGGCGGCAGGTTGAACAGCCGCACGTACTTCACCACCGCGTTTGCCGGTGACAGGCGAACCTGCGTCGACTCGTACTTGTTGTACGCAAACTCAATCACGGTGCTCAAAATACCGTTATTATGAAAAAAAATATGCACTCCGAGATTTTGGGGTCTATCGATTCCTTACACCATAGCGCATCTCTGTGCAAAAAATAAAAACATTCGCTGATGTAGTTTCCGAGATACAGCCCTTTTAAGATGTGACATCCGATTTTTTCAAAGAAAATCCATGAAATCAATTTAATTTAAGCATTTTAAAGAATATCATTCGAGATAAAGATGTTTTTTGCTTCATATGACTGTCAAGTATCTCTGGGCCAAGTTTCAGAAGGTTTGCTGATGTAGTTCTCGAGATACAGCCATTTTAAAATGTTATTTCCGATTTTTTCAAAGAAAATCCATAAAATCAATACAATTTCAGCACTTTAAAGAATATGCATTTCGAAATAATTATGTTTTTTGCTTCATATGACTGTCAAGTATCTCTGGGCCAAGTTTCAGAAGGTTTGCTGATGTAGTTCTCGAGATAGAGCCATTTTAAAATGTTATTTCCGGTTTTTTCAAAGAAAATCCATGAAATCAATTTAATTTCAGCATTTTAAAGAATATGCATTTCGAGATAATGATGATTTTTGCTTCATATGACTGTCAAGTATCTCTGGGCCAAGTTTCAGAAGGTTTGCTGATGTAGTTCTCGAGATACAGCCATTTTAAAATGTTATTTCCGATTTTTTCAAAGAAAATCCATGAAATCAATTTAATTTCAGCATTTTAAAGAATATGCATTTCGAGATAATTATGTTTTTTGCTTCATATGACTGTCAAGTATCTCTGGGCCAAGTTTCAGAGGGTTTGCTGATGTAGTTCTCGAGATAGAGCCATTTTAAAATGTTATTTCCGGTTTTTTCAAAGAAAATCCATGAAATCAATTTAATTTCAGCATTTTAAAGAATATGCATTTCGAGATAATGATGTTTTTTGCTTCATATGACTGTCAAGTATCTCTGGGCCAAGTTTCAGAAGGTTTGCAGATGTAGTTCTCGAGATACAGCCATTTTAAAATGTTATTTCCGATTTTTTCAAAGAAAATCCATGAAATCAATTTAATTTCAGCATTTTAAAGAATATGCATTTCGAAATAATTATGTTTTTTGCTTCATATGACTGTCAAGTATCTCTGGGCCAAGTTTCAGAAGGTTTGCTGATGTAGTTCTCGAGATAGAGCCATTTTAAAATGTTATTTCCGGTTTTTTCAAAGAAAATCCATGAAATCAATTTAATTTCAGCATTTTAAAGAATATGCATTTCGAGATAATGATGTTTTTTGCTTCATATGACTGTCAAGTATCTCTGGGCCAAGTTTCAGAAGGTTTGCTGATGTAGTTCTCGAGATACAGCCATGTTAAAATGTTATTTCCGATTTTTTCAAAGAAAATCCATGAAATCAATTTAATTTCAGCATTTTCAGCCAAGTTTCAGAAGGTTTGCTGATGTAGTTCTCGAAAACTACATCAGCAAACCTTCTGAAACTTGGCCCAAGATACTTGACAGTCATATGAAGCAAAAATCATCATTATCTCGAAATGCATATTCTTTAAAACTCTGAAATTAAATTGATTTCATGGATTTTCTTTGAAAAACGGAAATAACATTTTAAAATGGCTGTATCTCGAGAACTACATCAGCAAACCTTCTGAAACTTGGCCCAGAGATACTTGACAGTCATATGAAGCAAAAACATCATTATCTCGAAATGCATATTCTTTAAAGTGCTGAAATTGTATTGATTTTATGGATTTTCTTTGAAAAAATCGGAAATAACATTTTAAAATGGCTGTATCTCGAGAACTACATCAGCAAACCTTCTGAAACTTGGCCCGAGATACTTGACAGTCATATGAGCATAAAACATCATTATCTCGAAATGCATATTCTTTAAAATGCTGAAATTAAATTGATTTCATGGATTTTCTTTGAAAAACCGGAAGTAACTTTAAAATGGCTGTATCTCGAGAACTACATCAGCAAACCTTCTGAAACTTGGCCCAGAGATACTTGATAGTCATATGAAGCAAAAAACATCATTATCTCGAAATGCATATTCTTTAAAGTGCTGAAATTGTATTGATTTTATGGATTTTCTTTGAAAAATCGGAAATAACATTTTAAAATGGCTGTATCTCGAGAACTACATCAGCAAACCTTCTGAAACTTGGCCAAAATACTTGACAGTCATATGAAGCATAAAACATCATTATCTTGAAATGCATATTCTTTAAAATGCTGAAATTAAATTGATTTCATGGATTTTCTTTGAAAAATCGGAAATAACATTTTAAAATGGCTGTATCTCGAGAACTACATCAGCAAACCCTCTGAAACTTGGCCCAGAGATACTTGACAGTCATATGAAGCAAAAAACACCTTTATCTCGAAATGCATATTCTTTAAAGTGCTGAAATTGTATTGATTGTTTTGGTTTTCTTATTAAAAATCGGATGTAACATCTTAAAAGGGCTGTATCTCGAGAACTACATCAGCGAATGTTTTTATTTTTTGCACAGAGATGCGCTATGGTGTAAGGAATCGATAGACCCCAAAATCTCGGAGTGCATATTTTTTTTCATAATAACGCTATTTCGAGCACCGTGTCAATGGTTTCGGACAACCTGGCCAGAGTGGCCTTGAATTCTTCCTCGTTTTTGAACTTCACGATCACAGAAGCGTCCAATTTGTCCTTGTACATGGACAGCAGATGGTCCGCCTTCAGCTTCATCTTCCCGCGCATGAAATCAAAGATTTCCGGTTCCGTAGTTTCTCGGCAGTTGCCGGCAAACCGAATCTTCAAGGAGTTGGTCTTGAGGTCACTTTCCGCCATTTTCACTCCGCGTTATCGAAATAACAAAAGAAACCAAACGAACTATTGTTCTTATAACAAAGAACAGGCAGCGCGCACGCTGGTCACGAATCGGAAGATTTTAGATACTCGCTCTTGAAACACGTCTAGCTGTGACAATGTCCAAACACGAACTGTGACTTCAAACACTATTTGCTGCGACTACGCACGCAAGCCGCTCGATGTGAGTTCAATGAACGAGAGGACAAAGAAATTCTGCAGCAAATCTCAATGGCAGCCAAGGACGAGAAAGTGCGAGACAAAGGATTGGAGAACATCATGGACCTGGACGCAATGACGAATTACGCGAACAATCGTGAGATTCTTATCAAGCAAAAGGAGAAAACAAAGCCATTTGTGGCAGAGGAGGTGCTCGCTACGTCAAAACATCGTGGAAGTGGTTGGTCTGCTGGACCCAGTCGCTCTCGTGGTGATTCAAAGCCAAGAGGACGGTTTGGAACGGGTCGACCTCGCGTTGTGTGCACCCGGTGCGGTTCCTGGAACCACGACAGCAACTCGAACAGCTGCACAGCACGTGGTTTGCGTTGTCGTCAGTGCGGGAAAATCGGGCACTACGCTCGAAAGTGTCCCGGTCGTGGACAGAACGAATGGAGGCGTCCGGAAAACGATGCCAATGCTTTGGACGAGGCAGAAGCTTGGAAGGAGGAGGTCCCGCGGCGCCCGAAACCCGAGGATATCTCTAAGGTAGAATAGCAGTTTTTGTTAAACTGTTTGTTTTGTAGGAAGAGAGTGATTAAAGTGTGAGTGACGTAACGGTTTTTGCTGTTGGCGATTAATAAAATGAATTGAAGCCGAGACTGATGCGTGTGTTTTCGTTTATTTTGATTAACAGGTCGATGATTCTGGCAGCAATGGAAGTGATGGGCACATCTTCTGCATGATCGATTCCTATCCAGTGGAATTTCTAATCGATTCCGGTTCGTCAATCAACACGATCACAGAGGATGTGATAAACTGACTGAAGCCAAGGTTAAGCTGTACAATGAGAGGTCACACTGTAGCCGGAGCTTCACGGCATACGCAAGCCCGGACTCGTTGTGCGTGCTGACAATGTTCGAAGCTCACGTGTCAGTCAACCCATGGAAGCCACACACTTATGCAAAGTTTTTCGTCATTAAGGGAGCCACGAAATGCCTTCTGAGTAAACGAACATCCGAGGAACTCCATGTGCTCAAGGTTGGAATCAGTGTTGATAACATTACCGCGAAGGTTGAACCGTTTCCGAAGTTCCCTAACGTTCAAGTCAAGTTGTCCATTGACAAAAGCGTTCCTCCCAGACTGATCTCGTACCTCCGTGTGCCGGTGGCTATGGAAGAGAAGGTGGACGCTAAGATCATGGAAATGCTGCAAACCGACATTATCGAAAAAGTTGAAGGCCCGCCTGTATGGATCTGATGGGAATTGAGATCAAGGTTTTTGGATCGAGCATCAAGATGGACTCGTTGGCGAAGATTGCCGAGCTGGAGGTCGCCGAGAAGGAGAATATGAAGGAAAAGTTGATAACCCGGATCAGGTTCGTCTCGATCGTTGCGATCTGATCGAGCAGGTCATGATCGGCGAGGACACGCTACTGCGCTTCAGCGGAGTTCTCCTCGGAGAGGCCTGTACCGTCGTAATTCGTGGGGCAACCCAGCTGATCTTCGCCGAAGCGGATCGTTCGCTGCACGATGCCCTTTGCGCGCTGGCCGCGGAAACGTTCGGTAAGGAATCGATGGCCATGGAAGTGTTCGGTCTCGTTCTGCTCCAGCTGACGACGACGATCGCCGACAACACTCCCTGTTCAACTTTCGTTGGGTTTGGTCGTCTTTCGAGCTAGCTTAGCGCGATTTGACGGTGTTTTGTTAACTTTCGCCGACGGCAGCGACGGCAGGGAGTAAGTCGACGGAGCACAGGGCTCAGGACGGAAAGCCGTTCTACTGGAACGCGGCCTTGAAGAAAAGTGTGTGGGAGAAACCGGACGGGTTCCAACCCAAAACGCAGGCGGCGACGGCGACCGAAGGAGGAGGAGAGGACGGGGGCGAATTTCGACCCGACCCGCAGGAAGGCTATGGGGGAGATAAACGTCGGCGATGGCCAGGAAGTGAAGAAAATGCTTAGCAACAACAAGTTCAGCCCGCTAGCGTAGAAGAGCAAGAACAACAACAATGCGCACCGAGCAGCAGAAAAAACCATCCCCGTGGTACCAGTACCTATCATAACTTTGCAACTATTTGAGCAAAAGACTTTCTACAGATTGCATTTTATAGAAAATTGTCCAAGGAATTCAATGAAATAAAGTTTTAACCCTTAAATGCCCACTAATATTTTATTTTAACGTTTTAAGTATTAAAAATCAGTTTTGACCAATTCCTTATGATTTTATTTTATCACTATCGTGTTCCTAGACAATTTTACATAATAATCAATGTAGACCTCAAACTAAAATGAACTATTGGCGAGATACAGCGATTTTACTGAAAAAGTTTGATTTTGCGCTGCACTCTGTCCTATGAATTCAAATCCGAAATATGTTTTTCACATATCAAAACCGAACTATGCGGGATTCATCCCTTTTTGTTGAAAAGTACACTATGTACATCCAAGTGCTGCGCAAAATCATTTTTTTTTTTTCAGTACAATCGCTGTATCTCGCCAATAGTTCATTTTAGTTTGAGGTCTACATTGATTATTATGTAAAATTGTCCGGGGAACACGATGGTGATATTATTTCAAACAAATAAATAAAAATATAAGGAATAGGTTAAAATTGAATTTTAATACTTAAAACTTGAAAATATAATATTAGTGGGCCTTTAAGGGTTAAAACTTTATTTTTATCGAATGGAGCACTTCCATGTGAACAGTTTTTGCTTTTTTCTACAATGTATTTCTTATGGAGCGAACTGTCAAAAACTGCTCGACTGCGGGTGCTCCATTCCTTGGACTAATTTCTATAAAATGCAACCTGTAGAAAGTCTTTTGCTCAAATAGTTGCAAAGATATGATTAAAAGAATTTTTTTTTAGAAAATCGTCAAAAAAAAGGTGCGGTGCTAAAAATAGAGGGATGGTCTAATCAGCACCAAACTTGGGATTTCTGTTAACTATCGATAGATGAACGTTCCCTCCAAGATTAGTCCAAATCGGTGAAGGTCGAGTCCAAAAGTGTACTCAGTTGACCTGGAATGACCCATTTCCAGATTTATAACACAGTCCCTATTGAGAGGGAAAGTGCTGTTCCATCCAGATGCTGTAAACTCCTTTCCTTGTGCCTTGTGCGCTATGTATCGCTAGAACCGCGGGGACTTTTTTTTATCGTAATTTTTCAAGCTCTTCCCAGCAGCTATTATTTGTCGCCCGGGGTCTTGTGAAGACAATTGTCTTTTATGGTGCTATATTTGCGGTGTTCCCTTTCTCTTATTTATTTATTTAATTCAAATAATGTAACTTAAGGCTTAGCCTTTTAATCCCTTTGCTCTGATCTGGACAATGCGACTGGACTACAGTGCAATAGAGGAGAAAAGCAACTCGCGACAAAATTTTGAGGCTAGGAATTTTGACAGGTATGATTTTCATAAAGTATTCGCCTCCTTTTCTGTCCCACAGAAAAACTGGGGACAATGTAGCTGTCAAACTAGGCCAAAATGTCCTCTATAGAGGAGAAAATCGTAGCGTCAGAAATTAACTCAAATCACTCAAAGTTCATTTTGTGAGTGACTTTTGGCCTGGTTTGACAGCTACATTGTCCCCAGTTTTCTGTGGGAAAGAAAAGGAGGCGTATACTTTATGAAAATCATACCTGATAAAATTCATAGCCTCAAAATTTTGCCGCGAGTTGCTTTTCTCCTCTATACCGATCAGCTGGGCATTATTTACATGCGAAGACACGAGGCAAGTATTTTGGGAAAGAGGTGCAAAGGAATATCCCAAGATCAATCACATGCTTGAAGAGCACGTGAAGCAACCGTTTTATACTCATGCGGTTGCTGCTACCTCTTAACTTAAACCTAAGGCTGCAACCCTGAGAAGAACACATGACTTTCCGCTTATGAGGCGAAACCCGTAACCATTCGGCCACAGAAGGTTGGCAAGGAGTTGTATGTATGTATGTATGTATTAGTACCCCCGTCTTGGCAGGACTTGGCCATGACCACAGTATGTTTCAACTGAGACGGTTCGGTTAGTAACCGACTTATATCTTAAGGACCTTAAAAGCTTATCATTCTCTATCCAACCATTTGTTATGATATGATTAAATAGACAATGACACTCATGTGACTTGGGCCAGGCGATCCACGACTCCCTCATCCAGTCCATAAAATATATGAAGGCCCTGGGATATTTTTTTGAGAGGGGTTAGTATTTTTTTTGGGGGGGTAAGGCGTTTGAAATATATGGAATATGGATATAATCAATATAATGAAAATAATAAAAAATTATATAATGTATTACAAATAATGGTTCAAATATCAATATATGCCAGAAGAACTTTACAAATTGTTTCGAAGCTTCTATCATATTGATTCAGATTGTCCAAAAAAGTTGAAATAAACAAACATAATTATATGGACAGACATATCTTGGGATGTAAATTTTATACAAATACAAATACAAGATAATTTACAAATTAAGATGATCATGAAACAAAACATATCCAAAGCTGATGGAATTGAAGGGGCTAAATGACAAAAGCTTCGAAACAGCTGTCAAGGTCAAAGGATTTATTCAACTGACTCAATTTTGGAAGCACCAATTTTATATTGCCGTTGAAAAAAGCAATATTACAAAAACTAGACAAAATTCATAACTATTGAAAATGCTTCAAAGGGCAATTCATCATATTGAATGATTTAATCTTGGAAAAATACTATTTAAAAAAATATCAGTGATTCCAAAATGGAGAGATTACAAGAAATAACTACTGAAATATTTTTATTGATGGTCTCCCAGATGGCTCCAAAAGTGGTCCTGAAAATCAATGTAAAATTTATTTCCTGTAACTTGATCAAGACTTGATCCTGTAACTGGATCAAAAAACTGTAAGGTAAGAATGTTAAATGGAATATCGAAACAAATGTGATAGTTTTTTGGAACAAGGCTCAGATTAAATATTATGTTAAAGACAGTTCCAATTTTGGCAGCATTAATTAATTTAACTTTTTGTTAAGAAAATATGAACGATAGAAACTAGGTAAAATCCTTTACAATTAGCCATCTAAAATAGTTCAAAAAGCGCAATAAATTTTATTTATTAGTGTGCTGTTTGCGCGTAAAATCTTTTTTTTTTTTTGATGTTGGAAACCTACTTTTTGAAATATTAGTGATGCCAAAATTAAAAAAAAAAATCATGATATAACATCAAATATATTCCATTTTTACTAGTTTCTAAGGTGGTTCCAAAAGTTTTCCTAAAACTCAATGCTATAATTTACTTTGTAACTAGATAGAGTTCTTTTAGAAAATCAGTTAACTGAAGTCACCAGATGGATCCAAAACTATTGAGTTGAAAATTTGAATTATTATATATTTATAAAAACAAAACAGAAATGAAAGAAAATAAAAGCAAAATAGTGCAAAGAAAGGAAAATAAATTTGTGAACAAGAATGTTTAATGAGAATAAAATAGAGTGGAGAGCTTAATTTAAAACTAATGATTTAGTTTATTTGAAAAAGGAAGCAGATTGTTAAACCAACATTAAATGTTCGTCGCAAAAAAAAAAACGAAAAGTAGGCACTTACAAATCTTAATGAAAGTTTTTGTCCCTCGAGCCGGCGAAGGCTGGAGTAAATATAAAGAGTTTTGGCATACCTGCTTCAGAAACAAACACCTCACAAGTCCATGAGCGACTAGCCGCCGGATACACAAGCCGCTTATCAATCGATCTGCCATCATAATCCATTTTTGTCGGTCAGAGTTGATCGCCTGACAACTTGAAATCCCAGCAGGCGCTGCACTGTCGCCATTCAGCATTAAGCAAAAGCTGACCAAGTCTCATCACCCCAGGCAACGTTCTTCCGTAGACTTCGCTCACTCGCCTTAGATAACTTTTTCATGTTTTTTTTTTTACAAATTATTACATAAATGCACGAATTAGCATCCTCTTCTAAAAATCACTAACACATCAAAAGCAAACCTCACAGAAGCTACACGCAAGACTAGATATGACCACGGAGAACATCGAAGACTTGAACAATAATAACCGGATTCCAACCGGAACAGCCCGTAAAACGGCCGTCAGCACTACAACAATTCACTCACAAAAGTAAAAGACCGACCACTCTAGTTAACTCTAAAAGAGAACTTCCATTCAATCACAATTTTAAACTAAAATTTAATTAGAAATAACAATTTTCAAATTCTAAAAGAATGAAACGAAAAACGCGGAGCAAAAACATAAAACGTCACGACGCGCGCACGGCTTGCTTCGATCCCACAGAAGGTTGGCAAGGAGTTGAGTATAAAGGTGAAGAAAGTGGGACCAGTCGTCGTCCGGTGGGTGGCCTACCGGAACGAAGAACCGCACGTGACCCAGTGCAAGAACTGTTTGCAGTTCGGTCACGGAACCAGTAACTGCCATCACAAGCCCAGATGCAGCAGCTGTGGGGGTGCCCACAGCGTAGAAAAGTGCAAAGCAGAAGAAAATCAAGCCAAGAAGTGTGTCAACTGCTCTGGATCTTACGAGGGTCTGGACCGCAGCTGTCCCAAACATGCGCAGTTCATCCAGTCGAGGCAGCAGGCGTCCAAGCCAAAGCCGCCAGCATGGAAGAAGGACAAACAAACTCCGGCAGGAGCCGCGTTTACCGCTGCGGATTTTCTTCTGCTACGTCGTGAAAATACTGGCGCTGGCGCCGGTGCAACCCCGAAGGAGCAACAAGGTGAACGGAAGCTGTGGGCCATTTATCAAGAATACAGAGTTCGCTTGAGGCAGTGCAAGAAACCCGAGGAACAGATTGATGTGATCTCACACTTGTTGACACATGGCGCGGGAAAATGATCATCTTCTTATTATTATTTTTTGTATTTTCGTTCCTCGGTCCTAACTTGGTCGCAACACCTAAATTAAAAGGACCTAATAAAAATAAGTTATGAAAAAAAGTAACGCTTATCTAACGAAGAGTAAGAATGTTGGAGGTGGGGTTTTGCAGGACTTTCTATACTCATACTTTTTTGCAGGAGCACGAGTAATCCACATCCACATAGAGTTATCTACGTGCGCATGTATAGCGTGTACGTACACGATGGATTTCTAGGTTAAAATTTGTACCCGCCAGCCAAAACAAATGGTAAACTAGTGTGCGTGAGATCGGGCTTAGATAACTCAATTACTAGTCAGATGAGTTTTTAATATAGTTATAATACTTTATCAACATGTACTGTAATAGAGACTGTAATGCTATATTATAAATGACACATTCTCCGGCAATGTACACCTTGGGATGAATTTTTGAAAAGCGTGTATGAGCTATTTGGACATTTTTCCTCGATTCTAGACTACTTGAAGCTTCAAAAATCATGGTTTTCATTAATTGATCATTTGAATATCATTTTGTACAAGTTGGTTAAGTTTTGCATCAATTCGTGATAAAATCATCGATTAAAAACATTTTTCTAAAAACTCCTGGTTTTCAGCGAAATAAAATCCAAAAATTATCCTTTTGATTGCATTTTGTAGGTTTTTAGATGTACTTAACGGAAATGTCATGGATTTGCAGTTTATCTTAAGTTAAGTATTTTTTCGAACTAGTGTAAGTTTACCATTTTATTGCGTTGCAACGTCACGAAAAAGGGACAGTTGTTTATGCCAACAGAAAACTAAACATTCAATCATTTTGATATTTTGGATGCTCTTTGTACTTGGAAAGAGCTTTCAAATGCAACCTAGAGCGACTAAATTGGTTGTCTAGATCCAAAGTTACAACAGGTTTAAGTTTGCGTTGCAACGTCACGAAATTTTAAATCATATTAGTCACATGGCAAAAAAGGTGTATGCGTAGTTGGTTTTTGAAAATAAAAGGATACTAAATATTATATATTTTTTATATAATGTTTCCGAACATATTTACAGAAGAATTGTACATGGGTCATTCACAAATTCCGTTACTTAAGTTTGTATGCAACTCGAATAAAAGTAGGTATTTTATGAAACTTGTTGAACAAATCAAAATAGACCGATAGACCAGGGTAAAAATTCTAAAACTTTCTTAAAAGTAATCACGTGGTAACTGAATGGCTCCTTTATGATAAACTGATTTACGTGAGGGTTCATTCTAATACAACGCAACGATTTTTTTATCCCACACCCTTACGTAGGCCAAATTACATTAAAATTCACTAAACAATAAAAATCACGTGATTCGATTGTTTTTTTACAAACTTTTGTCACTTTATTGTTGGACGAACCCTTACCTAAATAAGTTGTATGCATCGTTTAGTTGTTCGCAATTAAATATGTTATGTTGTGCAGGCAAACAGTTTTATTATTTCCTCAAATATTGCGCGTATTGAGAAAAAATCAGTTTTGGTGATTTTCTTGTAGGGGTCTCAAATAGAGATCCTTAATAGGGAGACTGGTCGAAGTGAATTTGACGTACCCAAACAGACACGAGTTTGACGTATCCAAACGAGCATTTGCCTTTACGCCCAGCAAAACTTATCAGTGTTGCCAAGCTCAAAACATACGTTGCTAGATCGATTTAGCCAGCTTAGACCAGTCTCCCTATTTAGGGTCTCTAGTCTCAAAGATAGGAGCGCAAGCGTATTTCAAATTCATCGCAGCAACCGTGTTGATTTCAACTTTCCATTGCTGTCACATTTTTACAAATGTTAAGAAAAATGTCGGTTTCCGTACCAGGTCGAATGGGGCAGAACGCGGGCGTGTTCACCAGTGGCCACCTGTTTCTGGTTCCAGAGTGACCAGCCTATCGGCATTACTACAGATGATTATATTTTGCAATTCCAAGATGTTTGATTTGTCGCACATTCCGGAAGTGTCCTCCAGTGGTCACGGGTAACCGGTTCCGGAGCTTAATATTCAACATGATGAGTTTCTAGCTAGAACATTATTGGAACCGTTTTTGCGGTTCCCTGGAACCGGTTCCGGATTGGCCACAGTTGGCTGGAACCGATTTCAAACTATCAGGGGCTGTATGTAGTGTAGCTATGTGATGATTTACAAAAAAAAAAATCCGTTTGAAAAAAATTGGCCCACTGTTGATTTTGTAACAAAAGCTGTAAAAATCATGTTTTAGTATATTCCACGGGTTGCACTTTGGAAAAATTATCTATACGGGAGCTTAAAGTTGAGGTAATAACCCGTCAAATGCAACCGGAAGCAATCCGCTAGGTGTTATCGTTTCGGAGATACAGGTCCTCAAATTCGGGTCCTCAAAAATGACTTTTTTCGGTCGTAGTAGGTTCCCTGTTGCCACAGTGACCAAAACCGGTTCTGCCAGTCAGAATCGCAAAGAAGACATCCTAACCTTTCATTTGCGGCCAAGACATCCAAAATCGGTTGAGATTCCGAATTTTGGAAGCCAAAAACATTTCTGGGTCATATAGACCCCAGAACCATAAGTGTATGCATGAAACGAAGGCCATGCCCGGGTAACCTTCATGGAGGTTCTCCTCGGGGCATGCCACGATTAGCGTATGCCTGGGCAGCTGGTTCACCAACGAGGGGGGAACCTGCCCGACGAAACCAACAACGCCCGCTGAGCCTCCGTTCGACGGAACGACACAGCTTGTTGCGAAGGTCGCAGATTCCGGCACTTGTACGGATGCCAACAAGCCGGCCGCAAAGGTCGCAGAACCGCAGATTCCGTCACCAAAGATCAGTCAGTTAAAACCGACAGCCATCACCAAAAGTCCCAACGATTTTTTTTTTTCAGATTGAAAATCAACATGTTTTTAAAATTTTTGTCGAAGCCTTCTCTATAGATTTTCCATTGCGACGATATCTTTCTGCGGCGATTAATTGGAGCGCAAGATTAAATTTTTTCTCGAAATGATTAATATTATTTAAAAAGCACAAAAGTCAACAAAATAAGTTACGTTGTTTGCAGATCACCCCTTAGGGGCCATCAACACACGATATGGGCACTTTATTCATAAATTTCAGCCCTCCTGAAAACTTGAAGCTCCCCCTTCCATTCTAAATTTTCCACGTGTTTTGTAAATTGCTCAAAACCATTAAAATATTAAGGGAGCGTTCTTGCATTACGTAACAAAACATTTATATTTTTAGACCCCCTCCACCCCCTGGGAATACATTTCCGATACATTTTTTTTTGTATAAATCTTGGACCCCCCCTTAATATTACCCCGTTACGTAATGCATGGACGTCCCATTACATGGATAGAGGAGAGGAGAAGGGGGGGGGTGATAATGGAATAATACAAATATTTATTTTTACTTTGAAACGCATTGTAAAACTGTGTAAATCGTACTGCTACTGTGAAAGCGATATAGGGGAGGGGAGGGTCTTACATGGGCGGGCCAGTCAATTCACATGTCCTTGTACTGTGTATTAATGTCTTATAATAAAATCTTAACCTAAAGTTGTTCAAACTAACAAAAACTACGATTTATTTTGAAACTAAAATTTCGTGACGTTGCAACGCAACGAAAACCCCTGTTTTCAAAAACAAAGCGTTGCAACGTCACAAAATGTAAGTGGTCTTTAAAAATCGAGGTTTGATTTTTTCGTAAAACTAATGATTGCATTCGATTTGTTGGTCAATTTTACATTAAAAATGGAAGGAGAACTCAAAATTTGCCGTTTAACAGAGCAGAGTTAATGGCAAAACATAAATTGGGTCAGGATTGAGAAAAAGTCACGCGTTGCAACGTCACGCTACATATTCCCCTCTCAAAAATAGAATATTGACCTAAAATAATGTTTCAACACTGCTTCTTATAGGAAATTTAATGCCCTTTCCGAATCTGTAATAACATATATACCTTTTTTATGTATTTTTTGAGTTACAGCCGAAATACTAAAAAAAGAAAAGTCAAAGCGTTGCAACGTCACGGCGGAATGTGTCAAATATACTTAACAATAGAACTTATTTTCGTTTGTAATTTTCCTATTTCCTAAAGTGTCTTCCTTGACCTGAACAAAATTGTTAACTAACAAGTTATCGTACTAAATAAATCAACAAATTACAAAATTACAAAAATTACAAATTAAACGAAATCAAACCGCGTTCTGGGAAAACTCTCTTAGCGCTACCATACATATGGTTGAACCAAAACTGGTACTTGACGAGTGTGACCAAAATTCAGTAAAACGTTACTGAATTTCAGCGAAAGAAATGTAGTGTGCTTTTACCTAAAGTTGTTTTTTTATTTGAAAAGAAGGTTTGAAATAAGAAGCAGTGTTCGGATATTTTGTTGATGCACTGCATATTTTTCTGCCGCTGCGACCCGAAGAACGCACCTGAGCTACAAGGTCTACAGAAGAATTATCCATCCCCTTCGGTAAATTGCGTCAATGTTTTCACTATTATGATACGCAAACCAGAAAGCGATTTAATTTATGATACTTTACACTGCCAGGCTCACGATTTTTTCTAGTTTTCAACAAAAAATAGTCCTGCGATAAGTAATAATCAGATTTATTTTCCAGATGCGACCACACAAAAATTTGACATCACTACACACTGCTGCACTATGAAGCATTTATTTTTAGTTCAAGTGGGTGGGGTAGATGGAAACAATCAAGTTTAATATTTACCAGAATTCACATCACAGTGGATCGTAAAGCACAATTTTACCTTTTATTTGAATGTCAATCGATTCCATACGTATTTAATAATAAAATTTAAGCTGTTTTCCTTCGATTTTACAGAAAAATTGATAACAGAATAGATTTTCTGATTTTCTCTTTGACAGCCATATGTTATGATCAAAGTAACAGTTACACGACGATTGAAGTGTATCAAGAAATAAAATTTACTCAGTAATCCTTCACGCAAAATCCAGATAACACAGATCTGTGTAAAATTTGACACAGATTACCCAAAACCAGGAATACACAGAATCCGTGTAGAAGCCTTGTGTATATATCAAGGTTACTGTAAGACAGTACCTACAGTAACCTTGTGTATATATGCTTGTACACAGAACTGTGTACAGCCGTTGATGTCTGTCAAATCTTTGTAATTTTGAAACAGCAATCTGTGTAAAATTTTACCCATTATATGGGTAACAAATTACACAGAATCTGGGTAAACTAATTACATTTAGTTATTGTTTTGAACTTTGAATTTATTTAAACAATATTTTTTACGATGCAAAGGAAAAAGAAACATCATGAAAGATTTATTACTGTAAGTTTGAAACTGACTACATTTCATTAACAATAATTGTACACATAGGGCCAAAGAAGATGTACTCTTGTGAGACCAGATGGAAGGTCGTCAAGCAGCTTCCGTGGCAGATAATTCCGCTGCACTTCAGGGATGGTATTTTCTCGTTTCCTCGCCGATGGCGAGGGCTTTTAGATGTCTTCCCTCACTCAAATCATCAAATTTTCGGCGTTCTCCCAAAACTGCACCAAGAGAGCGAAGCGAAAACGACGCCGATGAAATAGCGAGCAACCTTGCGAGCAACCAACAAACCGATGCGTAAGACGGAAAAAAAAAATCTCTCACACAGCCAGTCCCATTGCTCAAAAAGCAAGAGAAAGAGCAATCGTGAAATTCTCTCGTCCGTAAGTGCATCTCCAGCGCTGGGTGCAAACATCGAAGCAAAGCTAATTTCTGGAGTTTTTTTTGAAAAGGTCCTATAAACCAAATTTTTATTTTTTGCTTTTTGGGTGTTTTTGAATATCCCTGACTCAAGGCGGTTCTAAAAACACCCAAAAAGCAAAAATTGAAAATTTGGTTTATAGGTCCTTTTCAAAAAAAACTCCAGATTTGCACCCGACGTCAACCCCATCGCGGTACCTGTCGCGGTAGCAAATTTGCTCTCAGTTCTTCGGGATTTCACTTTGCTACCCGGTATTCTGCCTGTTTGCTACCGCATCAAATGGAATTATGCACGGAAAATCGAATCAAGCACGGATTTTTTTTTTTAATTTAGAAAATTTAAAAAATCTAAAAAAAATTTAAAAAATTAAAAATTTTTAAAAAATTTAAAAAATTTAAAAAATGTAAAAAATTTAAAAAATCAAAAAATTTAAAAAATAAAAAAAAAATTTAAAAGATAAAAAAAATTTAAAAAATTTAAAAAATTTAAAAAAATTTAAAAAATTTAAAAAATTTAAAAAATTTAAAAAATAAAAAAATTTAAAAGATAAAAAAATTTAAAAATTTAAAAATTTAAAAATTTAAAAATTTAAAAATTTAAAAATTTAAAAAATTAAAAATTTAAAAAATTTAAAAAATTAAAAACTAAAAATTTAAAAAATTAAAAAATTTAAAAATTCAAAAATTTAAAAATTTAAAAATTTAAAAATTTAAAAATTTAAAAATTTAAAAATTTAAAAATTTAAAAATTTAAAAATTTAAAAATTTAAAAATTTAAAAATTTAAAAATTTAAAAATTTAAAAATTTAAAAATTTAAAAATTTAAAAATTTAAAAATTAAAAAATTTAAAAAATTTAAAAATTTAAAAAATTTAAAAAATTTAAAAAATTTAAAAAATTTAAAAAATTTAAAAAATTTAAAAAATTTAAAAAATTTAAAAAATTAAAAAAATTAAAAAATTAAAAAATTTAAAAAATTTAAAAAATTTAAAAAATTTAAAAAATTTAAAAAATTTAAAAAATTTAAAAAATTTAAAAAATTTAAAAAATTTAAAAAATTTAAAAAATTTAAAAAATTTAAAAAATTTAAAAAATTTAAAAAATCTAAAAAATTTAAAAAATCTAAAAAAATTTAAAAATTAAAAAAAATTAAAAAAATTAAAAGATTTAAAAATTTGAAAAATTTAAAAAAAATATTTTTTTTAAAATTTAAAAAAATTAAAAAATTTAAAAAATTTAAAAAATTTAAAAATTTAAAAAATTTAAAAAATTTAAAAAATTTAAAAAATTTAAAAAATTTAAAAAATTTAAAAAAAATTAAAAAGTTTAAAAAATTAAAAAAATTAAAAAAATCTAGAAAAAATAAAAAAAAAAATAAAAAAATCAAAAATTTAAAAAATTTTAATAAATAAAAAAAATTAAATTTTTTTTAAAAATTTAAAAAAAATTAAAATTTTAAAAATTTAAATAAATTTAAAAAAAAGGGGGGAAGAGATTTTTTTTTTCGCCAAAAAAATACTTTTTGCGGTGCTGTGCATTGGAATTCCACAAAAATTGAAAATATTTTTGACCGAATCCAGACATGCTAAATATGATTTTAAACGCAGGAAAATGCATTTCTAATTGTTTTCAGTTGGATGGACTTATATTTCCTTTAAAATTTGGAAGTTTTTTGAAAAACATATTTTTTTGCCGCCTGGTTTTTCTAACCGGGGCGACATAAACTTTGAAAAATATGTGCAACAGCCTAAAATAATTGAAAAAATATTATTTTTTCAAATTAAAATTTTGTAAAAGTAAAATAAAAATGAAATTTTGGAATTTTTATTTTTGAATTTTGGAATTTTAAATTTCTGAGTTTTGAATTTTTAAATTTTTAAATTTTTTGAATTTTTAAATTTTTGAATTCTTGAATTTTGGATTTTTAGAATTTTTTGAATTTTCGAATCACCTACAAGAGCAGACATAGAAAATCTCCGAAACACGCATTCAAAACTTTGCCCCGGCTTGCCGGTACTTGTCGGGTATCAGAAAATGAGTACCCGACAGGTACCGACACATATTTTTCTTCTACAGATGAACTTGAGATCAAATTTGATACCTGCTTTGCTACGCGCGGTGGGAGACTCGGGGGCAAACTCGAGAGCAAATTAGGTGGGAATCAAATCGGGTAGCAAATGGTTTAACTTTCGACATTTTTGAAAAATGAAATTCTTTGAAATTTTCAATAGGATTAAAAAGTTTAATGAACTTTTAGCATTTCTAGGCATGAATCAACACATAAGTATTGATTTTGAAGGTAAACGAGAGCAAAAAATGATAAAAACCCATATTTGCCCCTCGCGGTGGGCTTGTCTCGGTGGCAAATTTGCTACCCTAGCGGTGGGGATGACGGATTTTTTTCAAGGTGGCAAATTTGATCTCGGTATTCATGAGCCGGGTGCAAATTTGATTTGCACCCCAGCGCTGGAGATGCCCTAAGCCCTGTAGAAATGAGTTCATTTGTATGCGTGAGCTCCAGTGTATGTATAGAGCTTTATGACAGTTTATGACGTTTCGTATACGCACACTAGCGCACCATTTGATTTTGCTGGCCGGACAAAATTTAACCTCAATCTTGTTCGTGTACGTACACGCAATACATGCGCACGTAGAAACCTCTATACAGCAATTTCGTGTGCGTGTGTCTCCGGTTGGAACGATAGTTCCATCGGAGCCAGCGATAGGGTATTTCTCGTCGATGTCCCAAGTAACCAATCAGCACTAAAAGTAGTAATTGTCTAGCACTAACAGCGCTTTGCCTGCAGTAAATAACAGCTGAATTGTTATGGAAATTGCTGGAAATGCGCTTTTACAGCTGATTTGCAGCTGAGTTTAGACTTTATATTTCTTTTTACAGCTGGGCCCCTACTGTTGTTGATCCGGCCCTGCAAAACGTAAAAAAAGTGAGATGCAAAAATGATGTTATCTCTTTCTCTCTCATCCTCCTACCCCAGTTCTATTTTCGGTTTGTTTACTACTTCTTTACCGACACACAAAATAATCCACACGTTGATGCTACCTGAAAAATCACGTAACCACGATTTTCCCTCGCTAGACCCGTTTTTACGTGACACACGTAAAAATAATGTGAAAGTGTACTGGCAAAAAAATGTTTTCACGTTGAAGTTACGTGAAAAACCATATAGTATTTTTCCACTAGGTTTATCCATGTAGCTTTTATGTGTTTTGAAATGTAATTTCAACGTGACTCGAGTGCGCCATTCGGCCAAATATCTACGTGATTATTTTAGTGTGAAAATTGAGTGCGTCCAGTTATTGTCGCTGCGGCACTAAACCGAATTAAGCGAGTTTAACTCTCGCGACGATTTTCTGTCGCGAAATATCTGTCAAACTGTTTTGAATCAGTGTGTTAGCTTTTTGTTTTGATTGCTTGGTTTTGCTTGAGTCGTTGAAAAAAATCGTGGAGTTCTACTTGGATTTACGAAAAATTGGGACAATTATGTTTAATTAGTGATAAAAATCTTATGTTCCGGAACATTAGGGGTTCAAACTAGCATCCAAATTGTTTTCGTTGGGTCATGTGATGATTTTGAGTTTGTTTCCAGCTTTAGGAGGAGACACAGAATATCAAAAGTTTTGGTCACTGTGGTTACGTGCTCTAATGCTAATGCTTCTGTACTGCTAGTGTATACGGGACTGAATTGACGGGTTCAACGAGAGAGAGAATAAAGGCTCATTCTGTGAGAGTAACCAAGCGAGCTAGACGTGTTTGATTTTCATTATCACAAATTGGCGTTCGAGGACGGGATTTTTGCAAAAAATTTTGGCTGGACGATTGGCAAAAGACGGACAAATAGTGACCGCGGCACAGATGTGAAAGAGGTAGGTTTTTGGAGTGGGAATATTGCGGGAAAAGTGGAAAAAACTTGTTCCGATTTTAGCGTCCCTTCAGACAAAAGATTGCTGCCGCGACAAGCAAGCGGTGAGTGAGAGAGGAACGATGGGGAGAAAAGCTCCGTTGAGCGAGAGAAAAGATACGCGACAAGTAAGCGGAGAGCTACGCGGCGAGTGAGCGGAGAGCTTTTTGAGACGTGAGAAATGAGCTACGCGGCCTGACGCGGGATGTTTTGATTACGCAGCTTGTTTGCGGTTAGGTAAGAAAGCTACGCGACATGACGCGGTGAAAGGTTTGCTAATGGAAATATTTACAGATGTTCTATTCGGATTTCCGCGTGCAAGTTCATTATGGATAGCGGAAAAGGTTTCGGAAATTTGCCACAGTTCACATACGCGGAAGTTCCGCTCGCTGAGCGTCGGAGTAAATGGCACACCTGGAAAAGAGGATTCGAAATATGCTTGCGTGCGGCGAAAGTGACACAATCTACTGACAAGAAAGATTTGCTGTTGGCTCATGGTGGTTTTGAGCTGCAGGAGATATTTTTCAACATTCCGGGTGCTGACGTAGAGGAGGACAAAGATAAAGGAATCGATCCGTATGCGGTGGCGATCAGCAAGCTCGAGGATTATTTTGCACCGCAACGTCATGAGGCCCACGAAAGGTTCTTGTTCTGGGCTATGCGACCGGAAGATGGGGAGCCTATGAGCAAGTTTCTGATGCGTACCCAAACGCATGCCAGCAAGTGTGATTTCGGGAAATCCGGCCTTGAAAGCTCATGTGTTGCGGTTATCGACAAGATGCTTCAGTTTGTACCGGCCTCCCTTCGCGAAAGACTGCTTCAAGAAACGAAATTGACAGTGGATGAAGTGGTCAAACAAATCGGTGCGTACGAGACAACTCGTTCCGCCAGTGATCAAATGAGCGGACATGCTGGTGGTTCTAGTGCGTTCAGGTCTCCAGAGGCCGTTCAGGGCATTCAAACTCCATGCCAGTTTTGTGGGCTAGAACACGGATCCGATCATCAGTGTCCAGCGTGGAACAGGACTTGTTCACTTTGTGGGATAAGAGGTCATTTCCGAGCTGTGTGCTTCCGGCGGCCCCAAAGTCAGTTCTCACACCGTCCTGTTCCAGTAAGGAATCAGCAAGCTATCAAGCGTAAGCCAATGCAGCCTCAAGGTGGTCCGGCTGCCAAGTCTTTCCGCGGGACGGGTAGATTCAGTTATCGACCACGACGCGTACATGCGATTGACGACACTGAGGATAGCAACCCAGCCGAGGAACCAGTCGAGCTGGTCGAAATGGTTTCATCCGCGAACGACACAGATGAGTTGGTGTGGGCCAAAATCGGAGGAGTATTGGTAGAAATGCAAATTGACTCGGGCGTCCAATCGAACATAATCGATGATCGTACATGGAACATGATGATCCAGAATGGAGTAGACGTAATCGGGTCGGAACGCTGTCCGGACAGGAAGTTCAAGGCTTACGCGCAGAAAGATTGTCTGACAGTGAACAAGATGTTCGACGCAGAAATTTCTATTGCCGATGGGAGCAAGGTGCTTAAGGCTGTGGCGCGATTTTATGTTGTGGTAGGTGGCCCTCAGCCACTTCTAGGTAAGTTTTGCGGCTTTGTTTTAGGTTAGTTTTGGCAGTTAAGATGAATACATTGCTTTTCCGATAGGCAAGAAAACCGCGATCGAGTTAGGCGTTCTCATTGTGGGTTTACCGAGTCGACAGCAATTGGTTAACCAAGTCGATGTGGTCAGGCCGTTCCCATGCATACGCGGAGTTAAAATTCGTATTCCGATTGACAAGTCCGTCCAACCCGTAGCACAGCGACTACGAAGGCTTCCGTTTGCCACGCTGGAACGTGTGGAAGATAAGCTGAACGATCTCCTGGCCAAAGATATTATCGAGAGAGTGTCGGAACCGTGTACTTGGGTGTCTCCACTGGTGGTTGTACTCAAGGACAGTGGAGACATCAGACTGTGCATAGATATGCGCCAGGTAAACAAAGCAGTTCTTCGAGAAACACATCCTCTCCCGACGATTGAAGATATACGCTGGAAATTGAACGGTGCCACAGTTTTCTCCCGGTTGGACATCAAGGACGCTTTCCATCAGCTCTGTCTTGAGGACGAGAGCAAGCCGCTTACAACTTTCATCACGCACAAGGGGCTGTTCAGGTACAAGCGGTTGCTCTTCGGCATAAGCAGCGCATCGGAACAGTTTCAGAAGATCATCGAGCAGTTGTTCTCAAGTTGTGGCAACACGGTCAATTTCATTGACGACATCATCGTATTCGGTAAGACTGAACAGGAACATGACGTGGCGCTCCAAGAGGTACTTAAGGTGGTAAAAAGCAACGATATTCTCCTGAACAAGAACAAATGTGCGTTCAAGATGTACGAGATTGATTTCCTGGGACATCGATTCAACAAGAACGGCATGTCCCCAGCTCAGAGCAAAGTTAAAGCTATACGGAATTTCCGGACGCCGACCACTGGCGAGGAAGTGCGAAGTTTCCTCGGTCTCGTCAATTACGTTGGTGCGTTCATTCCAGACCTCGCGACAGTCAGTGCTCCGCTGAGAGAGTTAACCAAAAACAACGTGGCGTTTCAGTGGGGTTCAGCCGAGCAGGAAGCTTTCGATCGTCTGCTGCTACTCATTGGCAGACCGAGCAGTTTGTCCCATTTCGACGCAAAACTATCGACGCGGGTCATCGCAGATGCTTCTCCAGTTGGATTGGGAGCAGTTCTAATCCAATTTCTGGAAGGAGTGCCGAAGGTGGTATCGTACGCCAGTAAAAGCTTAACCGAGACGGAACGGCGGTACGCACAAACGGAAAAGGAAGCGTTGGCGTTGGTTTGGTCCGTGGAGCGGTTTAAGATCTACCTACTGGGCATCCGGTTTGAACTGGAGACAGATCACAAGCCACTTGAAGCCATATTTTCTCCAGATTCTTCTCCATGTCTCAGAATTGAGCGTTGGGTGTTGCGTCTGCAGGCGTTCAGCTACAAAGTAGTTTATCGTAAAGGTAAATCGAACATCGCAGATCCTTTGTCGAGGTTATCAGTACCAACGGAAACGGACCCTTTCGATTCTGACTCGGAGATTTATGTGCGAAATGTCTTGGAACTTGCTGCGATCGACCTGGGCGAAGTGGAGAAGGTCGCTACCGAGGATCTGGAGCTGATAGAACTGAGGGATTGCCTGGACCGAGGAATTTGGAACTATTCGTCCGAACATGTCAAACCGTATTATGCCTTTCGGCAGGAACTGGGCAAGGTTGGCGATCTAGTGGTGAGAGGCTCGCGACTGGTTGTTCCGAGAAGTTTACGACAACGAATGCTGCAACTAGGTCATGAAGGTCATCCGGGTCAAACGAAGATGCAGCAGAAGTTGAGGAACAATTGTTGGTGGCCCGGGATGGATCAGGACGTGGTGCGTTTTGTGGACCGTTGCGAAGGTTGTCGTTTAGTGAGTCAAAGCGAACGACCTGAACCGATGCAAAGAAGAAAACTCCCCGAAGCCCCTGGCAGGAGTTAGGATCGACTTTCTTGGACCGTTACCTTCCGGAGACTACCTCCTGGTGGTGGTCGATTATTTCAGCCGTTATAAGGAGGTTGAGATTCTAAGAAAGATCACTGCTGCAGAGACGGTCAACAAGTTGGAAGGTATATTCGTAAGGCTCGGCTATCCCAACAGTATAACTCTCGACAACGGTCGGCAATTCGTGAGTTCAGAATTCGACAACTACTGCAAGCAGCGCGGCATCACCCTCAACAGAACGACACCATACTGGCCTCAGGAAAATGGTCTTACTGAGCGCCAAAACAGATCTATGATGAAGCGGCTCAAAATCAGCCAAGGATTGAAGCAGGACTGGAAGGAGGAACTCAGAAAGTACTTGTTGATGTATTATTCCACCCCTCACAGCACTACCGGAAAAACTCCTTCCGAGCTGTTGTACGGTCGAACGATCCGTACGAAACTTCCATCGCTGCGAGATACGTCGGCTTCTGTCGTCCCTACAGACTACAGAGATCGAGATCAAAAATGAAGGAAGATGGTAAGGAGAAAGAAGATCTGCGGCGAAAAGCAAAACCATCATCGCTAGCTGCTGGAGACCAGGTCCTGATGAAGAATTTACTACCGGGGAACAAACTTACTACGAACTTCAATCCGAGTCCAATGGTCGTGCTGAACAAACAAGGTCCTCGAGTTACGGTGCAGGATGCGACAACTGGCAGAGTTTACGATCGGAACTCCAGTCATCTTAAGAAGCTACCAGCCGACGAAAGGTCATCAGCGGTACCTCGAGGCGAGGTGGTTACGATCGATCCAGAGTTGGAGGTGGATCGAGATGTAGAGGAGCTGGATTTGGCAGATATGCAGCAGCCGGCAGAGAGATCCGGAGAACGAGGAACCAACACAGCAACTCCGAAACCAACGCCCACGAAAGTTGCCGAATAGGTTCAAGGACTGTGTTTTTGATTATTAATTTGGGAGGTGCTCTTTCTATTATTAGTTGTTAAAAAGGGGGAGATGTGGTAACGTGCTCTAATGCTAATGCTTCTGTACTGCTAGTGTATACGGGACTGATTGACGGGTTCAACGAGAGAGAGAATAAAGGCTCATTCTGTGAGAGTAACCAAGCGAGCTAGACGTGTTCGATTTTCATTATCACAGTCACAATCTTGGGCTGGGTTGCTATCTAGCCTCAACAAAATTACCGAGTGACCGTCAATCTGGTCCGTTAGTACCGTCACGAGTTGATCCGGTTGCTGATTTGGTGGGCTCATGAAAATATAAAATTTGGATTGACCTTTTGAAACCCGAACTCGTCGTAATCAGCCTTTTTAGGCTGTACTTCATGGAATTATACATCAAATTCACGCCCATAAAGCGATTCCTGGCAGAACTTTGAGGTCGGTTCCTTGATCCTTTTTGGTTGCGGCGCTAGTCTTCGCAACTCCACTTGCGAAATTTCAGTTTGGTGCCGTGGCGAAATTTTGTTTTGGTTTTGAATGTGACATTTGAGATACACTCAGAAAAGAAACAACCCAAAATTGCTTCGCGAGATGAAACACACTCGCGCTGTTATTTCGATTTATTTCTGAAATCACAATAGTCTTTTGTTTGACAGGTTGACAGGACTATATAAACAGTAGTGTGGTTCATGGCCCCTTGGAAATGCAAAAATGTCAGCTAGACCGTTGCATTGTTGATAAAATCATTGGTCTATGTCTACAGAAGCTCCCCTGAAATTTTCAGCCAATTTGGTTCAGGATTCATTGAAGCTCTTTAGCATTTAAGTTTGTATGCGATTTTCATAGAGAATCTTCACCTTTTTACATTTTCAGACCGCAAAAATCATCTACTGAACCAAAATGTCTGAAACCTAAGATATATATCAATTATAATATGGGAACAATTTTCTAGAACACCCCAAGTTGATCTAAGCCGAACTGACTTAGTTATAAGTGGATTAAGTGAAGTTGTCGATGTTGTATTTTCCAAAGGGCCTCTTTCGCCAAATTTTCACCTGATGGCTCACTTTGATCGATGGCAAATCGTTTGACAACTTGTTTTGTTGTTGATGTCAGAAAAAATCGGAATGAGGGTTTCAACGTCTGTGGAACGATTTAATAAGCTTTCTTCCGTCTTTTTCAGGTTCCAGCTGGATATGAGCGTTTGGCCAGCATCGAGCAACAGTTGAACTCGATCTGTGAAACACGACAGATTCAAGGATATTTGATCAGCAGCTTAAACGGGCCTTCTTTAGTGAGGAAGGTGGTGTGTTTCGTGGTGGTTTGTTGAGGTGCTGACGTATTGTCACAAGCTCAATCGATGTTCGCGCTCCGGCAAAGTACGGACCGCTAGAGGAGCTTCAATTTCACGCTTCCGCTTCCACCCACTGGGTGGGGGAAAAGCGGGGCGAGGTCGTTTGGCTGATTAGTTGCTTATAGTTGCGCCTGCAATCTACGTCACCGGAGCAGTATTTCTTCTGCATTCTTTCGTGCCGGATGTACTTAGGGACGGCCAGCAGGCGTTACTAACTTTGCATATTCCCTCCTTGTCAAATCGACAGACCAATCTTCTGCTGACCCGGACATGTCGGAAAGGGTGCCTCCTTTACGATGATGGCTAGTCGACTGAGGATTGTCATCCTTGACGGCTATGGGCCGGAGAAGCGCCAACAATGGGGATGACATTATGAGACGTGGACACATGGCGGGACGGGACTCATACTGCTTAGGCTGACCAATCCGGGTGCACGCACGCTAACATAATCGCCTGGTCCCGCACTTCCATGTGAAGTCGACCTGCACCTGCACTATAACGTGCGTGAACTGTCCACTCGGACCGCGCCTTTCACCAAGATGCCTTTTGATAAATAAAAAAAATAATTTTGATAGTCAGGTGGCAGTTTTATGTGCACATACGGAATCGACGTAACACCTTATAATGGTGCCCTCTTAAACCTTGCGGTTTCGTCAACGGAACCACAGGCGTGTATCGTTCTTTTTGCGACAAGACTCCGCCTCCCGGGTCTCCTTAGTGTGAAGGTATGGCACGGGGAGAGGGCACCGAATTCCTATTTTTACACTTAGAATTTGTGCACATAACTTAGAAACATTTTCGTCCGTGCGCGCTCCTCGGTCAACTTTGACGCTCTGCATGACAGAGATTGACTAGAATATTAAGATGTGTGGGTCATCAAGATCCCTAGTACCATGAGCAGACGAGTCGTACAATTGTCCCTACCTCGACATCAACTCCCTCGATCGTGGACAGTTCACGCACGTTATAGTGCAGGTGCAGGTCGACTTCACATGGAAGTGCGGGACCAGGCGATTATGTTAGCGTGCGTGCACCCGGATTGGTCAGCCTAAGCAGTATGAGTCCCGTCCCGCCATGTGTCCACGTCTCATAATGTCATCCCCATTGTTGGCGCTTCTCCGGCCCATAGCCGTCAAGGATGACAATCCTCAGTCGACTAGCCATCATCGTAAAGGAGGCACCCTCTCCGACATGTCCGGGTCAGCAGAAGATTGGTCTGTCGATTTGACAAGGAGGGAATATGCAAAGTTAGTAACGCCTGCTGGCCGTCCCTAAGTACATCCGGCACGAAAGAATGCAGAAGAAATACTGCTCCGGTGACGTAGATTGCAGGCGCAACTATAAGCAACTAATCAGCCAAACGACCTCGCCCCGCTTTTCCCCCACCCAGTGGGTGGAAGCGGAAGCGTGAAATTGAAGCTCCTCTAGCGGTCCGTACTTTGCCGGAGCGCGAACATCGATTGAGCTTGTGACAATACGTCAGCACCTCAACAAACCACCACGAAACACACCACCTTCTTCACTAAAGAAGGCCCGTTTAAGCTGCTGATCAAATATCCTTGAATCTGTCGTGTTTCACAGATCGAGTTCAACTGTTGCTCGATGCTGGCCAAACGCTCATATCCAGCTGGAACCTGAAAAAGACGGAAGAAAGCTTATTAAATCGTTCCACAGACGTTGAAACCCTCATTCCGATTTTTTCTGACATCAACAACAAAACAAGTTGTCAAACGATTTGCCATCGATCAAAGTGAGCCATCAGGTGAAAATTTGGCGAAAGAGGCCCTTTGGAAAATACAACATCGACAACTTCACTTAATCCACTTATAACTAAGTCAGTTCGGCTTAGATCAACTTGGGGTGTTCTAGAAAATTGTTCCCCATATTATAATTGATATATATCTTAGGTTTCAGACATTTTGGTTCAGTAGATGATTTTTGCGGTCAGAAAATGTAAAAAGGTGAAGATTCTCTATGAAAATCGCATACAAACTTAAATGCTAAAGAGCTTCAATGAATCCTGAACCAAATTGGCTGAAAATTTCAGGGGAGCTTCTGTAGACATAGACCAATGATTTTATCAACAATGCAACGGTCTAGCTGACATTTTTGCATTTCCAAGGGGCCATGAACCACACTAATAAACAGGCAATGCTGATGGCAGAGATTTTTCAGAATTCTGCTAGAACGGTGGAACATTTCTGCTAGAATGCTCTAAGAATATCCAGCTCTCTAAGAATTTTGCTAGAATCCTGCTAGAACGTCGAGACTGGGATGATGCATTTTGAAATGTTACCGTCGAAATGCTTGGTGTTGGAGACTTGATGCCGTGCTATGGGTTGATGTTTTCTTTGGTCGAATCATGCAGCTTTGCCGTCACGCCTAAATATGTGGTGGCATCCGGGCGCAGTTTCAGTAGTATTCGTGCTGGAATGTGCATCTGGTGCTAATTAATCATAGAGTTATCTAAGCCCGAGCTCACGCACACTAGCACATCATTTGTTTTGCTTTCCGGTACAAAATTTAACCTCAATCTATTTCGTGTACGTACACGCAATACATGCGAACGTAGATAACTCTATTGATTTATAAGCCAAACAGACAGATTCATCAAAAGTTACCGGTCACTCCGGCCTAGACCTATTTAAATGTGTTTACAAAATCGCAACAGCATGATCAATGAAGAACCGTATCAAATTGTTAATTGAATCAGATTCAGTTTTCGGTAGATTGTGGTTCCCACAGGAGAATCCATAAGTGAACATCGGCAATTGCCGTTTGCGTTGGATACCAAACCTTCTCAAGGAATGCCAACCTCCATCCTTCGAGACATCTGTCCAGCAGAAGTGATTGTTCCAAGGATTGTTCTTTTCTTTTATATTTTGCAGTTACACCGCAATTCAACAGCAACAGCATAAACATATTTTTTGTCAGGTAAACTACCAAATCTTAACTGCGACCGAAAGCCCTTCATTTTTTCAACAACCAGCAGAAAAATCTTACCAAGTTCCGTCAATGTTGCACTTTTTAACCAGATTTGAAATGGAGGCTGAACGAAAATCTGTGTAACTTTTTACACAGAACTGTGATATTAAACTACACAGTTTTGACAGAACATGTTCAACAATCTGTGTATTTTTTTTTACAAAGATCTGTGTTATCTGGATTTTGCGTAAATAGAAAAAAATCCCTTATCACCCAGCACCCTTATCAAAAATCATGATTTTTTTAGTTCCAAATCCCACTTTTCATACGATTTTTTGAGTTCAGGTACACTCAGCCAAAATACCCTTTACCAGCCATAAGGATACACACAAAAAAAATATTACGGTAATGACAAAAGTAACTCACTTTTGAATTAAAAAGTTGTTAAAATTTGCTACATTGTTTTGAAAATGAAAACTTTTACTGCTACAGTTTTTGAAAATCTCATTGCTCACTGATTTAAAAGTTTTTACTTTTAATTCGACTGTAAAATTTCTTTCATTTTGACGTTCTCGTGTAACCGTGTACGCCTAAGTCGCAAATGTAAACAAACACTTTGGTGGGTCCGGTGGTGCTGGTGAGTCTAGGACGTAAAGCAAAGCCGACCGCGGCAGCAGCCAGGACTCGGACGCGGAAACCTTCGTGAGCCAAACAGCAGCAGCGGAACGCCTTCGAAGGAGGGTGGTGCAGGAGCGGGACGAGGTCGAGTGCTCGAAAAGGACAAGGCCGGCTTCCTGCAGGAACTGCAGCTGTTCCACGGCCGGAATGCGTAAGAAGGAAGCTTGGGTGTTTTGTGGGGTTTTTGATTGATTTTGTTTGTTTTTGTAGGATGAGAGGTAGGAATGTGGATTCGCACCGGTTGTATTGGGTGGTGGTGGCCCGGGATTGGTGGTTGAAGGTCAATTCGCGTGAGGACTGGGGCGAGATCATCGAGGAGATGGCGCTGCCAAGCGTTGCATGAACAACGAGATTGCGTTGAAGAAGATTAACTTCCGGTTTTTGGACAAGTACGCGAAAGTTTATTTTCACGATGGGCCTCCGACGAAGAGGAGGACGACGAAAAGCTACATAATCGGAAGTGGTCAGCGCAGATGTTGCACTCGGTGCCGGCGGTTTACAGCACCGGTGAGTATTGAGAATGTGTGCAGTGGCTAGCCAACTTCACTTACTTTCCATCTCTTTTAGCAACTTCCCGCCCACAAACACTCACGTCTCGACGGCGCAGCTTCAGCCGAATGAATCTGGACAGTGAGCCAAAAAAAATCTGTGTCATTCTCGAAGCTGCTCAAAATCGAACTCCGTTCCGAGGGCCTCATCAACTCTATGTTCCGGATGCGCTTCCAGGATCGGGAACTCCCCGTTCAGGCACTTTACTTTCCAGCCGGGAAACGTCGACCACCCTTCCCGAATCAATGGCCAACTCCTCCAAGACTGTCCTGATTGAGGCCGGAAACGTGACCATCGTGTTACACTGCTGTCGCGCGTCGAAGCCTCCATCCGGAACCGTCCAGCCTGGGGTATTCGGAAGTGACCGGTGGCGTACCGTATGAAGCAGAAGCTAGAGGAGAATCGTTAAATACAAAAAAAGTGTTTTTCTAACATACTGTTTAATTTTTTTTTAAATAAATGTAAAAAACCAAGCACATTTTTCTGAAATTATCCCTGTAGTGCTAAATGTTGTGTATTCTTGCCATAAAAGGTTTCTTTTCCAATTAAAAGTAAAATATTTTTACCAATACAACGATTTTGTTCCATAAATGCATGGTAGTATCAAAAACTTTCCAACTTTTAAATTGAAAAGTTTGAACTTTCTACGAATATTCACCAACGCGAACTTTTAATCCAACGAACGATCTTTTTAAATTTAGAGTAATTTTTCTTTGTGTGTACCATATAAAAATTTTCCATACAAAAACCATATAAATTTCATAGGAGTACTGAATGGATCATTTTTCCATAAGCAAACCTTATGAATTTATATGTGTTACGTTCATAAAAAAAATTTTGTGAAGCTAGCAGGTTTTTGTTTTTATATGGCAATCTTATGAATAGGATTTTCTCTCTCTTGAAATTATGACTGTATCGGTTTGACTAATGTTTGAAAGTTTATTTCTGATGATTTACAAAAAACAATATATCATGATAGCTGGTCGTATTGTAGAGCGACGATTTTTGTTGCCCAATGGGCATTGGGTTAAGTTCACTGCGACCACCTGAGAAGGCTATCTTTTGTGATGTACCCTGGTTACTGTCCATACTACAGATTACTCGTATCCATTGGATCGGAAGACGAGGGGTTATTTTGCAGACATGGTTTATCCCAATCCGGCGCAATACAGTCGATGAACTGTATGACCTTCTTGGGATGGGTGTGGTGCCATACATCGTACGGCGTAAGAAGGTGCGATCCAAGGAACCGCAGCCTTCGAGACACAAGTGCTCCGCAGAAGCAGAGTAAATGTGCCGAGCTTTCCAGCTCAGTTAAACAAAAACGACAGAGGTTGTTAGGCCACCTGCCGATTTTGTGCAGGTGATATCTGGCAGGACAATGTCCTGTTAGAAGCCCTGCGAGTATTCGTAGTTCCCTACGGTTTAAGCCAAGAAGTTTCCTGGCAATTGAAGGACTTGGAGTGATAAAAGTTTTAGCTTGTCTCAATCCTCGCATCTCGCCCCAGATTGAAGCGATTTGCAATTGTCCCCAATTAGTTATTTCTTGCTTCACGGCACATTTTGAGATTCCAAGGAACGGCTCGGGACCCACGAAGATGTTTGATGAGCCTTGTCTGGCAAGTTCATCAGCCATTTCGTTGCCTTCAATGCCGCAGTGCCCTGGGACCCAAAACAGCATCACTCTGTTATGCCGAGAAGCAAGTTCCCTTAGGGAAGCGACGCACTCCCAAACAAGTTTGGATTCGCATTTAGAGGATTTTAATGCCAATAGTGCAGCTTGGCTATCCGAGAAAATACCGATTTTTGCGTGTCTATAATTTCTCATAATACACGTCCTCGCACAGTTGTGTATGGCATACACTTCTGCTTGAAAAACGGTAGGCCACTTTCCCATAGATATGGTTTCCCTGGTTCGAGGACCGAAGACTCCAGCTCCAGTAGAAGTGCCCATTTTTGAACCATCCGTAAAGAAACGAATAGTTCCTTCTGGAAGTGTAGGTCCTCCATTACTCCACATTTGGCGATTTGTTTCAATCACCTCATATGGAATGTCCATGTTGGGCCTCACCTCCATGCAGTCCGAGACTGAAGTTGCAAGGGGAAATGTCAAAAGCCTTCACGATCCGCGAGTGACCCGTTCCATCTCCTTTCACCCAGTTGTTACACCGTTGTAGTCGTAGAGCGCCAAGCGCTGCCTCCTGCTTCACATGTAAATGTAAAGGCAGAATGCATAGCATGGCTTCCATGGCCGCGGTAGGGGTTGTTTTCATTGCACTCGTTACAGAGAGACATGCCAGGTGTTTGGAGCTTGGTCAGCTTCGACTGACATGTCTTCTGTTCAGTCTTCGGCCACCAAACGGTCGACGCATAGGTTACCCTAGGTCGAGCGATGGTGGTGTAA
This sequence comes from Culex quinquefasciatus, assembly GCF_015732765.1. Lineage (NCBI taxonomy): Eukaryota > Metazoa > Arthropoda > Insecta > Diptera > Culicidae > Culex > Culex quinquefasciatus. The sequence continues at coordinate 85,964,123 of NC_051863.1, read as the reverse complement.
GACCAGAATGCAAGTTTCGGTTTAAGGCCCCAGGTTTTGCCGAGCATTTTGTTGCACGCCCAGATAGCAGTAGTTGCCTTCTTTACCGCATAGTCCAGATGTGCATTCCAGTTCAGCTTTTTGTCAAGGATTACTCCTAAATATTTGACCTCAAACTGAAGGTCATTTGGGTTCCTTTCAAGGTAGGCGGCCTAAGGTCGTGTTTCCTCCTATTAGTAAACGGGATTATCACGGTTTTGTTGGGGTTTATTGTCAGCCCTTCCTGCTCACACCACGACATGGTGTAGTTTAGAGCTGACTGTAGACGGTCCGATAACGTTCCGTCGTACTTCCCCCGGATGATTAAGACTACGTCGTCAGCATATCCAATGACTTCGTAGCCGAGTAGTGTAAGTTTTCTTAGAAGACTATCTACCACCAGCAGCCAAAGCAAAGGAGAGAGTACTCCCCTTGCGGACAGCCTTTGGCTGCTGTTATTGTGATAGATGTGTCTCCTAGCGATGCTGAAATCTCTCTGCTCGTAAGCATAGCATGAATCCAGCTCGCAGTTGTTCCATCGACGTTCCTCGACCGGAGCGCTTCATTGATGGCTGTGTACGAAGTGTTATCGAAGGCACCCTGAATATCAAGAAAAGCACAAAGTGCAGATTCTTTATATTTCAGTGCGTTCTCGATACGTGACACTAGCGTGTGTAGGGCAGTTTCGGTCGATTTGCCCGCTTGGTATGCATATTGGTGTTTATGCAAAGGGAAGTCCTTCAAGAACTCCGCCCGGATGTGGTTATCCGTGATTTTCTCCATAAGCTTGAGCAGCGTCACTGTCAGACTTATGGGTCTAAAGGCTTTTGGCATCGTGGGGTCACTTCTGCCGGCCTTAGGTATGAAGATCACCTTAACTTTACGCCAGCTTCGAGAGATGTAGCCCAGGGTGAAGCTGGCTCGAAGTAAGTTGATCAACTCAGCCATTATGGTGTCGGCTGCTTTTTGGAGAAAGATTGGAAGGATGCCGTCGGGTCCTGCAGCCTTCAGTGGTTCAAATGTGCCGAGGGCCCATCTGATTGAAGACTGGTTGAACATTCGACGGGCTAGGTGGACTGACTCTCTTGATGGTTGACACCATACGCCATCTGCAGTCCGGGTACTAGCTGCATCCTCCTCTCTTTCAGTTGATTCTGGAAAGTGCGTACTCATGAGTACTTGCAGTGTTTCCTTGTTTGTGACAGTGAGAGTGTCTTGCTCGTCTCTCACCTGTCCTAGACCGTTGGAATGGTCTTTTGACAACGCCTTTGGAGTCGGGTTGCTTCAGACATCCCAGTCAAATCAATCCGAATTCTGAAACGGAATCTAATTAGAATCGTATACAAATTCCGTTTCAAACGCAACAACCGGTTCGAACACGGAACCGGTTGTTGCGTTTGAAACTGAATTTGTATACGATTCTAATTAGATTCCGTTTTAGAATTCGGATTGAGTTAACTGGGATCGAGCTTATGTCCTCACAGAAATTAGCCAGGCTAGTTTTTTTGGCTCTCCTCAACTCCGCGTTATACTTCGTTAGGGCTGATTTGTAGGCATCCCATTCGGAAGTGAGCTTAGCTCTGTTGAAAAGCCTTCTAGCCTCCTTGCGGAGACTGCTCAGGCTTTCGCTCCACCACGGTACGTCCCGACAGATTTCCCTCACCTTCTTAGGGCAGCTTGCCTGGTAGGCTGCCGTGATCCTGCGTTGAAGAGTATTCGCTGCAGTATCCAATTCTTCGGGGGTTCGCTCCTTCACGAATCGTCTTGTTTGGACCGGCAAAGGTGAGCGACGATGGGCTTGCAGATTCGAGATTGTGTGGAGCGTCTCGCGATGGCCGAACCGTTTCTGGAAGAAGTTGCAAGCGTGAACCTTGACCTATCCAGGTTTTAAAGCGAAGATGGCGTTCGAATATTGAACGTCCGAAATGTCAAAATCGCGCAGTAGCACCAACATTAGAAAAAAAATGCGGCTGTCATGCCATGGCACACTTTTTTTTCGTAATGTTGGTACGAGTGGAGAATGTAAGGGTTCTTGACACGGGGTTGGGCACTCTTTCATACGTAGCGCATATGGAGCGCATTTCGTATATATCGTAAATATTGGTAAATATCTCGGTAAATATGGATGCACGCGTGGATGTACGGATCAGCAAAAGTCAATGTGAGATTTATTTCAGTGTTGTTAAAGTGACGTTTCTCCACAAACATTTCGAGCGCGTTTTGTCACCTTTGCACAAATGCCTTCAAAGCTTAAAATCGCCAACTTGTGTTTCAAGCGTTTTAAGTTGAGGCTTGCTTTTTAGATATTTTCAACGAAACAACTAGAAACGACAATTTTTCTCGAAAAAAAAAACCCGTTAACTAGCGTGTGAGTTTCAGACTGATAGCAGGCGTATAAAGTGACCAGCGCTCAGAGCAAGACAGCTTCCAACCACCCAAATAAACCTGCGGACAAGTATCTGGACAACTTCCGGATCGTCGAGGCAGCGGGCTGAATTGGACCAGTCGACGAGTTGCGGAACTAGCAGGCTAATTCCAGGTACCTTCCGGATTATTGCACGAAATCAGTAGCCAGGACTTTGGACAACATCCAGATCTTTTGGCCGACGAGTTGAACCAGAAACTCGGGAAAACTTCCGGATCGCTGTGCCAGCGGTCTGAGCTGGGCGCCTTATGGACAGTGGCTGGAGCTCGACCAGAAGACGAGTTGCGGAAACAGCGTTGCGGCCAAATCTCTGGGCAACTTCCGGATCGTTGATACAGCGGCCTGAACCGGACCAGCCGATGAGTTCCGGAGCATCCAACGAAACCAGCAGCCAGTGCTCTGGATGACATCCGGATCGTTTTTGTAAGGCTGACGAGTTGCAAAACCAGCGAGGGTATCAAGGAACCAGCGGTCAGAGCTGGGTAGCTTTTGGACCAGCCAATGAAATCAACGGGCAAGGCTCTGAATGACTCCGGATCGCCTAGGCAGTGGATTTTGCTGGACCAGACGACGAATCACGGTACTTCGTAAATTAAAACGTTAAATTATTTTTAAATATTTATTTACTAAAACTTCAACAGGTGCGACTTAAAACAGTGATCGGGCTGGTTTCTCCCGATATCAGACTGAACAGACGGATGCTATCTGCAATGAACTGGCTGGGGGATTTCACCGATGAGGACATCGAAGAGCTACCAAAATCAGTTTGCGAAATGGGACTGAAAGCCGAACCAGACGAGCGACGTAGGTTTATGGGAGATTACTGGACTGATCCGCACCGTACCGCATTCGGAAAATCGTTTGAGATGCATGTTACAACGTTTCGTGCGGAACGGAGTCAGGTGAATCGGGTTCTGATAGTAACAGCTTAATCCCGTAGGAATGGACATGGCCAAAAACTTTTTGAACTCAATGAGACTCTTTTCTAATTAATAAACGCAAAGGTTGTCCAACAACGTCACATGTTTATTGCCCACAAATGTACATAACTTCTTCTTCGCTCAATCTTTTTCTTCTTATTCTCAATCTCTTCCTTTTTGATCCATGTTGGTCTTCGGCCTTTTTTTCACACTTCTTCAATCACACTTTTCTTCTTCTCCATATCTGCACCTGCAACGCAACCTCCTCAACTGCACACGCACCGCGGCTTCCGGATCTATTCCGGCCATTATGCGCCGTCGTTCAGCGGCCTCCAGCCGCCCGCATTCCACCGATCTTGGCGATGTTGTTGCACCTCGGCCCAGGAAGAAACAATCTCCCAAATCCCAAGCATATTGATCCGGGACAGCTACACCAACTCGACACCAGAAAGCGCAATCACAACCTTCCGGCCGTTTCAGCACAGATAACGATGACAACCATTAACATTTGCTGCGTTTCGGTGACGATCGAATCAAAACCTCTTCGTAATCGATTTTCAAATAGACAAATTTCAGGCGCTCGACTTGGCACGACACTTTGAATCGACGCACAAAAACGTTACTTAATCCACCCTTAGGTGGTTAGCGCCTTCCTCACATTTAAAGGGTGCTATCCAAAATGCAAAAAGTGCGTAAATAACACTTAAGTGCTTATAACTTTTGATAGGGTTGTCAGATCTTCAATGTTTTGGACGCGTTAGAAAGGTCTTTTGAATACCCATCCTACGATAGATCGCATGAGAGATCCGGACAGCATTTTCATCAAAATATCTGAGATCCGGCCTCGAAAAAGTGCGTAAATAACACTTAAGTGCTTATAACTTTTGATATGTTTGTCAGATCTTCATTGTTTTGGACGCATTGGAAAGCTCTTTTGAATACCTATCCAACGATAGGTCGCATTAGAAATCCGGACAACATTTTCATCAACATATCTGAGATCCGGCCTCCAAAAAGCGTATAAATAACACTTAAGTGCTTATAACTTTTGATAGATTTGTCAGATCTTCAATGTCTTGGACGCGTTGGAAAGGTCTTTTAAATACCATTCTGAAAATGTATAGCATGATGGGTTTTCTTACAAAAACCACCTTTTTACAATCTTCCGGACTTTTGCTAAAATCGTTTTTTAGCATAACTTTTGGAGTACTTAACTAAACTGCATAATTTTTAATAGCGACTTATGGGACCTCAAGACGGATCGAATGACGCCAAAACGGACAAAATCGGTTCAGCCAATGTCGAGATAATCGAGTGACAATTTTATTATCAACATCCCACCACACACACAGACATTTGCTCAGAATTTGATTCTGAGTCGATAGGTATACATGAAGGTGGGTCTAGGAGGTCTAATTGAGAAGTTCATTTTTCGAGTGATTTTATAGCCTTTCCTCAGTAACGTGAGGAAGGCAAAAACTGACCTTTTTCTTTAATTTGGATATGCAACTTGTTGGTAAACAAAACAGCTCGAAAAGTGCGCGCTTCTGCGATGACAGTTACAACACTGATATAAAACGTATAATGAAATCTTACATGGACGACATGGACGTAAATATGGATGCGCATACGGATCAACATATGTCATATATAGAATATATTTTAAGTGACCTCGTGACCTCGTGAGTCAGGTACGATCTCGGGTACGATTATACCTAAAAATTAGGAATTTATACCTAATGTCCGTTTTGCGTGTGAGTGAGTGAGTCCGGGTACTTAGCCGAATGGTTAAGCGATCTGCCTTTCAAGCAGACGATCAGGGATCGAATCCCGCCCGGTCTCCTCGCCACCGATTTTTCGGTGGCAACTTGAACCCCCTGCTCCCTCTGGGAGCACTAGATACACGGTAATTAATTACCACACACACACACACACATGCCGCTCCCCCCACTACAACAACTAGCGGTGGGTGAGTGGGGAATGGACGGGAAGATGACCAACCAACCACACCGCAACGCGTGAAGAAAGGAAGGAAGGAAGACTCTTCCAACAAGACCCCCATGAGATCATCAACATCCATCAAGACGAAGAACAATAGATCTCGGATCTATAAATAGACGCACGGCTCCGTGATGGCAAGGCCGATTGAGCCAGTTAGGGTATAGGTTAAGATAGAGGACAAAGAATAAAAAAAAAAAAAATAAAAAAAAAATCTAACAGTGAAGGATCACACTCTACCGAACTGCTCTAATTTAACTTCCCTTAGTTCGACCGAATGCTTTTCTAATTATTTCAAATTTTGATTACGTTTGGTCTAATTGCCCTTCAATGCTGTCTACTAGATTTTTTTTTATTACTCTGAGAATTTTCCCTGTTTTTGTTTTTTTTTAGCACCAGCAAAATTATGCAGTGTGGAAAAGCTCAAAAAGTAGTTCTCAGCATCGATTTACCAGTCTGTTTGACCTTGACAATCTATACAGTTGTCGTTTTTATCATCAAATGGTCTTGAAACTGTTTTATTTAAGATAGTAATTTCACTTTAAACATGATTTGAATCAAACAGTAGTTTTTCAAAACCGCAGTCGACACTGAGGGAATCATTATAGTTTTCGAACCTTCCGCATACCAGTTTAACAAAAACTCTATCATGCCTGTACGGGAATCGAACATTCGATATTTGAATTTGCAATTTATTCAATTTGTTTTAGTGTTTGATTATTCTTTTAACGAATTTTGGATCCTATAATTAAGCCCTATTGTTGATACTACTGTTCACAACGACAAAGCCTACTTTTACCAGTACTTTGTACGTCCACCAAAGGTTCAAAATGGATCCCCAAAACATTTTTGAAAACATAACATCGCGGCCCCTCTTGACAGCTTGCTCCAAGAGGACCATAGTCTATCCATGGTAAAATGTTGTCTTATCAATTCCCCTTTTTTCACTAAGATCAAACAAAGCGATCAAAAATGGTTTTCAAGTGTCTTTTTTTACCGTTGAACACAAAAAAATACTCAAGGTTTGAGGACCCTATTATGTATTTCTGGCCTCTAACTACGTGCCAACATTCCTAGTATTTTCAGAAATCTTTTTTTTTTTTGTGCAGCAGTCTGTTTCCCTCAACTTTGTCTTCAGACTATTTTTCTTTACTTTATGTGTTTTGAGAAATCAACCCTCTGATGTTCTCAATCTAATCGTCTAAATAACGTGGATTTAAGAACTTCCCATTACTATTTTGTTTTAGATTGTTTTTTTTTTTTTTTTTTGAAAAACGAGATCAAAGCATACTCAGAGCGCCTTTCTTCAGGCAATCTTATTCGCTAGAAAAGATTTTTTTCAACCTTGCTCCCTGGTGAATCTTTTCTAAAATTCAATTGAGACAAGTCTCCTTTGAGACTTGTAGATTGTCTCCATTTAGATTATTTTCTAAAGTCTCCTTTGAGACTGATTCTTTGTCTCCATTGAAACTCTTTTTTTAAAATCTTCTTTGAGACTGGTTCCTTCTCTTCCTTGAGACACTTTTTTAAAGTCTCCTTTGAGACTGATCCTTGTCTTCCTTGAGACACTTTTTAAAGTCTCCTTTGAGACTGATCCTTGTCTTCCTTGAGACACTTTTTTAAAGTCTCCTTTGAGACTGATCCTTGTCTTCCTTGAGACACTTTTTTAAAGTCTCCTTTGAGACTGATCCTTGTCTTCTTTGAGACACTTTTTTAAAGTCTCCTTTGAGACTGATCCTTGTCTTCTTTGAGACACTTTTTTAAAGTCTCTTTTGAGACTGATCCTTGCCTTCCTTAAGACACTTTTTTAAAGTCTCCTTTGAGACTGATCCTTGTCTTCCTTGAGACACTTTTTAAAGTCTCCTTTGAGACTGATCCTTCAGTCCTTCTGTGGTTTTTGAATCTTTCGTGACCACCAAGTTCCAATCACCCTTGAAGTGTTTACGGGACTCCGTTCAAACATTATGATTTTCGTATCATGCAAACGGAAAACTTCTTCTTTCCCTGTATTTGTTTACAAGAAGAGCAAACTAATTCCGTGTCATCTACGAATTCTCATCAAAAAGATCCCATAGATCTCCATTTTCCAGACGCTCTTTTCATTTGGAATAATTACGCAAACTACCCGTACCAAGGGCAACGAATTACCACTTACAACACTCACAACAGTCCAAGGAATCGTCAAAAACCACTGAGAATGCAGCTGTATCCATTTCGGGCTTCCCTTCACCCGTCTTCGGCTTTTCTTCTGCTTGGAACCGTTCTTTTATCACACTTAACTTTTCAATCCGGATTCCAAGCCTTGGGTATAGGCGGAGGACAACGGAGCCTTGCCCCTTCACCCAACGAAAAACCATGTTTGGTCACTTTTTCCACATTTTTCTCTACTTTTTCCTTTAAACAAAAAAATCACAAATCACTCAGAATCAATTTTTCCTCGTCGCCATTGTGGTGTTCTAATCAACACTCTCCACGCTACTCCAGATCAGATTGACTCTGTTGATGTTTACTTCCCTAAACCCTGTCCTCAACCTCACATGACAGCTTACCGCTCTTCGCTCAGGGCTGTACTCAATCACTCCCACTGACATTGGTGTCAGGGCCGTACTCAGGTACCACAAATATTTTAATATTTTAATATTTTAATATTTTAATATTTCAATATTTCAATATTTTAATATATATACACACACACACACACATACACACACACACACACACACACACACACACACACACACACACACACACACACGCGCGAACACTTTCACAAACGCATACATATACACACCCGCAACGTCCAACCTAATCACAAAAAGATAAAAATTGGTTCGTCAAACTCAAACTCGATACAATTTTTTATTCGCCCAATCGCCACGGTCGCACATTCCCCATGGTTGGGGTCCGTTTATACTTCCCCTTTCCAGCTCTTCCGCAAACATCCGTCCTCCAGAGCACGAGAGGGAAGAGGCGGTTTGTTTAATCTCGCCGGGAGTTTAAGGTTCCGTCCTCCTCTTCCACCAGCACGCAAGCCACACTTCCTTTAATAAGAATGTTCCGGGTTCCGTTCTCCTTGCAGAACCGCAGAACCACTTTTCTTACTGCACAAAACTTACCTTGCCAAAGTTCCAAAGTTTTCAGCAGCACTGCGGAGCACCAACTTACAGCCACGAAATTATTTTGTTTCGACTTGTCAAAACGTGAATCACAATTCTTGAACAAAAAAAAAATACTAAAATTTAGGAATTTTTAAGAAGTACTTCAGTGTTCTAAAAAAATCCTAAATTTTAGGAAGAAAAAAAATACTAATTTTTAGGTATAATTTGACAAGCTATAACATAAGTTCAAAAAAAACTAAAAATTAGGAATTTATACCTAATGTCCGTTTTGCGTGCACCCCAAATAATCAAACACACGGATAGTTCTAGCAGTTTCAGGTTTACAGTGTAAGCGCTCTGCATCTAATTTGCTGCTGCTTGTCAAATATTAAAAATTGTTCAAAATTTTTCATATTCAGTGGCCATCCGCCATAAATAAAAAAATATTAAAGGTGACAAGGCTTACAATCGAATATGAGCAATTGAAATATATCTTGTTATCCAAGTTGGTAAGACATTTTTTCTTTGAAACTCTTAGGGATTTCGAGTTTAATGAAAAATCTTGATATTATGAGAAAAGTTTATTCCTTGAACATAAATAAAATGATTCAGGTTACTTATATTTGGTACTTTTTTTCGTAATTTCCGATAGAAAAGGCAAGGTAATACATCAAGTTATAAAGTATTATGATTTAAAAACAATGTTGGGCATACAATTAAGAATGGTATCATTCCGTTGTGAAAAGATTTGTATGTTACATGGCTTTACCAAATTTGGCGAAAGATATGCAAGAAAAAGCCACCAGTAGTTATGATCAAACGCTTTGAGTGGAATGACGAATGCAAACTAAATTTATTCACAATCACATTGAACTACGATAAGTAAGTAAAGATGAATGCGAACAAACTTTAATTGGCAACTCTAGGAGTTTTAAGCTATTGTGTTACATGTTTATAGGACCTATTTAATAAATAAAAACTATAGAATTGTAATCTGAAACCCTGTTCTTTCTTTTCAGATAAATTCCGTAATTAATAGTTTAACATTAAAGCAACAATGAGTTCTGAGCCAGTTACCAACAATCGCGCCAAAAGAAGCGATCGTGACTTTATATTTGGGAAAGTGATTGGTGAAGGCAGCTTCAGCGTCGTATATTTGGCGAAAGATATTCATACTTCCAAGGAGTGCGCAAGTATGTGCCTGAGTCCAAACGTTAAAACACAAGCAGTTGCATAAGTGTTTTGTTTGATAATTAATTTCTAATATTTCATAATTTTCAATTGAAATACTTAGCACGCAGATAACTAGGATGATTTGGAAAAATTATAGTAACAAATCATTAAAGCGTTAAATGCAAGTTATGATTCTTATATTCGGCATTTATGCAACTGGTTGATGTTGTAAATACATGTACTAACCACTTCATGTATTGTTCTGATTATAGTAAAAGTATGCGAAAAGCAACAAATCGTACGCGAAAAAAAGCAAGACTATGTAAAACGTGAACGTGAAGCTCTCAATAGATTGAGTGGCATTTCTGGTTTTCTTAATTTATACTGTACTTTTCAAGATCCACGGAACCTTTACTTTGTAATGACTTATGCAAGGAAAGGCACTCTACTTAAGTTGCTAGAAAAAAGCAGAACATTCGATGTAGACTGCGCCAGATTTTACTCAGCTGAGATTCTTCTAGCGATAGAACACATGCATACAAACAACATAATACACAGGGATTTGAAGCCGGAGAATATACTGCTGGATGAGAACCACCACATTTTAATAGCTGATTTTGGATCATCACGTTTAGATGACGTAGAACCGAAATGTGAGAGCAGTGACGAATATTCCGACAAAGATGATACTGAGTCTGATTCAGATGAACTTAAAGCCCACATGAAGCATTCAAAACGTAAACGCGGAAGTTTTGTAGGAACCGCTCAGTACGTTTCACCAGAAATTTTAAAAGGAAGACGCTCCTCAAAGTGTTCGGATTTGTGGTCATATGGATGCATAATCTATCAAATGTTGACGGGTTTTCCGCCATTCCGTGGTCCCAATGATTATTTAATTTTTCAAAAAATTACCAAACTAGAACTATCATTTACAAGCGATTTTGATTACCAAGCAAAAGATCTCGTCAGTAAGCTGCTTTTATTGGATCCAAGAAAAAGAATTGGTGCTGATGATAACTCGCCTTATGCCAGCATTCGGAATCATGATTTCCACAGAGGAATCGAATTTTCAGCAATGAGGACCGGCGATCCACCAGTTCCCAATGAAAATATGAAAGGAACTTCTATCGATGAAATATCACCCACGGACGAACCTTTCAAATTTCCCGATAATGTGAAACCTGGATTGAACGTCGAAAGCTTCGCTGCTATGATGGGTTTATCATCAGATGTTAAAACGGAAAATGTCGTGTCGACTAGTGAAATTGTTGGTAAATAACATAACTGTATTTAAATGACTAACAAATAAAATTGAACTCATAACTGCTTTCAGATTATTCGAATATGAGCAAAGAGGAAAAGCTTTCCAGAATAGAGAAGCAAAATCCGACATTTGGCATCCATTTACTAACGACGAACTCATTATCAAGCGAGGATTTGTAAACAAACGAAAGGGAGCGTTGTATTTACCTAGACGGCGTATGTTGCTTTTACTACGGGGCCGCACCTTATCTACATTGATCCTGTTCAAATGGTCAAGAAAGGAGAAATTCCCTGGAGCAAAGACCTTAAAGTTGAAATAAAAAATTTTAAAACGTTCCATATTCACACGGTGAGTAAACGATGGCAAAACGGAAATAAAGAAAATACTAAAATCTAATCTTCTTTGTAGCCTCTAAGAACATACTATTTGGAAGATCCAGAAGGATATGCGCTCAAATGGAGACAAGCAATAGAAGTTACTTACAATAATTTATATAGCAAATAGATTGTAAAAATAATTATTTAATTAAGGCAATATAAAATAAAAGCTGAATCTAAAGAGTTTTATTTTAGCAGCAGTGCCACAGTGTTCGGAATGGCAAATTTAAGTGGAATAAATTGATAACTCCTTTATTTGACGTCCTAGCCAAATGGTGTCTTCGGAAGAGTTGTTGTACTTGATAAGGGCTATCTTTTGAAGTTATTGACATACAGGGTGACGACCTTCCAGAGTGTCAACTTTGTTGGATGACGTTGTAGGGCTTTGGTGTCTTCGGCAAAGTTGTAGAGGAGAAAATTTCATGAAAGTTTGTGGAAGGCGCCAAATTTGTGAGAGTGTGTATTGTTGTAAATATTCTAATTTGCTATTTCGTTCTATATCGCCGCTCACCACAGTGTCATAAAAACACCGTCTGCGAGAGCCCCCAAAACTAGTTTTGATGGTTCTAACTGTTAAAAGTAAAATTGTTAAAACTCACAAAACCAGGATCAAGTAGCACGTGCAAACGGAGTAGGGTAGAGTAGTCATCAATGAGACACGGGGAACAATGATAAAATGGCTCTCACAAGTCGAAGTTTCAACCAATCAGGCTCATTTTTGGGGGAAAGGTGTGTCTACTGGATACACGTCTGCCATATTAGTGGCTTTGGTTATGGACGCTCCCTTGAAAAGTTATTCATAAATGTTTGATTCTGGGGTGTAAAAGTAAATTATGGACAAAAATTACTTTTTCGCTCGTAGGCTGCCATTTACACCAAAACTAATATATAGGGATTAAGTTGGGCTACAATGTCCTTTCATTAGATTTGGCCAAAATTTAGAATAAACTCAGAATCCAGGGCTGTCTCATTGTTCCCCACTCATTTCAGCCCATGGGTAACAATGAGACACTTTGATTTTTCTTCAATAAACTTTTCAAAATCGATGGAAATCTTTCAAAACATGAATTAAAAGTGATTTTTGGCATATTTATAGAGTTTAAACTTCATTAAACCAAAAATACAAAGTTATTTGGTATTAATATATGGATTTTACAAAATTGAAATACTTTTTAGTGTAACTTTTGTTATTAAAAGTTTCATGTTGGCAAAATTGCTCTAAAATGTTCAAGGCAAGTCACAATACAAAAACATGATGTTTTGCTAGAAAAATGTTGATTTTCGTAGAGTGTCTCATTGTTCCCCACCTGTCTCATTGTTCCTGCCAAGTGCGTCTACAATGATAACTCTGGCTGTAGATGTCGGATCGAACTCATATTTTTGTCAATGTTAGAACACATTAAAAGAATGATAATGCAACTAAAAGCTCATTAAAACATGCTGATGAAAAAATTAGAAAAATCGTTGAAAGTTGAAAACCAAAAGTGTCTCATTGATGACTACCCTACCCTACATTTTCCATAAGCTAACGGACTTTTACTGATTGACGACTTGACTGTTCCAGCAAAACAATAAACGCAAAATTAATGTTTTTTTAAATTGAAATCACTGTAAATATTACCTGTGAAGTTATTAATAATTATAGTTACGCAAAACATAAAGAGTCGACTCTATGGGACCATCGAGACAGATTCGATTAGAATATCTAAGCAAAGCATGATCATAATTTTGAGATCATATTAACAAATATTTTTTACTCCGTTTCGATCAAAAACTAAATCTGCCATTTGAGATTCCCCGGGATTTTCTATAATTCTAACGAATATAAAATTATTAAAACATTTGTAACTTTAAGTCGCATTCAAAAAGTAAAATTCAAATTCTTTGATTTTTCATCAAAACATATTACAAACACGCACCGCGCGAAGAAACGTCAAACGCCACTTTCCGTTTCTGTTCCTTTTCAGCTGCGTACTGCCTTAAAAAAAACTTTTCGCGACTTTGACCTTTCTTTGACCGTTTCTTGAGCGTTTTTGCCTTCCTCACCTCACTGAGGCAAGGCTATAAAATCACTCAAAAATTGAACTTTTTAAATAAGCCTTCTAGATATACCTTTACGTATACATATCGGCTCAGAATCAAATTCTGAGCAAATGTCTGTGCGTGTGGATGGACGTAGAATTTTTTTTCTCACTCACTTTTCTCGGAACTGGCCCGACCGATTTTGTCCGGATCTATGTTTTTAGATTCGCCTTCAGGTCCTTTAAGTCTTTTTTTAATTTCATCCGGTTTGGTGCAGTACTTCAAAAGTTATGTTAGAAAAACTGTTTTGGTTGATACTAAAAAGGGTCATTATTTACATAATTTGAAAGCTCCGGCGGATAGCTGTCGGAACTTTCCGCTCAGTGCACGCCGTGCACGCACACAAACACTGCAGTGCTTTCAAATGAATAATAAAAATGTATCATAGATGGCAGCACTCAGATGTATAGTGTCTTTACTAAGTAAGCGTTAGCCAAAGCTTTCAGGAGGAAGGCAGCAACCACCTTCTGGTGGATTAAGTAACGTTTTTATATGGAGTTTTGCGTTCCTTCCGATCTGCATATCAGCTTTTACTAGGGGAATCTGCGAACAACCAAATGGGGACAAGAAAGCAGAGCCATCTGCTTAGTTGTTCTTCAATTGTGGCGCTCACGCTCGGTTGCACACACACCGTGAACCGTGGGGACAGGTGAGGGTCCTTGCCATGCTAACATTGTTATTCGATTTCGAACAACAATGTTATCGATTTTGAAAACATTTGCAACGAAATCGACAAAAATGCGAGGCCAAGTGGCCAACTGGTCATGAAAATGGTCAAACTTATTTCCTTTCGAAATTTCATGGCATTTGAGGTTCTGACAAATCCGCCAAATGACTGCACACAGATTCCACGGAATCCGGCCGAACCGGTTCCGGCGAGGCCAAGTGGCCACCTGGTCATGAAAATGGTCGAACTTATTTCCTTTCGAAATTTCATGGCATTTCCCGAGCATGGGTAAATAACAAGGGAAATGCGTAATAATACCTTTCTCTGGTATCAATACCAAATTTTGGTATTCCTGGACCCTTTAAAATTTGTCTTAAGGATTATGCAAGAGCAAAATGTGGTATCATACCAATTTAAGGTATTGTTTTGATATTGCAAAATTGCAGAAAATGTCAATGATCGAACACCACATTTTGGTATTCTTTTGGTATTACAGTATTTTATCAAATTCCTCTGCAACTATGGGAAAATTTTGACCAATTTTGACAAAATAATTAATTTTGCGCTATAATGATGTCTCAAAGCGAATGCTTTCATTCAAAACCGGAAATTTCAAACTTGATTTTAAACATTTTTGATATACCCCCTATAGAAATGACTTGAAATTGTGGAAAATTTTCTAAGTCAGGATGGCACATTTTGGTATTGTTTTGGTATTTAAGTGTTTTATCAAATTCCTCTGAAACTATGGGAAAATTTTTACCAGTTTTGAAAAAATAATTAATTTTGCGCTAAAATCATGTCTCAAAGCGAATGCTTTCATTCAAAACCGGAAATTTCAAACTTTATTTTAAACATTTTTGATATACCCCCTATAGAAATGACTTGAAATTGTGGAACATTTTCTAAGTCAGGATGGCACATTTTGGTATTATTTTGGTATTTAAGTGTTTTATCAAATTCCTCTGAAACTATGGGAAAATTTTGACCAATTTTGACAAAATAATTAATTTTGCGCTAAAATGATGTCTCAAAGCGAATGCTTGTATTCAAAACCGGAAATTTCAAACTTGATTTTAAACATTTTTGATATACCCCCTACAGAAATGACTTGAAATTGTGGAAAATTTTCTAAGTCAGGATGGCACATTTTGGTATTATTTCAATATTGAAAGGTTTTATCAATTTTCTCTGAAACTATGGGAAATTTGTTAAAAAAAAATTTACGAGTTAATTAATTTTGCGCTAAAATGACTTGAAACCCAAAAATGTTAAAGATGATTTTAAAAATTAGTGTGATATACCCACTAATATTTTTTTCAAAAACGTTGAAATATCTCTAAGTCGGGATAACCAAATACTTTGAAAAACGAGTCAATCGACAGATTAATGAATTTTGGTGAATTTAAATTCAGTTTCATTTTAATAATACTTATTTTTCAATCTTGTTATTTTTCAGAAGCTTCAAGAACTTCAAGCACAGGCCGTTCATCAATGACAAATGCATTCGGTGTGGTGAAGAATATCACTGATAACAACATGGAATCATCAGGTGAGTAGATTTGGCTGTTGGCTGTT
This sequence comes from Culex quinquefasciatus, assembly GCF_015732765.1. Taxonomy (NCBI): domain Eukaryota; kingdom Metazoa; phylum Arthropoda; class Insecta; order Diptera; family Culicidae; genus Culex; species Culex quinquefasciatus. The sequence continues at coordinate 85,948,523 of NC_051863.1, read as the reverse complement.
GCATATGAATAACTTCAAGCACAGGCCGTTCATCAATGACAAATGCATTCGGTGTGGTGAAGAATATCACTGATAACAATATGGAATCATCAGGTGAGTAGATTTGGCTGTTGCATATGAATAATTTCCGTTTTTTCACTAACTGCAACTGCTGCACTAAAAATGGTATGAAAATACCAAATTTTGGTATTACTTGTTCAAATACCAGCGACCATAATGTGCTCTTGGTTGCCCAGTAATAGATGGCAAAATACCATCAAATCATACCAAAATCATGTATGTGGAAGACCACAGGAATACCAAAATATGATTTTCCAAGGGCGCGGGAATACCTAAAAATAAAACCATGTTACCAAGTTTTGGTATTCAAGCAATGTTCAAAAATCCAGAAGACCTCAACTTGGTATTGAAATGCTTTTATTTTGAGGTTTTATTTTACCCTTGGAATAACATGGTTTGGTATTGTTGTGCCCTTACACATACAAGATTTTGGTATGATTTCATGTTATTTTACCATCTATTACTGGGCAACCAAGGGCACATTTTGGTCGCTGTTATTTGCCCAAGTAATACCAAAATTTGGTATTCCGTGTTATTTACCCCTGCTCGGGTTGATATGCAGCATAATGAGGTTCTGACCAATCCGCCAAATGACCGCACATAGATTCCATGGAATCCGGCGGAACCGGTTCCGGCGAGGCCAAGTGGCCACCTGGTCATGAAAATGGTCAATCTTATTTCCTTTCGAAATTTCATGGAGCATAATGAGGTTCGGAACAATCCGCCAAATGACTATCCGTTCGATCCACCTCACTGGCAATACCCGTTCCGCCACGTCCTAGACATCGTCCCGCTGCTGGTCCGGGGGCGATGCAATGAATCTATGCAATCGCCGATAGCTATCCGCCTACTGCAACCCGCCCGGTAGCTGGCAGCTAAGCTCCGCAGGGACCGCAGGGACCCTCACCTGTCCCCACGGTTCACGGTGTGTGAGCAAACGAGCGTGAGCGCCACAATTGAAGAACAACTAAGCAGATGGCTCTGCTTTCTTGTCCCCATTTGGTTGTTCGCAGATTCCCCATGTAAAGGCTGATATGCAGATCGGAAGGAACGCAAAACTCCATATAAAAAAACGCCCAAGAAACGGTCAAGGAAAGGTCAAAGTCACGAAAAGTTTTTTTTTTTAAGCAGTACGCAGCTGAAAAGGAACAGAAACGGAAAGTGGAATTTGATGAATGATGAATTTTCCAGGGCTGCGGAGTCGGGTCATATTTTGAGCGACTCCGACTCCGACTTCAGCTTTCTGAGTTAAGCCGACTCCGACTCCGGCTCCGGCATTCAGCTCGAACCGACTCCGGCTCCGACTCCGACTCCGGCCTACCACCCACTCAGCGCGTTCCGTTTAAATTCCGTTTAGAATTCCGCTTGAGCGAAAAAAGTTCGATTCGAATTCTAAACAGTGTTCGTTTTAGATTCTAAAACGCATTCCGTTTCAAACGCAACAACCGGTTCCGTTTGAGTTTTCGCCGCAAATCGGTTCAAGTGGAATTCAAACGGAATCGAAACGGAATGGACGGGTTAGTTTTGACAGCTGCTTCTTCTTCTTGTTTTTATTATAGTGGTTTCTTTTTTGTGTTGGTTGAATTAAAATCCAACCAGAAAAAAACAAACTGGATTTTGTTAAACTTTGAGATTAAATTTATTAATTATTCCGAGAATTATTCATAAAAACGAGTCCCAGCCCCAATTCCCCCTTTTTAATGATCTTTATTTTCACAAAATTACAAAGTGGGATGCTGCACACGTACATGGATCATAAATTAACCAAGTCGGCAGGTTCAGCTGCTCGGGGCTGTTTACGGGACATTCGACACTGGAACTGCTCGTCCGAACCGTACGCCATTGGAAGACGAAAGTACAAGAAGCTTGACGCTTGCTGCGAGTTGTTTCCAGGATGATAGATGGGAGGAATCAGGACCTCCGGGCGGGAGCTGATAAAGGTGAACAACGGTGCTGCCGTCGCCTTCTCCGGGATCTGCTCCGCCGTACCCTTCGACTCCTTCGTCTAGCGCATGGAAGCAATGGCGAGTACAAACTCAAGGACCGGGGTGGCTACTACGGTTGCTCCTGACATGCTACCGCCGCTTCCCATCATGCTCAGATCGGCTGCGGTAGAGGATGACGAAGGCAAGTACACGGCGGACGATTCCCGCTTGTGGCCACTGGAATAGTGCACTAACTAGGTCGGTTCCTGCTTGGGCACGTGGTCCGTCCTGGAGGATGACGACGACGCTAGAAGACTTCAAGGCTAAAGCTAGATGGCGCTTCTTCTAGAATTGACACGCGTGATGCTCGTACTTCCTACACAGGCCATCGACGTCGACGGGAACGGGATGCCACCACCGCACTATGGGGTTTCAGGCGGCCATAAATCGAAAAACCGACATACTCTAATTATTTTTTTGGTATTTTTTTTCGAAAATAAACATTCTAACTAAGAAAAATCCGGAGTTTGAAAGTTGTAGGTTCAAAATTCACTGAATTGCAGACCTTCAAAGGCGAAAATGGTAAGAAAAAACATGTTTTTTGACAAAAAAATGATTATTTTTCATAGTTGTACTGTGTAGCTGTTTATGTATTTTTTCCAGCATTATTATATATATTCAGAAAGGTAATTGATTCAACTTTTCAATAACATTTTACAAAACACACTTTTACAGGCTAAAAAAATAATAAAAATCAAAAAAGATGGATTTCTATTCAAAATTTAGTTTTTTTCAACTTTGTTAATGGAGTACTTTTTTTGTGTGCATTTGTGCGATCTGAAAATTTTGCAGCTTAAAATTTGAACCATGTCCTAACCTAATTTCAAAGTGCACTTATGTGCACTTTTTGAGTTATGCCATTTTGAACATTTTGATTCATGCAAGAAAATTAATGATTTCGCGTATACGCTTGGTTAAAATCACATTATTTACCTGCGGAGGCAGAAATGACGTAGGGGAGAGTGGGGAGACTTGATCCCCTTTTTTTGTATCGCACATAACTCTGTCAATTTCTCACAAAACTATAAACTTTTTGCATGAATTGAAAGCTTAAACATTCATCTATGTTTGGCTAATAAGGATATTTCATCAGATGAACTCTTCGAATCATGCCAAGCGTTTTAAAAAAATATTGTTAACCGGCATTTTAAAAATGTTAGGGGTAACTTGATCCCCCTTTCAACATTTTGAAGAAATCTTAAGCTAAATGTTTCTTATTCATCCAAACTTTTAATTTTCTATAAGTTACAGCAATTTCACATAAAACCTGTACATTTGTGTTCAAAATATAACAAGTTTATTATGTTAAATATTTAAAAACTTAAAATTTTCTTTTTTAGACCAAAATTGAGCATGTTTACAAAAGCTGGTCATTTTTTTTACAAAAGTTTTGAAAAATGGTTCAAACTGCAGTAAGTTATGTACAACTATACTAAAGGAAACTATGTATGAAAACCCAGCTCAATTAATTAATGTTGAGGCTGATTCCAGTGACTGTAAAAAGGCAGGGATCAAGTCTCCCTAAACGCACTTTTTTAAACAATTGATTGTAAAAATAGTGTGACGATAAATTTAACATCAAATGCGTAAGGGTTTTGGAGTTGATAAGTTTATCAAACAATTCATGTATAAAAAATATTTTTTTTAATAATTTTTGAGTGTTTTCTATACATATCAATACAAAGAAAAAAAGATCTCTTGGAAGTTTTTTGCAGCTCGTTTTAGAAAAATGTGTGTAACTGAATCTAAACATTTTTCATTTTTTCTTTGTTTTCTACCATGAGTTTTAGTTAATTTCGCACAACTTTCTAGAACAAATCTAATTGTTTTACCCACATGCTGACGAGATACAGGCTTGGGATCAAGTGTCCCCGGGGATCAAGTCTCCCCACTCTCCCCTACCTGCTATGTATGTTTTGAAATTGATTTGATATTCATGACTTTGTTGGTACTTAGGTACGTTTAATAAAATTAGAAATTCCTATTCTAAGTATTTTACAGAAACGATTCGTCGAATATTCATATCAGTTCGTTGTTGTGTTCTTTTGAAAGTATGGATAATAATACCGTAGTGTCCCTGTACGATATAACGAAGCACTATTCTGAAAACGTGAGAACTGCTTTCGAGTATATTTGTAAGAATTACAACATTGCAGAACCATCACATGATCAACTCAGGGAAAAACCACAGAGGAAAAACTACGCATGTTGTTCTGTAGCTTCAAAACGAGGTATACAAAATCCCATAGAAGAAGTTCATATTTTAAGTAATCTAACGACAATCGGTTACATAGTGATTTTGATTTAGAAGAATTTATCGTGGAAAACGTGAATTTTGCAAGTGGATCAACAAAAAACGTGGACGAGAATCCATACAATGTTCCATAAAATAAACCGTCTAAAATTCTAAAACACCGCAAAAATCAAATTTTAATTGGAGGAGGGTCTTCAAAGAGAGGTGGATTTTAACTCAAGAAGAAGGAGGGAGATTGAACGGAAATCAGAAACTTTAACATAGCATAAACCGCCATTCCGGGCATCAAATAGACAGAGCAAGAATATTAAAATTCACCACTTTAATGCATGTGGCCTCAAATATATGAAAAAATCGAAAATTAAACTTTTTTTTTGGAAAAATATCAAAATTCATTTGTTTTCATTATACTAAGTACAAACAACACAAAAAAGTCACAAAAAAAGCAAATAAAATTTTTTGGCCGCTCGCTTATATGGAAATACCCCATAGTGCACCGAGCTCTTCGTCTGCCTTCCGGTACTACTGCTGACACTTCCCGCGCCGCAAATCTCACTTCCATTTCCAGACTCTTGCTCTATTGACTCTTATCTATTCATAAAAATCAGAGATTTTTTTCCCAGAAAACGCGGCACGTTTTAAAACAAAACAGGAATGAACAAGTTTTGGCGCATTCCTTTTTTCAACACTTTGACGTTTGACCCACACCCGATTGTCAAAAATCAACAACATAACCGTTTCGGCGAACTCCGGCGAAATGTCATCAAGGTTCTGCCGTACACCAGCAGGTGTCGCTAATGTGCTAAAATGGCTCAAACGGAATCTAAACGGAGTCCAACCGGAGATTCCGTTTAGAAAATTTCGAAGCAATTTTCGAAGCGGAATTCGAAGCGGAATGAACCCGTCATGCGGAAAACGATTTAATTGGGCAACTCTAGCCGACTCCGAAACCTGCTCAGTTTTAAGAATACCTACACCCAAAGGAAAAATATATCTCAAAATCTGCAACATTGGATTTGCTGCAGAAAATGTCATATTTTATAACATTTTTGCAGCAAGCCCGTAGATCATTTTGCCCTCGTGTAAAAATTTCAGCGATCTGCAGTTCTCACCAACACATATAAAGCTGGCCCGTCCCCGAGCAACACTCCAAAGAGAAGCATATGTTGGTGCTCTTTCACTCACTTTTCATCAAGCGTCCATGGCGCGGTGGTAGCGTGTCGGATCAATAACCAAGAAATTGGTGGTTCAATCCTCGTTCTGCTAAGTGTTTTTTTTTTGTGAAATACAACCAAAAAGTCGTCGGTAATGTCGATAATTGTCGGTAACGGGCAAAAATGTCATACTCCTATATCGCAAAAAATGCATGAGGACAGATTTCATGCAGATTCTGATATACTTTCATGCCGCCATGCATCACAATCATGCGACTGCCAGTTGGGTGCAGAAAAAAATATGTAAATATAATGTAAACTCACTTAATGTAATGTTGAAATGTGATGTAATGAGCAAAAAGTCATGGAAATTACTCCGATGTAAATCTAAATCTAATGTAAATCATGAATCTAATGGAAACGTTGAGCATGGAAACTCAAATCTGATGAATTTCTACCCGTGTTCGGCTTCCTGTAAATTCCTATTTAATGTAAATCATATATCCAATGTATTTCTGCCAACGTTGACTTCAAAACTACCCGAACTAAAAATAGTTATATTTGGTTCTCTTTCTATCGCTCTCATATTCGCTGGCTCACTGCCTGAGCCTCGACCTGAACAAGTTGATGCTTTAGCCGCTCCTTTATAAAATGCGAAGATGGCTCAGTCGGCAGCGGGTAGCAGCAGTAACACCGAACATCCTACCCGTCGTCCGTTCGACTCCAGTCCAGCGTTATTCCACTTGGCTGTCGACGATAAAGCATCCCCTACCTGTGAAACAACTTTTTAAAATCCGAATTTCCTTTTGCTGCCCGCTTCAATCATTTTAAAATAGAACATAGGCCACACCCTTTTCCTACTGCAATCCAAGTCGAGCTTCTCATTCCCATTGGCCAATCAGAATTAGTTGATTTGAACAAATGTAAATTCCTAAAGTAATGTAAATTCCAAAACTAATGTAAATTTTCAAAACTAATGTAAATTTCCAATGAATCTAATGTAAATTTCCAATGAACCTAATGTAAATATACATCATTTATCATGATACCTTTTGGTACATGATAAATAATGTAAATTTACAGGAATATTTTTTTCTGTGTATATTCATGGACTTTTCTGAAGAAAAATCCTTTAAAATCGAAAAAAATCCTTCGGAATATTCCGCAGGACCCCGCAAAATGTCAAAAAAGAGCCCTTATTTCATGATGCCAAATATCAAACTAACCGAATTATGTATCTAAATGTTCTTGGAAAAATACACCGCACAATAAAAAAAATAAAATTCTATCAATGTCACCAAGGGGACCCGTGGTGTAGGGGTAAGCGTGGTTGCCTGTCACCCAGTCGGCCTGTGTTCGATCCCAGCAGGTCTCGGTGGCATTTTTCGAGACGAAATTTGCCTGATCACGCCTTACGTCGGACGGGGAAGTAAATGTTGGCTCCGGTCTAACCTAGAGTTTAGATCGATAGCTCAGTCCAGGTGTAGGAGTCGTCTCCCTGGGTCCTGTCTCGGTGGAGTCGCTGGAAGGCAGTTGGACTAACAATCTAAAGGACGTCAGTTCGAATCCAGGGGTGGATGGAAGGTAAGGTGTAAAAAGAGGTTTGCAATTGCCTCAACAATCATGCCTTCGGACCCCTAGTTTCGAGTAGGAATCTCGCAATCGAGAACGCCAATGCTGTAGAGCGAATAATTTAGATTTTTTCAATGTTACCAAGATTTATGGTATTTGAAAAAAAAAAATGATTTGTTCAATGATATTTTTAAGGATCAACACTCGTATATTTGTTTATTTGATGGTTATTAATAAAATGGTGACCACTTATTTTTGGTTTTTTTTTCAGTTTCATTTTTTTTCAACACGACAGTTTGTTTTGTTTTTTTGTAAGTTCCAAGTAATAGATTGATTTAATAGTTGATAACTTGTTGGTGCCACCAACTTGGTGAAGTAATACTGTCAATTTAACAAATGATTTTAAAACGTTATCATTTTTTTTAAGTGCTGATAGTGAACCTTTATTTTTCCGGATTTATAAAATTCGGTGATTATTTTTTTTTTTTATTGAATTTTTTAATGTACCTCATAACTTTTTTTTTTTTGAAAAAATTAAGCACTTGAAACCTTGAAGACCATAGCTATCCGGCAAAATGATGACTGCGTGTGTACTTTTTTTGGATAGATTTTGATAAAATTTGGTCTAATTTGAACTGATAAAACACATAAATGAAAGCAAAAAAAGGCAGTAAAAATCAATTTAATATTTTTCAAAATTTGACTACACAACAACAATTGTTAAATATTTTATGAGTTATGACACTACAAACATGGGCAAAAGAGGATAACAGGTTATAATTTAGTGATCAAAGTAAAAAACACAATAAGAACAATCCAATCAAAATAAAAGTGCTTAAAAACATAATGGCATCTGATAAATATCTTGAACCAACAAATAAATTGAATAAAAAAATGTCAACGCAGTGCAAGCGATTCATAAAATAAATTTAAAATATATAAAAGTTTCAGGAATTAACCAGCATTATAACAAATCGTCGCTTGTGTGTTATCTTGTGACACGTCTGCTGTAAAAAGATAGGATGTGTCACAAGATAGCACACAAGCGACGAAATACTGAACAGTAAATAAGTTCATTAATTGGGTCCTAAAATTATGTTTAGATTGCTGATATTATTATTCACAACGATAAAGCTTATTTTTCTGAGTACAATGGCCTTTTGTACGACCACAAAAAGTTTAAAATGGATTTTTAAATCAATTTTGAAAAATTAACCTCGCGGTTCTTCTTGACAGAAAAGGTCCTATTTGACAGCTCGTTCCAAGGGGACCATAGTTGATCCATCGAAAAAATGTTGTCTTGTCAGTTACTTTTTTTGCATAAAAATGAAAAAAAGTGACAGAAATGGGTTTCAATTGTGTTTTTAACCGTTGTACATAAAAATTTACATAGGGCTTTAGTACCTAATTGTGTTAAATTTTGGATAACTCCGACTCCGGGTTTATCAGAAATGTTTGACTCCGGCTCCGACTCCAACTCCAGCTCATAAGATTTAGCCGACTCCAACTCCAGCTATTCGAGTTTTGACGACTCCGACTCCGACTCCAGGTCCCCAAAAAGACCCGACTCCACCGACTCCGACTCCGACTCCACAGCCCTGGAATTTTCATCAGTTTTTGATGAAAATTCATCAGGTTCACATTTTTACACATTTTTTATGTAATATTACTCAAAAAGGAGGTAATATTCAACCTACCATATTTTTCAACATTCCAAAATTCAATTTTTTTCTTCTGTGTACCTCTAGGATAGACAGGGGCCGACATTTACTTCCCCGTCCGACAGATAGCGTGATCAGACAAATCTTGTCTCGAAAAATGCCACTGGGACCTACTGGGATCAAGCCTAGGCCGACTGGGAGACAACGCTTACCCCTCAATTATAAAATTATAAAATTATAAAATTATAAAATTATAAAATTATAAAATTATAAAATTATAAAATTATAAAATTATAAAATTATAAAATTATAAAATTATAAAATTATAAAATTATAAAATTATAAAATTATAAAATTATAAAATTATAAAATTATAAAATTATAAAATTATAAAATTATAAAATTATAAAATTATAAAATTATAAAATTATAAAATTATAAAATTATAAAATTATAAAATTATAAAATTATAAAATTATAAAATTATAAAATTATAAAATTATAAAATTATAAAATTATAAAATTATAAAATTATAAAATTATAAAATTATAAAATTATAAAATTATAAAATTATAAAATTATAAAATTATAAAATTATAAAATTATAAAATTATAAAATTATAAAATTATAAAATTATAAAATTATAAAATTATAAAATTATAAAATTATAAAATTATAAAATTATAAAATTATAAAATTATAAAATTATAAAATTATAAAATTATAAAATTATAAAATTATAAAATTATAAAATTATAAAATTATAAAATTATAAAATTATAAAATTATAAAATTATAAAATTATAAAATTATAAAATTATAAAATTATAAAATTATAAAATTATAAAATTATAAAATTATAAAATTATAAAATTATAAAATTATAAAATTATAAAATTATAAAATTATAAAATTATAAAATTATAAAATTATAAAATTATAAAATTATAAAATTATAAAATTATAAAATTATAAAATTATAAAATTATAAAATTATAAAATTATAAAATTATAAAATTATAAAATTATAAAATTATAAAATTATAAAATTATAAAATTATAAAATTATAAAATTATAAAATTATAAAATTATAAAATTATAAAATTATAAAATTATAAAATTATAAAATTATAAAATTATAAAATTATAAAATTATAAAATTATAAAATTATAAAATTATAAAATTATAAAATTATAAAATTATAAAATTATAAAATTATAAAATTATAAAATTATAAAATTATAAAATTATAAAATTATAAAATTATAAAATTATAAAATTATAAAATTATAAAATTATAAAATTATAAAATTATAAAATTATAAAATTATAAAATTATAAAATTATAAAATTATAAAATTATAAAATTATAAAATTATAAAATTATAAAATTATAAAATTATAAAATTATAAAATTATAAAATTATAAAATTATAAAATTATAAAATTATAAAATTATATAAAATTATAAAATTATAAAATTATAAAATTATAAAATTATAAAATTATAAAATTATAAAATTATAAAATTATAAAATTATAAAATTATAAAATTATAAAATTATAAAATTATAAAATTATAAAATTATAAAATTATAAAATTATAAAATTATAAAATTATAAAATTATAAAATTATAAAATTATAAAATTATAAAATTATAAAATTATAAAATTATAAAATTATAAAATTATAAAATTATAAAATTATAAAATTATAAAATTATAAAATTATAAAATTATAAAATTATAAAATTATAAAATTATAAAATTATAAAATTATAAAATTATAAAATTATAAAATTATAAAATTATAAAATTATAAAATTATAAAATTATAAAATTATAAAATTATAAAATTATAAAATTATAAAATTATAAAATTATAAAATTATAAAATTATAAAATTATAAAATTATAAAATTATAAAATTATAAAATTATAAAATTATAAAATTATAAAATTATAAAATTATAAAATTATAAAATTATAAAATTATAAAATTATAAAATTATAAAATTATAAAATTATAAAATTATAAAATTATAAAATTATAAAATTATAAAATTATAAAATTATAAAATTATAAAATTATAAAATTATAAAATTATAAAATTATAAAATTATAAAATTATAAAATTATAAAATTATAAAATTATAAAATTATAAAATTATAAAATTATAAAATTATAAAATTATAAAATTATAAAATTATAAAATTATAAAATTATAAAATTATAAAATTATAAAATTATAAAATTATAAAATTATAAAATTATAAAATTATAAAATTATAAAATTATAAAATTATAAAATTATAAAATTATAAAATTATAAAATTATAAAATTATAAAATTATAAAATTATAAAATTATAAAATTATAAAATTATAAAATTATAAAATTATAAAATTATAAAATTATAAAATTATAAAATTATAAAATTATAAAATTATAAAATTATAAAATTATAAAATTATAAAATTATAAAATTATAAAATTATAAAATTATAAAATTATAAAATTATAAAATTATAAAATTATAAAATTATAAAATTATAAAATTATAAAATTATAAAATTATAAAATTATAAAATTATAAAATTATAAAATTATAAAATTATAAAATTATAAAATTATAAAATTATAAAATTATAAAATTATAAAATTATAAAATTATAAAATTATAAAATTATAAAATTATAAAATTATAAAATTATAAAATTATAAAATTATAAAATTATAAAATTATAAAATTATAAAATTATAAAATTATAAAATTATAAAATTATAAAATTATAAAATTATAAAATTATAAAATTATAAAATTATAAAATTATAAAATTATAAAATTATAAAATTATAAAATTATAAAATTATAAAATTATAAAATTATAAAATTATAAAATTATAAAATTATAAAATTATAAAATTATAAAATTATAAAATTATAAAATTATAAAATTATAAAATTATAAAATTATAAAATTATAAAATTATAAAATTATAAAATTATAAAATTATAAAATTATAAAATTATAAAATTATAAAATTATAAAATTATAAAATTATAAAATTATAAAATTATAAAATTATAAAATTATAAAATTATAAAATTATAAAATTATAAAATTATAAAATTATAAAATTATAAAATTATAAAATTATAAAATTATAAAATTATAAAATTATAAAATTATAAAATTATAAAATTATAAAATTATAAAATTATAAAATTATAAAATTATAAAATTATAAAATTATAAAATTATAAAATTATAAAATTATAAAATTATAAAATTATAAAATTATAAAATTATAAAATTATAAAATTATAAAATTATAAAATTATAAAATTATAAAATTATAAAATTATAAAATTATAAAATTATAAAATTATAAAATTATAAAATTATAAAATTATAAAATTATAAAATTATAAAATTATAAAATTATAAAATTATAAAATTATAAAATTATAAAATTATAAAATTATAAAATTATAAAATTATAAAATTATAAAATTATAAAATTATAAAATTATAAAATTATAAAATTATAAAATTATAAAATTATAAAATTATAAAATTATAAAATTATAAAATTATAAAATTATAAAATTATAAAATTATAAAATTATAAAATTATAAAATTATAAAATTATAAAATTATAAAATTATAAAATTATAAAATTATAAAATTATAAAATTATAAAATTATAAAATTATAAAATTATAAAATTATAAAATTATAAAATTATAAAATTATAAAATTATAAAATTATAAAATTATAAAATTATAAAATTATAAAATTATAAAATTATAAAATTATAAAATTATAAAATTATAAAATTATAAAATTATAAAATTATAAAATTATAAAATTATAAAATTATAAAATTATAAAATTATAAAATTATAAAATTATAAAATTATAAAATTATAAAATTATAAAATTATAAAATTATAAAATTATAAAATTATAAAATTATAAAATTATAAAATTATAAAATTATAAAATTATAAAATTATAAAATTATAAAATTATAAAATTATAAAATTATAAAATTATAAAATTATAAAATTATAAAATTATAAAATTATAAAATTATAAAATTATAAAATTATAAAATTATAAAATTATAAAATTATAAAATTATAAAATTATAAAATTATAAAATTATAAAATTATAAAATTATAAAATTATAAAATTATAAAATTATAAAATTATAAAATTATAAAATTATAAAATTATAAAATTATAAAATTATAAAATTATAAAATTATAAAATTATAAAATTATAAAATTATAAAATTATAAAATTATAAAATTATAAAATTATAAAATTATAAAATTATAAAATTATAAAATTATAAAATTATAAAATTATAAAATTATAAAATTATAAAATTATAAAATTATAAAATTATAAAATTATAAAATTATATAAAATTATAAAATTATAAAATTATAAAATTATAAAATTATAAAATTATAAAATTATAAAATTATAAAATTATAAAATTATAAAATTATAAAATTATAAAATTATAAAATTATAAAATTATAAAATTATAAAATTATAAAATTATAAAATTATAAAATTATAAAATTATAAAATTATAAAATTATAAAATTATAAAATTATAAAATTATAAAATTATAAAATTATAAAATTATAAAATTATAAAATTATAAAATTATAAAATTATAAAATTATAAAATTATAAAATTATAAAATTATAAAATTATAAAATTATAAAATTATAAAATTATAAAATTATAAAATTATAAAATTATAAAATTATAAAATTATAAAATTATAAAATTATAAAATTATAAAATTATAAAATTATAAAATTATAAAATTATAAAATTATAAAATTATAAAATTATAAAATTATAAAATTATAAAATTATAAAATTATAAAATTATAAAATTATAAAATTATAAAATTATAAAATTATAAAATTATAAAATTATAAAATTATAAAATTATAAAATTATAAAATTATAAAATTATAAAATTATAAAATTATAAAATTATAAAATTATAAAATTATAAAATTATAAAATTATAAAATTATAAAATTATAAAATTATAAAATTATAAAATTATAAATTATAAAATTATAAAATTATAAAATTATAAAATTATAAAATTATAAAATTATAAAATTATAAAATTATAAAATTATAAAATTATAAAATTATAAAATTATAAAATTATAAAATTATAAAATTATAAAATTATAAAATTATAAAATTATAAAATTATAAAATTATAAAATTATAAAATTATAAAATTATAAAATTATAAAATTATAAAATTATAAAATTATAAAATTATAAAATTATAAAATTATAAAATTATAAAATTATAAAATTATAAAATTATAAAATTATAAAATTATAAAATTATAAAATTATAAAATTATAAAATTATAAAATTATAAAATTATAAAATTATAAAATTATAAAATTATAAAATTATAAAATTATAAAATTATAAAATTATAAAATTATAAAATTATAAAATTATAAAATTATAAAATTATAAAATTATAAAATTATAAAATTATAAAATTATAAAATTATAAAATTATAAAATTATAAAATTATAAAATTATAAAATTATAAAATTATAAAATTATAAAATTATAAAATTATAAAATTATAAAATTATAAAATTATAAAATTATAAAATTATAAAATTATAAAATTATAAAATTATATAAAATTATAAAATTATAAAATTATAAAATTATAAAATTATAAAATTATAAAATTAAAAATTATAAAATTATAAAATTATAAAATTATAAAATTATAAAATTATAAAATTAAAAAATTATAAAATTATAAAATTATAAAATTATAAAATTATAAAATTATAAAATTATGAAATTATAAAATTATAAAATTATAAAATTATAAAATTATAAAATTATAAAATTATAAAATTATAAAATTATAAAATTATAAAATTATAAAATTATAAAATTATAAAATTATAAAATTATAAAATTATAAAATGACAAGCCTTACCCGACAAACTTCGTTCTGCCTTTTTCTCGTTTGTTGACGTTTTTTGATTTTTTGCCTATTCAGCCTCCTGTGATCAAAATATGATTTTACGTAACTTTCTCCATACAATTTGCTGATGTTCCGGAATCGGTTCCAGAGTGGCCAAAGTGTCAATTTGTTAGTGTAATAACATTCCTTGGGCTTATACGAACCCGACGCTAAAATGCACCTCGATCCCACGCTCCGTATTGAACTGATTCGCGATAAAATTATAAAAATTCAAAAATAAAAATAAATTGATCGCTCAACAGCGTGCTCGATTGCGAGATTCCTACTCGAAACTAGGTGTCCGATGGCTTGATTATTTAGGCAATACAAACCTCCACCCCGGGATTCGAACTAACGACCTAAGGACTCCTACACCTGGGCTGAGCTAGCTACCTAACCTCTAGGTTAGACTGGGGCCATCATTTACTTCCCCGTCCGACGGAAGGCGTGATCAGACAAATCTCGTCTCGAAATGCCACCGGGACCGTCTGGGATCGAACCCAGGCCGACTGGGTGAGAGGCAACCACGCTTACGCATACACCATGGATCTAGGCTGAAGAAATAATCTGTCAAAATTCCACACCATTTGATATGGCGTCATCAAGTGGTCATGAAAGTGGTCAAAAATTATTCCTTAGAAAATTTCAGGCCATTTGATATTAAACATGATGAGGTTCAAACAAATCCGCCAAATGACCGCATCCGGGTTCACTGAACCGGTTCCGAGTGGACAAGTAACCACTTGGTCATGGAAGTGGTCAACAATAATTTCTTACAAAATTTCAAGGCATTTGATATGTAACATGATGAAGTTCGAACCAATCCGCCAAATGACCGCACCCGGGTTCACGGAATCCGACGGAACCGGTTCCGGAGTGGACAAGTGGCCACTTGGTCATGAAAGTGATCAACATAGACTCTTCACAAAATTTAAGATCAATCGTCATAAAAAATGTCAAAATTAATTTGATTTTTCAAAATCAAACTTGATTTACTGGCAGCACTACCATGATGAACAAAAAAGCGCTCCCGGGCCATGCCCTCTCCCCTTAAGTCGGCCTGTGTTGATAAATCGGACTGCGCACTGGACTAACAATTCGGAGGTCGTCGGATGAATCCCAAGGCGGTCTTTAAAAAATCCAGCCCTCTCCCTGTGACATCCTTTCACACTGAGGAGATCTAGGAGACAGATTCTTGTCGCAAAAAAAACGATGCTTGTTATTTAACGCCGATTACGTTTTTAATTGAAATGTTGAAATCAAGCCATGTTATTTGAAATGTTATATTTTTGAATGGAATTATTAGCTTTTAATTTGCAACATAGTTATGTCCCAAACCATAAAAGAATAAAAATTACTCAAAATGAAAAAAAGGAGATGCAACGAAAGTTCTAGTGTTACAACATGATATGAGCGCAGATAAAACCAACAAAACTTAATGCCACCCAGGGCCAGGGTTAGTAAATTTTACCTTTGTAGAGTTCATTTATCAACAGAACTCATAATGCTCATGCTATCTTTTCAAAACCAGCTTGTTGATTCTGGTATGATATTATGTATTTTCATATAATTCAAAGTGCGCATGATTATAGCACGGACTCTCGTATGGCATGAGAGATCGCCCAGTGTATTTCCTGTGAACATTCAATTGTGCCCAGGGATGGTAGAAGGAATAATCTGAAATTTTATCCCAGTCTGAGATGAGCTCTACAGGTATGCAGACTAAATTTGATGCAAATAGTTTTGAATCCAAATTTGGAAAATTTTCTTCAGCATTTCAAATTAAACATTTGTTATAGATAAGTAACTCTACACGTAGTGATATCAAAAGTGTGTAATTATGTAGCAAACAGAGTTTATCATATACCCATTTATGAAATTTAAGAAAAGTGATTCTTCTGGAAACATGCTGTCAGAAATATAAAAGTATTTTTCATTTGCTCTACATGTTGAAACTAACTTAATGCTCTTTTATAAAAACTCACTTGTTCAAAAGAATTTTCATCGATCTTAAACTGGTAAGAATACATCAAGTAGTCAAAAACTCTTTCAAATGACAAATTTTATTGCAAACGATTATAAATTAGCAAATAAATAAAAACAATTTGTATTTTTCGATGAATTTTCATGAAAATTGTTACTATTCAAGTGAAAAAGTCGGATTGATCATTATTCAAGTCATGTGTAAATAATCGATATTTTTCACCTCACCAAAACAACTGGAACTATAGAGTTCTAACGTTTGGCTGTATTAGTGTGAAGGCATGTTGGCCTAATATCTCCTGCAATAAGAAAATAACATATTTTTTTGTTTTACAGAATTTGCAGATATATAGTTTTCACATCTGTTTTGCGTAAAGAACAAAATTTACAACAATGTTGCCAACAAACGTTATGTCATTTATGAAAAAGGTATGGTATTCGGTCCTCTAAGATTTTTTTTTCAAATTTTGTTTGACGTCATCATCAAATTTAAAATTTAATGGATTAAATCTGTTATTTTGCTAAATACGTTTTTTTGTTAACCATTGTTGTTATATTTCATATGCGAGCAGCTTTTCATGTTTACTTTGTTGTTATTTATTTATAACCTTAATTAATTAATAAACCTGCATTGAACAGATGGTGGCTCCAGAGGATGTCCCTCAACATGGTAATGCTGAAAGCACAGGGACATTTGGAAAATTAAAGCAAACCTTATCATCATCTCTATTGACGGCACAGGATAGAGGTAAGTTAATTCATAAAAAAATTCTAAAAAGTTTTAAAGATATTTTTGTTTGGAGCAAATCTTAACTTTAGTTGTTATTTGATGTCTTTTTTTGGTTTTTTATCATTTGTAATTAAAACATTAGCTTATTGTTTTACAATATTTAACACCCAAAAGACCATGCGGCATGGCCCATGTCCCCTTAGAAAAAAAAAAATAAAATGTATAAAATCATCTCCGGTTCGTTTCATCCAATTTTGATGATACTTTCAGGGCAAGACCCGAATTCCGGATTGTTCCGGATTTAGCGCACATTTTCTTGGGGTACCTTTGAAGTTTTAGTGTAAAAAACTAAAGTATTATCAAAAACAAATCCTCCTATGCTGCAAACATATAAAGACTCCTCAGATAGCCTCCGGACCTCCGGAACCGGTTCCGTAGAATAATCGTGAGGGACAAAATCTAGAAGTCATGGAAATATGGCATGCGACATGTCAAAAAATATCTACTGGCTCTGGGTAGTTGATTGCTACTCATCAAAAGACTGTCCGAGGCATTCCGGACACTTTGGCCACCTGGAACCGATGAATCCGGAACATGGTCCATGGTAGAAAAGTGTTATCTATGATTAGTTAGTTAGTTCGAAAAGTCAAAAAATATCTACCGGCTCTGGGAAGTTGATTGCTACCCCTCCAAAGACTGTCCGAAGCCATCCGTACACTTGGCCACCTGGAACCGGTGAACCCGGAACATTTGAAGTCCCGAACCTGTATATTCACTTTATACGCTTGGAGGTAAAATTGAGTGGCGACATCTAGAGTTGATATAGAGTTTTACCGTGGTAAAAGTCAAAATACTACATTACCGACAGTATTTAAAAGGAAAGATTCAAAAAGCTTTGCGCAGCTCTCTCACTTTTAGGAGAGGGCTTTTCACGCTGGAAAGCTTATTTGTGTTTTTTTTGTTGTGTTCCTCTACTTTCGAGATTCTAAACAGCGTGTTAAATAGATGTGTTGAGTTGTTTCACTTAGATGCCCTGTGCCAACCGTCTCGTTTGTCCTGAAATATGTATTATCAGAGGAGTTTTGTCGATACTGTCCTTAAAGCCTAAGTTAAAGGAGAGCAATTCTCTACGAAATCGGTCTTTTTTCTTCAATTTTAATTTTTGTATTTATTAATCCGGCTGAAACTTTTTTGGTGTCTTCGGTATGCCCAAAGAAGCCATTTTGCATCATTAGTTTGTCCATATAATTTTCCATACAAATTCGGCAGCTGTCCATACAAAAATGATGTATGAAAATTCAAAAATCTGTATCTTTTGAAGGAATTTTTTGATCGATTTGGTGTCTTCGGCAAAGTTGTAGGTATGGATACGGACTACACTGGAAAAAATAATACACGGTAAAAAAAAATTTGGTGATTTTTTTATTTAACTTTTTATCACTAAAACTTGATTTACAAAAAAACACTATTTTTATTTTTTTTTATTTTTTGATATGTTTTAGAAGACATTAAATGCCAACTTTTCAGAAATTTCCAGGTTGTGCAAAAAATCACTGACCGAGTTATGAATTTTTTAATCAATACTGATTTTTTCAAAAAATCGAAATTTTGGTCGTAAAAATTTTTCAACTTCATTTTTCGATGTAAAATCAAATTTGCAATCAAAAAGTACTTTACTAAAATTTTGATAAAGTGCACCGTTTTCAAGTTATAGCCATATTTAAGTGACTTTTTTGAAAATAGTCGCAGTTTTTCATTTTTTTAAATTAGTGCACATGTTTGCCCAGTTTTGAAAAAAATATTTTTGAAAAGCTGAGAAAATTCTCTATATTTTGCTTATTCGGACTATGTTGATACGACCTTTAGTTGCTGAGATATTGCAATGCAAAGGTTTAAAAACAGGAAAATTGATGTTTTCTAAGTTTCACCCAAACAACCCACCATTTTCTATCGTCAATATCTCAGCAACTAATGGTCCGATTTTCAATGTTAATATATGAAACAATTGTGAAATTTTCCGATCTTTTCGAAAAAAATATTTTTGGAATTTTCAAATCAAGACAAACATTTTAAAAGGGCGTAATATTGAATGTTTGGCCTTTGTGAAATGTTAGTCTTGATTTGAAAATTCCAAAATATTTTTTCGAAGAGATCGGAAAATTTCACAAATGTTTCATATATTAACATTGAAAATCGGACCATTAGTTGCTGAGATATTGACGATAGAAAATGGTGGGTTGTTTGGGTGAAACTTAGAAAACATCAATTTTCCTGTTTTTAAACCTTTGCATTGCAATATCTCAGCAACTAAAGGTCGTATCAACAAAGTCCAAATAAGCAAAATATAGAGAATTTTCTCAGCTTTTCAAAAATATTTTTTTCAAAACTGGGCAAACATGTGCACTAATTTAAAAAAATGAAAAACTGCGACTATTTTCAAAAAAGTCACTTAAATATGGCTATAACTTGAAAACGGTGCACTTTATCAAAATTTCAGTAAAGTACTTTTGATTGCAAATTTGATTTTACATCGAAAATGAAGTTGAAAAATTTTACGACCAAAATTTCGATTTTTGAAAAATCAGTATTGATTAAAAATTCATAACTCGGTCAGTTTTTGCACAACCTGAAATTTCTGAAAAGTTGGCATTTTATGCCTTCTAAAACATATCAAAAAATAAAAAATTAAAAATAGTGTTTTTTGTAAATCAAGTTTTAGTGATAAAGATAAATAAAAAATCACCAATTTTTTACCGTGTATTATTTTTTCCAGTGTAGTCCGTATCCATACCTACAACTTTGCCGAAGACACCAAATCGATCAAAAATTCCTTCAAAAGATACAGATTTTTGAATTTTCATACATCATTTTTGTATGGACAGCTGCCGAATTTGTATGGAAAATTATATGGACAAACTAATGATGCAAAATGGCTTCTTTGGGCATACCGAAGGCACCAAAAAAGTTTCAGTCGGATTAAAAAATACAAAAAAAATCGAATGACCGAAATCCTAGAGAACTGCTCAGGAACAACAAATGCAAACACCTGCCAGGTTAAATTTATTGATCACTAAACTACAAAACTTTACAATATATTCTCAAAAGGTTCACTTTTTCATCCGAATTTATTCATAATTAATTAAATTTCATGGTGATTAATTCTAAACTCTCACAGCGCCAAAAAAAAAGCCACCACAAAAATACAACCACTCTCTCACTATAGACGACGTCCGCGGTGAACTCCCTTTCGGCGGGTCGAATCGGACGGGGCACGGCACGCCGAATGGGCACCCGATCCTGAGGTCATGGTTCGATTTCCGCCGATGGCAGTTTAGCTAACTTTGCCACTATTCTTGGTATGTGTTTTGGTTGAAATAGCTAATTTTTCCACTATTTCTACAAGTTTTCTTTCAAAAGCCCCCATTGCTGCCTGTAAAGCACGCTTTATTCAGCAAGCCTTCTGGCTGATTTAGCTCGTTTCTTTTTTGTTCTTGCTACGTTTTTCGGTAAGTCCAGCTAATTTTTCGACTGTTTTAACTAGTAATTTCGAAATCATTTTTAAAAATCCCTTCCTGCCTGTAAAGTTGTTTTTTATTTTCAAAAATACTTTTTGCTGGTGTAGCATGATTTTCCGCTATTCTTGGTACGTTTTTTGGTAGTCCAGCAAGTTTTTTTATGTTTCAATAGTTTCCAGGCTTTTTAAACTATGTTATAATTGATCATCCTAATTGTACGGCTTTGTTGCGATATTCTATTGACAAATTAAAAAAAATATGAAATACAGTAATACAAAAATACAAAAATACAAAAATACAAAAATACAAAAATACAAAAATACAAAAATACAAAAACACAAAAATACAAAAATACAAAAAAAAAATACAAAAAAAAACAAAAATACAAAAATACAAAAATACAAAAATACAAACATAAAAACATACAAACATACAAACATACAAACATACAAACATACAAACATACAAACATACAAACATACAAACATACAAACATACAAACATACAAACATACAAACATACAAACATACAAACATACAAACATACAAACATACAAACATACAAACATACAAACATACAAACATACAAACATACAAACATACAAACATACAAACATACAAACATACAAACATACAAACATACAAACATACAAACATACAAACATACAAACATACAAACATAAAACAAAAACATACAAACATACAAACATACAAAAACAAACATACAAACATACAAACATACATACAAACATACAAACATACAAACATACAAACATACAAACATACAAACATACAAACATACAAACATACAAACATACAAACATACAAACATACAAACATACAAACATACAAACATACAAACATACAAACATACAAACATACAAACATACAAACATACAAACATACAAACATACAAACATACAAACATACAAACATACAAACATACAAACATACAAACATACAAACATACAAACATACAAACATACAAACATACAAACATACAAACATACAAACATACAAACATACAAACATACAAACATACAAACATACAAACATACAAACATACAAACATACAAACATACAAACATACAAACATACAAACATACAAACATACAACATACAAACATACAAACATACAAACATACAAACATACAAACATACAAACATACAAACATACAAACATACAAACATACAAACATACAAACATACAAACATACAAACATACAAACATACAAACATACAAACATACAAACATACAAACATACGAACACACAAAAATACAAAAAATGCAAACTTAATTTAACTTAATTTATCTTTATTGTACTTAATTTAACATAATTTAACTTAATTCAACTTAATTTAACCTAATTGAACTTAATTTAACTAAATTTAACCTAATTTGACTAAATTTAACTTAATTTAACTTAATATAACTTAATTTAGCTAAATTCAACTTAATTTAACTAAATTAACTTAATTTAAACAAATTTAACTTCATTTAATTTAACTTAATTTAACTTGACTTTATTTAATTTAACTTAATTCATTTTAATTTCACTTAATTTAACATTATTTAACTTAATTTAACCTAACTTAACCAAAATTAACTTAATTTAACTAAATTTTATTTAATTTAACTAAATTTTACCTATTTTTACTTAATTTTACCTAATTTATATTAACATAACTTAATTTAACTTAATTTAACTAAATTGTATCAAACAACATTAAATTGAACTAAGTTTAATTAAATTTAACAAAATATTTTTAGATATATCAACATATGATTTAATTTATTTTATTTTAACTATATTCAGTTGAACTAAACTTAACTTTACTTAATTAAATTTGATTTTTGTTTAATATACTGTATTTAAACTGTGTAAAACTGGTGTAACTTAAAACTTAATTTCAACTCAATTTTACTAAATTTCACTTAATTTTACTTTATTCTATTTAATTTTTCATAATTTTACTATATTTCACTTAATTCTACAAAATTTAACTTAACACATGTTAATTGAACCATATTTGGCCAAATTCTATTAAATTAAACAAACAGGAACAATTTCAACTAAATTTTTCTGAATTTTGCTAAAGTTTGCTTAATTTTGCTTAATTTAATTTAATTTATCTAAATTTAACTAATTCCTACTAATTTTAAATAAATTTAATTAATTTAACATAATTTTACTAAATTTATTCAATTCAACTTAATTTAACTAAATTTAATCAATTTAACTTAATTTATCTCAATTCTACTTTTTTTCTAAATTCAACCAAATGTTACTTAATTTTACTCAAATAAACTTATTAAATTTAAATTCAACTTTAATTTACTTAATAAAATTTGATTTATATTTATTTTATTTTGTTTATTTAAACTGGATTAAACTTAATATCACTAAATTTCAATTAATTTAACATTATTTAACCCTATTTTTTATGTGCTTCAAAGGCATAAAGTGCCCTGCTCGTTCGGATCGGTCAAACGGTTCTATCCCATTCCCCAGAATCCCATCCCATTCCCCAGAATGCCATTCCCCAGAATGCCATTCCCCAGAATGACCCATTCCCCAGAATTCCATTCCCCAGAATCCCACTCCCCAGAATGGCCCATTCCCCAGAATGATCCATTCCCCAGAATGACCCATTCCCCAGAAATATTTAGGACCCTGAAAAAATGTTATGTTTCCCATTTGGTATAATGCCATTTAGCTGAACGCCGTTTGGCATAACATAATTTGGCATAATGGCGCATAATGGCCAATTGGCATAATTATATTACATTTTCAACATTAATTCAATATTAGAATCGCTTTAAAGATGACATCGAGACTTGGGATAACTGCTGACACTAATTGTTTTTTTTTTTTCATTTTTTAAGAAGGGAAAACTCTCTTTACTAGAGATAACTGCTAAAGGAAAATTGAACTTGTGTCAGCATGCTGCAGTTATCACAAGTCAAGGAAGTTGACCCTTCTTTAAAGAAGGCAAAATTCAACCTTTTATCGGCAGTTACTAGAGTTTTCCCATCTTTAAAGAAGGGAAAATTCAACTTCAACGGGAAAATTAAACTTTTGTCAACAGTACTGACAGACATGAGAGTTTTCCATTCTTTAAAGTACACAGAAAAAAAATGATGGTAATATTTATCAGGAAATGGTGACAGATTTTTTGGCTAAAAAAATGATGAATTTTACCCCAGAAAATGATGAATTTTCATCAGTTTTTGATGAATATTCATCAGGTTCACATTTTGACACATTTTTTATGGAATATTACTCAAATAAGAGGTAATATTCAACCTACCAAATTTTCAACATTCCAAAATTCAACTTTTTTTTGTGTGTAGGCAAAATTCAACTTTAAAGGGAGAATTAAACTTTTGTCAGCAGTACTGACAGACAAGAGAGTTTTCCTTCTTTAAAAAACCTCAACTTTAAAGGAAAATTCAACTTTTGTCAGCATTTATCACAAGTCAAGAGAATTTTCCTTACTAAAGAAGGAAACATTCAACTTTTGTCAGCGGTTATCACAATAAAGGCGAAATCTGAACAATTCACACTTTAAAACTGATCACTTTTTGAAATAAAGTACATTCATAATAAAAATAAAACTTTTCTGGGAAATGGGACATTCCGGGGAATGAGTTTCTGGGGAATGGATCATTCTGGGGAATGGGATTCTGGGGAATGAACCATTCTGGGGAATGGAATTCTGGGGAATAGAATTCTGGGGAATGGAATTCTGGGGAATGGGATTTTGGGGAATGGGATAGAACCCCCGCAAACATTGGCCAGTCTATATCTAGACATTCTATACCCGCAGCCACGTAGACAGATGTCCATACAAAAAAGTGGAGTGTGGACAATCGCCAACCTCCACCTCCCCCGCCAAAGGGTTCACGACAAAGGGATGCCCCCACTTTTTACCTACGCATCGTCCAAACAAAAATTCTAACTCAACTTCTAACCTCTTTCCCTCAACACAAAAAACTACTCGCAAACTGAAGATCTCGGCCCGCAGAAAGTCTTCCTGACTTTTAATTCATTCACTCACGCACCAACACCACCTTTGGCACTTGCACTTTCAACTTTCAAACGCAGAATCGTCACAATACTCCGCGAACTGAGCGGCTCAAACAGGATCAAACACGATACGAGACGTTCTCTCGCTTGGTTTTGGTCTCGAATTGATGATCTGTCAAAAAAATTCATGCTGCCGGTTCCAGCTAGTTTTTCGGTGAAAAGTAGGCAAAAATTGTGCTGAAACACCATTATTTATGGTAACATCTCTCCTGTCATTTTGATTTAGGCTGTCAGTTTTGGATTGCAAATCAGCAATCAGGGTTAGCTGTTTCACCAATCCCAAGTTGGTAAATTTACCTGTAATTTTAGCTAATTTAGCCAAAAAAATCACTGTTTCACCAATTTGAAGCCAGCTAATTTGAATTGTTAAATTTAAGATGGAACTCCTTTCCGTGTGTATTTGAATTTTAATAATTTTCCATGTGTGCGTATCTATAGTCTAAATTTTGATTAAAATAAAATGGCGGCAGTTCGAACCGTGTCTTCAATGAGGCGTTAGGGGTGCAAGCAAGTTTTCCATGGGGGGTGTTGAACACCCATAATACCCCCTTAGATACAGCCCTGTCGGCGTTGGTTGTGCACCGTCGACAGCTTTGGGAGCGTTCTTTTATTACGTAACGCAGTAAGGGGGGGAGGTCGGAGGCCGTGTTACGCTCCATACAAAATTTTTAAAATGTGTATGGAAATTTTGTTACGAGGGAGGGGGAGGGGGTCTAAAAGTCCGATTTTTTGCGTTACGTAATAAAAGAACGCTCCCTTTGAGCGCATGTCAACTCCAACTAGGTATTGTGGATTTAGCTCGTAGCTGGATTTTCTGGCATCTTCTCACGGTCATTGGAAACGGTCGTGGATAGACCTAGGGGTTCCCAGTTGGAGTGAAAAAAAATCAATTTATAGAAAAATTATGGATTAACATTTTGCTTTTTTATCACTTCTCCGATATCAGAAATAATTGTTTGAACATGCCGCAATTTTTTTATTCGGTCGGAAAAATATTATTTTTCTTGAAAAAACTTTCATTTTTAATCACATGATCACTCCTAATTCTGGCTCGATGCCGCCATCATGCGACCGCGTGCTCCGTTTGTTTGTCAACAAAGCTGCAGCTGGTTGGTGAGACGAAGTGAGGGGGGAAGAGATTTTGACATTTTTATGCCCGCATCTGGCCCGCCGACTATTTCGTCGGTCACTGAGCCGCCGGTCGTTGTCAGTGACCGAGTCCAGCTAGGTACTGATCGTACAATATTGTGATTTCGGAAATAAATCGAAATAACAGCGCGAGTGTGTTTCATCTCGCGAAGCAATTTTGGGTTGTTTCTTTTCTGAGTGTATCTCAAATGTCACATTCAAAACCAAAACAAAATTTCGCCGCGGCACCAAACTGAAATTTCGCAAGTGGAGTTGCGAAGAGACTAGCGCCGCAACCAAAAAGGATCAAGGAACCGACCTCAAAGTTCTGCCAGGAATCGCTTTATGGGCGTGAATTTGATGTATTATTCCATGAAGTACAGCCTAAAAAGGCTGATTACGGCGAGTTCGGGTTTCAAAAGGTCAATCCAAATTTTATATTTTCATGAGCCCACTAAATCAGCAACCGGATCAACTCGTGACGGTACTAACGGACCAGATTGACGGTCACTCGGTAATTTTGTTGAGGCTAGATAGCAACCCAGCCCAAGATTGTGACCAAAACTTTTGATATTCTGTGTCTCCTCCTAAAGCTGGGAACAAACTCAAAATCATCACATGACCCAACGAAAACAATTCGGATGCTAGTTTGAACCTCTAATGTTCCGGAACATAAGATTTTAATCACTAATTAAACATAATTGTCCCAATTTTTCTTAAATCCAAGTAGAACTCCACGATTTTTTTCAACGACTCAAGCAAAACCAAGCAATCAAAATAAAAAAAGCTAACACACTGATTCAAAACAGTTTGCCAGATATTTCGCGACAGAAAATCGTCGCGAGAGTTAAACACGCTTAATTCAGTTTAGTGCCGCGGCGACAATAAGTGGTCCGGGTCAATATTCGCACCATCTGGTCAAATATCCTTTTCTGCCAAACACAGTTGTTAAGGCATTCAACTCATGTAAAAAGTTTATAGGTTTGTGATCAATTGAGAGAGCTAAGCGGGATACTATAAAATGGGATCAAGTCTCCCCACTCTCTATTGCTTCAATGTTCTACAAAGTTATGTTCTTAAAATGATCTTTTAAAATTTGATACAACCCGGATTCGCTAATTTGAGAAAGCCCGAATTATACTAATGTAACTTGTGAAAAAGTTGGCGAATTCGTATTCAAAATAACACACCAACGTTGTTACTCCAAGCACTTGGAGAGCGTTTTTTATTACGTAACGCAAAAGTTAGGATTTTTAAACCCCTCCCTAGTAGCAAAATGTCCATACAAATAAAAAAAATGTATGGAGCCCCTTCGACCTCTCCCGCCTTTCCCCTAACTGTATTGTGTTATAAAAGAACGCTCCCTTGGTTTGTCTTCATGCAAGTTTCGACACTGTTGTCTTTAATTTATTATTATTAGTTTTTTTCTTACAGAAAAATAAAAATAAATATTATCTTATATAACTCCATTCACAGTTAACAAAATGTCACCAAGACCATCTTTGATTCCGGATGTAGACTCATCAAGTGAGCCAATTCAACAGCATATTGTTAAACCTGAGATCCCAAAGCCGGTGGGGCGTTCTGGATCGTGTCGTATTTGTTTGAAAGCATTCAAACCGAACGAATATAGCAAAACATGCGTTGAATGCGATCAAAAAGTGTGTGAAGATTGTGCAAGTTATAGCAAATTAGAACAAAATGAGGCTGCGGTATGTAGATGGGTAATTCTCTACCAACTCACACGAAACCGGGAAAAGTTGCCCCGACCCCTCTTCGATTTGCGTGAAACTTTGTCCTAAGGGGTAACTTTAGTCTCTGATCACGAATCCGAGGTCCGTTTTTTGATATCTCATGACGGAGGGCGGTACGACCCCTTCAATTTTTGATCATGCGAAAAATGAGGTGTTTTTCAATAATTTGCTGCCTGAAACGGTGATGAGATAGAAATTTGGTGTCAAAGGTTTGATGGCGTACTAAGAATTCTGAAAAAAATACGTATTTGCGTATAGGGACCATCCACAAACCACGTGGACACTTTTTTTGGAAATCTCAACCCCCCCCCCTCGTGGACAATTGTCCATACAAAAAAAATACGTATACTAGAGAACCTGGATCTTATTAGAGAACGGACATCTCAAACCAAAAGTACCAATCGAAGCACGAGAACTGTCAAACGGAGGTACCAATCGAGAAAAATCCTTTGTCCTTATGCTCGTTTGGTACCTCCGTTTGACAGTTCTCGTGCTTCGATTGGTACTTTTGGTTTGAGATGTCCGTTCTCTAATAAGATCCAGGCTCTCTAACGTATACGTATCTTTGGTAAAAAGCAAAAAGAACAATAACATAAAAATTAAAAACAAAATTCTAAGCCTACAACAAAGTCAAAACTTTCAAGCTCTCATTATTTTTTTTTTTCAATTTTTGCTTAAGGCTGGTTGTTGGCTGTGAAAAAAATTGAATCAACAAACTTTGTTCTGATTAAACTTTTGATTTCATTGATGTAGTGATCACCTTACTGCGATCCACGACAAAGATTGATGCCCTTTTTTGTTTATTTTTAATTTCATAATTTCTAAAGATGATAACTGAACTAAGCTCAATACACAGACGAAATCAATAACTGAATATTTTGTCTGACATCCCACTAAGAGGAACAACTTGCACTCGTTTTGGCAACTTGTCGGCCTTCCAGAAAAATTAAATATGTTTTAAAATGAACTGACTGTTTTTTATTTATTTGAAAGATATATAAAATAAACTTATTTTAATAAAACCTTCTAAAGCAATCTTGAAAATTTTATTTTAATTTTGGACATAATGTGTACTTATTATTCAAAAATAGTTATTAAAAATTACCTCATTCTAATTCCACCCATAAATATAATTAATTATTATAATTTACCGTAAACCAGGGTCAATCGGGACACATGGGGCGAACTGGGACAGCAGTTTTAACCATGTTGGAGCACAATATTTTGATTTTTCTGGTTGGTTTCGGTTAGAACAGACTCAGGCCAACAAAATGTGTACATCCATTTCCAAATTTAAAAGCTTTAAGTGCTCTAAAAACAGCTGTCCCTATTCAGACTGTAGTCCCGATTCACCCCAGATTACGGTACACGGAGAGATTGCGCTCAGAAATTTTAACAATTAAAATTGTTGATTTTACTTTCGTAAATTTTAACAAAAACGTACTTGTCACTGCCAATTTTCAGTCAAATTAACCAAAATTCATTATTAATTTAATAACCTGTTTGTTGAAAATGCTAAAACCAAAAAGCTAACAGATTTCTCGAACTCGAATGAACGTGCTCGACTTTTAGCTTTGGTTTGAGGAAAATCAAAAAATTTGTTGGTTGAATATAATTAACAATTGGCCAAGACGAACTTGGGTTTGTTTATGTCTGTCATTTGAAGTTAGGATTCGAACGAGAGCGGTCGATTTGTTGAGTTTGTGTTGTTAATTATGAAGTGAGAGGATGTGAAAGGTGAAAATTACACTATTTAGCTAATGTTGAAGTGTCTGATCAAAGTGTTGAAACTGGGGAGGTGGAATTGGTGAGTAGGTTTGTTGATTATTTCTTTGCAGATGATAAACTATGAAGAGCAAGAGGACGACCTTCGCCATGAGGACCTCTAATGCGAGTGAGTTGAACACGTTATAAGAATGTTTGATGGAAAGAGAGGGCAGTAGAATGGAGATGCGGGCCAACTCTTAACGGATAGAGCAGCCCGGGCAAATTAGCATAGCATAGCATTGGTGTCTACCCGTAGTTGCTACTCTGTTATTGGCCAGGACATCCAAGAATTGCTCCGTGGACCACAGATGAAGAGTAGGAACCAATCATCACCACTTCGCAACTTTCAAATGTCCCTATCATGCTAGCCAATCACAGCGCCGGCCACGACCAGTGGTAAGACACGGGAAGTGGATAGGAATTTTAGTCCGATACTTGAGTGATGAAGACCGCTAAATCGGCTGCGTCTTCGACAAAGTATCACGTGAGGTTTGAGGGTGTTAGTAAGATGGGTGTGAAGCCAGGATTCACCGTGGTAAGTGATGCGGCCGGTCAAATCTATTTATAGTCCTTAATTCTTCGTATGTTCTTGGATTCATTTTGGAAGCTTTCCAATTCGGTTCACCAAGCTTTTTGTGGTGAATTCTGGTCGTGTTGAAAGTTCAATATTCGCCTAACAATTATTATGCAACCAGTAAGTGTCCTTCAAATCAACTTGCATTCAATATTGCTTTCCTGTTCTTAGGTTCACTAATTCTTATAGCATTCTTAATCCTTCTAGACAACTAAGCCTCGATGGTCTGGTGGTTAGCATTTTTGTCTGCTGACCCAAAGGACGGGGGATCGAAACCCGCCGCGAGCTAATGAAGTTTTCGTTCTTATTCAAGTGTTCAGAATTCCTTCTGGATAGAGCAGCCCGGGCAAATTTAACAAAATGTTGGTTAATCCAAATAATTATGGGTATATTTTTGCACAATAATTTATCTTATGTAATTCTTGCGAGGCAAGGCCTGCTTTGATCGTGTTTGGTTTGCGTCGTTGTTTCGCGCGGGAGAAAAAGAAGAAAAAAGAGTTTTTACCCAAATGCCACTTATTTATCATTATATACGCGCTGATCCCTGTTTTGCCTGATGGGATTGGAAGTTTAAAGATAGTTCGAGGATCCGTCTTGTTCTTGTTCTATGTTTAGGCGGGGCCAGACAATGCCCAATGATCTCGGAATTGGGTCGCTAAGATCTCTGCCATTCTGAAATGGGTCATTGGAAGCAGCGCGAGGGCTGTCACCACCTAATACCCGGGACTGAGATAAGCTGTATCAGCATAACCCAAGTCTGATACAAATTATACTTTCCCATAATTTCGCTGCCGGCCAGCGGGTATTGGATTGGACCACACACACACACACACATAATTTATCTTATGTGATTCTTATTATCGGGAATCGGAGTACACATCTTGTTGGCCAGAGTCTGTTCTAACCAAAACCAACCAGAAAAATCAAAATATTGTGCTCTAACATGGTTAAAACTGCTGTCCCAATTCGCCCCATGTGTCCCGATTGACCCCAGTTTACGGTACATTTATTTACGTACCTTTTTTCAGTTTATAGCCGAAATTAAGAATTTTGTATTAAATTACTAATAAAATTCACATGTCTATTTGCAGCAAAAGGTTCACTTTGGTGAAAATTCTGCGTCCCACCACAAGAAAAATAACTAAGCCTGAGACCGTTGTAGATGATGATGACTTATCGGATGATTTCACAGTGATGGTAAGTGAATACAACACTTAATTTTATACAGCATAATAAAAATATAAGCTTAAAACTTGGTGAATATTTTGCTCGGTTTCTATTTGTAAGGAATTCAAGAGAAATTTGTAATATGCTTTTTGATTATTTTTTTAGATTAATGCAACGTATTTTTTTAAAACATAAGTCACACTTTACATGTTTTTAACAACAGTTAAAAAAAAGTTTTGTTTTGATGCTTTTTAACAGTAATTTAACGACTCAATGGTTTTCTGTAAGTTTTTTGAAAACATTTTCTTACTCTGGCCTTCTATTTAATATTTATAAGTAATAACACATTCGATTGAATTACGATGTAACACACAGCTGAAAGGAACTCCTAAACTCTGTTATGTACCTAAATGAACTCATTGTAACTTGATTATTCACAAATAAACCGAATTGAATTGAAATTGAATTAACGACTTAATGCAAAAAAACAAATTATTTGTTAAATTTTAGGCAGAATAAATGCTAAAATAAAAACACCAGCAATAATTTGTTAGGCATTATTACAAAATTTACTGCAAATTCAATAAAAATATTGCTAACAACAGCTAATTATTGACTACACAGCAAAAAATCCGATGGTAAAATCGCATGCAAAAGCATGCACATCACCTTCGTCAAAATAAACACTTAATATTACATACTGCATGTACATTTTTTCAAACACAAAAAAAAAGTTGTAATCGACGGGATTCAAACCCAGCACCAACAGTACGGACTGGCGCCTTAGCCCACTCGCACGAATCCCCCACAGACCGTTATTATGAAAAAAAAAATTCCACCCGAACCAATGATTGGACATGGTTCCTGGGACCATTCTGCACCTCTGGGCCGAGTTTCAAAATATTTGCCGGCAGAAATTTCGAATACGGTCAGTTTTAGTGTATCGAGTAGAAATTAAGGAGAAACCACATGTAAAATGCGTAGGAAAAGATCAAAGTTTCGATGTTTTAACTCCGAAGCATCACTGGTCATGTTTTTAAATTGTACTAACATGTAGCAGAATGATATAAAAACGATTTACAGCACTGACTTAGCCGGATTTAGCCTAAGTCAAGTGACTTAAGTATATTATTTACAAGTTTATACCTTAATCTTTAAAAAAACTCCTACATAAAGGAATTTTCAGTCAAAGAAAACTATACCGCACAAAAATAACTTAAATTGGGGTGACATTGAGCCATGGGGTGACATTGTACCAACAAACACATAAAGATTGCTTTGATAAGTATGAATATTATGTTAGTTTATTTATTTGTAGACGGATTAATTTAGTCTATTTATGTTCCCACAAAGCAATATGATGATATTGCTACGCAAATCTGCTTTTTCTGTTTAATTAAAACAAATTAAAATAAATTTAAAATCTCCTGGAATCCATCAAATTTCAAAATTATGCTCACTTTTTACAGTCTTGAATCAATTCCTGTGGAAATCAAATAAAACAATCAAAATATTAGAGCAACCATTTTTTTACGTGGCAAATTAGTGACATTGCAATTAGAATAAAATTGTTTTTTTTAACCGTTTACAAATTTCAACCTTATGAATGAAATCCGGAGAGTACTTCAGCTATCATTTAGCTCATATATTTTTGTTGCCCTGTGTAATGATTATAATTAGCAAAAGTTTAATGACATAACTTCCCACAAGATTAATATTTCAAACCAACTAATTATTTTCCAACATTGCAGTTAATGAAATATGACATTTAATAATTGATAAAAGTAACTCATAGTTAGAATTCAATAGAACATATAATTGATCATCAAAAACGTTCACTAATAATGCATTCATCCAAAACAAAACCTACTTCTGCCCAATGGAAAAACACAGCCAATCTTAAAACAAGCTTGGCATATCTTATGAAAACATAGAAATAGTACAGTCAAATATCAAATCAACTCAAATTGTTCGCTCTACAAACAATACCAGGGGTGAGAGACAACCACGTTTAACACTCCACCACCGAACCCAGTATAGTCAAATACGTACAGGCGATGTAAGTTTTCATTGTAACATGTCCTAAAACTCTTGTTGGGGTCAAGCGGTAAGGCTCATGAAACTAAAGCTTTATCTATATATTTTTTTAATTTTTCGTGCTTATTGAACTTTTTATGGCAGAGGACAACATAATTTAAGAACAATATTTGCAACGATTAAACTTTGCAATTCAAGCTTATCGAGCTTGTTGTTATGCTACCTGGCTATTATAAAATCGTAAAATTTGGTACAATGTCACCCCATGGCTCAATGTCACCTCATTTTAAGTTATTTTTGTGCGGTATAGTTTTCTTTGACTGAAAATTCCTTTATGTAGGAGTTTTTTTTAAAGATTAAGGTATAAACTTGTAAATAATATACTTAAGTCACTTGACTTAGGCTAAATCTGGCTAAGTCAGTGCAGTAAATCGTTTTTATATCATTCTGCTACATGTTAGTACAATTTAAAAACATGACCAGTGATGCTTCGGAGTTAAAACATTGAAACTTTGATCTTTTCCTACGCATTTTACATGTGGTTTCTCCTTAATTTCTACTCGAAACACTAAAACTGACCGTATTCGAAATTTCTGCCGGCAAATATTTTGAAACTCGGCCCAGAGGTGCAGAATGGTTCCAGGAACCATGTCCAATCATTGGTTCGGGTGGAAATTTTTTTTTTCATAATAACGGTCTGTGGGGGACTCGTGACTCGGCCATCAGACCGATGAAAAGCTGTAAGGATAAACGCATATATGAGCTTGACATTTCGGTCAAGTAGGTTTCCCATACTGATGGGCTACATATTTCAGGGTGTAAAATCACATAAAATTACATAAAATAATGCAATATTTATTTTACACCCAGGCCTTTTACACGCAGCTGGATTACAACTTTTTTAGCTGTGCAACAGTAAGGACTGGCGCCTTAGCCCACTCGGACATCAGACCGATGAAAAGCTGTAAGGATAAACGCATATATGAGCTTGACATTTCGGTTAAGTAGGTTTCCCATACTGATGGGCTACATATTTCAGGGTGTAATATTACACAGAATTTCATAAAATAATGCAATATTTATTTTAAACACAGGGCTTTTACACGCAGCTGGATTACTACTTTTTTAGCTGTGTACATGTACGAATATTTTTCTGTATTCAAGTAAGAAATTAGTTAAAATATAGCTAGAAATTCGGCCCAGCCTATATCGTTAGATAATTAAAGAAAAAATATATCAACACTTACATAAATTATGTCTAATTAAGAAATGTTTTGTTATAACCCACTAATAATTTTCTGCATGCAAAAATATTTCGGTTGATGCAACGAAAAAAAAAATTGTTGAATAATAGTTGAAAAATATATCCCAGCCAGTTTTTAACAGAATGTTTCAAAATATTTCAGCTGAAAACAAGAAATTTTTAGTTGCTTTTGATCGGCTAGTCATATGCAGCCCTCTCCTTGGACCATCGAGACGTGTACCGATTTTGTAGAGCCAACCGTCATAACGTGCTCTCCTTCACAGCCACACTCGTGGGTTCTCGACTCCTGTGACCATCGAGACGTGTACCGATTTGGTAGAGCCGACCATCATAACGTGCTCTCTTTCACAGCCACACTCGTGGGTTTTCGACTAGGCTCCTAGTCGTTCCTCCTCTGATCGTCTCTCCATTTCCGCTGGAGAGCCGAAGTGATCTGCGTCACCGCTCCGACGACCGCATTCCACTTGGCGATGTCGCTGCACATTCTTCGCACCACATTATCCGGACTGGTGTCTACTCCGATAATGGCCAGCATTTCGCTTCGCGCTGCCTCGAAGCGAGGGCAGCCGAACACCACGTGCTCCGGTGTTTCCTCGCAATCGACGCAGTCCGGACAGAGAGGAGACTCTGCATGTCCGAACCTGTGCAGGTACTTCCTGAAGCAGCCATGGCCCGACAGGAACTGTGTGAGGTGGAAGGTGACCTCTCCGTGCCTTCTGTTCACCCACGCGGATACGGACGGGATAAGCCGATGCGTCCATCTGCCTTTCTCCGTAGTGTCCCGCTCACGTTGCCACCTTGCCAGCGATTCGACTTTCGCAGCTTCCCGGATACCTCTCGTGCCTCTTCGGGTGTATCGCACGATGTCCTTCTCCAGTGTGATGCCGATGGGGATCATTCCGGCTATAACGCCAACCGCTTCCGACGAGATGGTCCTGTACGCGCTTGCAACCCGCATGGCCATCAGTCTCTGCGTTCTGTCGAGCAGCGCTCGATTTCGCTTCGTCCCCAGCGCCGTCCACCATACCGGTCCGCCGTACCTAAGTATGGACGTCGCGACACTTGCCAAGAGACGGCGCCTACTGCTTCTGGGTCCAGCGTTGTTCGGCATCATCCTCGACAGTGCCATGATCGCCTTCGCCGCCTTCTCGCAGGCGTAATCGACGTGGCTGTTGAAGTTCAGCCGGTCATCCACCATCACCCCGAGGTACTTGAGCGCTCTCTTCGAGTGCACTACGTGTTCCCCAACGTGTATCTGGGCCTGCTGCACCTTTTTGTGGTTACTAACCAGTATCATCTCCGTCTTGTGGTGAGCGATCCGCAGCTTCACCTCGAGCATCCAGTTCTCGATCATTGCGATTACCTCCATAGCCAGCACTTCGACCTCCTCGACATTTTCGCCGGTTACCGTCAGCACTATGTCGTCTGCAAAGTCAACAATCTCTACGCCGTTGGGTAGCCCCAGTGTCAACACTCCGTCATACATTCCGTTCCACAGTGCTGAACCCAGAATGGATCCCTGCGGAACTCCCGCGGTAACAACAACGGTTTTTTGTCCATCGGCAGTGTCGTAGACCAGCACGCGGTTCTCGAAGTAGCTCTTCAAGATCATGCACAAATAGTCAGGCACCTTCATTTTGTGCAGCGCTGCTGCTATGGCCGCCCAGCTCGCACTGTTGAACGCGTTCTTGACGTCAATCGTGACTATTGCGCAGCAACGGTTCCCCCTGCGTTTTTTCCTCCGCGCTTCGTCGGCTTTCTCGACCACTTTCCGGATGGCGTCCACCGTGGATCTCCCTTTACGGAAGCCGAACTGCCTCGCTGCTAAGCCATGCTCGCTCTCCGTGTACTTGGTCAGCCGGTTAAGGATGATCCGTTCCAGAAGCTTTCCGAGGGTGTCCAGCAAACATATAGGCCTATACGATGATGGGTCCCCCGGTGGTTTGCCAGGCTTCGGCAGCAACACGAGCTTTTGAACCTGCCACGGGTCGGGGAAGTGTCCTTCGTCCAGGCATTTCTGCAGGACTGTTCGAAACCTGTCCGGGAATGCTTGAACCGCCGATTTCAGGGCGAAATTCGGGATTCTATCCGGGCCGGGAGCTCTCTTCACCTTCAATCTCTTCGCTACTGCCACAAGTTCTTCGTTGGTGATCAGATGACCTTCGGCGTTGCTACCCCCTTCGTCGTTGTACGGTGTAGGAGGCCATGTCGTTGGGTCATGTCTTGGGAAGAGCCCTTCCACAATGACCTTCAGCTTGTCGGGACACGTTTCAGCCACCATCGACGGGCCTCTGATCTTCGCCATCGCGACACGATATGCGCTCCCCCAAGGGTTTGCATCTGCGTCTTGGCATAACTCCTTGAAGCAGTTTGTCTTGCTGCATTTGATCGCTTTCTTGAGCGCGGCCTTTGCAGACCGGTACTCCTCTCTGCACTCCTCTCTAGTTGCTTCGGATCTTGCTCTCTGGACTCGTCTTCTGGCGCTGAGGCAACTTGCCCGAAGGGTACCGAGTTCTTCATTCCACCAGTAGGCTGGACGACGACAGTTCCTTGGCACCAGTCTCCGCGGCATGGTTGTGTCGCATGCTGTCACTAGTTGTGCTGTTAGCACGTCGGCACTCAAGTCTTGGGGACCATCACACCAATGGAGCGCCTCCACGAAGAGACCTTCGTCGAAGTATTGCAGCTTCCATTTCCTTCCGTAGGACCGGCTGCTCTTATCTGGTACAGGGGCTCGTCTCCCGATGCTGTACCGGATCGCTTGGTGATCGCTATGGGTATAGTCTTCACTTACCCTCCAGTTCATGTCGGCCGCCAGCCGCGGGCTACAGAACGTAACGTCGATAATGGACTCACGGCCGTCTTTGCGGAAGGTACTGCTGGTTCCGCGATTCGCCAGCCTAACGTCCATTAGGCTATGCCCCCTAGCATTGGTGCATCTGCTACCCCACTCGACTGCCCATGCGTTGAAGTCACCTCCGATGACGATCGGGCTTCGTCCGATCAGTTCGTCGGTCAGACTATCCAGCATCTGCTGAAACTGCTCCAAGGTCCATCTTGGGGGAGCACAGCAGCTACAGATGAAGGTTCCGTTTACTTTGGCGATCGCGAATCCTTCAAATGCTCTCGAGACCACTTCCTGTATGGGGTACCGCCCCATCACGTGTATCGCCGCCATTTTTGCTGTATCCGCGACCCAGTTTCCATTGTCGTGGGGAACTCGGTACGGTTCTGCAATAATTGCCACGTCGCAACCCGTCTCCGCAGTCGACTGCCACAGCAGTTGCTGTGCAGTGTCGCAGTGATTGAGGTTCACCTGGGACACCTCCATTACTTTTTGCCCGAGGCCAGCTTCTGATATACCGGGCAATTAAAGCCACCCGTCGTGTGACTATTGCCATCTCCTTCTTTACAGAGCATGCACTTCGGCTTATTTTTGCAGTCTCTTGCCATGTGGCCTTCTCTACCACACCTTCTGCAACTGTTGGTTTGATCGGGACCGTCGCAATTTCTCGCCTGGTGACCGAAACCCATACAGCGGAAACACCTCGTCATCTGCTGGGTCACTCGAGGAACAGGCCTCAGTGGGCACACCGACCACCCTACTTTGACCTTGCCGGCTTCCAGCAGCATAGACGCCGAAGGCGTCGATAGTCGGATCGACGCAATTTGCGTGCCGCCGTAGGCTTTCCTCAACCGGATTGCCATCGGTGTCGTACGGTCATCCAGAAGAACGATCAGCGCATCTTCTAGCTCTTCCTCCGTCGTGATCTCGTCCAGGTTCCTGCACTCGATCGTTGTCTCCGGCGATAGCGCCCTCACCTTCGACTCGTAGCCTACGGCTTTCTCGACGAGGGACTTAAAAGCTGAGCTCTTGACCGCGGGATCATTTTTCAGCTCAAAAAGCATCGCGCCGGTCTGGGTGCGCCTGGTTTTAACCACGTTCTCGCCAAGCTCCTTGAGTTCCGGATCGGTTCGTGCTTTCCGGAGGAGGTCAGCGTACGAAACACCTTCCTTCACCTCGACCACCAAAGCCTCGCCTTTGTTACGCTCCCTGCGAAACTTGGGTTTTTGTGTGTCCTCGTTCTGCTTCCCTTTTTTCTTCCGCTTCTTTTTCTTGACCTTCTCCCATTCCTTCTCCTTCCCTGGGTCTGGTTCTGGCTCCTTCGCTGGGTCCGGACTGTCTCCATTCCCCTGCTTCTGCTTCTTTGCGTCCTCCTCCTCTCCAGGCGTTTACCTGTTCCTTTTTGTGCTTGGGCCGGGCGGCGTTTTCAGTTCTTTCTCCCGTAGCGCTTCCTCCTCCAGTTTTGCCTCCAGCGCTTCTTCGGCTCTTTCAGCTCTCAGCTTCAGTGAAGTTCTCATCACCACCAGCGAACTGTTTTCGCGCTCTGCAGCAATGATGGCTGCCTTGACTCCATTCACCATCTGCTTGATTCTGGTGTGGACGTTGTTTCTGTCCCTGATGAATTCAAAGAGCTCGTTAACCCTCCTTCTGACCTCCTGCAACGCGGTCCTTCCGAGCAGGACTCCATCCTGAGGGGTACCGCCGGCGAAGTTCAGTACGGATGACTTGGGAGTTTCCCCTCCAATGACTCCTATCTGCTGATTCGAAGCAGCCGCCTGGTTCAACACTGGGGATCTCATCACCTTCCCGCTTCCACGGAACGCGCTCGTCCTTCCGCTTGCTGTGTCGCCGCCGTTTGACTCGCCTCCTGCCATTTCGACGTTTGCGTCCTCTTCTATCTCCGTGTTTTCCGATGCTTGGGGCGCATCGGGACCCTTTGTTGGTTTGTTTCACTTGTCTTCATTTTGAATCCCACGAGTCGCTAGGAAATACGGTCCGCTGCGCCAGTGCCCTGCCGTGACGCAGTAAGGGCAAATTACGTGTGGGGTGACACTGTTATCGACTGGGAATTTGTTGAACCCCCAGCCATGCATCCTCGACACGGGTCGCGTCACATCTTGGATTCGGGGTTTGGTGAGGTTTTGGGCTAAACACTTATAGCGGCGTTCGATCGCTTGACAGAGGTGTTTACGGACCCATGTGGTTTTTTTCGAAGAAATTAAACAGAGCCCTTGTTCAATTCCGCCACGTCCTAGACATCCTCCGCTGCTGGTCCGGGGCGATGCAATGAATGTATGCAATCGCCGACAGCTATCCGCCTACTGCAACTCGCCCGGTAGCTGGCAGCTAAGCTCCGCAGGGACCCTCACCTGTCCCCACGGTTCACGGGTGTGTGTGTGTGTGTGTGTGTGTGTGTGTGTGTGTGTGTGTGTGTGTGTGTGTGTGTGTGTGTGTGTGTGTGTGTGGGGCTGTTTTCGTTATATTGATACCTTTCAAACATAATTTCAAGTCGAATTTAAAAACCTTACTAGCTATAATGTTGAGGTATACAAATGTAAATTAGTTTATGTGTGTATGAGAGTGTGATGAGTTAATCTGTTCTTTTTTCATGTTTAGCCCAAAAAATATTTAAAACCGCGTAAAATCTACAGAATCGGTCGATAAATCCAAATCTTATTCAAAATAATCGTTATAGCGTAGTTATTTAATAATTAGGTATACGCGTTCTTGATCATTTTGCTGTCGTTTCGTTAGTCTGTCAACTGTACCAGTAGATTGATACAACCCAAATAATGTGTTAAATTTTCACGGTGAAAAACTCATTTCTATAGAATCGTTTATCGAAAGACACGCTGACATTTAGGATAAACCATTAGCGCGCGTTTTTAAATTTTTCGACTCGATTGTGAGTAGTGGGACCTCGCGGTTACTCTGCAAAGTGTTTTTCGGAGCCCTTTTACTTGACATTTTATTTTTCATAAGTCCTTCTTTTATCATCGTTGATTGGAAGGCACGCCGCCGGTTTACTTCGTTTAAGTTATTGTTTTAATTTCATTACAATCGGTTACGTGGTGTCCTGTTTTCTTTTCGATTATATTCGTTGATCGTAATAATTTATTCCAACATGCAGATTTACTATTGACTCATCAAACTATCGATTTTATGAAGAGTAAAGCGTCTTTTATTTACTATTTTTTAAACTTGCTCAATTTAGATTGTATACAAACAGTAAAAATATACTGATAAGTCCAGCCCATAGCACTACTGCTCGGTTGACACGCGTTCGATTAAAAAACTTTTTTAAATAATCAATTATTTATCTTTCCGCAGCCGGCTGCCCAAGATTTAAAAATTTTCAACTGATAAACAAAATGCTCATGGTCACATCACTGCCACTCGTGAATCCTGACCTCATACCCATCTACTAACCCCCTCAAAACTCATGTGATACTTTGTCGGAGAAGCAGTCGATTGGGCGGTCTCTATCACTCAAGTATCGTACTAACATTCCCATCCACTTCCCCGTGACTCTACCACTGGTCGTGGCCGGCGCCGGTATTGATCAGCATGATAGGGGCCTTTGAGAAGTTGCGAAGCGAGGAAAGATAGCGCCCACTCATCTTCCACGGCTCGTGGATGTAACTTTTGGAGGTCCTGGTCAATAACGGAGTAGCAACTGCGGGTGGGCACCTATGCTTATGCTTATTAACCCCGTAAAAAAAATCCGACAATTCGCATAACTAAGTCGGGTCTAGCCGGGTGGTTTCGGCCGATTCGTTGGCCAACGAATCGGCTGACCGGGCAACAGACTTCTGTGTAATCTTTACATAAGCGTCTGGTGGAAAATCGGTTGTCGAAATCGGCCGACGGAATCGGTTATAAAAACAACCGATTTTTTACCGATTCAGTCTGTGAATAAAAGAAAATCTGACTCAACCCAATTTAGTCGGTCTATTCGTAGGGCAACTAAAAATCTTACTCCTGACGCATCCCGACAAAATCGGCAACTGGTTGGTTGTTTTTGATTACCCGATTTCGTAGGGTGTTTCGTCAGGTCGAGAACTGTCAATTTTTTTACGGGGAACCATTTCCGTTTTTACACTCGATCATTCGCACATTAGACTTTGTTCGAGCATGACAGGATCAGCTCGAAGAAAATTTGGAGTGGTTTTGGCAGCCCTGCGCTTGCTGCGATGACAGTCGTAGCGACGATGGCTGCACAGCCTGCTTTGCTGTCAAAGACGACGGAGAGCGCGCGAAACGGCGTATGCGAGACAGCAAGTGAGCCGAAGCAGCAACGGCGCGTCGTTGACGACGGCGCAACAGCGAGAAAGAGAAAGAGCGACGCACGACGACGGTCGTGCGAGAAAATTTTGGCGCGCAACGAAGGAGAAGAGGACGAGGAGAAGCCTGCGCGTCGGAACAAGAGCAAGTCTATCGCAAGCAGCCGAACCGGTCGGACGTCAAGTCGAGCGCGTCGCGATCGTCGGAGGAGACACTAGTTTTATTCACTTAATTTAGTTATAGTTATTAAATAGAAAGTAGTGAGAGAAAATCTAGTGTTTTGTTTGCTTGCGGTAATTCCGACCCTCCCAACTGGTTCCCCAAGTCCGCCTGAAGTGAAGCAAGAATACAGTCCGCTCCGATCAGACTTTGTAAAACCTAGACGCTAAATACATAAAGATAAAACCGTGATTCCCCGATTATTCTCTTACTCACGCGACTATTCCACTGCTGCCAACAAAAGTGACAATTTTTTTTGAAAAACATATTTTTTTTTAAATTCAAATGCAAAACGCCCGCTTCTATAAAGTTCAATCAAGCTCATATTTGGGATTTGAGCTCAGTATGCCCACCGTAACCAGCTCCTTAATGCCCGCCAAAATGTAATTTTTGTTACATCCTTCTGAGTTTGATCATAGTAGCTGTTTATAATAGGAATGAAGAAAAAAATGATATCTTGATGAAAATGTACATCTTTGTCCAGAGTTAGACCGAGATTTTAGAGGTATTTTTGAGGTCTTAGGTGATATATTAGGTTTTTAAACTTCTAATCGAGATAAAATCAGTTTTCACCGACAGAATATTTTGGGAATCGATTTTTCTGACTCAGAATAGTCTCCCCAACAACCTCAAGAAGGAATTTCCGTGGTGCATGCAAGTTGCATAATAATCCCCTTATTACCCACCGTGTGACTATGTGTTCCCGGTGAGGTAATTTGTCCAAAGTGGCCACCGGTTCCGGCAACGCGGAACATCCGTCAAGCAGTTTTTTTTTTTTTAGTTTTTGTCATTCAATCGACATTTCAGCCAATGTTATGAAACGTTATTTGTAGTACATAGGTATACTAACTATATTTGGTCAGTTCAGGGTATCTGTGGCCACTCCGGAACCGATTCCATGGTACACGCAAATGATTCCGATGATTGTGATATTCAAAAGTCGACCTGTTGCTTATCAAACTTCGTAAAATTGAAGTCATTAATCATCTATTATCATGCCGGTGTCCTTTGACTCGATCGGACCACTCCGGAACCGGTTACCGGTGGCCTCGGAGAAAGTGTACAAAGTATAGAAAAAGTCCTTTCATGTGACATATCAAACTTCATGAATTTGAAGATAATGACCACTTAGATGCATGTCGATGCCTTATGATTCAGTATGGAGATATTTTTTTATTCAGGAAATATTTCCGATGCACTTTTTATTGGTTCCGGTTGATTCGTCTTTATACTCCAGTGCGCTTGCAATTAGTAGGCTACAAGATAATACGCAGTTGAAATCCCATTGCACTGTATCCCGTTATCGATTAGAAGATACAAGCCCTCAAAGTTGGTTATTAACGCGTTAATCAACGTGTTATTTAACGACGTTAATTAACGTGCTCCGTTCACGTTAAGATCAACGTAGGCTCCGTTCGCGTTCACGTTTATGGTAACGATTAACGATTCCGTTAAGTTAAACGTCGTTAATTTAAACGTTTAACAGCACAGCTCTTTTTTCGCATGTTCAAAAATTGAAGGGGTCGTACCACCCCCCCGTCACAAGTTATCAAAAAACGAACCTTGGATTCGTGATCAGGGACAAAAGTTACCCCTTAGAACAAAGTTTCACGCAAATCGAAAGGGGTCGGGACAACTGATGTGTGAGTTGGCGGAGAAAATTACCCAGATGAATTATTGATCTTAATATTTATCAATAATAAATGTGTGCTTTTCACTTCAGGAAGCCTCCTGGCGCTGCAGCGTGTGCCGTAGAAAGATGGCCTCGCGCGTTTTTCTACCACCACAAGAATCAACCGACTCGATTCTCGAGATTCCGGTTCTAGAAACTCTTCAGAGGCGCCATTCCGATGTGAAGTTAGGATCGACTCAGTGTTTGGGCGTATCTAATGGCACTGCACTGGCGCCTCCTCGTAGTCCAGAACTAAGAAGACATTCCGATGTCTCACCAGCATCGTTGAAGGAGTTGGAAAAACTCAAAGGTCTTTAACAATCCTTGAAATTTGTAAGGCACACTCATGTA
Source organism: Culex quinquefasciatus (assembly GCF_015732765.1). Taxonomy (NCBI): domain Eukaryota; kingdom Metazoa; phylum Arthropoda; class Insecta; order Diptera; family Culicidae; genus Culex; species Culex quinquefasciatus. The sequence continues at coordinate 85,904,378 of NC_051863.1, read as the reverse complement.
CAAACCTTATAATTTCAGGCACAAACGCATCTGACACAGAATGGAAAAAGGGTCATAGTGCATGCCCTAGCAGATCTTCGAGTCCCCCTCGACGCATGGAGCTCGAAACAGCTGCTTCTAGAATTGCTTCAAGAAGACCGTCAATGCGCATGACTCGCCAACGTAGTTACGATGATGAGATAAAATCAGTCAATAATGAACCAAGCAAAATAGAACCCATTCTAGGTTTACCAGCTCCCATGCCAAGAAGGTGATGCTTTCAATATTTAGCTTATAAGAACACGATATTATATACAGTAGTTGTTCGGTAACTGGGCGTTGTTTAACTGGGCTGCTTTTTAACTGGGCGCTCGATAACTGGGCTATAGCCTAGTTAAAAAGCAGACAAACGTCAAAAAACCAAAACAAACCGAAATGACCGAGGGGTTATAGGATGCCAAAAGCCTGTTCAATAAATAAAAATACTGTTTTCAAACATTTATGTAATTTCAACTCACAATTAGGAAATATGAAAAGTAAGCATTGTGAATAAATTTGAGAAACATTTATTTTTATATTTCATCAGGAAAATATTATGCATCGGTGGTCCCCTCGTTATTTTTCGTTCAGCCCAGTTAGCGAGCAGCATTCGGTGACTGGGCTACGTTCTCAGCCCAGTTGTCGAACAAGTACTGTACAATGTATGACATGAGAGTTGGTCTGGTGAGGCATAGTCTAGCTACCTTCAAGACCGCTTTATTGTTATTATCTTGACTTGACACTTTGCACAATGGCGCAAATCAAGTTTTCTTTTTTTTAATAGTTTGATGCTATTTTTTAAATAGAAAATCTGCATACGATGTTTACGCGCCAGGCGTTTTGGCAAGTGCTCTGCAAAATGCCCAGTTAAAAGAGCCTGACGCGCCTGGATCAAGGAGACCTTCGTTTAAAATTCCTGTTGCTGATAACAATTATGATAACGAAGAATGTCCCAGCCCAGATCACATTAACCAAGCAGTATTGACTGTGGATGAGGATCGTAAAACTAGAAGGCGAGGATCTCAACTGTAAGTATTTCTAAATGTTGAAGCAACTAGGCAAAGCTTTCCGAACATTTTTACATCATCAAAATGTAGTTGGCTGATAATAATCATTTAGTCTTTTAAGAAAATAGATATTCCGGGTGTACTAAAGGTACACCCGGTACACTTAACCCCCGGTGGTTGGTCACTTTTTCGTTTGACACTTTTTTAGTTTGTACCCCGCCAAAATCAAACTAAAAAGTGACGAACTGTCACTTTTTACACGGCGCTCACGCACACTATCAAAACAAACTTTTGGTAGTGTTTGTGAACTCCGTGTAAAAGGGGTGTCAAACTAAAAAGTGACCCCGTTAGTTTGACAACAGTTGGTGTCAAACCATCGGGGTTTGAGTGTAGAAACAGCATCATCAACGTGCACTGCCCCCATGAAAAAAAGACCGATGATGAGAAGGAAGCATTCTACGCGACTCTGGAGGAGGTGTATGACGGCTGTCCGCGGCAGGATGATCCTTATCATTGGGGACATGAACGCTCGGTTCGGAAGGGAGGAAATGTTTCGACCGACAATAGGCCCAGAAGTCTTCATGCGGTCACGAACGAAAACGGTCAACGCTGCGTCGAGGAACGGTGGCTGCAATCCCGTGGAATGGTGGTCAGGAGCACATATTTTCCTCGAAAGGACATTTACAAAGCCACCTGGACATCACCTGACCAATAGACCTTAACACAAATCGATCACGTCCTGATCGACGGCTGGTTCTTCTCGGACGTAACGCATGTGCGCACCTTTCGCGGAGCGAATATTGACTCAAAGCTGTCGACGGTGTACAACCAACGCCGAAGTCGGCGGGCCCCTCCGTTCAACACCGCGTGTCTGCAGAACGGAGATGTGGCCCACAGTTACGCGCAGCAGCTGGAAGCGGATGTGCCAGGTGAGGAGGAACTTGGCGCAGCCTCGCTCGAGGGTGGTTGGAGCCGCATACGCTCAGCCATCGGCAGAGCAGCGATCCGAGTTAGTCGAAACGATTGGTACTGTTGTGGTCTGAACCACAACTCACCCTATTTGCTCTTCTACGTGGGATACGATCATAAAATAAGGATCGGTCTCGGTAGAAGAAGGATAGGCAAAAAGAGAAGAAGGACTAGTTATGTTGAATAAAGAGGCTGCGCGAGCAGTCCGTCAGTCTTAAACGGGAATTCCAAACGTACAGTTAATTGAATATCACATCCCGAAGAAAATAAGTTGCATCAGTACGACGACGAGTGCCAATAGATTACCGCCGAGAAGAAAGCAGCTTACGACAAGAAGCTGCACAAGGCGACGAGAGGGAACGTGGAACGATACAGACAGGCTCGTTATCGGCAAGTCGCGATTTTCAAGCTCAAGAAGCGCCAGCAGGAAGACCGAGACTGCGCGGAAATGGAGCACCTATGCGAGCTAACGAAACGCGGAAGTTTTACGAGAAGGTGAACCGGTCCCGCAAAGGCTTCGTGCCGCGAGCCGACGTGTGCAGGGACAACGAGGGAAACCTGATCGTAAACAAGAGCGAGGCGTTGGACAGGTGAAAGCAGTACTTCAACGAGCATCTCAACGGCGATGAAGCGAACGGAGACAGCGATGGAGTCAACCTTGGAGTGCCCGCAGCTGATGAACAGTTCTCAGCACCTGATCTAGAAACGGTGAAGAGGGAGATCAGGAAGCTGAAGAACAACAGAGCTGCCGGCGGATCGGTTACCCGGTGAGCTCTTCAAATATGGAGGAGAGATGGCGAGGGCGCTTCACTGCGTGATCTCCAAGATCTGGGAGGAGAAGAAGCTACCGGAGGAATGGATGGATAAAAAAGGGCGATAAGCTGGACTGCGGCAACTACCGTGGCATTACGCTTATCAACGCGGCCTACAAAATCCTCTCCTAGATCCTCTGCCATCAGCAGTCACCCCATGCAAGGAGGTTTGGCGGGCTACGGGCGGGCTTCACTGGCGCGCTCACCACCACAGACCAAATATTTTGTCTCCGACAGATCTTCGAGAAGTTTCGTGAGTACAACGTGCCAACACATCACATTTTCATCAACTTCAAGGCGGCCTATGATACAGTCGACCGCGAGCAGCTACGGCAGATTATGCACGAGAAAGGATTCCCGGATAAACTGACTCGGCTGATCAAGGCTACCATTGGATAGTGTGATGTGTCACGTGCGTGTTTCGGAGGAATTAGCGGAATCACGCTGAGGGCTGCGGCAAGGTGATGGCTTACGAAGGACGTCGGCTCCCCAAATCTCACCCCTCTAACTGTGGATGGTGATGAGTTGGAGGAGGTGAGCGAGTTCGTGTACTTGTGATTGCTAGTAACCGCCGACAACGACACCAGCAAAGAGATCCGGACTCGTATTTTTGCTGGGAATCGTGCCTACTTCGGACTACGGAAGACCCTCAGCTCGGACCGAGTGCAACGCCGCACGAAGCTGACGATGTACAAAACACTGATTAGAATGGTAGTCCTCTATGGCCACGAGACTTGGACGATGCGGCAGGAGGACGAACATGTCCTTGGAGTTTTGGAACGGAAGGTGCTACTAACGATCTACGGTGGAGTGCAGGTGTCTGGCGGAGTGTGGCGACGACGCATGAACCACGAACTGCACGCGTTTTTTGAAGAACCGACCATCGCCACCCAGGCGAAGATCGGAAGGCTCAGGTGGCCATGTGGCCATGTCGCCCGAATGGACGAGAGCCAGCCTGTCAAACTGCTATTTGACCGCGCTGAACCAGCTGGCGGAACGGGCAGAAGAGCAGGGAAACCGCGCGCACGGTGGGGAGATCAAGTGAATGGTGGTATCCGGAAGATCTGTAACCTGGGAAATTGGAGAGTAGCAGCATAATACCGAGAAAGATGGAGGCTTCTTCTTGCTACAGCACGCGTACCTGGTGCGCCCGCCGCGGGCTTCAAATCAGCAACCTCTGGATTGTGAGTCCAGTGCGCGGTCCAATTGATCCACAGGGCACTTTTAAAGTTACTAATTATTGTAAGAACATAAAGATTTGATTCAGCAAATCACGGTTTATTTTAAGAATATTTTTAAAACGTGCAAGTCACAAGCACTCTGATATTTACATGAAATTTGTAAGCTGCAGAAACCTTTCAGTTTCAAACTATTTGAGCCAATTGAACACGTCTTCGGCACAGGTAAATTTCAAAAAACATGTCCATACACAAGCCATACACTGAAAATACGCCACACGTTTTATTCAAGTACCCAAACACTTGAATGATTGAAGAGAGCCACATCATAGATTTAATTGGTTTGTGTTTCAACATCAATCCAAACCACTCTCAAATGCAAGTGTTTGTGCTCAAGCTTTTCATGTTTTTTGCTCATGAATCTGCCCCACTGTCTTTAACTATTCAAAGTGATGAGGAACACACTTGAAATTGATCTTGAGATCTACCCAAAACAGGCACGATTCAAAGTCAAAGTTATTTTCCACTTGAATTTAATTTTGTTTCGAAAATATTTATTTTTCCCATGCAACATTTTGAGCAACTTTTGTTCTACGAAAAACTTTACTTCTCTTGTTTTATGTTTTTCTTGTTTTATTTTTAGTATTTAAATTTGCATTTACCTTGTTTAGTTTATGTTTGTTTTTGGTAGTATTTGGCCTATTCTACCACCTAATATAATTACATTTTGCCTATCTAATTTTTTCATGTTTTAAAATTTTATAGAGTTCTTCTTTCCAATGCTTTTTAAAAATCAAAAATCGGTTGGAAAATTGATTTTTGGCGATTTTTTTAGATCGAAGCCCGTCTAAAGGCGGGGTTAGGTTGTAGAGGGTTAATGTGTTTCACTGATTGATTTAAGCGCGACATTTATCGAAGGCTAGAAGCGAGGCTAGAACGAGTAGCACAAAAAATTTCCCCGTTTTCAACTGGTTAGGGACAGTAGATGGAATTATTTCATGACCAATCACCGAAATTTCAACAACGATTGATATTTGAGTGCTCTGTACAACTAGGCCAGATCATGTGCGAAACACTTCGATGCGCTGTGGGAGTTTTGCTCAGTGTATTGAGTCGATAGAGCTCGACGTGTCTCTGGCAAAATTGCTAGATCTTTTTTGATTATTTTTGATTTTTTTTTCAGACCCGACATTTCAGCACTGCGAGGCAATCAAAACCCAAATCAAATGCAAATGCCCGTATATCAATGCCCTGCGTTGGAAGATTTGGAGGCTCCTCGACGGCAGACATCGTTAGATGGTGAAGCTATCAAAATTGTTATTCATGACGTCGATTCTGGTCCGCTGTGTGCATCTAAGCGCAGAGTTATATTGCAAAAGGATCCGGCGGATAAAGCTCACAGAAGTACATATTAATGTTTACTATTGTTTACTTTAAGGAAAATTTAGTAAAGTTATGCTTTTTTCAGCTCGCGGTTTCGGAATGCGTGTCGTTGGAGGCAAGACGGGCACTGATGGACGTCTTTTCGCTTACATCGTTTGGACTGTTCCCGGTGGGCCAGCAGAAAAAGGTGGTTTGCAACAAGGTGACAAGGTAGGTCTCACCTGAATGTCATTGCGTGTGTCGAAATTTCAATAATGCATTGACTATATTCGGTGCTGCTAAACACTTTTCCTAAATGTCATATTTTAAGTCACCTTTTCAAAAAACCAAATATTAAATTCCATACAGACAATGTTACGAAAGAATCTGATTTGATTTTGTAGAAATCAGATTTTTGAAAACCAAGGACGCATGATAACTGCGTTTTGCCCGCCTGAAAAGTCAAAATCACTTAATTCGGCGCTAACATTTCGAAAAGCGTCATAAACATAGGCTTTGCGTGAGACATAGCGCTTATTGAAATGTTAGCGACGAATTGCACTTTCTGATAAATTGGGTACTAAAGCCCTATGTAGTTTTTATGTACAACGATAAAAACACGATTAAAAACCATTTCTGATCACTTTTTTTCATTTTAACGCAAAAATTTTTTTTTGTCAAGACAACATTTTTTCGATGGATCAACTATGGTCCCCTTGGAAAGAACTGTCAAGTAGGAGCTTTTCTGTCAAGAAGGACCGCGGGGTTAATTTTTCAAAATTGATTCAAAAATCCATTTTTAACTCTTTGTGGTCGTGCAATGGGTCATTGTACTCAGAAAAATAAGCTTTATCGCTGTAAACAATAATATCAGCAATCTAAGCTTCATTTTAGGACCCAATTTAACGCTAAGTCATGATTGCGAGATTTCTACTCGAAACTACCCACTGAGAAATTTAACGCCCCGATCAGACCTTGTAAGACCGATTTTGTTCTACCATCAGACTGATCTGGTCGTTACATTTCTCAGAGGATAGGTGTCCGAACCCACTGAGAATTTTGGCTCGAGCCTCGAGTCGATCTGGCTCAAGATCGAGCCAAAATTCTCAGTGCGAAGGCTTGATTGTTGAGGCCAGGGCTGCATAAAGTTACCAACCCACTTAGAGCGTCTAATTTCCCGGGGTTACAGAATTCCCGGGAAACGGGAAATTTTCAACAAATTTTAAATTTATCAAAAATTGTTCTGATTCTAATTTTGGTTAACATTTTGCAACAAAATAGTATAAAATAGCAACTATAATGGACAAAATAAGTGTTACGTTCAATTATTGCTTAGGCTGCATGTAAAAAAACATACAACTTCAAGAAAATATATAAATTTTCTAAATATCTGTCTTTCAATTCGTACAAAGTATCAAAAAATAATTATTAGTATTTTGTATTGATAAGAAGTAGCTATAGGTATAATCTTTTAAATCAAAGTGTTTGGAAAGTGAGTAAAATGAATCCATGCTCCAAAATGATAAAATTGCTTTTGAATACGTCTCTGTGGCCAGTTTGAGAGAATACGATAAAGAATAATATTGATAATTTAGATTAAATGAAAAAAAAATCATGTAGCAAATGTGTTTTTCATGACAAAAATTTATCCAGAACAAATCTAAATGGTTTAATCTAATGAATAAAACGATGAGCATTGAATTTACTTTAAAAATCTGCTATTCACTTGAAAAACAATTTTTATGTAATCACAACTCAAAGTTTTCAATTGTTTGGAGCGAGTATTTGAAATATGATTGCATGTTTGGGGCACTTTTTATATAATACGAAGTAGTTTTTTTTTTATTAAATCTTACGCCTTTGGTAGCTCTAAGGCTCTATAAATTTTCAACTTTTAACTGTATTTTCTCAAACACTTTTAAACAAATTAACTCAATTTTTCCTGCAAAAATCCTCTTAGAGACATTTAATGATACCAATTCAATTTTCTTCCAATTTGGTCATGGTAAACAAAACGTAAAACAATAAATTTTGATCTTGGGGGGAAGAGGTACCGTTTTTTCAAATGATATTTTACATGTTTATTTTCATTTCATAATATCGCAGTTATTTTTGCCCAACAAATAAACAAGATCAATTCCTAGTTGTGAATGCTTCAGAAATTTATAACATCTGAAATAAATCTTGACATGAAATTTTTAGACGGTCTGATAAGTTCAATAAGAACAGTAAATTGAATTTGATAACATAAAATTTAGTGCTTTATTTTTTTTAAGTTTTAAAAATGACCTTAAAAGTTAAGAAAATGTATAGTTCCGCTTGAATTTCGGGAATTCCCGGGAATTCCCGGGACGGGAAATTGGACGCTCTAAACCAGGGGTGACCAAAGTATGGCCCGCTGACCCATTTTGAATGATCATGTAAAATGGCCCGTGGAACACTTATATAGTGATTTCTTACTTTTTTTCTAATTTAAGGGTATTTAAAAAAAAATATGGCAATATTTTTTTGATAATACAAAAACGAATGATTAAATAATATTTTTATCCCCATTTTACGAAACAAATATGTTGTACAAAAATCTTAATCGTTAAAACGAGTATCAATGTGAGTGAAACCAGTAAATATCGTCAAAAATTTCATACATTTTTTAGGAAACGTTTATAAACGTAAAAGTTGACTTACTTAGGTAGAAATCTGTAATATTTGCAAAAATATAAGAATTCCATTTTAGTTTGAAATTCATAATGACCATTTTCATGAACTGAACATCAAACTTCCCACGAGATTCAAACTCATGACAGCTGAATAACGAATCTGATTGTCTACCATCTTATTCAGGCAGACAAAATGTTTAAATCGAAGGAATTAGGCTGTTACAAATATTTTACAATGCTTTTGTCGACCAACGCACGACTCGAATGTTTGAAAGTTGGCTCAAACTCTATGGCAATTTAAGTGCAATCCGCTGAAATCAATCAAAAAAGTTTAGTTAGTCTTTTTCGCTAAAATGTTTTTCTTCGTCGAATCTTACATTTTTTTTAAATATAGAGATTGCAAAACAACTTTACAACTTTAATGAAAAAGTACATTCAACTTATTAAACTTTTTTTAAATATCTAAAATAATCAAATCAACAATACTGATAGAAAACTGTAGTTTCGTATTTTCTATTACTTTAATTATCGAAATTGTTATTGACGAAACTTTTATTAATTAATGGTATGTACGTAAACATAACAGAAATTTCAAAAAACTTCAACTGATTTTTTTAGTCATTTAAATAAAAAAAAAGTATTTTCATTTTTTTAAATAACCCATTCTGTAAATTTGGCTTGCAAGCTAATTTAAGCTTCAAATTTGGCCCGTCCTCCAAAAACTTTGAGCACCCCTGCTCTAAACCCACTGTTCACATGAATCAAACAGTTTCTATTTCAGTTCTCTTCCAGCTTGTGACTGTGCGCCTACTGCATCAATCCGACCTCTGCCGCCTGTCTCGTGTCGGTCAGTCAAAGGAAAATGAGGGAATGAAAAAAATAAGTTTCACTCATTCAATTCATGTCATACGACAGACTCTTGAAAGCTTAAGTAAACACTATTTTGAAAATCAAAAGTTTCAAGATGGTGCAAAACACTTAAAATAATCGTTAATTACATTTCCACGCATAAATAAAAACTTTTTCTTAAAAAGGTGCAGGTGGTTATGTTACACATGACCAGTATGACAAAGAACTTTGCAAAATGATTGTTGAAATTTTCGATTAGAATGTCCGGTCCAAATTCCCCCCTTATAATAACCGTCCTATCGAACTAAGGGGACGGAAATTGCAAGTGGAGCTGAAATAGAAATCGAAATGAAATCAATTTACTTTCCTTCACCGCTTGAAAGTTACCAAGATGCGGGAATGTTTTTGCAAGGCTGTTGCAAGCAATCGGCGGCAGTAAAGGAAATTTGAACAGCAGACATTAAAAACTACCCTTTACAGGGCTCTTAATGATTACGAGATAGTTATTCTAAATTTCCAGAAACAGATTTTCACAGTGGCACAAAAAATGTGCATCGCAGTAGTCTATTTATTACTTCCTGCCTAATAAGCAATATATTTTAATTGCTTGATTTCAGATAATGGCCAAATGCAACTTTTTATGTCCAGTATCAAAAATCATTAAGTTTGATACCCATATTGCCCCAACTTTTACGGTCCAGCAAATGTCCCCTTATCGGAACATCCCCGGGGCCTCCGGCCACTCCAGGTGGTGGCCACTACTGCCAAAATGTCAAATTTTATGCCCAGTATCAAAAACCATAAAGTTTGATACCCATATTGCCCCAACTCTTACGGTTCGGCAAATGTCCCCCCATCGGAACATCCCCGGGGCCTCCGGCAACTCCGGATTGTGGTCACTACTGCCGAAACGTCAAATTTCATGTCCAGTATCAAAATCCCTAAAGTTTGATACCCATACTGCCCCAACTCTTATGGTTCTGCAAATGTCCCCTTATCGGAACATCCCCGGGGCCTCCGGCCACTCCAGGTGGTGGCCACTACTGCCAAAATGTCAAATTTCAAGTCCGGTATCAAAAACCATAAAGTTTGATACCCATATTGCTCCAACTCTTACGGTTCGGCAAATGTCCCCCCATCGGAACATCCGCGGGGCCTCCGGCCACTCCAGGTGGTGGCCAGTTCCAATGATCGACTCCCGCGACTGGCATGTCTTAGCTGGTCCTTGCCTCCAAGCCATCTGCTCCCGGACCTCCAGGCCGTCTGCTACCGGGCCACCAGGCCATCTGCTTCTGATCTGTCCTCGTCGACGTCCAGCAATAGAATGAATTTTCGGGACCGACCGAGCCGAGTTTTGTTGGCTCGTCGACGATCCGAAAATTATGAGGTGGAGTGGGGGAGATTTTAGATACATCAATCTCACGTCTCTCGATCGACTGATTGGGAAACGTTCGTTCATCAAACCAGCGTGCACCAAAAAGAGGGGAAATTTGCCGAGAGGGGAATTCGTCAAATAACGTTTTCGCTTCGCGAAAATTTTGGATTGACACCACGTATAGAAACCTTAGGACAAAGTTCTTTGTCAAAATCTTAATTCTTTACATGTTTACGTGCAACGTCATAATTCGAAATCCGGACACTTAGTAGCATATAATTTTTGTTTTAGCTGGCTAAAAATCATGTAATAAGTTGTAAATGTAGAAATATCATCAGAATGTAGTAGAAACAGTCAGTTTTGAAAGAATGCATGCAAAATAAGTCTTTTCTAACAATTTTTCATCAGAATTTCAAAATTAAAATGATTTGTTGTGCTTCGAATCTTGGACACTGATAAAAGCTTCGAAATCTGGACACTTTTGCTTCGAATTCCGGACACTCGATTTTGCTTATGAATCGCACAAATTTGGACTGAAATGTTAGTAGATGACATTCTTTAGGTCTCAAATAAAATGTTAACATCAAAACAATCGATATTTTATATAAAAAATTGCTATAATTTAAAGAAATCAAAACCATAAATTTCTGCTTTGCCTTCCCGGTGCTTCTTACGCCAATGAAATACTTCAGTGAATGTTTCGCATTTTTGGTAAACTTATAATTTTATTTTATTTAATTGTTTAGGCATTAACGACAGCGTTCAAACAAACTTTAAATGAAAGTTGATGTTAGAATTCATCAAATAAGACAAGACATTCATAATGCGAACTTATATCCAAATAATTGATAAAATAAGATGAGGTGTCCGGGATTCGATGCGTCCGGGAATTTGAATCATTACGTTATGAGCGTTGGCTACTGCCTCGCAATTTGAAGAATTTGACGACATTTTTTCCGCTAGGTTCGCTGTTGTTCCAGCGGTGTTCGGAATGACAGCCCCCATACTGTTTGAGCAGTTTTTAGGGAAAAATCGCGTTTATAATGAAAAATCAAGCATTTTCAGAAAAGTGGGGTATTGCAAAGTGTGACAATTTCGCTAACGATCATAATGCGTGGTGATTTGTAGTGATTAATTGTGACTGGTATTTTATTTAAACGATTTTTCTAAAAAGATGATCGATATTTTGGATAACTTGAGTTAAATGTTGCAAAAGTTAGAAGTAATGATGAAATATAATGAAAAAGTGTTTAAACTTTACTTTTCTTCCCGTTTGACCGAAATATTGACCTTAAAAATGCTTTTTGGTGATTTTTTTGGATTTTTTGGAAAAAATCGAAAAACTGGCAATTTTTTTAGATTTTTTTTGTAATCATACTGTAATATGACTCTAATAGTTTGTTCTAGCAATAATACACACATAAGGAGCATTATCAATCAAATAAAGCTTATTTAAATCAATTTTTCAAAAGATCTTTTTGGTAAATTTGAGGAAAAACCATGAAAAACTAACTCAGCCCCTATGATTTATACATCATTCGATTCGTTTATGCGATTGCCACACTTTAAATCAAAAACTGCAAAAAAAAAAAAATTTCCAAGCACGCTGTCATTCCGAACATCGTTGCGTAGAGCTTCTACTCGCCACCAGGATGCGTGCACGTTTCTGTCGAATCTCTCAATAGCAGCTTCTCGGTGAGCTAGACTTTGTTTATGACACGGTTTTGCGATTCGGCGAACGGAGGTGAAAAGTTCGTGTCATCGTCAGCTATTTTTGCGTTATGACTCTTGGCATTTTGCGGCAATTGGAAACCTCTTTTTACACCTAAGCTTCCATTCGTCCCGGGATTCGAACTGACGCCCTTTGGATTGTGAGTCCAACTGCCTACCAACGACTCCACCGAGACAGGGCCCAGGGAGACGACTCCTACTACACCTGGGCTGAGCTAACGATCTAACCTCTCTAGATTAGACCGGGGCCAACATTTATTTCCCGGCCGACGCATTCCGACTAGATCCCGTCTGGAAAAATGCTACCAGGATCTTCTGTGATCGAACCCAGCCCGACTGCACAGCAAAAAAAAAAGTTATCCAGCTGCGTGTAAAAGGCCTGTGTGTAAAGTAAATGTTGCATTATTTTATAAAATTGTGTAATATTACACCCCGAAATATGTAGCCCATCAGTATGGGAAACCTACTTGTCCGAAATGTTAAGCTCATACAGTATGTAAAAAAAGTATTTTTGCAATTCCGTCGTGAAAATACTTACTTTTCCTGTCATTCTTGAACGACGAAATAGCCTACTTTTCTGTACCAAAAATAACAGAATCGAATAGCAACACTTTTCAAAATAAATGCTGAAAAGTTCTACTTTTCAGCACTCAAATGGGTGCTGAAAAGTTGAACTTTTCAGCACTTGTTTCGAAAAGTAACACTTTTCAACATTTTTTTGATTTAAACGATTTATTGACAAAATACATGAAAATTTGACATAAAATTTCACTCAGTGTGTGTTTTTTGAAATTGCAAAAAATGTTGTATGGAACTCGTTGCAAAACTTGATTTTTTCAGCACTCTTCGTATTTATCCAACTCGGCGAACCTCGTTGGATAAATGTACGACTCGTGCTGAAAAAATCCTCTTTTTGCAACTTGTTGCATAAACTACTATTACACCCCTTGGGCATTATGCACATTTTGTGATGAAACATGTAAACAATTTAATGTTGACAGAAACCTAGTACTACGTTTTGTTAAGAAACTCATGCCGAATATTTTGCTACAAAAAGCCCATGAAAAGATGATTTCTATAAAAAGTTATATAACAAATACTATTACAAAAATCAAAAAAGGTGCAAAAAATGTTTGTACACCTTTCGAAAAATTAACATAAATAAAGTTTTTTGTTAACAAATCACCATTAATCTAGTCTCCGAACTCCAAACAGGCATCCTTGACTGATTAAAAAAAATATTTGGATTGAATATAAAGTTTACTAACTACTTAGTATAAAAGTTTGTATAACTCTGGAAATCTATATACAGCCATTCCACGTCAAACAGGAAGTCTCCAAATCAAAAGTGCTCCGATTTGGCTCAAATTTGGAGTGGGGGTGTGGGTCTCGTGGCGCAGGGGTAGCGGCTTCGGCTGCCGATCCCGATGATGCTATGAGACGCGGGTTCGATTCCCGCCTTATCCACTGAGCTTCTATCGGATGGTGAAGTAAAACGTCGGTCCCGGTTTCTCCTGTCTCGTCAGAGGCACTGGAGCAGAAATCCCACGTTAGAGGAAGGCCATGCCCCGGGGGGCGTAGTGCCAATAGTTTCGTTTCGTTTTTGGAGTGGGGGTTCTTTGGCCCAAATAATTAGACCCGTTTTTTTTGTTTGGCGATTAGGGTGGTCCTATCCGAAATAGGGTGGTCCATAAAATTGCGTTTTTCGTCGATTTTCGCAAAAACCTATTTAAAAAAAAATCATATCTCCGGAACGGCTGAACCAATTTTGTAGCGCTACAATTCAAAAGAAAGGTTATTAGTTGGGCTTTTAGGAAAAATATAAAAGCAAAGCTATCCACTTTAACGACCCCCGGGTCTTTTGTGGTCTCTGTTGCAAGTTTCGGCGTCCGCAGGTTATGTGTGGTGAGTCACTCAAAACCTCTCTTACGCTAATGGACCGACGTTTTACTTCCCCATCCGATAGAAGGCTCGATCAGGCAAATCTCGTCTCGAAAAATTTTCGTAATTGAAAGGCGCAATTTTTGGTACCTAGACATGTATAGACATTAGGGTGTTTCATCCGAACAAAAAAGTTCTCAGAATCAGGCAAACCGAGGTTCCCCTAGTAGAGGATACCCATAGGGACTCTCATGCCAAATATCAGCCCATTTGGTTGAGAAATGGCCTGTCCCCAGCGCTTTAAAGTTTACATGGAAATTACTATGGGATTTTTGTGCTTTTCGTTCAATCGTTCCTACAGGTCTGAGGACAACATGGATTCACTCGGAATAATGACAGATGTGTAGGGGATGGTCCAATGAACAAATTCCAGAAGGAATTAGGGTTGTCCATTCTGTCCCCAAGGTGCGCATTGGATCGACGTCCGGTGTCTCCAGAATCAACGATTCACCCTTCAAATGTACGCATTGTCCCTAGTATGCTATGACGGCTAGCTGAAAATTACGACGCCCCATGTCGCCCCATGCGCTCCAATTAATCGCCGCAGAAAGATATCGTCGCAATGGAAAATCTATAGAGAAGGCAAGAGAGTAGGCTTCGACAAAAATTTTAAAAACATGTTGATTTTCAATCTGAAAAAAATCGTTGGGACTTTTGGTGATGGCTGTCGGTTTTAACTGACTGATCTTTGGTGACGGAATCTGCGGTTCTGCGACCTTTGCGGCCGGCTTGTTGGCATCCGTACAAGTGCCGGAATCTGCGACCTTCGCAACAAGCTGTGTCGTTCCGTCGAACGGAGGCTCAGCGGGCGTTGTTGGTTTCGTCGGGCAGGTTCCCCTCGTTGGTGAACCAGCTGCCCAGGCATACGCTAATCGTGGCATGCCCCGAGGAGAACCTCCATGAAGGTTACCCGGGCATGGCCTTCGTTTCATGCATACACTTATGGTTCTGGGGTCTATATGACCCAGAAATGTTTTGGCTTCCAAAATTCGGAATCTCAACCGATTTTGGATGTCTTGGCCGCAAATGAAAGGTTAGGATGTCTTCTTTGCGATTCTGACTGGCAGAACCGGTTTTGGTCACTGTGGCAACAGGGAACCTACTACGACCGAAAAAAGTCATTTTTGAGGACCCGAATTTGAGGACCTGTATCTCCGAAACGATAACACCTAGCGGATTGCTTCCGGTTGCATTTGACGGGTTATTACCTCAACTTTAAGCTCCCGTATAGATAATTTTTCCAAAGTGCAACCCGTGGAATATACTAAAACATGATTTTTACAGCTTTTGTTACAAAATCAACAGTGGGCCCATTTTTTCAAACGGATTTTTTTTTTGTAAATCATCACATAGCTACACTACATACAGCCCCTGATAGTTTGAAATCGGTTCCAGCCAACTGTGGCCAATCCGGAACCGGTTCCAGGGTACCGCAAAAACGGTTCCAATAATGTTCTAGCTAGAAACTCATCATGTTGGATATTAAGCTCCGGAACCGGTTACCCGTGACCACTGGAGGACACTTCCGGAATGTGCGACAAATCAAACATCTTGGAATTGCAAAATATAATCATCTGTAGTAATGCCGATATCCTCTAACCCAGGCTGGTCACTCTGGAACCAGAAACAGGTGGCCACTGGTGAACACGCCCGCGTTCTGCCCCATTCGACCTGGTACGGAAACCGACATTTTTCTTAACATTTGTAAAAATGTGACAGCAATGGAAAGTTGAAATCAACACGGTTGCTGCGATGAATTTGAAATACGCTTGCGCTCCTATCTTTGAGACCCCTACAAGAAAATCACCAAAACTGATTTTTTCTCAATACGCGCAATATGCCCAAGGAAGGTTAATACGCTAACTAATTGACACTTTGGCCACTCTGGAACCGATTCCGGAGCATCGGCAAATTGTATGGATAAAGCTACGTAAAATCAAATTTTGATCACAGGAGGCTGAATAAGCAAAAAATCAAAAAACGTCAACAAACGAAATAAAGGCAGAACAAAGTTTGTCGGGTAAGGCTTGTTCTATATAAAACTTATCTAAACTTAATTTTGCAAACTTTTAATTCAACTAAGTTTCAATATATTACCATAGAATTGCTAAATAAACATTTTGGAGTGAGTATAACACCGTTTTGGGGGTCTTTGTATCGATAGAATAGATTTTTCGTTGGAATTTCGTACCAACCCGGAATTAAGTCGTCGGAAAATCCGCCGGCATCCGAACCAGTCCACGATTTACAAGTCAACCTATGTGGCATAAAATTTCCGATCTTTTGATATCCATACATCTAGGTTTTCTATAAAACCCACGTTTTAAATACCTAGGTAAACACTTTTTTTTTATTCTTAACTTATTTTTATTAGGTCCGTTTAGGTCAGGGGTGCTCAAAGTTTTTGAAGGCCGGGCCAAATTTGAAGCTCAAATGAGCTTGCGGGCCAAATTTAAAAAAAAAGGTTGTTAAAAAAATAAATTACGTCATTTTAATGTAAATGATCCGACATTTCTGTTATTTAAAAAAAATCTTTTCAAAATAATAGAAACCACAAAATAACGAGTTTCAATCGGTACTGTTGTTTCTGGTATTTGAAAAAAAAGTTCTTAGCTAAATGTACTTGTGTTTTCAAAAAAAAAAAAATGTTTTGTTTTTATATTTCGAAAATTGTGGTGACATGTTGAACAATTCTTCTATAAATTAAGTGTAGCTAATGAAAAATCGTTGAGATCCAGAATTTCAACATTTCAATAAAAAAAAATTTGGAAAATGTTTTAAGCTTCCGTATAGTTAACCTGCAATCATTATTTAAAAAAAAAAAGCGAAACAACATTTATTTATTTCATCAATAATTCACTAACATTCAAATTATTTTTAATAAACCCAAACATGCTCAAATGATTTTAAATGCAAAGGAATGCATATTTAATTAATTTCAGCTGAATGCTCTTAAATTTCATTTTTTAAGTTTTTTGAAAATATATTTTTGCTCCTGGTTTTTCGAGTCAATTTTTTAATAATGGTAAAGGGGTGGGTTGATCGACGAAAGCTTTGTAAAATATTTGCTGCAAACTTGATCCTCCGATTTCCACATTTTGTCAGTTGATAGTCAATCAGATTCGTTATCTAACTGTAATGAGTTCGAATCCCTAATGAAGTGCAATGTAAGTTTGAGGGTGGCTTGCAAATTATTAAAGAAAACTTTGATTTTTGCAACTATTACAGAATTCTACCTAAGCCAAACTTGAACGTCTTTTTGATATTTCTAAAAGTGTTTGATGAAAGTTTTGACGACATTTACTAGTTTCACTTACATTGAAACGTGTGAAATTGTTTTAATTATAAAATATTTTGAACATACACACTAAGAATTTTTTACAGTACTCGGTAAAATTTTTACCGAAATCTCAACAGCCGAGCGCTCGGTAGTCAGCTCGGTAAAACTATTTTTTAATGAGTACTCAGTAAAACATATCTTGAACATGGAAGGGACGATTTGCCGAACACACTGTAAAATTTACCGACAGCTCGGTAAAATTTACCGAGCATTCAGTTAATGTTATTTTGACAGAAGCTTGGAAATTGTACCGAAGACTCTGTAAGAATTGCCGACAGCTCGGTAAAATTTACCGAGTATTCAGTTAAAGTTAAATTTGATCTGATTTAATGAAAGCGCGATTTGCAGGGTTTCGAAAAATCAACTTAAGAGTTTCAATGATCGGTATGTATGCAAATGTTTCATTCACAGATTTTTGATGTTCAGCATCATCGACATGAGTAATCACGCTTTTCCTGCCGACACATTTCATCACGGGTTGTGGCAAAGAGATCGCAATAGTTTCTAAAAATTTCTTCTGTTGAGGGATTGTTTTCACCTGATCAAATATGTTGGAGAAGCTTCTGTACTGGTTCAAAAAGTCTATAGATGGTTGCAACGAAGTATCAATTTTGGAATTGTTGAGAAATTTAACGGTCCTGTTTTCGTAAAAGTCGGAAATCATTTCCACTAAATTTTCACAAATGTTGATTGTTTCAGTAACTTTACATTGTGGAAGTCCACAATCTGCTGTGAGACGACAAATACTCAAAGAAACTATTCGTCGAATTTCATCAACGCTTGGTCCTTGAGGTTGACTTTTCAAATCTTCGTCAACGAGTGGTTCCGAGACACTGGCTGTCATTTCCGGTTCAAAAATCAATGGTTCAATTACTTCCGATTCGTCCACAGTTTGCGGCACTGCGTGTTTTTCCCCAATGTGACGTTTCAAGCTCGAAAAGTGCAAGAATCGTAAGTTGCACTTTGGAAAAGTGCAATCGTAGAAAACCATCTCATCCTGAATGTCACCACCTTTAAGATGAAGTGACATGTGGTGGCTGAGCCCCTCCAAAAATCCGGACACAACTCGTCCACAAATGCAACACTTAATGTCTGCCATCTGAAAAACAGTAAAAAAAGGAGTTTGAAAAACTTACGCAAAACATCCACTTGAGACGGGTCGATTTTTCGAAGATCGTTCAATATTCCATCCATTTTATTCACCTTCACTATAAAATCACTTAAAATATTGCGCTGCTATTCACTTTCACTTCAAAATCACTTTAATAATACTTTAAAATCCGATCAAAAACCACGCCAGCAACCGAAGCGTCGAAGATTTCGCTGTACAATGGCGGTTAATGGCAACGAAATGTCAAAATAAATTTCACTGAGTACTCGGTTAAATTTTACCGAGTGCGTTGTAAACATATCAAGTTTTACCGGGTTACCGGTATTTTTTTACCGAGTTTGAATGAATTACCGAAAAATTCAGTTTACTGAGGAATTTCGGTAAAAAAACAACCGAGGTACGGTATTTTATACCGATTACAGTAAAATACTCTACATTTCTTCAGTAAAATGATTTTTGTTTACCGGTTGCTTGGTAAAAATCAAGTTTTACTGTGCAATTTCGGTAAAAAAATTACCGAGCGCGTTGCTCCTGATTTAGTGTGCAAGCTTGGTGTTCACGGCTAGATGTCCAACCGAGAGACCTCCAAGGTCGCAGGGAAGTATTAATTAGTATCGCCTTTTTATGTTTGATCCTTTTGTTAATACAAATTCCTTTGCAGATACAAACCACTTTAAAAGTATGCCTCGCGGCCTGCTTTGTCTTTTGCTTATTCTATCCGCTTTCTACCCCCAATGTGTCCTGCACTGGGGGTGCCTGGGGTAACTTCGAGTTGACCTGGGCCGCCCGAGGAATTATGTCGTAGGTGGCTCGTGTACTGGTTCACTCACCTCTCCTCGCGGCAAGGTTTTCCGTAGGTCTACACTCGAACATGCAACATGGGACAGCATGAATCTTCAGCTGAAGCCGGACGAATGTATTCCGAAATTACAGAAATTACAGAATATATTGACATTTAATTGAATTAAAAGTTTGCAAAATTAAGTTTAGAAAAGTTTTATATAGAATTTCCAGAGTTATATAAACTTTTATACAAAGTAGTTAGTAAACTTTTTATTCAATCCAAATTATTTTTTCAATCAGAGAAAATCAGTTCAATTAGTTGGGTGGTGACGCGCGGTCAATTATGTGACATTGTGTGTGAAAAGAAAAGAATTTTATTTCGTGTTTCATCCTGGTTGGCTTGTTTCATCCTGGTTGGCTTGCCCACAAGCAGAAGAAAATCAGTTCAATTAGTTGGGTGGTGACGCGCGGTCAATTATGTGGCATTGTGTGTGAAAAGAAAAGAATTTTATTTCGTGTTTCATCCTGGTTGGCTTGCCCACAAGCAGAAGAAAATCAGTTCAATTAGTTGGGTGGTGACGCGCGGTCAATTATGTGGCATTGTGTGTGAAAAGAAAAGAATTTTATTTCGTGTTTCATCCTGGTTGGCTTGCCCACAAGCAGAAGAAAATCAGTTCAATTAGTTGGGTGGTGACGCGCGGTCAATTATGTGGCATTGTGTGTGAAAAGAAAAGAATTTTATTTCGTGTTTCATCCTGGTTGGCTTGCCCACAAGCAGAAGAAAATCAGTTCAATTAGTTGGGTGGTGACGCGCGGTCAATTATGTGGCATTGTGTGTGAAAAGAAAAGAATTTTATTTCGTGTTTCATCCTGGTTGGCTTGCCCACAAGCAGAAGAAAATCAGTTCAATTTGTTGGGTGGTGACGCGCGGTCAATTATGTGGCATTGTGTGTGAAAAGAAAAGAATTTTATTTCGTGTTTCATCCTAGTTGGCTTGCCCACAAGCAGAAGAAAATCAGTTCAATTAGTTGGGTGGTGACGCGCGGTCAATTATGTGGCATTGTGTGTGAAAAGAAAAGAATTTTATTTCGTGTTTCATCCTAGTTGGCTTGCCCACAAGCAGAAGAAAATCAGTTCAATTTGTTGGGTGGTGACGCGCGGTCAATTATGTGGCATTGTGTGTGAAAAGAAAAGAATTTTATTTCGTGTTTCATCCTGATTGGCTTGCTCAAGTCCTTCCTACATCATCGTTGATCGGGAGGCACGACGTCGTGTGAATTGTTGCATTAAAATAAGTTTAAGTATTACTGTAAATGACTGTAAAAAAGTCCTTCCTATATCATCAATGTCGTCTGGGTAATCGTGATGAAAAATTACATTTATTCAGTATTTAAATACCTGTGCGCGAGTGTTTTGGTGTGCTAATTAGAAAGACCTTCCCATAGCATCGTTGCTCGGAAGGCTCGCCGACGGGTTTGTTATGAAAGTCCTCCCCATAGCATCGTAGCTCGGGAGGCATCGAAAAGCCAATACCTTATCCTACTAACCAAAAAAAAAAATAATCACGTGATGCTTGAAGGAGATGCTGTGGATTCAACGGTCTCAAGCGGTATCAACAAGTATATAGAGCAATTCTCTACGAAATCGGTCTTTTTTCTTCAATTTTAATTTTTGTATTTTTTGCCTTCGGTATGCCCAAAGAAGCCATTTTGCATCATTAGTTTGTCCATATAATTTTCCATACAAATTCGGTAGCTGTCCATACAAAAATGATGTATGAAAATTCAAAAATCTGTATCTTTTGAAGGAATTTTTGATCGATTTGGTGTCTTCGGCAAAGTTGTAGGTATGGATACGGACTACACTGGAAAAATAATACACGGTAAAAAAATTTGGTGATTTTTTATTTAACTTTATCACTAAAACTTGATTTACAAAAACACTATTTTTAATTTTTTTATTTTTGATATGTTTTAGAAGACATAAAATGCCAACTTTTCAGAAATTTCCAGGTTGTGCAAAAAATCACTGACCGAGTTATGAATTTTTTAATCAATACTGATTTTTTCAAAAAATCGAAATTTTGGTCGTAAAATTTTTCAACTTCATTTTTCGATGTAAAATCAAATTTGCAATCAAAAAGTACTTTACTAAAATTTTGATAAAGTGCACCGTTTTCAAGTTATAGCCATATTTAAGTGACTTTTTGAAAATAGTCGCAGTTTTTCATTTTTAAATTAGTTGTTTGCCCAGTTTTGAAAAAATATTTTGAAAAGCTGAGAAAATTCTCTATATTTTGCTTATTCGGACTATGTTGATACGACCTTTAGTTGCTGAGATATTGCAATGCAAAGGTTTAAAAACAGGAAAATTGATGTTTTCTAAGTTTCACCCAAACAACCCACCATTTTCTATCGTCAATATCTCAGCAACTAATGGTCCGATTTTCAATGTTAATATATGAAACAATTGTGAAATTTTCCGATCTTTTGAAAAAATATTTTGGAATTTTCAAATCAAGACAAACATTTTAAAAGGGCGTAATATTGAATGTTTGGCCTTTGTGAAATGTTAGTCTTGATTTGAAAATTCCAAAAATATTTTTTCGAAGAGATCGGAAAATTTCACAAATGTTTCATATATTAACATTGAAAATCGGACCATTAGTTGCTGAGATATTGACGATAGAAAATGGTGGGTTGTTTGGGTGAAACTTAGAAAACATCAATTTTCCTGTTTTTAAACCTTTGCATTGCAATATCTCAGCAACTAAAGGTCGTATCAACAAAGTCCAAATAAGCAAAATATAGAGAATTTTCTCAGCTTTTCAAAAATATTTTTTCAAAACTGGGCAAACATGTGCACTAATTTAAAAATGAAAACTGCGACTATTTTCAAAAAGTCACTTAAATATGGCTATAACTTGAAAACGGTGCACTTTATCAAAATTTCAGTAAAGTACTTTTGATTGCAAATTTGATTTTACATCGAAAAATGAAGTTGAAAATTTTACGACCAAAATTTCGATTTTTTGAAAAATCAGTATTGATTAAAAATTCATAACTCGGTCAGTGATTTTTGCACAACCTGGAAATTTCTGAAAAGTTGGCATTTTATGTCTTCTAAAACATATCAAAAAATAAAAAAATTAAAAATAGTGTTTTTTTGTAAATCAAGTTTTAGTGATAAAAAGTTAAATAAAAAAATCACCAAATTTTTTTTACCGTGTATTATTTTTTTCCAGTGTAGTCCGTATCCATACCTACAACTTTGCCGAAGACACCAAATCGATCAAAAAATTCCTTCAAAAGATACAGATTTTTGAATTTTCATACATCATTTTTGTATGGACAGCTGCCGAATTTGTATGGAAAATTATATGGACAAACTAATGATGCAAAATGGCTTCTTTGGGCATACAGAAGGCACCAAAAAAGTTTCAGTCGGATTAAAAAATACAAAAAAAATCGAATGACCGAAATCCTAGAGAACTGCTCTATAGCGAAAAACTATGTGCTTGATGAGTCTGCAACTTCAACTATCGGACTAACATTCCTCCCTTTTGTTGAACTGCAGGCTTCTTGGGAGGGCGCCGGTATTGACTAATAAAGTCGGGGTCTTCAGGGGTTAAACAGTGAACGGATGGTTGGCTCCCACTGATCATTTTTGATTCATTGTTTAACTTCAGCTGATCTGTCAATAACGGAGTAGCAGCTCATTGGCAGTCAACCATGCTCATGCTCATGCTCATGCTCAATCCAAATTATTTTTTCAATCAGTCAAGAATGCCTATTTGGAGTTGGAAGACTGGATTTATGGTGATTTATCAACAAATAACTTTATTTATGTTAATTTTTCGAAAGGTGTACAAACTTTTTTTGCACCATTTTTTATTTTTGAAATAGTATTTGTTATATAAGTTTTTTTTTGAAATCATCTTTTCATGAGCTTTTTGTAACAAAATGTTCTGCATGAGTTTCTGAACAAAACGTAGTACTAGGTTTCTGTTAACATTAAATTGTTTACATGTTTCATCACAAAATGTGCATAGTGCCCAAGGGGTGTAAATACTAGACACATCGTGCCCTACATTTATCTCAGGGTTCAGTATCTCCACGAGATTTAGACTATTCAGGCGGGTATAACGCCATTACCATTCGTAGAGCCTACCATGGTATCCAAATGCACCAAAAGTAATATTTTCAAAAAAAAAAACAACTTTTTTACTGAGTTGATAACCGCTACATTCAATAACACAATGTGTTTTTTTAGATTCTAGAATGGTGTGGAACATCACTAGTGGATCGAAGCTTTGAAGAAGTGTGTGCTATCATGGACAGAACCGGTGAGGTAATCGAGCTTTTAGTAGAACATGCATCCGATCTTCAAATTGGGTTTGACATGATGGAAGACGGTGCTCCAGGTCCGAACAATCAAATGAAATGCAATTCCGATATGTCAAACCTCGGATTTGCTTCTGGTAAGTTATTTTTTAAGGCTGTTTAATAAGAAAATACCGCTAATATAAAGGTGGCTAAAATTAGATCAGTTCGCCTGTAGTTATCCAAACTCTTGCAAAAAAAAAAACAGTTTTAATATGGCATGTTAATCACTCATTTATAGCACCACAATATTTGTTCAGACACGCTGAATTGGGACATTTTCAGATAGAATATAATGTTATAGCTGTTCAGCTATTTCAAATTATCGGAGCATTGATTTTTTTTATTAACTTAATAAGTGCCTCGTTCCCCTGATATGACAAGTTAACCTGCATTGGCCTTAAATTTCTCACTAGGTTTTGACAGGCACTCAAAACAAGGTTCAAGATAGTAGTGGGCAAAAGGAACGAGTCGGCTCACTAAAAAAGAGTGAACGAACAAAAAAAATCAATCAAATCAAATCAAACCATCCACATTCACGACCCTCGAGTCTTTTGTGGTCTCTTTTGCAAGTTTCTGCTCGAACCTTGGAGTCCGAAGGCTTGAATGGGGAGAGCACCCAAACCTCCAAGGAACCTTCCACCCCAGGGTTCGAACTGACGACCTTTGGATTGCGAGTCAAACCGCCGCCAACGATGCCACCGGAGCAGGCTTGGTTTGGTGTGTTGTTTGTCTTAACATCAAGGAGACGACTCCCACACCTGGAATGACTTAACGGCCCAACAACAACCAAGGCCGGGACCGAAGTTTTACTTCCCCATCCGATGGAAGGTTGGAGCAGATCGGAATCGAACCCATGATCATCCGTTCACGGCCAAGCCTGCTGCCAGTGAACAATCCATGTTGTGGTTTGGTTGAGCGTTTTAGCAGAATACATTACTATGCATTCAAAGAGACGAGCTGTTATATAGTGGAGTTAAAAGGAACAACTCGTCTCTTTGTATTCATAACAAACCATGGCTCACAAAAAAACGCGGTTCTTTTTGAAACTCCGGTCTTTTTTCCAATATGGAAAGATTAAAAAAAAACTTTTGTTAGGTTTTTGAGTTGACCCGCCCGTGTGGATCAATCGGATCGCTCTTTGAACTCACAACTACTAGCGTGTCCAGATCCTCGAGGAAGGTGGGGCATTGCCTACTGGGGCAAGAGAATGGTGGGGCATCTTCCCCATGTTGCCCCAACCTGTGCACGTTAGTTCTAACAGATGTCGCCGGTTTAAATCCCGCGGCGGGCGTTTTAAAATTTTATGTGTAAATATTTCATACACTTAGGATCCCAAGACGGTGAATTCCTTCTAGATAAAAGGAAAAAAAACATTACTGGTTGGTACTAGCAATAAAACTATAAAGTCAACTTAGTTTTTTCGTCTTTTTTTGGGCAAAAAAATAATGTAGTGGATTTCAAAGAAATTGAAATATGCAATTTATTTTTCAAAATTATCTGGGTATAGCGGAACCAACATATTATAAATACGTAGAAAGTTATGTTTCACCTTCCTGATTAAGAATATGTTTGATTCAAAATATTCTATCGGTATAAATTGCGTTTTCAAGAAAAAATTGTACCATAAAAAATGAAAACAAAAAATTAAAAAATGCATTTTTGAAAATTTACACTAATTAAAAGCAGTCTTCCCGAAACGCACGCACGCCGTACACGCCGTCATTCCTTTGTAGACCACCGATCAGTGATGTACTCCTGGATATTAGCTCCTGAAAAGTGCTTTAAAAGTGCAAAAATGCCTCACGGCAAGAAAAAGAGGCGGTCCTTATCAGCAGGATCGGCAGATTTGAAGAAGCTAAAGAATGCCGAAGCGCTACCTGCAAAGCCAGGCAGTTTGAGCAAGGACGCTCAAAATTCGTCTGGAAACCAGTTCGCTACCCTCCCTGTGGACGTGAGCGAGAAGGAAAAATTTGAACGACGGGAAAAGTTGCCACCCATTTTTGTGAAAACATCGTCATCGGATTCGGTGCGAGAGTGGCTGACCGGGTTTATCAAATCTGGTGCTTTACGAGCTTCCATTAGCTTGTGTGCTGATGAACTCAAAATTCTGCTACCTACCAGAAAGGGTTACAACTACGTTCGGGATTTCCTGAACAACACAAAGATTGAATACTACAGCCATGACGATCCAGGTAAACATCTTTCCGTGTACTTATCGTGAGTTGTTTATCTCATTATCAGTGCTGTGATTTTGTCGATTTTATTATTCGGGTGCATATCTCATCGGAATTATTGGAGTGTGCTAAGTTAGTCGCGAGTTAAGTCGGTTAAATCGGTTCTAAGTTAGTGTGTTGTGTTGTGAAAGTGCTCCCGGAGAAACACGATCGCTCGTCACTCTCCCCAACACTTTGTTTGTCGAATCAGCGCCATCTGTTGGCCGATAGCAGAATTGTGACTAGTTCCCGTGTGTAAGCTGCCTACTTGCCGGCGTTCAACTTGAACTGGATCAATCATCATCATCTTCATTATGGCTGCTGCAACTGCAAACACCTCCAAGAACACCATCCTCTGCCATGCGTGTACTGAGGATGTAAAGGACGAATATGTTTCCTGCCAGAGTTTCTGCAACGCGGTGTTCCATATGCATTGCAGTAGTGCCAAACCAGAGCTGTTAAAGGAAATTGCGTCGCACCGCCAAATCTTTTGGCTCTGCCGATCTTGCTCCAGTCTTATGGTGGACCTGCGGCTTCGACGTTCAGTTCAAAGCGCGTATGAAGCAGGCCAGGAATTATCTCTCAGCCACCATAATAGCATCGTCGAGCAGCTCAAATCGGAACTCCTATCCGAGTTGAAAACCGAGTTGAGTGTGCATGTCGACCTGAAGCACAAAGCCCTCGCTTCTGCGACGTGGCCTGACGGTCTCGTGTTACGCGAATTTGAAGAACGCAACGCAGAAATTTTTTGGGAGCCTTCAAGTGCTGTCGTGAACACTCAGGAAAATCCGCCACAGTCAGCCACCGTCTCTAGTCAACTCGCTAATGATGTTCAACCCCAACGCCCCGGCTCCGTGGACCGTCGTGACTCCTCACTGCTAACCATCTACTACCAGAACGTTAGAGGACTAAGAACGAAAACCAATCAACTGCACCTGTCGCTGAGCTCGTGTGATTACGACGTGATCGCATTTTCTGAAACGTGGCTCAATGCGAAGATTGTGGACTTAGAGCTTTCTTCGGATTACACTCAAACCCCGATGGTTTGACACCAACTGTTGTCAAACGAACGGGGTCACTTTTTAGTTTGACACCCTTTTTACACGGTGTCCACACACACTAACAAACGTTTGTTTTGATAGTGTGCGTGAGCGCCGTGTAAAAAGTGACAGTTCGTCACTTTTTAGTTTGATTTTGACCAACTAACGGGGTACAAACTAAAAAAGTGTCAAACAAAAAAGTGACCAACCACCGGGGGTTGAGTGTATACCTTTTATCGTGCCGATCGTAGTCGTGAAACAAGCGTCTTGGAGAGAGGTGGCGGCGTTTTGATCGGTGTCAAAAAACGTTTTCACCCGGAACCCATTCATTTGCGGGGCGGTGAGAAGCTTGAGCAGATCGCAGTGCGCATCCCCTTGCCTGGAAAGACGTTATTCGTCTGCTGTGTTTACATTCCTCCCAACTCAGATTCAACTATCTACACTCAGCACTCATCGTGTGTTCAACAACTGTGCGATCTGGCGCAAGGTCCTGATGAAGTAATCGTCGTTGGCGACTACAACGTTCCGAATCTCACTTGGCATTTCGACGAAGACATCAACGGTTACCTGCCTAGCGGCCAATCTACTGAACAGGAAGTTGCTCTGATTGAGGACGTTCTTGGTACTGGCCTCCAGCAAATGTTTGATCTTCCGAACGCAAATGGACGATTACTCGATCTGGCCCTCGTAAGCGACTCGTCTCGATTCCAACTCATTGAACCACCTCGGGCCATTCTCAAGGTTGACGCACATCACAGGCCGTTTATCTTAGTTCTCGATACGCAATCAACGGGGACCGCTGCCGAACAATCCGGAACGTACTACCACTTTGCTAACTGCGATACCACGGCGTTAAACAACTCTATTGCAAGCTTGGACTGGGCTAATCTGCTTTTATAGTGTGCGTGAGCGCCGTGTAAAAAGTGACAGTTCGTCACTTTTTAGTTTGACTTTGACCAACCAACGGGGTTCAAACTAAAAATGTGTCAAACGAAAAAGTGACCAACCACCGGGGGTTGAGTGTACTCGTTGAATCTGTTGATGACATCGTTGAGCGATTCTACGACAAGCTAAATGAAATTATCCGGGAGGTTGTACCTCTAAAGCATCGACGTCCGCACCCAAACAGCTACCAGCCTTGGTGGAATCGAGAGACCCGTAATCTTCGCAACAGGCTGCGAAAAGCAAGGAAACGTTTCCTTAAACAATGCTGGGCATGGAATTGGCGGATCGAGAGTTGCACTACGAGATGAGCTTAGAAGCTGCCTTCCGAAGATACATCAGTGGCATCGAATCGAACCTGAAGCGTGAGCCGAAATCCTTCTGGGCGTTCGTAAAGAAGCGGAAGCAAGATAAAGGGATTCCGCAGGACATGGTGTATCGTGACTCAAGCGCCTCAACGCCAGACGATTCTGTACAACTGTTTGCAGATTTTTTCAAAACCGTTTACAGCGCCAATCAACCTACACCCAGCAACGAGTCCCTGGACAAGATCCTGCCGCACGAGTTACACATGCCCTTGGTGTGTCTTACGGAGGAAGACGTGCGTAAGGTCTTGGCCTCTACCGACGCCTCGAAAGGACCTGGCCCTCCGTCCATTGTAAAGCAGTGCGCAGCTACACTAGCAAACCCGCTCGCCATTATTTTCAACCGCTCCCTCGAATCGGGTGTGTTCCCTGCTAAATGGAAGGTAGCTTCGATCACGCCAATTCACAATTCCGGGAACGTGCACAACGTGGAAAATTATCGTTCGAACTCCATTTTGAGCTGCCTACCCAAGGTGTTCGAGAAAATTGTGCATGAGTTTTTATCCCATGCCGTGCAACCAATAATATCTGCCTGTCAGCATGGTTTCATGGCCAAGAGATCTACGACAACGAACCTGATGACCTTTGTCACCGACGTCTTAAGAAGTATGGAGAGTCGCTGCCAGGTGGATGCTGTCTATGTGGATTTTGCGAAGGCGTTCGATAGAGTGCCGCACCAGCTTGCCGTTGAAAAACTGCGAAGGCTTGGACTCCCTGAATGGATCACGACTTGGCTGCACTCGTACCTAACTTCTCGTTCAGCCTACGTTAAACTCGGTGGCTCGAAGTCTGGGTTGTTCATGATCCCGTCTGGTGTCCCGCAGGGTAGCCATCTGGGCCCACTAATCTTTCTTCTGTTCATCGACGGATAAGGATAAACGCATATATCAGCTTGACATTTCGGTCAAGTAGGATTCCCATACTGATGGGCTACATATTTCAGGGTGTAAAATAACATAAAATTGCATAAAATGTGAATCTTGGTTAATTTAACTAAAAGTATGGGTTAATACTTGGGAGACGATATTCGAAGATAAACGACAACTGGTAGTATCAAGTGGTTAAGAAGCGAAAAAAAAATCACCAGATCACAGAGGGATTCGAACCCGTACCACCCACGTCTCTAGCGGGGTACTCTACCCTTAAGCCACCGTGATCCTTGGTGATTCTAGTTGTCCCAAGACACCAAAGTAGTGTTCAGCTGTAGATTTGATCGCACAACCACGCCTCTAATCTAGTTCTTCTTTTCGCTCTCTTAACCTTCTTGCTACCGTCGTTATTGTCGCTCTCTTCTTGGTGAACATCGCTGAGCAGTGTTCGATAGGCCATTTGCTTTATCGAGGGTAGTTGGTAGTAAGGATTGCTACTCATGAGCCCTCTCAAAGCGTGGACTCCTGTTCCTGCTCGGTACAGGCTTGTATCTTGGTATACAGAATTGTTTGTTACTTTTTTTTATTATTGACCCTGAGTTAGGCCATGACTCTTTTTACTTGGGAGACGATATTCGAAGATAAACGACAACTGGTAGTATCAAGTGGTTAAGAAGCGAAAAAAAATGAGTTTATTTTTTACACAGCTTTTTTCCAACAATCGATTGTTGATTTTGTTAACCCGAAATTGCTGACCACCTGTAACTAAAATTAACTAAAAAAATAGTTGGAATTGCCATTTTTGTTGGTTAAATGGCCGAAACAAATTCTAGCTATTTTTCAGAAAATTAGGTAAAAATTGCTTGTTTTCAGCTGAAATATTGTGGAATATTCTTTTAAAAACTGGCTGGGACCAAGGGGTTGGAAACTCTTAGAGCTATAATTATTATGTTAACCAGTATATCAAAATATATGTTAGTATACTTATTATTTCCTTTACATATCGCCAGTATACTAACCAATATAATGAGAGTATCTTAATATACTAACAGTTTATTGCTTTTCGGTTAGTATACTAACAAGTATACTGGAATATCGTTAGTATACTCAGTATTCTTAAGTAATATTAGAGTTTCCAGCCCCTTGGCTGGGACATGTTTTTCAACTATTTTTCAACAATTTTTTTTCGTTGTATCATCGAAATATTTTGCATGCAGCAAATTATTAGTGGTTTATAACAAAACATTTCTAAATTAGACATAATTTATGTCAGTGTTGATATATATTTTCTTTAATTTTCTGACGATATAGGCTGGGCCGATAATTAGCTGTTAGCCATATTTTTATTGAATTTGCAGTCAATTTTGTAATAATGCCTCACAAATTAATGCTGAGTGTTTTTATTATCACCTGCCTAAAAATTTAACGTTTCGAACTAATTTGTTTTTTTTTTGCATTCAGTTGTTAAATTACTGTTGAAAAGCATCAAAACAATTTTTTTAACTGTTGTTATAAAACATGTAAAGTTTGACTAATGCTTTAAAAAATTACTATTAAAAAATCAATCTAAAAAAATAATAAAAAAGCATATTACAAATTTCTCGTGAAAAAGCAATCCACTTTAACGACCCCCGGGTCTTTTGTGGGCTCTGTTGCAAGTTATGTGTGGTGAGTCACTCAAAACCTCTTTTACGCAAATGGACCGACGTTTTACTTCCCCATCCGATAGAAGCCCAGGAGGATAAGGCGGGAATCGAACCCGCGCCCCACAGCAACTTAGGGATCGGCAGCCGAAGCCGCTAACCACCGCGCCACGAGGCCCTCCAAATTTCTCGTGAATTCCTTTTAAATAGAAACCGAGCAAAATATTCACCAATTTTTAAACTTATATTTTTATTATGATGTATAAAATTAAGTGTTGCATTCACTTACCATCACTGCGAAATCATCCGATAAGTCATCATCATCTACAACGGTCTCAGGTTTAGTTATTTTTCTTGTGGTGGAACACAGAATTTTCACCAAAGTGAACCTTTTGCTGCAAATAGACATGTGAAATTTATTAAAAATTTAATACAAAATTCTCAATTTCAGCTATAAACTGAAAAAAGGAACGTAAATAAATGTAATTATAATGAGGAAAGAAGAAATATCAATAATGCTACTTACCAAGCTTGCATTAATTAAACAATGACTTTTGGCAAAACACTTTCACTGCATTTGATTCAATTTATTCAACGTACTCCGATTGCTGAAAAAATATTTTGAGTTTAACTTACCAGTTTATTGAGCAGTCGTAATGCAACAAAACTTTCAAGATAATAATTATCTTCTTTTATATATTTTATTTATTATTTTTTGATATTTAACTTCATCTCTATTTTTTATGTTGTCATGTGTACGCATTTCTATTTTATAATTGATGATTCTGAAAAAAATGGTTCATTAAGATTTTATCCGTCGTGAGCATGAAGCTTTTTAATGATTCAGTTTTCTAATAAGAATCACATAAGATAAATTATTGTGCAAAAATAAACCCATACTTACTTGGATTAACCAACATTTTGTTAAATTTGCCCGGGCTGCTCTATCCGTTAAGAGTTGGCCCGATTCTCCCTTCTACTGCCCTCTCTTTTCATCAAACATTCTTATAACGTGTTCAACTCACTCGCAATAGAGGTCCTCATGGCGAAGTTCGTCCTCTTGCTCTTCATAGTTTATCACCTGCAAAAAAATCATCACCAAACTTACTCACCAATTTCACCTCCCCAGTTGCAACACATTGATTTGCCACTTCAACATTAGCTAAATAGTGTAATTTTCACCTTTCACATCCTCTCACTTCATAATTAACAACACAAACTCAACAAATCGACCGCTCTCGTTCAAATCCTGACTTCAAATGACAGACGTAAACAAACCCAAGTTCGTCTTTTAAATATTTAACCAATTGTTTATTATATTCAACCAACAAAAATTTTGATTTTCCTAAAACCAAAGCTAACAGTCGACTTTTTGCCTTTAGCATTTTCAACAAACAGGTTTTTAAATTAATACTGAATTTTGATTAATTTAACTAGAAATTGGCAGTGACAAGTACGTTTTTGTTGAAATTTACGAAAGTAAAGTCATCAATTTTAATTGTTAAAATTTCTGGGCACAGTCTCTCCGTGTATTTGTGCTATGCTGTCTGTTCTTGTGATGTTGTACTAGAGCGACTAGAGCATAATCTGGCTTATAAAATCTGTTATGTCTTAATTCGGAAATATTTCACAGAATAATTTAAAATGAAATTGTTTAACAGCATTTGTTTAATTTTAGCAAACAATACACGCAATTTCGTAAAATTTACAAGGACATGATGGAACAAGAGGAATCACAAATCCGCATAACTAATTTCAAGATTGTTTTAGTAAAAACTGAAAACTGAAAACGCGATTAAAAATTAAAATAAGGTTCTTCATTGCTTTTTTCAATATTTGTATACAGGACGTCTAATTTTTTATCATTTTGTGACGTTAAATAATTTTGCAGCACAAAACCATTCGAAAAACGAAGTTGACTTTATAGCTGTCGGCCACTATTGCTAGTACCAACCACTAGTGTCTTCCTTTTAACTACAAGGACTTCGCCGCCCTGGGCTCCGAAGTGTTTGAGTACGGCACGGAGCGACGGCGCCGGATACCCATATATACACTAAGAATCTTAGAGCGCCCGCCGCGGAATTCTAACCAGCAACCTCTGGATTGTGAGTCCAGCGCGCGGTCCGAATGATCCACATGGGCAGCACAAAACCACTCATTGAAATGAAAAAAACATGTTTAAAATTTTCTTTGTCTGGTTTGTGTGCTCCTACGCCAACACCCAGATTGTTTATTGTAGATTGTCTGTACTAAGGGATAGGGATAAGACACACCTTACTCTTGAAAATTAATAGCAACTTTCTTCAAAATCCAAGAAACTTTAATCATTTAAGTTTGGGTGTTCTACCCAACCAAGCAGTCGAACGTGAAGGTACGAATAGAAGACCAAACAAAGAGACCGCCGGAAATTGTCCACTTGAGTGGTTCAAATTAGAGATCCTTAATAGGGAGACTGGTCGAAGTGAATTTGACGTACCGTAAACTGGGGTGACTTTGATAGCCTGGGGTGACATTGATAGAAATTTGATTTGACCACTAATTTTGATACATCCAATTAAACAGTCTCATTTTTGCATATATGTTCGATAATAAGCTATTGTGGATTTAGCTCGTAGCTGGATTTTCTGGCATCTTCTCACGGTCATTGGAAACTGTCGTGGATAGACCTAGGGGTTCCCAGATGGAGTGAAAAAATTCAATTTATAGAAAAATTATGGATTGAAATTTTGCTTTTTTATCACTTCTTCGACATCAGGAATAATTGTTTGAACATGCTCGCAAATTTTTTATTTGATCGGAATAATATTATTTTTCTTGAAAAAACTTTCATTTTTTATCACATGATCACCCCTAATTCTGGCTCGATGCCGCCATCATGCGACCGCGTGCTCCGTTTGCTTGTCAACAAAGCTGCAGCTGGTTGGTGAGACGAAGTGAGGAGGGAAGAGATTTTGACATTTTTATGCCCGCATCTGGCCCGCCGCCTATTTCGTCGGTCGTTGAGTCGCCGGTCGTTTCCAGCGACCGAGTCCAGCTAGGAACTGATCGTACAATATCCCTTAATGCTCATACTCAAAATTCTCAAAAATGTTTAGATATTAATTTGACGGGCATTTGAAAAACCTATCAAAGTCACCCCGGGCTATCAAAGTCACCCCAGTTTGCGGTACCCAAACAGATACGAGTTTGACGTATCCAAACGAGCAGCAAAACTTATTAGTGTTGCCAAGCTCAAAACATACCCCAGTCAAATCAATCCGAATGCTGAAACGGAATTTGTATACGATTCTAATTAGATTCCGTTTCAGAATTTGGATTGATTTGACTGCAGTCATGGGACGTTGCCAGATCGATTCAGCCAGCTTAGACCAGTCTCCCTATTTAGGGTCTCTAGTTCAAATCCGGTCTTCTCCGAGGCTACCCCCTGAAATCAAAGATTGGCCCATTACATTACTAGGCTAAATTCTAAATTTGCTATTCCAAGTTGCTATTCTCCATACATTTCGACGATTTTTCGATTAGAGAGAGGGGTTCTCGTAGTCAGAATGATCTCAAATTTTAAATTAAATCTAGTGATGGGGCAAATGATGGGACAATCTTTAATTTGAGGGGGTAGCCCCGAGGAAGCCCGGATTTGTACCAACCTATTGTCCAATCTCACGTGGTTTATGGATGGTCCCTAACGAATGATTAAATATAAAGAATCGCTTTAATGATCCTGCCCAGTTCAATTGTTTCGTGCGTTCGTTTTCAAAGATGCCTCGGTTCAAATCGGTGAAGAATTCTGGATAGCTTGGCGAACTTTATTTTAGACCACCTTTAAATATGTATGCTAGATGCTAGATACCTCATTGTTCATGTAGAGTAGAAACAATATATTTTAATGTATTTCCCTCCAGAAAATGAATCGGCCGCTGATAAGTCTCCCTCATCACCAACGAGGCGGAAGTTACCAAAAACACCGGTATAAAATCTTTTATGCATTACATACACATTACACTTACATGTATCAAGAAACCAAAAATCAGCCATGTTACATTTACTTCACACAATTTTTCATGAAATAGGATTGGAAAATACAATTGGAATTATTTGAAATGTTAGCAACTTTAGAGTTCGTGGGACCCAGATACTAAATGATCACAAAACGGGATCAATAATCGCAACAAACAGACAAAAACTAATATCATACATTTCTAGAATGTTGCAAATTGATTCTGTAGAATATATTCACTTTCCTTGTTCAGTTCGAAATATGTTCAGAATTTAACATTTATCGTAGCACTTCGCAGTACTCAAACCAGAAGCTTATTGCCATGTTACGTATACTCATTTCATTTCTATGTTACTACTTTTGAAGCTCTAATTTATTAAAATTTGTGAACTGATTGAAAACCGCCGTTTTTTCATAAATAAATCATTAAATGTAAAAGTTGAAAAAAGCTGCATAAATTATTGTCATAAAAACTGGGTAATAAAGAATAATTATGCATAGAATGGCAGTTAAATAATTGCAAAAAAAAGTTGTATTTAGTGTTAACCTACATAACCATCATGAATAAACAGTAAACAGGAAGAACAAAACCACTATACATTGCAATTCATCACTCGAGTTAGTTTTGATCACACACTCCCGCTAAAAGAAGAAGAAAAAAAATACCACTTTTAATCCTGTTGTTCACTGTCTTCGAAGTTATGAAATCTATTTCCACTTCTTTTATCAAAAAAAAACTTTTTGCGGCACTGTACATCGAAATTTTTTAAAAATTAAAAAGATTTTTGAATAAACCCAAACATGCTAAAAATGGTTCTAAACGCAGGGGAATGCATTCTCAATTGATTCCAGCTGATTTTGAAGCGCAATCCATTGATATTTTAAAGCTTTTTGAAAAAAAAATTGTTCTCGATTTTGAAGGGAGGAAGTAAAACTTAAAAAAATATTGGTACCAGACTTAATTCTTTCTGCAAAAACAAACTAATTGGAAAAAAAATAGTAAAGATGTGTGTCGGGACCGTGGTGTAGGGCTAAGCGTTGTTACCTCTCACCCAGTTGGCCTGGGTTTGATCCCAGACGGTCCCGGTGGCATTTTTCGAGACGAGATTTGTCTGATCACGCCTTCCGTCGGACGGGGAAGTAAATGTTGGCCCAGGTCTACCTAAACGTTAGGTCGATAGCTCAGTCCAGGTGTAGGAGTCGTCTACCTGGGTCCTGTCTCGATGGAGTCGCTGGTAGGCAGTTGGTCTAACAATCCATAGGTCGTCAGTTCGAATCCCGATTTGGATGGAAGCTTAGGTGTAAAAAGAGGTTGGCAATCAAGCCTTCGGACACCTAGTTTCGAGTAGGAATCTCGCAATCGAGAATGCCAAGGCAATGCTGTAGAGCGAATAATTTGATTTTTTGATTTTTTTTTTAAGATGTGTTTAATGATATTAAAGCTCTGAAAGGCAACATTCCTAATCGGCCATCTGGCGGCCATGATTGTTTTAGAAAAAAAACATTCAAATCTTGATTCAGAATGTTTCAATTAAAAAAAAGGTGCAGGTGGTTATGTTACACATGACCAGTATGACAAAGAACTTTGCAAGATGGTTGTTGAAATTTTCGATTACATTGTCTGGTCCAAATTTCCCAAGATTCACAAGATTCATAATCACCATAAAGTTTGATACCCATATTGCCCCTACTCGGAAACATCGGAACATCCCCGGGGCCTCCGGCCACTTCGGATTGTGGCCACTTCTGCTGAAATGTCAAATTTCATATCTAGTATCAAAAATCAAAAAGTTTGATACCCATATTGCCCCAAATCTTAAGGTTCGGCAAATGTCCTCCCATCGGAACATCCCCG
Source organism: Culex quinquefasciatus (assembly GCF_015732765.1). Classification (NCBI taxonomy): domain Eukaryota; kingdom Metazoa; phylum Arthropoda; class Insecta; order Diptera; family Culicidae; genus Culex; species Culex quinquefasciatus. Next base: position 85,867,939 of record NC_051863.1, on the reverse strand, counting down.
GGGCCTCCGGTCACTTCGGATTGTGGCCACTGCTGCTGAAATGTCAAATTTCAAAAAATCAAACCATCCACATTAACGACCCCCAGGTCTTTTGTGGTCTCTATTGCAAGTTTCTGCTCGAACCTAGGAGTCCGAAGGCTTGAATGGGGAGAGCACCCAAACCTCTTTTTACTCCAAGGAACCTTCCACCCCAGTGTTTGAACTGACGACCTTTGGTTTGCGAGTCCAACCGCCGCCAGCGATTCCACCTGAGTAGGCTTGGTTTGGTGTGTTGTTTGTACTTATGGCATGGAGACGAATCCTACACCTGGAATGACTTAACGGCCTAACAACCAAGACCGGGACCGACATTTTACTTCCTCATTCGATAGAAGGTTGCCGCAGATGGGAATCGAACCCAGAATCATCCGCTTACAAAGCGGACAGCCTAACCATTCGGCCACGCACTGCCACTTGTCAAATTTCATATCCAGTATCAAAAATCATAAAGTTTGATACCCATATTGCCCCTACTCTTATGGTTCGGCAAATGTCCCCCCATCTGAACATCCCCGGGGCCTCCGGCCATTCCGGATTGTGGCCACTACTGCCGAAATGTCAAATTTCATATTCATTATCAAAAACCATAAAGTTTGATACCCATATTGCCCCTACTCTTATGGTTCGGCAAATGTCCCCCCATCGGAACATCCCCGGGGCCTCCGGCCACTCCGGATTGTGGCCACTACTGCCGAAATGTCAAATTTCATATCCAGTATCATAAACCATAAAGTTTGATACCCATATTGCCCCAACTCTTACGGTCCAGCAAATGTCCCCCCATCGGAACATCCGCGGGGCCTCCGGCCACTCCGGATTGTGGCCACTACTGCCAAAATGTCAAATTTCATGTCCGGTATCAAAAACCATAAAGTTTGATACCCATATTGCCCCAACTCTTACGGTCCAGCAAATGTCCCCCCATCGGAACATCCGCGGGGCCTCCGGCCACTCCGGATTGTGGCCACTACTGCCGAAATGTCAAATTTCATATCCAGTATCAAAAACCATAAAGTTTGATACCCATATTGCCCCAACTCTTACGGTCCAGCAAATGTCCCCCCATCGGAACATCCGCGGGGCCTCCGGCCACTCCGGATTGTGGCCACTACTGCCGAAATGTCAAATTTCATATTCATTATCAAAAACCATAAAGTTTGATACCCATATTGCCCCAACTCTTACGGTCCAGAAAATGTCCCCCCATCGGAACATCCGCGGGGCCTCCGGCAACTCCGGATTGTGGCCACTACTGCCGAAATGTCAAATTTCATACCCAGTATCAAAACCCATAAAGTTTGATACCCATATTGCCCCAACTCTTATGGTTCGGCAAATGTCCCCCCATCGGAACATCCGCGGGGCCTCCGGCCACTCCGGATTGTGGCCACTACTGCCAAAATGTCAAATTTCATATCCAGTATCATAAACCATAAAGTTTGATACCCATATTGCCCCAACTCTTACGGTCCAGCAAATGTCCCCCCATCGGAACATCCGCGGGGCCTCCGGCCACTCCGGATTGTGGCCACTACTGCCGAAATGTCAAATTTCATATTCATTATCAAAAACCATAAAGTTTGATACCCATATTGCCCCTACTCTTATGGTTCGGCAATTGCCCCTCAATCGGAACATCCGCGGGGCCTCCGGCTACTCCGGATTGTGGCCACTACTGCCAAAATGTCAAATTTCATATCCAGTATCATAAACCATAAAGTTTGATACCCATATTGCCCCAACTCTTACGGTCCAGCAAATGTCCCCCCATCGGAACATCCGCGGGGCCTCCGGCCACTCCGGATTGTGGCCACTACTGCCGAAATGTCAAATTTCATATCCAGTATCAAAAACCATAAAGTTTGATACCCATATTGCCCCAACTCTTACGGTCCAGCAAATGTCCCCCCATCGGAACATCCGCGGGGCCTCCGGCCACTCCGGATTGTGGCCACTACTGCCGAAATGTCAAATTTCTTATCCAGTATCAAAAACCATAAAGTTTGATACCCATATTGCCCCTACTCTTATGGTTCGGCAAATGTCCCCCCATCGGAACATCCGCGGGGCCTCCGGCCACTCCGGATTGTGGCCACTACTGCCAAAATGTCAAATTTCATGTCCAGTATCAAAAACCATAAAGTTTGATACCCATATTGCCCCAACTCTTACGGTCCAGCAAATGTCCCCCCATCGGAACATCCGCGGGGCCTCCGGCCACTCCGGATTGTGGCCACTACTGCCAAAATGTCAAATTTCATGTCCGGTATCAAAACCATAAAGTTTGATACCCATATTGCCCCAACTCTTACGGTCCAGCAAATGTCCCCCATCGGAACATCCGCGGGCCTCCGGCCACTCCGGATTGTGGCCACTACTGCCGAAATGTCAAATTTCATATCCAGTATCAAAAACCATAAAGTTTGATACCCATATTGCCCCAACTCTTACGGTCCAGCAAATGTCCCCCCATCGGAACATCCGTGGGGCCTCCGGCCACTCCGGATTGTGGCCACTACTGCCGAAATGTCAAATTTCATATTCATTATCAAAAACCATAAAGTTTGATACCCATATTGCCCCAACTCTTACGGTCCAGAAAATGTCCCCCCATCGGAACATCCGCGGGGCCTCCGGCAACTCCGGATTGTGGCCACCAGGCCTGCAAAATGTTTCCAACCCAGCGTACACATGAAGCAAACCAAAATGTCAGTTCACTGCTAGCATCTGACTGTAAGCCTACTGTGTCCGTTCAACCACTGCCGCCTGACTCGTGACGGTCGGCTGCTGGAGAATGAGAGACGTGAAAAAATGAGCTACACTCACTCAATTCGTGTCGTATGACTGACTCGTAAAATCCTCTCTAAACACTATTTTGACTATTTTAAACAATTGAATGGTTCTAAATTGTGCAAAACACTTAAAACAACCATAACTTATATTCAAAATTACATTTCCTCGCATAAATACCAACTTTTTGTGTAAAAACTTGTTTCTTTATGTGTGTTCGTGCAACGTCGAATGAGCGTTGGTCGACTACTGCCTCGCATTGCAGCTGCTCAGTGAGCTAGGGCACTCACGACTGAGTCGGGTTTGTTTATGTCACGGTTTTGCGGTTCAGTGAATGGATCTGAAAAAATCGTGTATGCGTCGCCGATTTTCGCGTCAGGACCCCTGACATTTTCAGCTCTGGTGGCCACTACTGCCGAAATGTCAAATTTCATACCCAGTATCAAAACCCATAAAGTTTGATACCCATATTGCCCCAACTCTTATGGTTCGGCAAATGTCCCCCCATCGGAACATCCGCGGGGCCTCCGGCCACTCCGGATTGTGGCCACTACTGCCAAAATGTCAAATTTCATATCCAGTATCATAAACCATAAAGTTTGATACCCATATTGCCCCAACTCTTACGGTCCAGCAAATGTCCCCCCATCGGAACATCCGCGGGGCCTCCGGCCACTCCGGATTGTGGCCACTACTGCCGAAATGTCAAATTTCATGTCCAGTAGCAAAAACCATAAAGTTTGAAACCCATATTGCCCCTACTCTTACGGTTCGGCAAATGTCCCCCCATTGGAACATCCCCGGGGCCTCCGGCCACTCCAGATTGTGGCCACTACTGCCGAAATGTCAAATTTTATGTACAGTATCAAAAACCATAAAGTTTGATACCCATATTGCCCCTACTCTTATGGTTCGGCAAATGTCCCCCCATCGGAACATCCGCGGGGCCTCCGGCCACTCCGGATTGTGGCCACTACTGCCGAAATGTCAAATTTCATATCCAGTATCAAAAACCATAAAGTTTGATACCGATATTGCCCCTACTCTTATGGTTCGACAAATGTCCCCCCATCGGAACATCCGCGGGGCCTCCGGCCACTCCGGATTGTGGCCACTACTGCCGAAATGTCAAATTTCATATCCAGTATCAAAAATCATAAAGTTTGATACCCATATTGCCCCAACTCTTACGGTCCAGCAAATGTCCCCCCATCGGAACATCCCCGGGGCCTCCGGCCACTCCGGATTGTGGCCACTACTGCCAAAATGTCAAATTTCATGTCCAGTATCAAAAACCATAAAGTTTGATACCCATATTGCCCCAACTCTTACGGTCCGGTAAATGTCCCCCCATCGGAACATCCGCGGGGCCTCCGGCCACTCCAGTCCAGGTGTTGGCCAGTTCCAATGATCGACTCCCGTGACTGCCATGTCTTAGCTGGTCCTTGCCTCCAAGCCATCTGCTCCCAGACCTCCAGGCCGTCTGCTACCGGGCCACGAGGCCATCTGCTTCTGATGTGCTCTCGTCGACGTCCAGCAATAGAATGAATTTTTGGGACCGACCGAGCCGAGTTTTGTTGGCTCGTCGACGATCCAAAAATTATGAGGTGGAGTGGGGGTGATTTTAGATACATCAATCTCACGTCTCTCTATTGACTGATTGGGAAACGTTCGTTCATCCAACCGGCGTGCACCAAAAAGAGGGGAAATTTGCCGAGAGGGGAATTCGTCACGTAACGTTTTCGCCAAGTTTTCGCTTCGCGAAAATTTTGGATTGACACCACGTATAGAAACCTTAGGACAAAGTTCTTTGTCAAAATGGTTTTCTTTGTGTTGTTTGTAGAAGCGTTTTACATATAGTGATTATTTTTTTCATTTCAATTCACTATTTCTGGACTCTGAATTCAGAACCATCATTGACAGTCATTGCCCCAAGATTGAAGGACACCTTCTACCACCTTAAAATCAGCAATCATTGTATCAATTACAAGAATGTCATCTTGTACACACTACAATTTTTTTATACCAGAAACAGTAGTTGAGGTATCGATAAAGTTAGAATATGTCAAAATGAACAAAATTTTACCGAAAACCGATTATTGTGGATTTAGCTGGTAGCTAGATTTTCTGGCATCTTCTCACAGTCATTGAAAACGGTCTTGGATAGACCTCGGTGTGAAAAAGTTCAATTGATAGAAAAAATATGGATTATAATTGTGATTTTAAATCACTTCTCCGACTCCAGGAATAATTGCTTGAACATGTTATTTTTTTTTAATCAGTCGGAAAAATATTATTTTTCTTGAAAAAAGTTTCATTTTTAACCACATGATCACCCCTAATTCTGGTTCGATGCTGCCATCATGCGACCGCGTGCTTCGTTTGTTTGTCAACAAAGCTGCAGCTGGATGGTGAGACGAAGTGAGGGGGGAGATGTTTTGACATTTTTATGCCTGCATCCTATCCCGCCGCCTATTTCGTCGGTCGTCGAGCCGACGGTCGTTTCCAACGACCGAGTCCAGTTAGGAACTGATCGTACAATAATGGAAAACCGTATACTTTGGTTGAAACCAAATCGAATATTGCTATATTTTTAGCATCAATGGGTTTACAGCAAACATTGAGAGTTTTTTTTAAATGATGAAATGATACACCACCCATATGGTTTTTTGTATTTTTTTTTCATTGTCATTTTATAGTGATCTATTTGTTCCATTTTCCATGTTCTAACATTGACCAAAATATGAGATTGATCCGACCTCTACATCCAGAGTTATTCTCATTGTAGACGCACTTGATAGGAACTAAGAGACAGGTGGGGAACAATAAGACACTCTAAGAAAATTAATATTTTTCAAATTTAACATCATGTTTTTGTGTTGTTGTTGTTAAAAAGTATTTTAATTTCGTAAAATCCATATATTTTACCAAATAACTTTACATCTTTCGTTAAATGAATTTAAATCTCGATAAATGTGCCAAAAATGACTTCCAATGCTCCATGCGTTTTTGGAATATTGCCATGGATTTTGAATAGTTTAATGAAGAAAAATCAAAGTGTCTCATTGTCACCCAAGGACTGAAAAAGAGAGGGGAACAATGAGACAGCTCTGGATGCTGGGTGAATTCTTAAATTTGGCCAAATCTAATGAAAGGACATTTAAGCCCAACCCATTCCCTATAAAATGACGAAAGAAATTTGAAGAAATATTTGTTTTTGTATTAATGGCAGCCTATGAGTGAAAATAGATTTTTTTTTATATAATTTCCTTTTACACCCCAGGATCACACATTTATAAATAACTTTGGAAGGAAGTGTCCATATCTAAAGCCACTATTACGGGAAAAGGGTATCCAGTAGACACAACTTTCTCATAAATATGAGCCTGATTGGTTAAAACAACGATTTGTTTGAGCCATTTTATCATTGTTTCCCGTGTTTCATTGATGACTACCCTATTAGTATATGTCCTGATTTATTGCTTTTGATTTGAAAAAGTACTCAGGATGGGACCTGGTATGCGAGCGTTCTTTTATTACATAACGCAGTTGGGGGAGGGGGAGGGAGGGGGCGTCGAAGGCCCTGTTACGCTCCATACGTTTTTTTTTAATGTGTATGGAAATTTTGTTACGAGGAGAAGGGGATCCACAAATCCATTTTTTGCGTTACGTAATAAAATAATGGTTCAAAAAGCAAAAAGCATAAAAAGCAAAAAAAATAATTAATTCGAAATGGTGAAAGTTTAAAAATTTTTAAATGCATTAAATCTATATTAATTTTCAAAACAACCAATGCGCCATGGGTTTCCTATGTTCATAGAACCTTTTGAAGAAGTAAGCGAGAATTGATCTGTTGTGAGACTTGTAAGTGTTTTGCATTGATGAAACTGGTGTAAAATACCAGATTAAGGAAAAGCTACTTGAATCGTAGAAGTTGGCAAGTCAGATACCATTACAGGGGTGACATTGGGTTTGGGGGGGTGAGATTGGATCATACAAAAATGCTGAAATTTGTATGACTCAATGTCACCCCCCAGATCCAATGTCACCCCTGATGACGGTAGGTGAGTTCTGTACATAATATTTCAAAGCGGGACTGGGCTGTGAAAAATTGCACGATGGGACTCATATTTCTCAGCATTTTTCAGATGGGATAAACAAACTTGCAGTAGATTATCAAATTTTCGGAACAAGGTGGTAAATATTATGAGTGTAGCATAGAGTAATATAACAATCGAAGCTATTCCAACGTCCAACTCAAAATCGGCTGAAATGTTTATGAAACATTTATGCGAACATGGGCAGTACAGGACATGAAATGTTCAGTAAAAGATATTTGAGCAATTCTCTAGCAAAACTGGAAATGGATTTTATTCGTATTTTTTGATTTGGCTCAAACTTTGTGGGGGCCTTTCTTATGACCAAAGAAGCTATTTTGTGTCATTGGTTCACCCATACAAGTCTCCATACAATTTTGGCTGCTGTCCATATAAAAATGGTACGTAAATATTCAAACAGCTGTAACTTTTGACGGAATTTGCTGATCAATTTGGTGTCTTCGGCAAAGTTGTAGGTATTTTTGAGGACTATTGGGTACACGGAAAAAAATGCAGATTTTTTAAACAACTTTATTTTACAAAAACTCAATTTCCCAAAAACCCACAACTTTTGAGCTATAGAGAAACATGGTCAAAAAATCTGCCGCCGAGTTATGAATTTTTGAAAAAATAGTGATTATTGGAAAAAAATCAAAATTTCAAGCAAAAACAAACTTGACGTTATTTTTTAATGTAAAATTGAATTTCCAATCGAAAAGTACTTTACACATTTTTTTTGATAAAGGGCTCTGTTTTCAAAATATAGCCACCAGAAGTTTGATTTTAGCGAAATATTTGCAGTTTTTCGATTTTTTAACAATAGTGACCATGAGTGACCACACACTAAAAAATTTGAAATTTTACATTTGATGTAATCTTTATTCAAACCGATTTTCAAATCATGTAATCGACTTTTCGATGTATGATTAGGTTTATTTTAATGTAACTCGATAAAATTCCCATTGGGATTCCTTTACATCGTGCGAACCCTAAAATTACATCAAAACTAACCTAACTTCACGCCTAATTAGATGCACATATCTGGAGCATCAAACTTGATGTAATGTTACATCTAATAAAACCCAAAATCACGCACCTTAGCCACTACACGTTTGTCAGAATGTTGAAACGTCAAAACGTCAGCAAGGGTTCACGTCGCAGCGGGAAACTATTTTTCGTTCAGATTTGTTTTGCAATTGTGTCCTTTACTGCCAGAACTTACTACAGTTTATGATAAAAGCAAGTAAATTGCTGATAAAGGTGAGTTTAATCGATCTTGAGGTGATATGGAACAGATTGTTAATATGTTTTGTCGATTTCCCCTCATTTTTTTAGATCGCGGACATCATGGAACGTAAAGGGAAATTACGGTTCAAGCCAAGTTACATTCCATGTTTTAACATTGAAAATCGGACCATTAGTTGCTGAGATATCGACATTAGAAAATGGTGGGAGGTTTGGGTGAGACTTAGAAAACTTCAATTTTCCTGTCTTTTTTCTTTAAGTCGCTGTATCTCAGCAACCAGAGGTCCAACCTTCAATGTCTCTTACACAATTTCATAGCAAATTTTGTAAACTTTTCAAAAAAAATATTTTTAGAAATGTTCACTCATGGTCACTATTTTTAAAAATAAAAAAACTGCAAATATTTCACTTAAATCAAACTTCGGTGTCTATATCTTGAAAACAGAGCCCTTTATCAAAAAATGTGTAAAGTACTTTTCGATTGAAAATTCAATTTTACATTAAAAATAACGTCAAATTTGTTTTTGCATGAAATTTCGATTTTTTCCAAAAATCACTATTTTTTTCAAAAATTCATAACTCATAACTTGAGTTTTTGTGAAAAAAAAGTTGATTAAAAAATCTGTAATTTTTTTTCTCAATAGTCCTCAACAACTTTGCCGAAGACACCAAATTGATCAGAAAATTCCGTCAAAAGTTACAGCTGTTTGAATATTTACGTACCATTTTTGTATGGACAGCTGCCAAAATTGTATGGAGACTTGTATGGGTGAACGAATGACACAAAATATCTTCTTTGGTCATAGGGAAGACCCCACAAAGTTTGAGCCAAATAAAAAAAAATACAAAAAATAAAAATGTTCGAAATCGGCCGATTTTATAGAGAGTTGCTCCTTTCCAGAAAACATGAAAAATGTTCTTTTGAGTGTTTATTTTCCGGAAATTTTGATTTTATTTTGTATTTTTTTAATAATGTCAAATTCAAAACAAAATTATATTTGATACATCAACAACCCAAAGTAAAAAATGGAAATCCGTGTGCATATGATTATAAAAAGTAGTATTAGAGGTGAACTAAAAAGTGAATTAGGAAAAAGCCGTCACAATAATTCCTCAAGTTAATTGAATGCACAAAGAGAGATAAACGACAGGTAACTAAACATTTTTGACAATAGTAAATAAAACAGTTGTTTCTAATCACTCATGGCCTAGTTTGGTTCGGTATCAGCATAAAATGCATGAAACTTTTCAGTAATCTTTATAATCTGTTCATAATTTATGTATTAGAACCAAATCATGCAATGAGCTGCGAAAAAACATTCCCAATCTGGAAAAGAGAACTGTGAATATATAATACACTTTCAGAAGGAGAATCATAGAAATATGTCCCAAAAGAACGTTTGCATGTAGCATCAAGTCCATAATGATAATTTTGCTTTCACATCAAAACTAATTCTTCAAGTTAAATGAATGTTTGATACATAATGGCATGTTGATCTAACATTGTTCCATAAGATACACTAAAATAAAGCATGACGCATATGTTGCCCGAACCGAACAATTTTCCAGTCTTATTATTACTACTAAACTGATCCACAACTCAAGATAGTACGGTGTATTTTTTTATTTATTTCTATTTATTTTGTAAATAATTAACATCGAATCCTCTTTATGTTTGAGAAAGCATGCCACATTGATATAAATGCTTGTAAACATCCTAATATAGTGTGCAATAATAGCCAAACCAAATACTGTATCCATAAGACAAATCAATGCAGATTGAAAATATACACAAACAAATCTTTATCCTCTCAGTTCAACTAATCATCTATTCGAGACAAAATTATTTCTTTTGCAAACTTGTGAACCGTAAAGTTTTAATTTCTATGTCATATTGTTTGAAATTAACATAATTATTGTGGCCAGTTTCTAACGTTAGACAATACAATTAGAAACAATGGAACATACGAGCATAAAACAGTTAGTTTAAAAAATGTGTCCAGTTTTGTAAACTGTACAAGCTTCCATTAAATAAATTTTAATGATATAACAAACAACAGACGTGTAACCTATCAAATTAAGCAAGGAAATTTATTTCCTTTGGTGTCATGTTCTGGAAAGAAATACAGTCCAGATTGGAACATCCAAACCTCGGTTATCCGAAAGTTTCCAAAGTTAGATTATCCGAAAGTTCCTAAGGAACTGCGGATAATCTAATCACGATTTTTTAAATGTTTTTTTTTCATATTTACAAACAAATATGAGTTCATGCGGTGTTGGTTAGCTGAATCGAAATAAGCAGATGAATGCAATTTATGCATTAATTTTGAAAAGAAGCTTCAGTAGAGTCGTGTGTCGCCCTTGTCGTTAGCTGGACTCGCGAAAAAAGGGCGTCAATTTGAATCCTTGAGTGGAAGGGGGATAGCTTTGAAAGAGGTTTGAATTATCCACCATTCAAGCCTTCGAACGCCTTGAGTCTTGTAGGAATCTTGCAATAAAGACCGACAAGACAAAATTGTAGAGCGAGCAATTTGATTTGAATTTGACTGTTTACTCAAAAAACGTTCCTTGATCCACCTTAAGGTGATTGGTGCCTTCCTCTCATTTAAAGTGATTCCACCCCCCCTAAAGTGTCCACATGGTTCATGGATCGCCCCTAACGTAATCGCAGCACCAAAGTGGTTCTAATAAAAATAAGTGATGAGTAAAAAAACAGACTGCCTACAGACTTATTGTCAAGATTGTACATACACCGCCGTGGGGAAATAGATTGAGGTTATGTAAATTCAGAGCATTTTTTAAATTGCTTATAATTTTAGGTAAGTAAGTCAGATCTTAAAAGGTCATTTCAGAACCGTTCTAAAAAATATATGATATGACAGGTTTCCATGCAAAAACCACCCTTTTTTGCAAATTGTGAAATTTATATGCAGCAGTTTTTTAGGCATAACTTTTGATGTGCTTTACGGAATTTTATAAATTTCAATAGGGACTTATGGGACCCCAACACGAATCGAATGAGGCCAATACGGTCAAAATCGGCTCAGTCAGTGACGAGATATTCCGGTGATTCTGAGTTGATATGTATAAATGACGGTAGGTCTAGGAGGTCTAATTAAAAAGTTCATCTTTCGAGTGATTTTATAGCCTTTCCTCAGTAAGGTGAGGAAGGCAACAAGACAATGAACAAAAAAAAACGATATTTTCGTGATTCGATTATCAGAAGGGATTTTTTTCCAATGAACAGGACTGTATATTTAGGTAAAAATAACAATGATTTTAAAAAAAAAATTGAGCTTTCTAATCAACTCGACAGTTCGGTTTCAATAGAGGAGAAAAGCAACTCGCGACAAAATTTTGAGGCTAGGAATTTTGACAGGTATGAGTTTCATAAAGTATAGAGTTATCTACGTGCGCATGTATTGCGTGTACGTACACGAAAAAGATTGAGGTTAAATTTTGTACCCACCAGCAAAACAAATGGGGTGCTAGTGTGCGTGAGCTCGGGCTTAGATAACTCTATTCGCCTCCTTTTCTCTCCCACAAAAAACTGGGGACAAGGTAGCTGTCAAACTAGGCCAAAATGTTAAAGTCACTCACAAAATGAACTTTGAGTGATTTGAGTTCATTTCTGACGTCACGATTTTTTCCTCTATTAGGTTCACTCAAAAAAATGAGTTCGTGTAAACGTGAACAGAGTTCATGCCAACGGGAACCAGGAAGAAAACTGTTCAACTTTTATAGTGCATTGCACCATGAAGGTGAACAGTTTTCTTTCTGGTTCCTGTTGGCATGAACTCTGTTCACGTTTACGCGAACTCATTTTTTTGAGTGTTGTAATGTGTATGTATAATAAGAGGGTGACACGATGTACAGAACAGAAGGTTTATGCTTTCATTAGGTTGGCGACATGATTTTCATTGAAATATTAAAAAAAAACATTAAAAAAAACTTAGTAGGCAGTGTTCATCATGTGAAATTTTAAAGAAAGTCACTAATTATTTTAGGAAATTGAACATATATCTGCTTATATTGAACCAAAAATGATACTTATTTATGGAACTTGTTCAGAAAACTGTTTTCTACAATGTAATTGATTCTTAAATGTTTTATAATGTAATGGAGCAATATGGCAAATGATTGAGCAAATAATTTACGAAACCTATTGGATACCGTCAGTGGGGGTGAGATTGGGTCTGGGGGGTGAGTTTGAGTCAAACTTCCCCATCCGATAGAAGGCGTGGTCAGGCAAACCTCGTATCGAAAAATGCCACCGGGTCCGTCTGGGATTGAACCCAGGCCATACTGGGGTTTAGAGGCTACCACGCTAACCACTAAACCAACGGACCCAGCCCAATATCGTTGTATTTGAGCTTAATTTTACTTTCATTTGACCCAATGTCACCCCTTCTACGGGGTGAGATTGGGTCTATTTTCAAACGATTGGCATATACATAAGGTAGAGTTCATCAAATTCCACCATATTTTTGGAAAATGTTAGTGAACTATTTAAACATAATTCTACGTTTAAAGACTTTTAATTTTTTTTTTTCAAATTGTTTTTATTATTGAGAAATTACGAGTGGTGTATCGTTTATTGACCCATAGTCACCCACACTGACGGTATCAAATAACTTTTTAATGAAATACTCTATGATCAGCACTTTTTAATGCTCAAATTTGTATCCGGGCAATATGTTAGTATGTTTTCATGACAAATTGTATAAAAAAAAGATTTATATTCGGTCGTATTAGGGTTTCCAGCTTGTATTTTGGGGTAATTTCAAAGAAAGCTAGAAATCTGGAAAATTTGGTTCGGAAAATTGTTTATTGGATGTCAAATATTGGTCAAATATAGTTAGTTAGAGTCTCCCAAGGCATATTCATAAGAAATTTGATGGATATCAACATAAATGCACAAATTTTCAGCGACTTTTCTGAATTAATATCCCTTAAATTGAAAAAAAATCTTTAAAAAAAGTTTGCTCTGGACCTCCCGACGACATATTTCGGTATACCCGGCAAAATGTCGAGAAAGAGACCTTCTTCCATGGTTCCAAATCAAATATCAGATAAGTCGATTTTTTGCTTGAGGTAAGGCTATAATCCTGCTCTGAAAATGAACTTTTATACACATTGTATACATACTCTGAAAATTCATGTATACATACAGACTTAGAATCGAAAACTGATCAAATGTCTGTCTGTGTATATGGGACCATCCACAAATCACGTGGACACTTTTTTGGTTGCTATGGTGCGCGGTTTCGATTCCCGCCTTATCCTTCTGGCCTTCTATCGGATGGGGAAGTAAAACGTCGGTACATTTGCGTAAAAGAGGTTTTGGGTGACTCACCACACATAACCTTCGAACGCCTAGAAATGAGCAGAAACTTGCAACAGAGACCACAAAATACCCGGGGTCGTTAAAGTGGATTGCTTTGCTTTTTACCCCCTCCTCGTGGACAATTGTTCATACAAAAAAAAACTTTTTCTATAGGTCGTGGACAATCGCCAACCCCGCCAACAATTTTACATAAGAATCACTTATTGAATATGTTTCGTTCCAGAGATATCGAATTTTAAAGTTTTGTGTTTTCGAGATTTCTTACATTAGCTTCATTCGCCGCATCTGCTAGAAGCACACAGGCGGGATGATCAATAACTGCTACCCGGTCGGAAAATAATCTGGTGAATTTGAGTGTCTGCGCAGGCGGACGTTTGTCGTGCAGTTCAGACACACTTGGCACACTTCTTTTAGCCAGGCTTTGCGTGACGCCCGACGAATCTGGCGAAAATCTGGCGGAATAACACACAGCTGTCTGGCACAAAAACCAATCGGTTCAATCGGTTGAACCGTGCACGACCGGTTTGTTGCATATTCGCCAGAATTCTGGCAACATTCTTGGGCCAGTCGGGGGGAAAATCTGCCAGACGTCTTGCGCAGCTAAGTGCAGCGCCCAAGACAAAACGCCCGCCAGGCGCCCCCCATTTCCGTCTGGGTATACCTGATGTTCTGGGATTTGATTAATTTAATTTTTATTTTTATAATTTTACGCAAATATTTATTCAAATAGCTAATGCCTTGATCAATCTATTTTTGTGTAAGAAATATTTATAGGGTTATTTTGAATGCACCGTTTTTTACGTGTTGCTAACCGTTTTAGAGTACCTCTGAGGCCATGACTAGGGCCTTTGTCATGGGTTGTAGCAAAATAGTGCCATTCGGCGAAAACCCCAAAATATGCTTTATGGTTTAATAGATTGATCATATTAAATCAATTTTTATATTGCGAGCCAGCTCCATTTGATTAAAAGATGGTTTTGGTCAAGTTAAATTTAATCCAAAAAAAAATCCGTATACGTGAGGACAGCAGCCGAATTGTGTTCCAAGAATCCAAGAATAATAGAAGAAAAAAAACATTGTTGTTCGGACGGTGTCGAAATCATCGCAACTATATTTTGGGGAATTAGCTGCTTTGCAGCAGATCAAACTTTGTGATTTTCTTACATTTTTCAGTTTTATACTTTCCAGAAATCCTATTCATACTCTTTAGGATCGTCCTTCGCTAGAATACAACGTATCAACAAATTTAATTCATTTCAATTCATATTTTTTACTCAATAATGTATCGTGCACTTATTGTTCAGTGTTATTAACAAGATTAATTGAATTTTCCTGCTCACTCTATCGGAATCCAATTCTGCCCTTTACTGTGTGTCATTATTGCTCTGTCCTATGGGTTAGCACAGAAATTCATACATTCGCGAATAAACTCCAGTTTCCTACAGTGTTATACAGTTAATTTTTGCCCAATTTGGTAAAAATTATTTATGATGAAATATCATATCAATAAATTAGCAGGTAGCTGTTATTGATCATCCCGCCTGTGGCTTCTAGCAGATGCGGCGAATGAGCTGATTTAGGTAATCTCAAATACTCAAATCTTTAAATTTCGATATCTCTGGAACGAAACATTCATTTCTGTCGATAAGTGATTCTTATGTAAAATTGTCCGGGGAATACAATGGTGAGGTCAAATCAAAAAATAAGTTGGGTTGTTTTGAAATACGGCCGTTTGAAGTTTTCAATTAATACAGGTAATACAGGTAGGAAAAAAAATAATCAAAATTTCGATCACGGAAATGGATTCTACGTCCAATTTCCTTCAAAATTGAGTCTAAGACCGACCTTCTAAGATTTGTGGTTCCTGAGCTATCGCCGTTTGATAGAGGGTAGTTTTCAAATGCTTCAGATGGAATGACCCATGTATAACATTGGAGCACCCTGGGACTCGGTACAGACCTTTAAAGTTTGGCATTTTTTTTCAAAAAATCGGCCCAGCAAAAAAGAAATGCGTCCTAGACGCCATTTGATTTAGATATCCAAAAATTAGCGATGTCGAACTGTACGTTTCCAACATATGAAAATTTTAACTGAGTTTTTCGACGCGCCATGCGCAAACACAGAAAAATGACGAAAAAGAGAAAAATTCAACTTTTTTTTTAGTAAAACTGCGATAACTTTAAAATTTCAGCGATGACCTATACATGTTTGGGTATCAAAATTTTCGTAATTGAAAGACGTAACTTTTGATACCGTAAAACGGGGTGACTTTGATAGGTTTGCGATTTTTCCGCAAAATGAAGAGTACATTTAAAATACGTAAGGAATGGTTCAGAAACATACTGACCGTGGTAGAGAAGTAAACACGTGTTCAAAGTACCTCAAGAAGAACTTTTCATAAATTTTTGAAAAGTTTATAAAGTTAGTTAACTGTAGCTAAGAAAATGTTGATGGAAGTCATTATTTTAAACTTCTCAAAGTGTCATGATTTTCTCAATAAACATGATTTTTAATCGAAAAACGGAATGCATTTTCGGATTCTTTGGACAATTTTCCACTAGGAGAAGGTTAAATAAGTTTGTAAATAATAAATAATATGTGTTTTTGAAACACAATTTAAAAAAATCTCCAAATTTATAGGCAATTTCAGTTGAACAAATTTCATGTAAAATGTGAAAACTTGTGATTCGTGCTTCGAATTCAGTATAAAATGCAATTTAAATCGATATTTTTTTAAACAAAACTAATTTAAACAAATTTCAGGCAAAATTCCGACTTTTTAACAATTTTACCTAACATTTATATGTATTTTGTTAAAAGCTTATAAACTTAGTTAACTAAATATAAACATTGATTTTTTTCCTTACAAACTATATCAGCTACTTTAGTGATGGTACATTTAACGTACAAATAAAGTTTGAACATCTTAAGCATGATTTTAATAAGAAAAACTATGACTATCAAAATCACCCGGAATTAAAACTAAGACTTTTTAACGTAACTATTTTTCTATACACTATTAACCCTTTCAGGCCTGAATTTTCAAAAAAATATTTTTTTTAGTCAATGATGGGAAAATGATTCTTATGACCATACGAAAATTATAGGCTAGTTTTGGATATTTGGGTCATATATAACCCATCAGGCTCGAAAGGGTTAAAAAAACTTTTTTTTCCAAAATAGTGCATGGACTTTGTGTGGCCTACCCCAGTACATGTTTTAAAAATAATAATCTTGATTAAAACCTTACCTGTAGGAAAATATTCTAAAAACAAATTGAAATCCTATCAAAGTCACCCCGGTTTACGGTACCCAAACATGTATAGGTCATCGCTGAAATTTTGAAGTTATCGCAGTTTTATTCAAAAAAGTTGATTTTTTGCCGATTTCGTCATTTTTCTGTTTTTGAGAGTGGCGCGTCGGAAAACTCAGTTTTTATTTTGAAAAAATCATATTTCGTAAACGTACGGTTCGACATCGCCAATTTTTTGATAAGTTATGTGAAATTTTCCGAGTAATCCGTTAAAAATATTTTCTGACATAGGCTCTTTGGTCTAGACACGGTCAAAACGCCATTTTAAGTTTTCATATAACTTTATTAAATGTTAAGCTAGATTTTTGGAACTTCTGTTTTTTCCCAAATAGCCTAACTCATCACCTTTCTTTTGCGTCTAAGACTTTTGCGTCTAAAATCGGATGAAATGACGCGGAGATATAAAGTGGTTTTTGCGAAAATGACAATTTTTCGAACCACCCTAGCACGATGTAGGTCACCCTAATGGCAACATCAAATGCCATTTTGACGGTGTCTGGACTAAAGAGCCTATATCTGGAAATATTTTTAACGGATTCCTCGGAAAATTTTACGTAACATATCAAAAATTGGGCGAGGTTCATTAACAGGATTTTTTGAAACTAAAATCCGAAAATAAAAAAAATGACACAAATAATGCTTTCAAAAATTTTAAATCAAGACTAACAATTCAAAAAGAGCGTAATATTGAATGTTTGACCTTTTTGAAATGTTAATATTGATTTAAAATTTTGAAAATATTGTTTTCGGAAAGATCGAAAAATTTTACGCATGTTTCATGTTTTAACATTGAAAATCGGACCATTCGTTGCTGAGATACATATCGACATTAGAAAATAATGGGTTGTTTGGGTGAGGCTTCGAAAACTTCAATTTTCATGTTTCTTTTTCTTTATGCCGCTGTATCTTAGCAACCAGAGGTCCAATCCTTAATGTCTCTTATACAATTTCATAGCAAATTTTATGAACTTTTCAAAAAAATATTTTTAGAAATGGTCACCCATGGTCACTATTTTTAAAAATCGAAAAAACTGCAAATATTTCGCTAAAATCAAACTTTCAGTGGCTATATCGGTACCGGAAAAACGGAACCTTTTATCAAAAAATCTGTAAAGTACATTTCGATTGCAAATTCAATGTTACATAAAAAAATCAAGTCTAATTTATTCTTGCATGAAATTTAATTTTTTTCCAAAAATCACTATTTTTCAAAAAATCATAACTCGGCGGCTTTTTTGACCATGTTTCTCTACGGCTCAAAAGTTCCGGGTTTTTGTCCCCTAAAACATATCAAAAAATCTCGAAAATCAAAAAATACGTATTTTGGGAAATTGAGTTTTAGAGAAAAAAAAATGTTAATTAAAAATCGGCAATTTTTCCGTGTTCCAATTTTTTCTCATTGGTCCTCAATATACCTACATACCTACAGCTTTTTCGAAGACACCAAATTGACCAGAAAATTCATTCAAAAGTTACAGCTGTTTAAATATTTACGTACCATTTTTGTATGGACAGCTGCCAAAATTGTATGGAGACTTGTATGGGTGAACCAATGACACAAAAAAAGCTTCTTTGGTCATAGAGAAGGCCCCCTCAATGATTGAGCTAAATAAAAAAAATACAAATAAAATCCATTTCCGGTTTTGGTACAGAGTTGCTCATCTTTAAGCTCTCGGAAAAATACACCGTAAGTTCCATAGGGTTGGGTCGAAGTCCCTTTGACACAAAATTTCCATCTCATCAACTTTTCAGGCTGCAAATTATTGAAAAACATGTCTTTTTCGCATGTTCAAAAATGAAAGGGGTCGTACCGCCCCTCCGTCACGAGATATAAAAAAACGAACCTCGGATTCGTGATCAGGAACAAAAGTTACCCCTTAGGAAAAAGTTTCACGCAAATCGAAGAGGGGTCGGGGCAACTGCTGTGTGAGTTGGCGGAGAATGACTCCGATCGAATAGCTTAATGTGACGAAAATGGGAATATTTCCCCTATATTTTGTAATACTCACAAAAATGACGCGATCTAGTTTAAGCTAACAGTCCACAAACTAAGTAATAAAACAAACCTACCTGTGAGTTATTAAGGCTTTCTTAACATTCCAACGCCCAAGGCTCCAAAAAAGTTGGAACGGTAACTTCAACTCGCTGGTTCTCGGGCATAACTCACCCAATCAAGACGATTCTTTTTTCCAGTGATTTGTTAGGATGTCTAGATGATCCTAGAACTTTGCCGAACTCAATTTGATCAAATCTGTATTTTTTGCGATCAAAAACATCGTTCCAACTTTTTTCGCGTGTAAAAAAATCGCCGAAAATTCCGCGGAGGCAGTCTTTTTGAAAAAGTTGGAACGATGTTTTTGGTCGCAAAATTACAGATTTGATCAAATTGAATTCTGCAAAGTTCTTGGATCATCTAGACATCCTAACAAATCACTAGAAAAAAGAATCGTCTTGATTGGGTGAGTTATGCCCGAGAACCAGCGAGTTGAAGTTACCGTTCCAACTTTTTTGGGAGGCTTGGGCGTCCGTGTAAGTTGGACATGCGTTGGGCGTTCCAGTGTTAACATATTTTTGACCATATCTAAATTATTAGGATTCAGATGGTAGCAATCCAATGAAGATTCCAACAGTTATTTTGTTAAAAAACAACATTAATTCTTTGATAGTTGAATAAAATTGAAGAAATTGTAGGGTTGCAAAACTCTATACAACTAAAAAAAAGTTGGTGTGTGTCACAAAATTACTCGAGGACGATTTTATGCAAAAAAAACACACTTTATAAATATCGAAGATTCAAAAAAAAATCTGTACATCTTGTTACATCCTATTGCTGCTTAAAAAGTTCCTTTTTGAATTATTCTATAGCCTAAAAGAGTATATTTTTCCCAATTTCCCCATGCTGACTCTGTGACTTTGTATCTATGTTGGTCCGAGTCGGAGATCAAATTCGCTTACGAGGCGGAAGCGTTACTACACTCTCGGTCTTAAAATAATATTAGCAATCTACATGTTTCAAATTACAAAAACATATTTCGATATACAATTCTAAGCGAGACAATTTAACGAAGTACTTGTAAATATCGATTATTTTAACCTGCAATGTTCGTGGTACAACGCACGATGTATTTATTCAGAGAAAATTTATTTCGAATCTTGCTTGTATTTAGTTTTGCGTACTTGTTCTAGCTCCTAATCCGATTTCCGTCTCCAGAATTTTTACAATGATTCTATATTAAACAAATGAAAAAAAATGAGGCGGCAATGAGCCAAAAATAAACGAACAGTTGTGTAACTAAGGCATTTCAAAGGGAATATTTTTCTCGATTGTTTTGTAAGTATCACTACCGCGGAGATGACTGAATGAAATCTGAACTGTTCCTGACACAAAGTCGCATGATTATTAATTCGATTTCTTTCGTGCAAAATTGTTTCATTGTATTGTAAACCTACCCCGAAAAATACAAACAATTCAGCAAAAGAAATATTTTGGTGAAATCGTTTCTGCACTAAACCGAAACATCTTTTTTGCATGGCTACAACACAAAGCTAGTTTAAACTATGAATGTAATTTTTTGTCAAAATGTTCCTGGAAATGTCTTATTACAATCATGTAGAAATTTTTGAAAACCTCATCTGCTTCCTGTTAATATAGATTTATTTCTACTTTTTGGCTCATTCTCTCCCGCAAACCTCATTGTTCTCTCTTACTGACGACGAATCGTAATTTTCAGGAACAACTAGCTAGAGAAAAACAGGTTTCTGGTCGTGTCCAAATACAAGTTTGGTATCATGGAGACAGAAGTGAACTAGTAGTTTCATTGATGGCCGCAGACGATCTTCCACCACGTGATGAATCTATGGGATATGGAGGATTCCCAGAGGCATATGCTTCCATTAAGGTTATGCCAAAGACGTAAGTGGAAACTCGAGCCAGTTTTCTCATTGGGTGGTCACAGTGGTTACACTTTATTACGGATCCCTTCATATTTTATTCCCAACAGAAACGAAACACATGTTATGCAAACGGAAGTTTCCTCACCATCGTGTAATCCAATTTGGAATGCAACAATCACATTTAGAGGAATTTCCAGTGACACTTTATTTGATCGCTACATCGAAGTGATTTTATACGATTTGCTTCCACAATCGGAACCCATTTTTCTCGGAGAGTGTAATGTTATGCTTCAGAAAGCATTTCTCGACGACGTGGCGGTATGGTATGTTGAAAATATAGGCCCGGCCAACTCATTTCGACAATCTCGAGTACACATTTCTCTTTCTTCCTTACCAACTCCTAGCCCTGCTTTAAACTCATTCTTTCTTTGTTTCTACTTCCTCTTCTGCCTTTTACTCAATTAAAATATTAAAATTTTACCAATGTTACAGGTACAGATTGGAAGATCCCAAGCAGCTGCGAGGAGCTCCAACGTCAAAAATGAATTGGTCCTCTCCGCGAAACTCGATATCGGGCGATGTAACCAAGCTCATCCGAGGTTCGGATTATCGATTCCAAAGATCGGTTTCAGATGACGTCGATAGTATTGGCGATGGTTCATCCCTCTTACACCCGGATCACGCGTGGGCATTCAGCAGAAGAGGCTCCTCTCAGTCGGAAACGTTAGAAATCGAAACCTACCAGTTGGGAAAAGACTTCTCTAAATCATTACCAGGCTCAAGGCGATCATCGTTCCAAGATCAAGAAAAATGCAAAAGTGGTGAGATTGCACAATCATTTGCACATAGTCGAGAAAGAAGAAGGTCTTCTGTAGCAAAACGTAATCCAGATGAGCTCAGGCGTGCATTCAATCAAAGCCGAGGTGAATTTATCCGGACAATGAGTTTGTCCCGCGAGCTGGAACGCAAGAACTCAATAAGTAAATAGAAAACATATATTGCCAGTCTTCTTCTCTGTTTGATGTTAACATTTTCTTGGTAATTTTTAGTTTGACATTGTGATTCTGATTTGGAATTGAACTTGGAGAATATGGTGGAGGGAAAACAATATTTTGTGTTAATAAACAATGTGACATTTTTTTTTTCTTGGATGGCCCACCTCTTATCCATACACATTTTTGTAGCATGGAAGGGTTACGAGCAGATATTTTTCGATAATTCAATTGTCCGTATTTGAGAGTGTCCTAAATCTAACTCTACTCCCGTGTATGCCCATCCGTCTCTCTCATTTGTCATCTCAAGGAATCTTTATCATTTCACCAGATTGCTTACATCCTCCTTGGGTACTGGAATCTTTTCCTTATCCACACACATATGAGCACATAGGGTTTACCGCGCCCAGATTCGCGTTTCTTTGAACTGATTCATATGAGGTACAGTGAAATCCCCATTAGGACGTGAACCGATATAGAGAAGCTGACCGTCATGACATGCGGCCCTTCTCAGCTACACCTATGGGATGCCACTTCATTCCAAAGGCTTCTGCCTTACGAAAGGTTTACACAGTTTCTTGAACTCATGAAGATTTGTTGTTTCCCTCGTTGACTCCGGTAGCAAGGGGTTTCCAGCATCAAGGATTACTGACCAGTCTAAATGGAATTACCAGGATTACTGGCAATATGTCATGAATTACTTTGATTTCCCAGAATTACTTGGGATTTCCAGAAACCACGCAGAATTGCTCAAATGTATAAAAATAACTTGGAATTACTGCCTAGCTTCCAGCATATTGAGAATTGGATCGAATGACAGCTGTCAAATGCACAAAACCACGTGCTTGGCAATAGTACGTCCATTCCGGGAATTTCTGGCACAAAATTCCCGGGATTTTTATATGTTGTACGGGGAATTTCCGAAATTAAACAAAAATCATAAAAAAATTACATTAGTATTACAATTAATAAGTTAAAACTTTTCTAAAATTTTACATAAATTGGTACCATTTTATTTGTTGTCATTTTTGATTTTAGACATCTTAAACCAATTTTCAAGCTTCAAAAATAAATATTTATAAGATACTTATTTAATTTGAATTAGAAATGTGGTGCATATAAAATTCAAAGCACAACAGAGAACAGCAAAAAATTGTTTAACACTGGAACGCCCAACGCATGTCCAACTTACACAGACGCCCAAGCCTCCCAAAAATGGAGGAACAGTAACTTCAACTCACTGGTTCTCGGGCATTACTCTACCTTTTTTAAAACGACTTCCGCCGCGGAATTTTTGGCGATTTTTTTTTACAAGTTGGAACGATGTTTTTGATCGCAAAAATTACAGATTTGATCGAATTAAGTTCTGCACAATTTTAGGATCATCTAGACATTCTTACAAATCACTGGAAAGAAGAATCATCTTGATTGGTTGAATTTTGCCCGAGAACCAGCGAGCTTAAGTTACCGTTCCAACTTTTTTGGAGCCTTGGGCGTTGGAATGTTAAGCTATCTAAAAACTGCTATCCTTGTTTAGATTGATATTAATAGTATTGAGCTAATTCTATAAATTTAAAGCTTGAAAAACATAACAAATATAAAGAAAACATAGATTTTATAACTTTTTCAAAAACTAAAAACTTCCCGGGAATAAATAAATATTTTTCCCGTTTTCCGGGAAACTTAAAACCTGGGAAAATTAGACGTCCTGCTTGGAAATCCTCGAACAAGTGGGTAATTATCAACATCATTTTGAAAACTGATTTTGGCGTTTGATTGCATTTAAAAT
This sequence comes from Culex quinquefasciatus, assembly GCF_015732765.1. NCBI lineage: Eukaryota > Metazoa > Arthropoda > Insecta > Diptera > Culicidae > Culex > Culex quinquefasciatus. The sequence goes on along the minus strand of NC_051863.1, from coordinate 85,844,433 downwards.
TCAAAGCACAACAAAGAACAAAAAAAATCTTCAAAACTATCTAAAAGTGCTATCCCTGTTTAGATTGATTTTAATAGTATTGAGCTAGTAGTTTGATTTTAAAAACATAACTAATATAAAGAAAACATAGATTTTACGACGTTTTCAAAAAAATCCCTGGACCCCGTGGCGCGGTGGTTAGCGGCTTCGGCTGCCGATCCCTCATGTGTGCTAAGGGGCCCGGGTTCGATTCCCGCCCATCTCCTCTGGGTGTTCTGTGTTTGTCCCGTTTAGTTAGTAAATTCAGTCTGAAAAGACGGTGTGATGTCTATTAAATATTTTTTCCGTTTTCCGGTAAACTCAAAACCCGGGAAAATTGGACGCCCTACTTGGAAATCATCGAATAATGTGGTAAACATCAACGTCAGTTTGACAACTGATTTTGACGTTTGAGTGTTTTTCATCCGAATACATTTGAATTAGAGAGCATCCAAATTGGCGGACATTTCGAATCAGCTCTGTACTTCTTACAACGATAAAAAGCATCAAGGAAAAGCAAAATGCATTCTGCCGATTTACCTTTAAAGAATTACTAGTAGTTACTTGAGTTAATGGGAAATACACGAATTACTGAGTAACTATGGAATTACTCGAATTACTACGGGATTACTAGGTAATTCCAGAATTATAGGAATTACTGCAGAATTGCGGAGTAATTCTGGAATTACTGAATTACTTACGCAAAATCCGAATGATCCCGTACTAGCTGTAACTTTGGTTTCATACATGAAAATTATTAGGCAATAAATAGAATTATAAAAGGTTTATCGAAATTATCTTTTTAACAGTTATTTTTTATTATTTTATTATTTTCTGAAGTTTGTTTTCACAAACAAGAATCATGGAATTACCAGGATTACTGGGATTATTAGGAATTACCAGGATTACTCTGGAATTACTCAGTAAATCCGGAATTACAGAATTACTTGCTCAAATTCCAAGTAATTCCGGATTAGTGACCAGTCCGACACGATGCTGGAAACCCCTTGTCCGGTAGCATATTGAACAAAGTGTATCCTCTGTAGAATAGCGAGTTCTGTGTGCACGATTTCTTAAAATTCAGCAATCTGATATCTCCTGCTTGCCTCGTACAATGTCGATGAACGTCACTTCCGTACTGTACAGTTTTTGTCATGTATTGTGGTGCCAATCTGTTAATAACATTAAAAATAAACACTAATGTACTATACTCCACACGTTGCCTAATCGAAATCCACTGCAGAGAGTCAAGCATTAAAATTCTTGGTGTCAATCTGTCACATCTAAGTATCATCCTCATAGCTTTACTCTGTACGATCTGCATCCTCTTTAGTTGCTGGTTCGTAGCAAGAAACAGAATTGAAGCGCAGTACACGGAAAAATTCCATTTTCGTAATCGTGAAATAAATTCACGAATGCGAGAACCACGAAGGAATATATTCACGTTTATAGTGCAAATGCACCATACTCATGAATAAATTCCTTCGTGGTTCTTACATTCGTGAACTTAATTCACGATTACGAGAATTGATTTTTTTTCTGTGTAGTCAAAGTGTGGCGCAATCAGCGTTTTGTAGACCATAATCGTGTAGTCAAACGATAGGTAGCGATTGATTCTACACAGGACACCCAACTTCCGAGCAGCCTGGGTTCAATCCCAGGTTAGGACCGAGTCGGCTTTTGTAATTACATTTGACTTAATAATTACAGAGGATCTTGTACACATAACCTTCGGACGCCTAGAAATGAGCAGAAACTTGCAACAGAGACCACAAAAGACCCGGGGGTCGTTAAAGTGGATTGCTTTGCTTTTAGATATTGTGCACTGCAATGTGCAGTTACTTTCACTCCTACTTGTTGCCACCACCATGTATTTTGTTTTGCTGACGTTCAGTTTGAGTTTTTTCCATTTCAGCCAACTCGCGAACACTGCCAGCTCGTTATTCAGCACGCTTCCTTGTGGAACACCCAACTCTACTGCTTCTGCTTCTGATACTGCGTTGTTATACCGTGTAACTTGGGTTCGGTACTCCAGATAGCTTTTGAACCACATCCAAATGTCCGCTTTAATCCTGTTTCGCCGCAAGACTTCCAACAACTTCCGCCGATCAATAGTTTCAAAAGCACGTTTCAAGTCAACAAACACCGTCAGGATAAAATTATTGTTCTCGAAAGACTGCTTCCACTTCAACATCAACAGGTGAAGCCGTTCGAAGAAAATTGATCATCACTCTAAAATACTCTGTAAAAAAAACGAAACTATTGGCACTACGCCCCCCGGGGCATGGCCTTCCTCTAACGTGGGATTTCTGCTCCAGCGCCTCTGACGAGACAGGAGAAACCGGGACCGACGTTTTACTTCACCATCCGATAGAAGCTCAGCGGATAAGGCGGGAATCGAACCCGCGTCTCATAGCATCATCGGGGATCGGCAGCCGAAGCCGCTACCCCTGCGCCACGAGACCCATACAGTACTCTGTACTGTATTCAATTTAACGAATTTCTGCACCAAAATAAATCAGCACGTGCCGGTTGTTGCCTTCTTGCAGCCACTGAAGGAATTTTTGATCTAAATCAAATGCGTCTCAAAATTTATATGAGCAGTTCTCTAGGATTTCGGTCATTCGATTTTTTTTGTATTTTTTAATCCGACTGAAACTTTTTTGGTGCCTTCGGTATGCCCAAAGAAGTCTTTTTGCATCATTAGTTTGTCCATATAATTTTCCATACAAATTTGGCAGCTGTCCATACAAAAAAAATGTATGAAAATTCAAAAATCTGTATCTTTTGAAGGAATTTTTTGTTCGATTTGGTGTCTTCTGCAAAGTTGTAGGTATGGATACGGACTACACTGGAAAAAAATGATACACGGTAAAAAAAATTGGTGATTTTTTTATTTAACTTTTTATCACTAAAACTTGATTTGCAAAAAAACACTATTTTTATTTTTTTCAGGTTGTTTGTGGTTGCTCATATAATTTTACAATCATTGACGTCCTAGTTGGCAATCATTGATTAATGACGATTTCCATAACTTTACAAGGAATGGGATAATCGTTACCAAAAAGTATCAGCATATGTAGGGCACTATTCTATTTATTTATTTATTTATTTATCTTCGTCTTTAACAGACTTTTTCCTAACAGCTAATTGTTGCTAATTGTTTTTAATCATGTTTAAAGGCTGATATGCTGATCGGAAGGAACGCAAAACTCCATATAAAAAAACGCCCAGGAAATGGTCAAGGAAAGGGTCACGAAAAGATTTTTCTTAAGCGGTACGCAGCTGAAAAGTAACAGAAACGGAAAGATTGCGTTTGACGTTTCTTCGCGCGGTGCTTGTTTGTAATATGTTTTGATGAAAAAATCAAAGAATTGGAATTTTCCTTTTTGATTGCGACTGATAATTACAAACGAGATTACAAACGTGAAGATGCCCTTGAAAACCATAGGTCTTGGTGGTATTCATGTCAAGATTTCTACTCGAACCTAAACATTCGAGTAATAGAATGGCATTCAAACTTAAATCTAGGATGCCGGAAAAATTGCATGTAATTTTAAAATTGTACTAATTTCTACATGAATTGAAATAATCCTAATATTTTATTTGGTGAAAATATTCTAAGAACATTTTCTACATTCTGATTGAATCGATAAAATATTCAGTACATTTTTGGTAAGATTTTAACAAATCATTTACTTTTGGGATTAATTTTTATAAGCATTGACATTTTTGAAATTGCATTTCCAATTCTCAAAAACAAATTTAATTCTTTTTTTTTTTTTTGAAAATCTAATAAATTATATTTATATCAAAAATCATGCCATCTTGAAACGGTTCTTTCAAAAGACCGGAGATTAAAAAAGAACCGCGGTTCTTTTTTTGTGAGCCACGGTTCGTTCGCTCTTTTCAGTGAACCGGCTCTTTGAGCGGCTCGCTCTTTATTTGCCCACCTCTAATAGATGTCCATCGTGTCACCAACTATTTATTGCTAGTACCAACCAATACTCTGTATGACGAGTCTCCAGCGCTGTCCGCAGGAACAAATGGTGTGAGAAGAACAACATGTTAAAATACGATAATAGTTCGCTTTTGTACGGTATGTCCACGCAACCTTCCTTCGCAGGACCAAAATGAAGTAAATAAGAGCAATCATACAAAGTTATATGTTCTTACTGAAAATACAATAATAATCTGAATTTTTGAAATCCAACCAAACAACAAATTCAGAAATATGAAAAAACAATTCAGAAATTTAAAATAATTATTTTTTAAATAATAAAGAAAATTTCAACAAAAAACTGAAATTTGGAAATTAAAAACTAAAAATATGCAGAATTGTATAATAATGTTAATATTTAAGTTTTTTTTTTAAATAAATTATTATTTTACTATATTATTAATATAATTAATAGATCAAAAACTGACTTAATGCACCTATGTGGTTGGAGCCTTCCTCACTCATTACCAACAATGGCTGTACACATAATTTCATCTATTTTTTTGATCCGGAATAAAAAAGTACATAAATTCACTTAAGTGGTCATATCCCGAGACAGGGTTACCAGATCATCAATGTTTTGGACTCGTTGTAAAGGTCTTTTGATAACCTAACCAACGATTGGTAGGATGGTGGATCCGGACATGGTTTGCATATATTTAAGTGAAATCCAGCTTCAAAAAAGTACATCAATATCACTCAAGGGGCCATATCTCGAGACAGGAATGCCAGATCTTCAATGTTCTGGACTCGTTGGAAAGGTCTTTTGATAACCTAACCAACGATGGGTCGGATGGTGGATCCGGACATAGTCTACATACATTTAAGTGAGATCCGGCTTCCAAAAAGTACATCAATATCACTTAAGTAGCCATATCTCGAGACAGGGTTGCCAGATCTTCAATGTTTTGGACTCGTTGGAAAGGTCTTTTGATAACCTAACCAACGATGGGTCGGATGGTGGATCCGGACATAGTCTACATACATTTAAGTGAGATCCGGCTTCCAAAAAGTACATCAATATCACTTCAGTGGCCATATCTCGAGAAAGGGTTGCCAGATCATCAATGTTCTGGACTCGTTGGAAAAATCTTTTGATAACCTAACCAACGATGGGTCGGACGGTGGACCCGGACTTAGTTTACATACATTTAAGTGAGATCCGGATATATTTGAAAACACATTTTTATACATAACTTTTGAACTACTTATCGAAACTTCAATCTGTATAAAATTCGATCTATGGGACCCCAAACCAAGTCGAATGCAACAAGTTCGGGTCAAATCGGTTCAGCCAGTGTCGAGAAACATGAGCTAGTTTGTTGGTAACATACATACATACACACACACATACACACAGACATTTGTTCAGTTTTCGATTCTGAGTCGATATGTGTATACATGAAGGTGGGTCTACGACGTTTTTATACAAAGATCATTTTTACAGCAGGATTATAGCCTTACCTCAGTGAGGAAGGCAAAATGTTAAAATTCGAAACAATGTCGAAATTTCAAAAGTTTTGAAAATCGGAAACATTGAAATTCGTAAATACAAATTTACGGAAACCTCGAAATTATAACAATCAAAAACTCTATTTATTCTCTAACTCTAAAGAATCTGGAATGAAAAATTAGGAATTTAAGAATTTAAGAATTTAAGAATTTAAGAATTTAAGAATTTAAGAATTTAAGAATTTAAGAATTTAAGAATTTAAGAATTTAAGAATTTAAGAATTTAAGAATTTAAGAATTTAAGAATTTAAGAATTTAAGAATTTAAGAATTTAGAATTAAGAATTTAAGAATTTAAGAATTTAAGAATTTAAGAATTTAAGAATTTAAGAATTTAAGAATTTAAGAATTTAAGAATTTAAGAATTTAAGAATTTAAGAATTTAAGAATTTAAGAATTTAAGAATTTAAGAATTTAAGAATTTAAGAATTTAAGAATTTAAGAATTTAAGAATTTAAGAATTTAAGAATTTAAGAATTAAATTTAAGAATTTAAGAATTTAAGAATTTAAGAATTTAAGAATTTAAGAATTTAAGAATTTAAGAATTTAAGAATTTAAGAATTTAAGAATTTAAGAATTTAAGAATTTAAGAATTTAAGAATTTAAGAATTTAAGAATTTAAGAATTTAAGAATTTAAGAATTTAAGAATTTAAGAATTTAAGAATTTAAGAATTTAAGAATTTAAGAATTTAAGAATTTAAGAATTTAAGAATTTAAGAATTTAAGAATTTAAGAATTTAAGAATTTAAGAATTTAAGAATTTAAGAATTTAAGAATTTAAGAATTTAAGAATTTAAGAATTTAAGAATTTAAGAATTTAAGAATTTAAGAATTTAAGAATTTAAGAATTTAAAAATTTAAGAATTTAAGAATTTAAGAATTTAAGAATTTAAGAATTTAAGAATTTAAGAATTTAAGAATTTAAGAATTTAAGAATTTAAGAATTTAAGAATTTAAGAATTTAAGAATTTAAGAATTTAAGAATTTAAGAATTTAAGAATTTAAGAATTTAAGAATTTAAGAATTTAAGAATTTAAGAATTTAAGAATTTAAGAATTTAAGAATTTAAGAATTTAAGAATTTAAGAATTTAAGAATTTAAGAATTTAAGAATTTAAGAATTTAAGAATTTAAGAATTTAAGAATTTAAGAATTTAAGAATTTAAGAATTTAAATTTAAGAATTTAAGAATTTAAGAATTTAGAATTTAAGAATTTAAGAATTTAAGAATTTAAGAATTTAAGAATTTAAGAATTTAAGAATTTAAGAATTTAAGAATTTAAGAATTTAAGAATTTAAGAATTTAAGAATTTAAGAATTTAAGAATTTAAGAATTTAAGAATTTAAGAATTTAAGAATTTAAGAATTTAAGAATTTAAGAATTTAAGAATTTAAGAATTTAAGAATTTAAGAATTTAAGAATTTAAGAATTAAGAATTTAAGAATTTAAGAATTTAAGAATTTAAGAATTTAAGAATTTAAGAATTTAAGAATTTAAGAATTTAAGAATTTAAGAATTTAAGAATTTAAGAATTTAAGAATTTAAGAATTTAAGAATTTAAGAATTTAAGAATTTAAGAATTTAAGAATTTAAGAATTTAAGAATTTAAGAATTTAAGAATTTAAGAATTTAAGAATTTAAGAATTTAAGAATTTAAGAATTTAAGAATTTAAGAATTTAAGAATTTAAGAATTTAAGAATTTAAGAATTTAAGAATTTAAGAATTTAAGAATTTAAGAATTTAAGAATTTAAGAATTTAAGAATTTAAGAATTTAAGAATTTAAGAATTTAAGAATTTAAGAATTTAAGAATTTAAGAATTTAAGAATTTAAGAATTTAAGAATTTAAGAATTTAAGAATTTAAGAATTTAAGAATTTAAGAATTTAAGAATTTAAGAATTTAAGAATTTAAGAATTTAAGAATTTAAGAATTTAAGAATTTAAGAATTTAAGAATTTAAGAATTTAAGAATTTAAGAATTTAAGAATTTAAGAATTTAAGAATTTAAGAATTTAAGAATTTAAGAATTTAAGAATTTAAGAATTTAAGAATTTAAGAATTTAAGAATTTAAGAATTTAAGAATTTAAGAATTTAAGAATTTAAGAATTTAAGAATTTAAGAATTTAAGAATTTAAGAATTTAAGAATTTAAGAATTTAAGAATTTAAGAATTTAAGAATTTAAGAATTTAAGAATTTAAGAATTTAAGAATTTAAGAATTTAAGAATTTAAGAATTTAAGAATTTAAGAATTTAAGAATTTAAGAATTTAAGAATTTAAGAATTTAAGAATTTAAGAATTTAAGAATTTAAGAATTTAAGAATTTAAGAATTTAAGAATTTAAGAATTTAAGAATTTAAGAATTTAAGAATTTAAGAATTAAGAATTTAAGAATTTAAGAATTTAAGAATTTAAGAATTTAAGAATTTAAGAATTTAAGAATTTAAGAATTTAAGAATTTAAGAATTTAAGAATTTAAGAATTTAAGAATTTAAGAATTTAAGAATTTAAGAATTTAAGAATTTAAGAATTTAAGAATTTAAGAATTTAAGAATTTAAGAATTTAAGAATTTAAGAATTTAAGAATTTAAGAATTTAAGAATTTAAGAATTTAAGAATTTAAGAATTTAAGAATTTAAGAATTTAAGAATTTAAGAATTTAAGAATTTAAGAATTTAAGAATTTAAGAATTTAAGAATTTAAGAATTAAGAATTTAAGAATTTAAGAATTTAAGAATTTAAGAATTTAAGAATTTAAGAATTTAAGAATTTAAGAATTTAAGAATTTAAGAATTTAAGAATTTAAGAATTAAGAATTTAAGAATTTAAGAATTTAAGAATTTAAGAATTTAAGAATTTAAGAATTTAAGAATTTAAGAATTTAAGAATTTAAGAATTTAAGAATTAAGAATTTAAGAATTTAAGAATTTAAGAATTTAAGAATTTAAGAATTTAAGAATTTAAGAATTTAAGAATTTAAGAATTTAAGAATTTAAGAATTTAAGAATTTAAGAATTTAAGAATTTAAGAATTTAAGAATTTAAGAATTTAAGAATTTAAGAATTTAAGAATTAAGAATTTAAGAATTTAAGAATTTAAGAATTTAAGAATTTAAGAATTTAAGAATTTAAGAATTTAAGAATTTAAGAATTTAAGAATTAAGAATTAAGAATTTAAGAATTAAGAATTTAAGAATTTAAGAATTTAAGAATTTAAGAATTTAAGAATTTAAGAATTTAAGAATTTAAGAATTTAAGAATTTAAGAATTTAAGAATTTAAGAATTTAAGAATTTAAGAATTTAAGAATTTAAGAATTTAAGAATTTAAGAATTTAAGAATTTAAGAATTTGAGAATTTAAGAATTTAAGAATTTAAGAATTTTAGAATTTAAGAATTTAAGAATATAAGAATTTAAGAATTTAAGAATTTAAGAATTTAAGAATTTAAGAATTTAAAAATTTAAGAATTTAAGTATTTAAAAATTTAAGAATTTAAGAATTTAAGAATTTAAGAATTTAAGAATTTAAGAATTTAAGAATTTAAGAATTTAAGAATTTAAGAATTTAAGAATTTAAGAATTTAAGAATTTAAGAATTTAAGAGGTGATCGAAGCAATCTGTGCCCGTGGTCGGACGCGTTTTTGATTGCTGTCATTTTTTAACCTTTCTAATTGTCTTCAAAAGTGAAAAGTTTCGCAAAATCTGGAGATCTCGTTCCTATTTCCGTTTCAAGACATTGATGGATGTGACAAGCAGAATATTTTGTGAAATTTTTGAAATACGTCTTCCACGACTCGGAAAAGTTGCTCCACCGGAAGGAGATGTCAGCAGCAACAAGATAGGAGCTTGTTAACCTCACGAAGAGGCCATAAGCTTAAGCGTTCCTGTGGTTCCACGTCTTTCAAGAATTGTCGAAGCAGATGTGGGTGGCGTTCATCATCCAGCCACTTTAAAGTTTTGGGTCGCTTGCAGTCATTCGTGCAGTACAAAGACTGCTGCCGGAGGTTCTGCTGATCAAGGCAGGAATTCAAGATTTGTGAAGTTTCAAGTGTCATGTTGCGAGGCGATCGAAATTGAGCTGTATCCAAGATTCTTCGTATTTGGTGAGAGCTTTCCATTTTATTTCCAATTGACACTTTCATTCACTCTAACATCCATACACTTCAGTAAAGACAAACCACGCCAATATTACTATATACGCGGTAGGGTGTTCCTTTGGTCGTTCGCTGTGAGTTGTGGATTGCCTGCTTCTCTAATGAAGGTTCGACTAGGGGGGCATGCTTATTAATTTCTCGTCGCTCCATACCCTCAGTGACGTGATGGGAGCAAGGGCGTCTATACAAAGTGTCCCTACACCCGCTACAAATTTCCGGTGCTTGGGGAGGGGAAAGGGGTTTCTTTTATTCTTTGCGCCGCTATTTGTAGCACTAAAATTCGTGCAAAAAAACTTATGCACGTGGGTGTACAGATTACGGAGTAAAAGATGATCGAATTGTTCACCTAGCGCTCACATGTGTTTCAGGACCAAGTTGCCTGCGGGTATGGGGATCATACATACATACATACATTAAGAATTTAAGAATTTAAGAATTTAAGAATTTAAGAATTTAAGAATTTAAGAATTTAAGAATTTAAGAATTTAAGAATTTAAGAATTTAAGAATTTAAGAATTTAAGAATTTAAGAATTTAAGAATTTAAGAATTTAAGAATTTAAGAATTTAAGAATTTAAGAATTTAAGAATCCCAAGAATCAAGAATCCAAGAACTCTAAGAATTTAAGAATTTAAGAATTTAAGAATTTAAGAACTTTAAGAATTTAAGAATTCAAGAATTTAAGAATTTAGAACTTAAGAATTTAAGAATTTAAGAATTTAAGAATTTAAGAATCCCAAGAATTTAAGAATCCAAGAATTTAAGAATTTAAGAATTTAAGAATTTTTAAGAATCCCAAGAATTTAAGAATCCTAAGAATTTAAGAATTTAAGAATTTAAGAATTCTAAGAATTTAAGAATCCAAGAATTTAAGAATTTAAGAATTTAAGAATTTAAGAATTTAAGAATTTAAGAATTTAAGAATTTAAGAATTTAAGAATTTAAGAATTTAAGAATTTAAGAATTTAAGAATTTAAGAATTTAAGAATTTAAGAATTTAAGAATTTAAGAATTTAAGAATTTAAGAATTTAAGAATTTAAGAATTTAAGAATTTAAGAATTTAAGAATTTAAGAATTTAAGAATTTAAGAATTTAAGAATTTAAGAATTAAGAATTTAAGAATTTAAGAATTTAAGAATTTAAGAATTTAAGAATTTAAGAATTTAAGAATTTAAGAATTTAAGAATTTAAGAATTTAAGAATTTAAGAATTTAAGAATTTAAGAATTTAAGAATTTAAGAATTTAAGAATTTAAGAATTTAAGAATTTAAGAATTTAAGAATTTAAGAATTTAAGAATTTAAGAATTTAAGAATTTAAGAATTTAAGAATTTAAGAATTTAAGAATTTAAGAATTTAAGAATTTAAGAATTTAAGAATTTAAGAATTTAAGAATTTAAGAATTTAAGAATTTAAGAATTTAAGAATTTAAGAATTTAAGAATTTAAGAATTTAAGAATTTAAGAATCAAGAATTTAAGAATTTAAGAATTTAAGAATTTAAGAATTTAAGAATTTAAGAATTTAAGAATTTAAGAATTTAAGAATTTAAGAATTAAGAATTTAAGAATTTAAGAATTTAAGAATTTAAGAATTTAAGAATTTAAGAATTTAAGAATTTAAGAATTTAAGAATTTAAGAATTTAAGAATTTAAGAATTTAAGAATTTAAGAATTTAAGAATTTAAGAATTTAAGAATTTAAGAATTTAAGAATTTAAGAATTTAAGAATTTAAGAATTTAAGAATTTAAGAATTTAAGAATTTAAGAATTTAAGAATTTAAGAATTTAAGAATTTAAGAATTTAAGAATTTAAGAATTTAAGAATTTAAGAATTTAAGAATTTAAGAATTTAAGAATTTAAGAATTTAAGAATTTAAGAATTTAAGAATTTAAGAATTTAAGAATTTAAGAATTTAAGAATTTAAGAATTTAAGAATTTAAGAATTTAAGAATTTAAGAATTTAAGAATTTAAGAATTTAAGAATTTAAGAATTTAAGAATTTAAGAATTTAAGAATTTAAGAATTTAAGAATTTAAGAATTTAAGAATTTAAGAATTTAAGAATTTAAGAATTTAAGAATTTAAGAATTTAAGAATTTAAGAATTTAAGAATTTAAGAAATTTAAGAATTTAAGAATTTAAGAATTTAAGAATTTAAGAATTTAAGAATTTAAGAATTTAAGAATTTAAGAATTTAAGAATTTAAGAATTTAAGAATTTAAGAATTTAAGAATTAAGAATTTAAGAATTTAAGAATTTAAGAATTTAAGAATTTAAATTTAAGAATTTAAGAATTTAAGAATTTAAGAATTTAAGAATTTAAGAATTTAAGAATTTAAGAATTTAAGAATTTAAGAATTTAAGAATTTAAGAATTTAAGAATTTAAGAATTTAAGAATTTAAGAATTTAAGAATTTAAGAATTTAAGAATTTAAGAATTTAAGAATTTAAGAATTTAAGAATTTAAGAATTTAAGAATTTAAGAATTTAAGAATTTAAGAATTTAAGAATTTAAGAATTTAAGAATTTAAGAATTTAAGAATTTAAGAATTTAAGAATTTAAGAATTTAAGAATTTAAGAATTTAAGAATTTAAGAATTTAAGAATTTAAGAATTTAAGAATTTAAGAATTTAAGAATTTAAGAATTTAAGAATTTAAGAATTTAAGAATTTAAGAATTTAAGAATTTAAGAATTTAAGAATTTAAGAATTTAAGAATTTAAGAATTAAGAATTTAAGAATTTAAGAATTTAAGAATTTAAGAATTTAAGAATTTAAGAATTTAAGAATTTAAGAATTTAAGAATAAGAATTTAAGAATTTAAGAATTTAAGAATTTAAGAATTTAAGAATTTAAGAATTTAAGAATTTAAGAATTTAAGAATTTAAGAATTTAAGAATTTAAGAATTTAAGAATTTAAGAATTTAAGAATTTAAGAATTTAAGAATTTAAGAATTTAAGAATTTAAGAATTTAAGAATTTAAGAATTTAAGAATTTAAGAATTTAAGAATTTAAGAATTTAAGAATTTAAGAATTTAAGAATTTAAGAATTTAAGAATTTAAGAATTTAAGAATTTAAGAATTTAAGAATTTAAGAATTTAAGAATTTAAGAATTTAAGAATTTAAGAATTTAAGAATTTAAGAATTTAAGAATTTAAGAATTTAAGAATTTAAGAATTTAAGAATTTAAGAATTTAAGAATTTAAGAATTTAAGAATTTAAGAATTTAAGAATTATCTTATTGGATTGGACTTATTGGACATAACATCCAAAGTGTCAACTTTGGCTAATTGATGAAGTTCACTGGTGCTAAACCAGGGAGGAAGTTTCAGAATCATTTTCAGAATTTTGTTCTGAATCCTCTAAAGTTTTTTCTTCCTGGTTAAACAACAGCTTTTCCAGATCGGCACAGCATAAAGCATGGCAGGTCTGAAAATTTGTTTATAAATTAACAGTTTATTCTTGAGACAAAGTCTAGAATTCCTGTTTATAAGTGGATACAAACATTTAATATATTTGTTACATTTAACCTGTATACTTTCAATGTGATCCTTGTAAGTAAGGTTTTTGTCAAAAGCAAGTCCAAGATATTTCACTTGATCCTCCCACTTTAAATTAACCTCATTCATCTTTATAATGTGATGACTTTTTGGTTTAAGAAAATCAGCCCTTGGTTTGTGAGGGAAAATAATAAGTTGAGTTTTTGCAGCATTTGGAGTAATTTTCCATTCTTTCAAATAAGAATTGAAAATATCCAAGCTTTTTTGTAATCTTCTTGTGATGACACGAAGGCTTCTACCTTTGGCGGAGATGCTTGTATCATCAGCAAAAAGTGATTTCTGACATCCTGGGGGCAAATCAGGCAAGTCAGAAGTAAAAATATTGTATAAAATTGGACCCAAAATGCTTCCTTGAGGGACGCCAGCACGTACAGGTAGTTGATCAGATTTGCTATTCTGATAACATACCTGCAGAGTACGATCCGTCAAATAATTTTGAATAATTTTCACGATATAAATCGGAAAATTAAACCTTTTCAATTTCGCAATCAAACCTTTATGCCAAACACTGTCAAATGCTTTTTCTATGTCTAGAAGAGCAGCGCCAGTAGAATAGCCCTCAGATTTGTTGCTTCGAATTAAATTTGAAACTCTCAACAACTGATGAGTAGTTGAATGCCCAAGGCGAAATCCAAACTGCTCATCAGCGAAAATTGAATTTTCATTAATGTACGTCATCATTCTATTAAGAATTATTCTTTCGAATAATTTACTAATAGATGAAAGCAAACTAATGGGCCGATAGCTTGAGGCTTCAGCAGGATTTTTATCCGGTTTCAAAATCGGAACTACTTTGGCATTTTTCCAACTACTGGGAAAATATGCCAAATCGAAACATTTGTTGCAAATTTTGACCAAGCTACTTAAAGTTGCTTCAGGTATTTTTTTAATTAAAATGTAAAAAATGCCATCCTCACCAGGGGCTTTCATTTTTTAAATTTTTTGATAATAGATTTTATTTCATTCAGATCCGTATTAAAAACTTCATCTGATGAAAATTCTTGTTCAACAATATTCTGAAATTCTATTGAAATTTGATCTTCAATAGGACTCAAAACATTTAATTTGAAATTATGAGCACTCTCAAACTGCTGAGCAAGTTTTTGAGCTTTCTCCCCATTAGTTAATAGAATATTATCACCATCTTTTAAAGAAGGGATTGGTTTTTGAGGTTTCTTAAGAACCTTTGAATGTTTCCAAAAAGGTTTGGAATAAGGTTTGTGAAATAGGTTTAAGGTTCGACATCTCTTGCGAACTTTTCATTTCGCAGGAGAGTGAATCTGTGGTCAATAACCTTTTGCAAATCTTTTTGAATTCGCTTCAGTGCAGGATCACGAGAACGTTGATACTGTCTTCGGCGAACATTTTTCAGACGAATCAGAAGCTGAAGATCGTCATCAATAATGGGAGAATCAAATTTGACTTGGACTTTAGGAATAGCAATATTCCTAGCATCCAAAATTGCATTAGTTAAAGATTCCAAGGCTGAATCAATATCAGCTTTGGTTTCTAAAACAAAATCATGATTTAAATTGTTCTCAATATGATGCTGATACCTGTCCCAATTAGCTTTGTGGTAATTAAACACAGAACTATTGGGTCTGGTAACTGCTTCATGAGAAAGTGAAAAAGTTACTGGAAGGTGATCAGAATCAAAATCAGCATGAGTCACTAAAGGACCACAATACTGACTTTGATTTGTCAAAACCAAATCAATTGTTGATGGATTTCTAACAGAAGAAAAGCAAGTTGGCCCATTCGGGTATAACACCGAATAAAGACCAGAAGTGCAATCTCTGAATAGAATTTTACCATTGGAATTTACTTTTGAATCATTCCAAGATTGGTGTTTGGCATTAAAATCACCGATGATCAAAAATCGAGATCTATGCTGAGTAAGTTTATTCAAATCCCCTTTGAAATAATTTTTATTTTCCCCAGTGCATTGGAATGGCAAATATGCAGCTGCAATCATAATTTTCCCAAAAGAAGTTTCAAGTTCAATGCCCAAACTTTCAATAACTTTTAATTTAAAGTCACGTAACGTGCTATAAGTCATACTACGGTGGATAACTATTGCAACTCCACCGCCATTTCGATTCATTCGGTTATTAGTTATAACTTTATAATCTGGATCACTTTTCAAATAAGTGCCAGTTTTTAAAAATGTTTCGGTTATAACAGCAACATGCACGTTATGAACTCGTAAAAAGTTGAAAAATTCATTTTCTTTCGCTTTTAATGAGCGAGCATTAAAATTTATAATATTGATGGAATAACTTAGATCCATGATTAAACTTCATGGTAAGAACAACATCATTCGCAAATTTTAATCCAATCTGGATAGCTTCCATCATGGATTACTTATTGTTTGAATCTAATTGTTACTCATTGTTTGAATCAAACCAAACAGTGAGTTTTGCAAAAAAGTCATTTTTTCAAACGTAACATCGCCGAGATCAGAAGATCCCAAAGCGTTGCCAGCAGAAAAATTTTCAAATGAAATTTGAGGTAGGGTAGGGTAGTCATCAATGAGACACTTTTGGTTTTTAAACTTCAACGATTTTTGTATTTTTTTCTTTAGTATATTTTAAAGAACTTTTTGTTGCATTTTCTTTCTTTTAGTTTGTTCTAACATTGACCAAAATATGAGATCGATCTGACGTCTACAGTCAGAGTTATTCAACTGTCTCATTGTAGACGCACTTGGCAGGAACATTGAGACAGCTGGGGAACAATGAGACACTCTACAAAAATCAATACTTTTCTAGTAAAACATCATGCTTTAATATTGTTCCATTGCAGGTGACTTGCTTTGAATATATTCAAGCAATTTTGTCAACATGAAACTTCAATTTACAAAAGTTATACTAAAAGTATTTAAATTTTGTAAAATCCATATATTTTATCAAATAACTTTATATTTTTGGTTAAATGAAGTTCAAACTCAATAAATATGCCAAAATCACTTCTAATTCATGTTTTGAAAGATTTCCACAGATTTTGAAAAGTTTAATGAAGAAAATCAAAGTGTCTCATTGTTACCCATGGGTAGAAAAGAGTGGGGAACAATGAGACAGCCCTGGATTCTGGGTATATTCTAAATTTTGGTCAAACCCAATAAAAGGACATTGTAGCCCAACTTATGCCCTGTAAAATGACGAAAGAAATTTGGAGAAATATTAGTTTTTGTGTTAATGGCAGCCTATGAGCGAAAATGTAATTTTTAGTCATAATTTACTATTACACCCCAGAATCAAACATGTATGAATAACTTTACAAGGGAGCATCCATAACCAAAGCCACAATTATAGCAGACGTGTATCTAGTAGACACACCTTTCCCCCAAATATGAGCCTGATTGATTGAAACTACGTCTTGTGAGAGCCATTTTATCATTGTTCCCCGTGTCTCATTGATGACTACTCTACCCTACCTGCCCAATTTCAGGAAGATTGGTAGAGGATTTAAAATTCGTGGATGAACCCGAACCCGAAACGACGTTGGCATAAGAAATACCATTAGTGTTACCTAACTTTTCCACGGTAGGGGTATTTCTAGCATTGTTCGAGTGAGACAGCACGAACGTTTGATTTAAAGATGCAGGTACAACCTGACTTTGAGAAAATTTCGGTTTGGATTTCGGCTGATGCTTAGCACGAGAATCCAAAACCTTTTTTCTGATGGGGCAATCCCAAAAATTTGATTTGTGATTTCCACCGAGCAATTCCAGCCCAAAACAGGAATTTTTCAGGTACTTTTTTCTCGACCCTCTCCGATTTCAATGAAAATTTGTAGACATGTTATCCTACGCTTATATAAGCCATTTTTGTGTATATGGAGCCAGTTCCACACGATAATGACATTTGAGAAGGGCGTAAGTGTTTTAAATATTTTTGTAATTCGGAATTTAAATATTTCTGTATCTCGAAGCCGTTGCATCGTATCAAAAAGTGGTCAAAGACAAACTTGTAGGAAATTTTACGGGCTTTTCGATAAAAATACACTGAAAGAAAAATACACCCAACTTTTATGAGATTTTTTGATTTTTAAGTTTAAAAGTCAAATTTGAGGGGGAGCCCACGATTTTTTTTCGTTCAAAATTTTTGTGAAGATAGCCTAAGATGTTACAAAAAGACTCACGAAAAATGCAGGATGGAGCAACTCACCTAAAAAATACAAAAATCATTTACTGAAACTGTTTTTTTGAAAAGTGCTCTAAACGTCAAAATTTTCAAAAACCGAATACGGGAATCGATTCTCCAGACAATTTTACATAAAAGTCTCCATATTGACCATTGTCCTAAGTCTAATCCTTGTAAAGTTACAGCGGTTTTAAAAATAAAAATGTTGAAAAAATAGGTTTTTTGATGGTTTTTGGCAATTTCTATATGACAGACTTAATTTTTCAGTCTCGTAAATATTTTTACCGGAAAGCTCGTCAAATTTCCCATAAGTTTGTCTTTGACAACATTTAAATTGGATGTATGAGCTTGCAGATATAAGCACGTCCGCGCTGGACATGTAGGCTGGAACAGGGGCCGTCGCTCAACTAGCGACATGCAGGTACTGGTGATCTAGGCGGGTTCATGCAGGGGTTCCCAGCAAAGCAACGGCTAGCGCGCTGCGCCAAATTGTTTGCTGGATAGGTCCACGCGTTAGCGCAATCGCGCAGGACCTCTGGGTTGTGGCAGGGTATGCTGCTCCGTCAGCTCGTGTAGGTACAGCTACTGCAAGCTAATCGGGTGTTCGATCACACCTCCTTTGTTGAACCGGTCGTACCGTGGGTATTTCCGGCGGAAGGGCACTCCTTGACGATTAGGATGTTTTAATCCGAGTGAAAAGCTTCTTTTATGGTGACCAACGCGCACGGTGAGAAGCGTTGTCTCTTTGGCGTTGATGCTACTCAGCGCAAGCTTCGTAGCAGAGACCAAAAGTGCGACGTCCGGGCACCGCAGTGTCCGGGTATGTTGCTTGCGGAAATTACCGGCAATCCACCCGGAATTCCGCTTAAACCAAGGAAACAAAAAAGGTCCTAAGACGAAGATAGAGGAACTTTAGTAACACATACTAAAAATGTGCTCGCCGTGTCGTCATATGGAAGCCACATGACGCCAGAGAGATTAGCGTCCCCGCAAAATAGCAAAAATCCTTAATTCGCCCAACTCTTCTTTGTATTTTACCTGAAGCTGCACAGATTTGCTCAGAATCAATTAGGAATCGAGCTTCACTTAACAACTTGCTTTTCTAACCACACTTAGAAAATTTTCGAATCTACCGAGTGTTTTAGAACTTCGCACTAGAACGTCCAGAAGGAAAAGAGGAAGACCGATGGTGATTTTGCCGCCACGAAGCCTCCCTTGCCGAGCTCCTGTGGTCTAATGGTTACAGGTTTCGCTTTATGAGCGGAAGGTCGTGGTTTCAAACCCACATGGCTCGGCACATCCTTTCCCCTGTATTCTTCACATGTATAAGGACCAACTGTTCTCTGTATAATTGCCCTGCAGAGCTCCACGGCCCGATCGCAAAAAGTGCTTTGAAGGGACGAGTTTTTCAGAAACCAGAATTTGAGGGCTAGCTGCACGGAGAAAAAAGAGTTCCCAAAATCGTGAACAAGCGTTCATGAAAATGGGAACCTCGAACAAAGTGTTCAAATCCCATGGTACGATTTTGAAAAACGTACCATGAAATTTGAACACTTTGTTCGTGGTTCCCATTTTCATGAACGCTTGTTCACGATTTTAGGAACTCTTTTTTCTCCGTGTGGGTATAAGTAAACGTAAAATGTGCACTTCGGTTCTAGCGATACATTTGGACAGTACAGAGTGGGAAAAGGCAGAGCCAAAGAGGATTGAAAAAACATTCAAACCTCTTCGGCGGCGAAGTTACGGCAGTGGATCGCTCGACACACTCGCTCAACAATAGCGTGTGTGCGTGTCCCATCTGCCTAATAACAGAAGAAGCCTTTGTGATTCTATAAATAGAATTGCAAATCCGCAATAGATCTAATTCCTGGTCGCAGTGGATAGTGGCATCGAACAAAAAAAAAAAAAAAAGCCTCCCTCTCTCGGTTTCTTGTCGACTCCCATCGTGCTTCGTAGGATATCAGCAATCGAAATCGACGTATTGACCTGCTCATATTGATCGGCTGAACTCTCCTCTAGTTGTGATGTTCCTGGGGTATTGGCTTACACCCAAGTGTGGTGTGGATTATGCCAGTTCAACAACCCACTCATAAGTTATCATTAGGGTGGTCCAAATCAGGGATTTTTTGGGGCTACCCCCTGAAATCAAAGATTGACCCATCATTAGGCTAAAATTCAAATTTGAGCTCATTCTGACCAGGGCTCCCTCCAATCGCTTAAAGTTTGTATGGGAAAAATCATCAAAATGTATGGAGAAAAGCAACTGTGTTACTTTTTTACCTGTGGAAGGCGCCATTGTTATCCGGTTATTACCATTTCTATTCTCAAATGTAGAACCTTCATTAAATTTAGAACAACTTTCCCGAAGACACCATATTTTTTTATTTTTTTCCCGCGAAGTTATTAGTGCCCAAAACTGACCATTTTTGCGCGGCTAGCTGTAAGGGGCTACTTAACAACGATGTTTAATTCCAATTCGAACACGCACGTGCTCTCTCTCAGGTTTAAACTCTCTCACGAGCTTGCTCGCCTGCTTGCCTGCCTGCCTGTAGCCCCTTACAGCTAGCCGCGCAAAAATGGTCAGTTTTGGGCGCTAATACCCTGTTTGAAAAATGTCGCACGTCGTACGAGTTTTCGCACGGTTTTGATTTTACCGTTTCGATATCGATTGGTCGAAAGGACGACAAACGTGCGACAAACACTCGACAAGTCCGACATTGTTTCTCCTATCGATCTTCCTTCAATTTGACGTCACGATTTTCGTCGACGCAAGCAGTTTGACAGTTCTTTTCAGTTGGTCTTGTTTTAACTTGATTGCAACCGGATTGAACCAGTTTTCGTTGCTGTTGAGCTTCGCAAGGTTTTTGGCCGGTTGGTAGGTGAGTTGTGTTATTTGTTCTGCCGGAAAGATTCAGCCGGAGTGGGCGAGCGGCCAAATCATAGTGTCCTGTGTTCCAGGTTTCCTGATTTCGGTCATCGTGGTGGTAGAGGCGAAGGAGGATGGGAAATAGAGATAACCCGGCGGCCATGCCGGAAGGCGGGAGGAACCGGTCTGCGGTCAAGTAAACGGATGTTTTACTTTCCGCGGGAGGTTGCGGAGTATTCCCAAAGGAGAAGAAGGATGAAATACCAAGTTCCGCCCAAGGGAACATAAAGAGAGAAACGGAACTTCCAATTCCTAGGGAGTTGTTCACTGTTCTGGGTGAATGAAAAGGAGGAGGAGGACGGCAGAAGTTGTTATCAATGGAACTGGTGAGTCATGTTTTTGAAGTAAATTATAAAATTATAAAATTATAAAATTACAAAAATTATAAAATTATAAAATTACAAAAATTGTAAAATTATAAAATTATAAAATTATAAAATTATAAAATTATAAAATTATAAAATTATAAAATTATACAATTATAAAATTATAAAATTATAAAATTATTAAATTATAAAATTATAAAATTATAAAATTATAAAATTATAAAATTATAAAATTATAAAATTATAAAATTATAAAATTATAAAATTATAAAATTATAAAATTATAAAATTATAAAATTATAAAATTATAAAATTATAAAATTATAAAATTATAAAATTATAAAATTATAAAATTATAAAATTATAAAATTATAAAATTATAAAATTATAAAATTATAAAACCATAAAAAATTTAAATTTTAGAATTATAGAATTTTAAAATTATAATATTGTAAAATATTTGGATTCTACAAATCAAAAAATCAAACCATCTACATTAACAACCCCCGTGTCTTTTGTGGTCTCTTTTGCAAGTTTCTGCTCGAATTATAAACACTAAAACTTAAATTGTATTATTCTTAAGTTCTTGATATTTTCAAAATCTTTTTTTTTAATTATTTAGATATTTTAATTTTTTACGATTCTAACATTCGAACATTCCAAAATTATTTAAAAACTTTAATGTTCATTGCTTATTTAAAGCAAGGACTGCAGAATCCCAAGAAACACTCGCTTTAAATTTAAAAAAAAAAACAAATTTCTCCATACAAATTGTTGATAAAAATCAACATCAACGATTTTCAACCTGAAATTTAAAATGTTCGACATTTTTGTTGTGTTAAACATTTTTTGTCTTTTTTCCTATAAATTAACAAGTGTAAATTGGCTACATTTTTTAAATTTTACATTGAAAGTTAAATTTTATATTTCTAGTTATGTTTTGGATGATTTAGCCGAATGAAGTAATCTTTTTTCAGGTAACCAAAAATATTCCAATCGAATCCTGATGCTGACAACCCAGCGTTTCCGTGTTGTCCCACGGAACGAAAGCTGTAACGATCGCACCGGAAGTGCGTAAACCGACGTTGTCCCGCACTCCGGTGGCCATCAATCCGTGGGAAATAAATGAAAGAGCCACTTCAGTGCCGTATCTACACGCTGGCGTCGGTTCGAAAAGATGGCTGACAAAATCCGGCCAAGATGCCGAAGCGACGAGATGAGCTAAAAGGCCAACCGGGAGACAACGCCAAAAACCACGTGAAGATCGCAACTTAGATTAATTTACAGAATAAATACATCTAAAAACTATTTAAAAATAAAAAAAAATATTTTTACTGCAACATAACCTAAAAAGCCGAAAAAACAGCACACGACAAAGGCACGACAACCTAAATAACAAAACCGTGCGACGTCGGTCGAATGTCGTACGAAAATGTCGAACAATTTCGATGATCGATCGTACAACAAATACGACATTTTGGTGCAAAAACGTATGACATTCGTGCGAATGACGCACGACATTGTCGTGTGACGTCGTACGGTTGCACGGACGACAAACGACGGACGTCCGACGGACTTTTCAGTCAGGGTAACTTCGCGGGAAAAAATCCTAAAATATGGTGTCTTCGGGAAAGTTGTTCTAAATTTAATGAAGGTTCTACATTTGAGAAATGGTAAGAACCGGATAACTATGGCGCCTCCCACAGGTAAAAAAGTAAAACAGTTGCTTTTCTCCATACATTTTTTCGATTTTTCCCATACAAACTTTAAGCGATTGGAGGGAGGGGTTCCCGTGGTCAGAATGAGCTCAAATTTGGAATTTAGCCTAGTGATGGGTCAATCTTTGATTTCAGGGGGTAGCCCCAAATAAGCCCGGATTTGGACCACCTTAGTTATCATCCTTATTAAAGTGTATTTAATATATTCAATCATTTACTTGTTGTGTGCTTTCAAAAATAATAATTAAAAATAAACTATGCATGCATATATAACAGGAACAATAATAAATTAACGTTAACACAAAAATACTTTAAAATAGACATGCACAAATAACAACATTTGATTCAAGGAACATGAAAGGTTACATCCGTGTAAAGGTGTATACACATTATATCGCATCAGCAGCCGCAGCCGCAGCCGCAGCCGCATCCGCACAAAATTTGACAGTACGGACGCACAGTGCGGACGCGATATCCCTGACTGAAAAGTCCGTCGGACGTCCGTCGTTTGTCGTCCGTGCATTCGTACGACGTCGCACGACAATGTCGTGCGACTGTCGCGCAAATGTCATACGTTTTTGCACCAAAATGTCGTATTTGTCGTGCGATCGATAATCGAAATTGTACGACATTGTCGTACGACATTGTCGTACGACATTCGACCGACGTCGCACGGTTTTGTTATTTAGGATGTCGTGCCATTGTCGTGTGCTGTCAATTCTAATTTTTAGGTTATGTTGCAGTTAAAAACATGTGGTTTTGTTTTTTTTATTTTTTTTTATTCAGACGCACAAAATTTCACAATAATATTAGCTTTTTCACTCAATTAAAATTTCGGATCGCAGATTCTTCTCAATATTCCTTGATTTTCCTTGACCGCAGCTTCGGGCTTGGATTGGTGTTCTCCTGGCAGAATTTTGGTGCTGCTCAAAGTTGTACAGGGATGCGAAGACAATCTTGGATCTCCGACGAATTGATCGTCGAATTGATGGCCACCGGAGTACGAGACAATGTGGGTTTGTGGAGTATGCGTACGAAACAACGTGGCTGCTTCCGTGGGTTCTACAGATGCAACGCGGGACCACACGTGGACGGCAGGATCTGATTGGAATACGTTTGTTGCCTGAAAAAAAGATGCGTCAATCATAAATTGGCAAGCATTTATAAATAAAATTCAGATTTGAATAATAATAACATAAAAATTTCAAGATACTAAATTTCAAAAAAAAAAATCCTCAGAAAATAAAAATTGCATGACTTTTAAAAAGTTTAAACATCTATAAAAAAAATAATAATGAATGCATCTTAAAATTTTAAAATGCGTAAAACGTGTTTGAAAATTTTAAGAAATTTAAAAATGCTAAAAAAATTAATGTTCTTATGCTTGAATTTCAAGATTTAAATTTTTTTGAAATTCAAAATTCTTTGAAATATTTTATGAACCGTCATCAGAGGTGACATTCTGTCATCAGGGGTGAGATTGAGTCAAACAAAAATGCTGAAATTTGTATGACCCAATCTCACATCCACACCCAATGGAACTATATAACTTTAATTTTTAAGGATTACAGAATGTCAAAATTTTAGAAAATATCAAATGTTACGAATTTTCAAAATATTCAAAAATTCTTAAAGTTATCAAATATCAAAACATAAAAATGTAATAAAATAATCTAATCAAAAATTTCAAAATTCTGAAATTTCAAAATTCTAAAATTCAAAAATTCAAAATTCAAAATTCAAAATTCAAAATTCAAAATTCAAAATTCAAAATTCAAAAATTCAAAATTCAAAATTCAAAATTCAAAATTCAAAATTCAAAATTCAAAATTCAAAATTCATAAATTCTTAAATTCTTAAATTCTTAAATTTAAAATTCTAAAATTTAAAATTTAAAATTCTAAAATTCTAAAATTCTAAAATTTAAAATTCTAAAATTTTAAAATTTAAAATTTAAAATTTAAAATTCTAAAATTCTAAAATTTAAAATTCTAAAATTCTAAAATTCTAAAATTCTAAAATTCTAAAATTCTAAAATTTAAAATTCTTAAATTTAAAATTTAAAATTCTAAAATTTAAAATTCTAAAATTTAAAATTCTAAAATTTAAAATTCTAAAATTTAAAATTCTAAAATTCTAAAATTTAAAATTTAAAATTTAAAATTCTAAAATTCTAAAATTTAAAATTTAAAATTCTAAAATTCTAAAATTCTAAAATTCTAAAATTCTAAAATTTAAAATTCTAAAATTCTAAAATTTAAAATTTAAAATTCTAAAATTCTAAAATTCTAAAATTTAAAATTCTAAAATTTAAAATTCTAAAATTCTAAAATTTAAAATTCTAAAATTTAAAATTCTAAAATTCTAAAATTTAAAATTTAAAATTCTAAAATTCTAAAATTCTAAAATTCTAAAATTCTAAAATTCTAAAATTCTAAAATTCTAAAATTTAAAATTTAAAATTCTAAAATTCTAAAATTCTAAAATTTAAAATTCTAAAATTTAAAATTCTAAAATTTAAAATTTAAAATTTAAAATTTAAAATTCTAAAATTTAAAATTTAAAATTCTAAAATTTAAAATTTAAAATTCTAAAATTCTAAAATTCTAAAATTCTAAAATTCTAAAATTCTAAATTTAAAATTCTAAAATTTAAAATTTAAAATTCTAAAATTCTAAAATTCTAAAATTCTAAAATTTAAAATTCTAAAATTCTAAAATTCTCAAATTCTAAAATTCTAAAATTTAAAATTCTAAAATTCTAAAATTTAAAATTTAAAATTTAAAATTCTAAAATTCTAAAATTTAAAATTCTAAAATTCTAAAATTCTAAAATTCTAAAATTCTAAAATTCTAAAATTTAAAATTTAAAATTCTAAAATCTAAATTCTAAAATTCTAAAATTCTAAAATTCTAAAATTCTAAAATTCTAAAATTTAAAATTTAAAATTCTAAAATTTAAAATTCTAAAATTCTAAAATTCTAAAATTCTAAAATTCTAAAATTTAAAATTCTAAAATTCTAAAATTCTAAAATTCTAAAATTCTAAAATTTAAAATTCTAAAATTCTAAAATTCTAAAATTCTAAAATTCTAAAATTCTAAAATTTAAAATTCTAAAATTTAAAATTCTAAAATTTAAAATTTAAAATTCTAAAATTTAAAATTTAAAATTCTAAAATTTAAAATTCTAAAATTTAAAATTCTAAAATTTAAAATTTAAAATTTAAAATTCTAAAATTCTAAAATTCTAAAATTCTAAAATTCTAAAATTCTAAAATTCTAAAATTCTAAAATTCTAAAATTTAAAATTTAAAATTTAAAATTCTAAAATTTAAAATTCTAAAATTCTAAAATTTAAAATTCTAAAATTCTAAAATTCTAAAATTCTAAAATTCTAAAATTTAAAATTCTAAAATTCTAAAATTTAAAATTCTAAAATTCTAAAATTCTAAAATTTAAAATTTAAAATTCTAAAATTTAAAATTCTAAAATTTAAAATTCTAAAATTCTAAAATTTAAAATTCTAAAATTCTAAAATTCTAAAATTTAAAATTCTAAAATTCTAAAATTCTAAAATTTAAAATTCTAAAATTCTAAAATTCTAAAATCCTAAAATTCTAAAATTCTAAAATTTAAAATTTAAAATTTAAAATTATAAAATTCTAAAATTTAAATTCTAAAATTCTAAAATTCTAAAATTCTTAAATTTTAAATTCTTAAATTCTTAAATTCTTAAATTTAAAATTTTAAGTTCTAAAATTCTTAAACCTTAAAATTCTGAAATCCATAAATCATCCAATGCAGTTCACGTAATTTAAAATTTTAATATTTGACAGACCAAATTTCAAAAAAAATTAACATTGTATAAACCTTAAAATACTGCAAAAGTTAATAGTTCTTAGAGTTATTCAAAGATTTCTGGAGTTTTAAGAAGTCTTAGAATTTTTAGGATTCTAGAATTTTTAGACTTTTGAAATTGCTAATTTTATAATTAATAGAATTTTTCGAATTTTTAAAATTTTAGAAATTCAAAATATAAAGCTATAAAAAAATTTGATTGTTATTTTTTTTGAATTTTTTGAATTTCAAACTCATAATTTTTAGAATTTTTGGATTTTGTTTTTATTTCAAGTATTTTGGGAATATAAGAATTTTAATAGTGTTAAAATTTAACAATTAAAGTATTTTAGAATTAAAGAATTTCAGTATTTGAGGTTTTTTTTCAATTGCAAAATTTAAATATTTTAGATTTTCAGATTTTTAAAGGGAAATGTTTTGATAACTTTAAGATTTCGAAAATTTTATGAATTATTAGATTCTATAATTTAAGAATATTAAAAATTTACACAATTCCATGCAGTAATAATTTTTCGATTGAATTACGATGTAAAACACAGCTGAAAGGAACACCAAAGCTCTGTTGTGAACCTAAATGATCTCACTGTAACTTGATTATTTACAAATAAAACAGAATTGAATTAAATTGAACACTATTCCATGAATTTAAAGAAATTTTTACTCTTCGAATTCTTGCATTCTATAATTCTGAAATACTAGAGTTTTAAAATTGAGAATGAAAAACTTTAGAATTTTACAGTTTTAGTGTTTAAGATTTTTTAAATTCTGGTAATTTAGATTTTTCTTTGGTTTGGAATTATTGGGTAAAAACGTGGATTAGATAACAATTTTGATGTTTTGAGGTTTTGAATTTAATACAATTTCACACAAACAAACACTTCGTTTCTAAAACATGACTCACCAGTTTCATCAGGTATGTGCCCCAACCTCCCGCGGAAAGTAAAACACCAACCGCTACCTCGATCGCAAACCGGTTCCTTCCCATCTCGTCTTCCGCCACGAAGACCGAAATCTGGAATAGAAGACACTTTGATTCGGTCACTCGCGCACCCCGGCCGGAAAATTTCGGCAGCAAAATATCACAATCTAGAACTAAACTTACCTATTATCCGTCGAAAATCGTCCAAAATCTTCGAAGCTCGTAAACCAAATCCCAAAAGGAACGACAGCTGGTTCGATTCGGTTGCAATCAAGTCCGAACAAGACACGGAACAAGATCAACTGAAGAGAACTGTCAAACTGTTTGCGTCGACGAAAATCGTGACGTCGAATTGAAAGAAAATCGATGGAAAAACAATGTCGGGCATGTCGAGTGTTTGGCGTACGTTTGTCGTCCTTTCGACCAATCGATATCGAAACGGTAAAATCAAAACCGTGCGACAACTCGTACGACGTGCGACATTTTTCAAACAGGGATCTCCAATAGGGAGATGGCGTCGCTATTTTAAGACCACGTTTTCCACTTTTTCTCATCGAAACCGACTACTTTATCGACTTCATTTTGCTGGGCGAGATAGGACGCCGTCTATTTTTAGACGATGACTCAGCACTTTTCCACTCTTGCACTTTAAAAAACCAGATGGCAGCACGATGTAACGCCACGTCCCTATGCATTTCAAATGTTCCCATCGTTCCCATTCACACTGTTCTGCATCCGTATACGGATCCGTACTGCGGATACGGATACGGAACAGTGTGATTGGCTGCATATGAAATGCATTGGAGAAATCGCGTCCGTACTGTCAAATTTTGTGCGGATGCGGCTGCGGCTGCGGATGCGGTATAATGTGAATACACCTTAAGTTGGGCAAGCGTTGGGCGTTCCGTTGTAAAGGAAATCGTTCTAGAATTTTTGAGTGGTAATAAAAAACATTGATTTAATAATTATCTCTTGATTCTCCCCTCCCACTAACATTTACACACAAGATCCTCTGTAATTACTCTTAGCATGAAGAAAAATGTAATTACAAAAGCCGACTCGGTCCTAACCAGGTCCCAGTACCAAAAAGGACCTAATAAAAATAATTTTATGAAAAAAACGTTACTTTAAACCACCTTAGTGATTGATGCCTTCCTCTTAAAATTAATTGAAAATGCTTTCTGATTGTATTCAAATACGCCTGAATACATGCTAACAAAATTCTATAAAAGCGTTACTTACGATTCTGCCATAGAAAAGCCAGAACGCCAGAACGAACGCTCGTCTCTAAGAAACGTTCGGCTTTTTGAAACAAACGGAGAACTCAGTTCAGAACTTGGCCATTTTCCTCTGATGTCACCTAAACTTCAGCTAAACTTCATTGACATCTAATAGTACCTTTACATGTAAGCCTGGCTAGCTTAGTGGTAACAATTAGGTTTAGTCATCATAGGTTGTGAGTTCAAATCTCTATTTTTCCTGAACTTGAAAAGCATGGAAAAGTTAAAAAAACACGGTGATAACAATCTGGAGTTTTTTTGAAAAGGACCTATAAACTAAATTTTCAATTTTTGCTTTTTGGGTGTTTTTAGAACCGCCTTGAGTCAGGGGTATTCAAAAACACCCAAAAAGCAAAAAATAAAAATTTGGTTTATAGGACCTTTTCAAAAAAAAACTCCAGAGATGCATTTTTGGCCTTGGGTTCGTATCAGGATTATTTTTTGACGGGTGGGACAACGGTGCACACCATTTCTCGTAACAACCCAAACCCGACACAGCTCGATAACTTGATCCATTAGGGTGTAATTTCAAAATCGATTTTCCAGCACAGCCCTTTTTCAGTTCCTTTTGGGGCCCTAAACAACTCCCCAAAGTTTGGGACCGATTGGTTTAGCTCACTTTGCGCAAAGCGATTCAATTTTCCATACAAATTTGTATGGGAAAACCATTTTTGGATTTTGGCATTTATCAAATCCATGTTTCATGCTATATCAAAACCGGACTCTTATTCGGATGTTCTAGAATGTGCTCTACAACTTTGCCGAAGAGAGTATGGTGCTAACTTGCTCCTGAAAGAAGATATAGCGTCCTCAAAACTCGTCTAAAACGTGATTTTCGAGCAAAAAACACGTTTTAGACGAGTTTTGAACACGCTGTATCTTTTTTTAGGGGCAAGCTAGCACCATACTCTCTTCGAGAAAGTTGTAGAGGACATTCCAGTGCATCCGAAAATGAGTCCGGTTTTTATATAGCATGAAACGTGGATTTGATAAATATCAAAATCCAAAAAAATGGGTTTCCCCATACAAATTTGTATGGAAAATTAAATCGCTTTGCGCAAAGTGAGGACTAAACCAATCGGTACCAAACTTTGAGGAGTTGTTAAGGGCCCCAAAAGGAACTTTAAAAGTGCTGTGCTCACTAAATTTGGACAATTTTATTTTTTTCGATACAACCATATTACACCCTATTGATCCATGCACCGAAACCGGGGGGATGGCAACCCTATTCCGACCAAAGCAAACTGACAACAGTCGACATTAGCACGGTTGTCAAATGAGAGCCCACAACAAAAGCACTAGCTGTCAAATGATAGCCCATAACAAACCATTGTTTGGGTTTTTTATTTTCAATTTTCTCGCAATTCAAACGATAAATACCTGAAAAAACACGTGAATTGTGTTGCTGATGGCAAATTCTATCATATCCTTGGAGATTCCATCCCAATATTGGCAGAAAATTCATATCGAAAAAAGTGATTTTTCTGTTTACCTTTTTTTGCTTTTTTTTTTCTTTTGGTCGATCAAACAGTGCGCCCGTACACTGTGAATCGGCATCACACATTTTTCAGTTTGGTTTTACACATTTGCATGGGACTTTTGAGTTTAACCAGGATAACACACTTCGTGTTACCAAAATAATATGAATAATACTGATTCTGAGTGTTTGTTTTCTGAACTTCCAAGATGGCGGCTTCTTCGCTACCCCCTGACCGAAACCGAAGTTTGGTGTGACGGCGGTGTGGATCGGGTACACCAAACTGACATGCACGCAAAATCCACATAACACAGATCTGTGTAAAAAAAATACACAGATTGTTGAACATCCCTGTTTGAAAAATGTCGCACGTCGTACGAGTTGTCGCACGGTTTTGATTTTACCGTTTCGATATCGATTGGTCGAAAGGACGACAAGCGTGCGACAAACACTTGACAAGCCCGACATTGTTTTTTCTATCGATTTTCCTTCCATTCGACGTCACGATTTTCGTCGACGCAAGCAGTTTGACAGTTCTTTTCAGTTGGTCTTGTTTTAACTTGATTGCAACCGGATTGAACCAGTTTTCGTTGCTGTTGAGCTTCGCAAGGATTTTGGCCGGATGGTAGGTGAGTTGTGTTATTTTTTCTGCTGGAAAGATTCAGCCGGAGTGGGCGAGCGGCCAAATCTTAGTGTCCTGTGTTCCAGGTTTCCTGATTTCGGTCATCGTGGTGGTAGAGGCGAAGGAGGATGGGAAATAGAGATAACCCGGCGGCCATGCCGGAAGACGGGAGGAACCGGTATGCGGTCAAGGAAACGGATGTTTTACTTTCCGCGGGAGGTTGCGGTGAATTCCCAAAGGAGAAGAAGGATGAAATACCAAGTTCCGCCCAAGGGAACACAAAGAGAGAAACGGAACTTCCAATTCCTAGGGAGTTGTTCACTGTTCTGGGTGAATGAAAAGGAGGAGGAGGACGGAATAATATACTCCCGGCGGCGTTTCTGAGTCGACAGAAGTTGTTATCAATGGAACTGGTGAGTCATGTTTTTGAAGTGATAAAAAAATCAACAAATCAGAAATTTAAAAAATATTTATGGATACACAAGCTCACAATTTTATAATTTCAAAAAAAATATAATTTAAAAAAAAATCAAATTTCAAATTTTCAAAATTTATATATATATTTTTTTAAATTCTAAGATTTAAAAAAGTATGATTTAAACATTTCTAATATTTGAAAACAAAATAAAATTTCTTACATGTTTCACACGTTTTGAAATTTGAAAAACTTCTAATGATTTTAAAATGTCTGTTTTTCTTTTAAATTTCTGATTTATAAAGTAAATAAATTGTAAAATTATAAAATTATAAAGTTATAAAATTATAAAATTATAAAATAATAAAATTATAAAATTATAAAATTATAAAATTATAAAATTATAAAATTATAAAATTATAAAATTATAAAATTATAAAATTATAAAATTATAAAATTATAAAATTATAAAATTATAAAATTATAAAATTATAAAATTATAAAATTATAAAATTATAAAATTATAAAATTATAAAATTATAAAATTATAAAATTATAAAATTATAAAATTATAAAATTATAAAATTATAAAATTATAAAATTATAAAATTATAAAATTATAAAATTATAAAATTATAAAATTATAAAATTATAAAATTATAAAATTATAAAATTATAAAATTATAAAATTATAAAATTATAAAATTATAAAATTATAAAATTATAAAATTATAAAATTATAAAATTATAAAATTATAAAATTATAAAATTATAAAATTATAAAATTATAAAATTATAAAATTATAAAATTATAAAATTATAAAATTATAAAATTATAAAATTATAAAATTATAAAATTATAAAATTATAAAATTATAAAATTATAAAATTATAAAATTATAAAATTATAAAATTATAAAATTATAAAATTATAAAATTATAAAATTATAAAATTATAAAATTATAAAATTATAAAATTATAAAATTATAAAATTATAAAATTATAAAATTATAAAATTATAAAATTAGAAAATTAGAAAATTATAAAATTATAAAATTATAAAATTATAAAATTATAAAATTATAACATTATAAAATTATAAAATTATAAAATTATAAAATTATAAAATTATAAAATTAGAAAATTAGAAAATTAGAAAATTAGAAAATTATAAAATTGTAAAATATTTGGATTCTACAAATCATAAACTCTTAATTTTTTAAATTGTATTATTCTTAAAATTCTTGATATTTTCAAAAATCTTTTTTTATTATTAAGATATTTAAAATTTAAGGGATTCTAACATTCGAACATTTCAAAATTGTTTAAAAACTTTAAAGTTCAATGCTTCTTTAAAGCAAGGACTTCAGAATCCCAAGAAGCACTCGCCATAAAAAAAAAAAAAAAAAAAAAACAAAATTCTCCATACAAATTTTTGATAAAAAATCAACATGCGTTGATGTTGATTTTTTACCTGTAATTTAAAATGTTTGAAATTGTTTGTTGTGTTAAACAATATTTTGTCTTTTTTTCTAAAAATTTACAAGTTTAAATTGACTACATTTTTTTTTTAATTTTACATTCAAAGTTAATTTTTTTTAGTTATGTTTTGGATGTTTTAGCCGAATGACGTAATCATTTTTTCAGGTAACCAAAAATATTCCAACCGAATCCCGCTGCTGACAACCCAGCGTTTCCGTGTTGTCCCACGGAACGAAAGCTGTAACGATCGCAAAAACACCTGCACCGGAAGTGCGTAAACCGACGTTGTTCCGTACTCCGGTGGCCATCAATCCGTGGGAAATAAACGAAAGAGCCGTATCTGCACGCTGGCGTCGGTTCGAAAAGATGGCTGACAAAGTCCAGCCAAGATGCCGAAGCGACGAGATGAGCTGAAAGACCAACCGGAAGAAAAGCCAAAAACCACGTGAAGATCGCAACTTAGATTAATTTACAGAAAAATACATCTAAAAATAATTTAAAAATAAAAATGTGTATTTTTACTGCAACAAAACCTAAAACCCAAAAAACAGAACACGACAAAGGCACGACAACCTGAAAAACAAAACCGTGCGACGTCGGTCGAATGTCGTACGACAATGTCGAACAATTTCGATGATCGATCGCACGACAAATACGACATTTTGGTGCAAAAACGTATGACATTCGTGCGAATGTCGCACGACATTGTCGTGCGACGTCGTACGATTGCACGGACGACAAACGACGGACGTCCGACGGACTTTTCAGTCAGGGATGTTCTAGCTGTCAAAACTGTGTAGTTTTATAACACAGATCTGTGTAAAAAGTTACACAGATTTTCGATTAGCTTTCGTTTCAAATATGCGTAAAACCCGAAAAAGTTAAGATGGCGACTTTAATGCAGCTCCGAGAACTTGGTAAGTTTTTTCTCGTGATTTTTTCAATGAAGTATCGTTAAATTGTCTTTCTCTACCTGATTTTTCACATTCCGGCCATTCGGCCCATTCATTTTAGCCCTTTGTTGGATTTTTAACTCATCAGGTAATGCATCTCCTAAAACTGAGCTTATCTTTATTCTAACGATTCTAACTTCTTACGATTTTTATTCCAGATGCAACCGTTAGCTTTTTCTTCGATGTCCTTCTCAGTGTGCTGCAGGAGCGCCAATCTCGCCCGCTGCGTAACCAATCGTACCAGCTATCCAGAGGAAGAGTTTCGGAGACAACACGCTTAATGCCTCATCGTGTAGAAAACGTGGCAGAAGGGCCAAATAACATAGTTTTATGAATTTATTATGTATAAAACCTCATACTTGAGCTAATAAATAACGCCTTAATAATAATAATAATATAATAATATTTACTTCATAATTAAAAGTATATCCAAAAGCAAATCAAAACATATGTAACATTTCTACCCAGTTTCTGTGTAAAATTTTGGTGGTGCGCTAGTGTGCGTACGCGAAACGTCATAAAGCTCTATTCCGTTTCAAACGCAACAACCGGTACGTACACGGAATCGGTTGTTGCGTTTGAAACGGAATACGTAAACTATTCGAATTGAATTCCGTTTCAGAATTCCGATTGAGTTAACTTGGCTCCTGCGCTGTGGGTTCAGTTCTTTTTGAATAATGAGAACGAACGCAAAATGGGTTCCGTTAAAATTGCATGACTGCTTTAAACTATCCCAATAATGGAATTTTATCTGTGAAAAAGGACAAAAAATAATCTTTTCTATTGTTTTCAGAAAATTTCAATCAAAGCCTATCAGAACGAAACAGCGAACAAATTGAACGAATGATCTCAACCATCAGAGTGAAATCGGATAGCTCAAAAGAACTACAAATAGATGCCAACGCCAGCTCCTACATCAGCAGTTTAGGGCCTGGCCAAATACTTCCGAAAGGGATTAATAGTAGCCTCAGGTGTGTTGGAGAATTAAACTTGGCAGTTTCATTGGAAAAGGCAATTTTGGAACTTAAAGTAAACCACTTGGATTATATTAAAAATGGATTTAAATCGGCTCATACCAACATTTTCTTTCGTCATTCCAGGTTCTTGGTGCAAGAAATCTTATACCCGATGATTCTGAAGCAATACCAGACACATACGTAAAGTGTTATCTGAAAGATGGTGATCGATTGCGACACAAAAAGAAAA
The DNA here is from genome assembly GCF_015732765.1 of Culex quinquefasciatus. Taxonomy (NCBI): domain Eukaryota; kingdom Metazoa; phylum Arthropoda; class Insecta; order Diptera; family Culicidae; genus Culex; species Culex quinquefasciatus. The sequence goes on along the minus strand of NC_051863.1, from coordinate 85,809,856 downwards.
CCAGGGTTGTAAAATATTGTTTAGAGCCGCAATACAATCAAGTGTTGAAATACTCGGTAATTATCTCAACTATTTAAATTACCTGTTGAATTAAAAATATTAACCCATTCATTCGGAATCGGATGAATAATCTGGCAAAGTTCTAGAAAAGCAAAACTTGTTTGAATATCCTTCATTTTTTCTCTTTTATACAGGCATCTGAACTTTTTGGTAGAACGCTTTTAGTGACTGTTTGGCAAAAATCAACAGGTTTTGAACACAATCAAAGTATAGGAGGTGCCGAACTTTTTTTCAACACTTATAAAATGAAAGCACCGGTTCAGGGCTGGTATCCCTTGTTTCCATCCCAGCACATTTTATCAAATCCAAATGATTCTCCATAGAAAATTGTATAATTGTTGACTAGAAATGATATTGCATTTATAGAAACGTTGTATTTTATTTTACATTTAAATACATGTATTAAAAAACACTTATTTAGCTTTTATTTCATCATAAAGTCAATCTCAAACTAGTCATTCAGTCGTTGACCCGAACAAAGTTCCCTATAAGGACCGGCCCGTGGCTGAATGGCTACGGCTCCCGCCTCATAAGCGGAAGGTTCAAGGGTTCGATTCCCGACAGATCTCCTTGAAATTTTTCGACTGTTATTGAACTTTGAATATGAATAAAAAACGCATAGAATCAGGTGGGATCCGAACTCACACCTTTGGATTAGAAGTCGAATGCTCTAGCCATTCGGCCACCAAGGGATTAATAATCCTTGAGTGAATTAATCCGTAGTGGTGAAATAATGTCACAAGGTCATTTACTATATAATACAACAATCCCTTCCCCAACGATTCCCCTACACACCACACACCATTATAATCTATAAATAACTCGAACCGGTTGGTACGGTATGTCCCCGGCTTCTTCTTCTTCCCCTGCCCAGTCACGACGTTCTAGCAGGATTCTAGCAGAGTTCTTATAGAGCTGAATATTCTTACAGCATTCTAGCAGAAATGTTCCACCGTTCTAGCAGAATTCTGGCAGAACCAGCTCTGCTAGAATATTTCGTGACTGGGTTTGTTTGCCTGCAAACTTGTTTGCCAAACTCGCAAACTGTTTGTTAACAAACTTTTCCGCCAACATTCTACGTGCGTATGTGTTGCGTGTACGTACACGAAAATAAAGTTTTAAATTTTGTCAGCCAGCAAAACCAAATGGTGCGCTAGTGTGCGTACCAACCGTCCCCTAACATGACAGTTTTCGTGAGTTGCGCGTATACACCGACAGATGGCAAGTGGGCCTCGTCGGAGTACGCCCATCAAATACGCAACTCAAAATTTGCATAGCAAACTTTTTTTTTCGTGACGGCTTTTGTGGCACGCTCACTTCAACAGTTCTAGACTAATATTTGAACGTGGCTTATCTCTAAACAAGTTTTTAAAGAAAATGATTCCATAATGCTTATTTTGTCGTTTTAAACCGAAACAAGGCAAAAACTATATTTAATTAAACTATTCGCCATTTTTAAAAATTTGGCTAGATAATATCGAAGGCCGCCATCTTAGGCCCACTGGGCCCACAAAACGGGGTACGCTCAGTTTGTATGGGAGCTGTCAACATGCTCCCGGGCTGGTGCGTACGCGAAACGTCATAAAGCTCTATCGAGAAATTAAAAGTGAGAGTGTGTGCAACATGGAGTTAAACTTTCTATGAAGATGCTGTGAAGGTTACCATGACTCTTTGAAAAGTTTAACTCCATGTTGCACGCACACACTCTGTCTAGTTTGTTTGTTTGTTTGTGATAGTGTAATAGCGGCTTAACGCCATCTCGTAGTCTATTACCACTTGCAAGAATAAGCCTGAATCAGCCTGAATGTAAACTGCAGTGCACGACAGCTTTTGCAGGAGCCGTGTTCTGATTCTCACCAACAGTGTTTTGATGATGCTATTTTTTTTTAAATAAAAGTGATTTTTTGCTCTGAAATTAACTCACAATTATCTGAAGCGATACTCAAAATAATTACTTTCGACATTTCAAAACAATGTATGATCTACACATCAATTTTCTCAACGAAAAAAATGCATGGAACTTTTGATGAGAATGAGAATACGCCCAAACACGCCACAATCGGCTTGCCATTCTCGATAAAACCGTTGCATGTTTTTTTTTAAGGTGATGATCGAGCCAAAACGTCTGTTGTCTGTGCTAGATCCGGTCTCCATCAGCATCATGGTTCACTTCGGCCTGGCCAAGCGCACATTCCGGAACGAATTCCAACGAAAGGAAGAGCAGTATCTGTGAAAAAACACGAAAGCCATGCACTGCAGTTATATTTACCTTTGTTATTGCCAAATAAATGTCCTCGACGGATGATGGGTGTTGGTTCCGACAAATTTAAGTCGATTTTTTAGGAAGACTAAGCCTCAGCTGCAGCCGGCTGGCTGACATTTCGTCAGCTGTGTGCTATCTTGTGACATAGACCATTTTGGTCGAAAATGAGTTAATGATGACGTTTTGCTATACTTAACAAACACTACAAGATGCTTTAACCCGATTTTGGAAACTCGCTTCCGTTTCCCGGATATCGCAATACACACTTGTGACATAGACGAATTTATCATCAAAATGTTCGTGCACACTTGTGACACATCATACATGTTGTTGGAAAATGTGAAAAAAATTCATGTTTTTCACAAATTTATGTACACACATACTTTCTAAAGGCAATGCAACAAACAATGCAACCTTTTGTTTTTCTGTAATTCTGTAATTTCGGAATACATTCGTCCGGCTTCAGCTGAAGATTCATGCTGTCCCATGTTGCATGTTCGAGTGTAACCCTACGGAAAACCTTGCCGCGAGGAGAGGTGAGTGAACATGTACACGAGCCACCTTCGACATAATTCCTCGGGCGGCCCAGGTCAACTCGAAGTTCCCCAGGCACCCCCAGTGCAGGACACATTGGGGGTAGAAAGCGGATAGAATAAGCAAAACATCAAAGCAGAGCGCGAGCCATACTTTTAAAGTGGTATCTGCAAAGGAGTTTGTATTAACAAAAGGGTCAAAAATAAAAAGGCGATACTAATTAATACTTCCCTGCGACCTTGGAGGTCTCTCGGTTGGACATATAGCCGTGGACACCAAGTTTGGTAGCAATCCTTGTCAGTCGGTGTGGAATTGATCACAGATGGTGTTAATTTGTCCTGCAGCTGTGTAGCAAGTCAGATGCTCGCTCATTCGGTTTGAAACGAAAAGAACAAAAGAGAACACAAGAAAACATTAGATTCTGATAGTGAGTTTTACACAGATATACAGTGTAATATAATATTAAATATATTTATAATAATATTTTCACTTAATGATTATTTATTGACACTTTATTTATTTGCTTTCACTATCACTTTCACTACACTGAAAGAAAGGCGCATAGTATTATCACATGTTTTCCACATGAATCCGCCCCATACGATTTAGCATGTGAATGTCATGTGTAAATCACTTCAAAATAATCCATCGCGCGACGCGTTAAATTCAAATGCAAAACACGTGAAATTAACGTGACTACTCACTTGAATATGCAATGAAGTCCTTGTGAGTGCCTATTGAAATTCCATTGATTTTCGAGTGATTTGTTCGTTGGATTATCAAGAATTATATAAATAAATATTATTTTTAAATTTTTATTTCCTATACATTTATTTTCGTTCTCTATTTTCTCCAAATATATACAACACATATTTTTCACATCACAACATTTTGCACACGCGAATCTTACGCAGAGATTTTTCTTGCTGTTCATCCGCCCAACAAAAGTCACATCTTCATGCAAAATCCGGACAGCTAAAAGGACATCACTTCAGTATCCAGAAAGCATTTTGAAGGCTGCCGAATCATGATTGCCTGTAAAAGTAACAGAACATGGGGTTAACATATTGGAATTAATATAAATTATTGTTTTGTTAATGCTTACCACAGTTCATGATCAGTTATTTTCAAAATTTTCATTCAAGTTGCAATTTAATTGCAATTTAATTGCAATAAACTTAATATAAAACTTAGCGCTCGAACTTTGAGCTCTTAAAAATTGCCATTTTGTTTTATCAACTGATTGGCTATTTCTCGAGGCTCAGCTTTCAATACCAATACATGTGTTTCTAACGTGAACTTCACTTCAAAATCAAAGTAAAAGTCGATTGGGGTAAATCAAAGTGCAATTCATTTGAATTTCACGTGACTTTCACTTCAAAACCAAAAGACAAGCCGATTGGGGCAAATCTAAATGAAATTCATTTGAAGCTCGCGTGAAGACAATGCAAAAAATGAGTGAATTCTTTTTTGTCAACGATCAGTTGTAGCTGAATGATTTTCACATTCATTTGACCAGTAAAGCATGTGAGAGTCAAAGGAAAAGCACGTGAAGTTATCGTGTTGGTTTTTGGAGAAGCTCACGCGAAAAAACATTTGATTTTGCTGTGTTGGTTTTTTTCAGTGTATTTCTTCGGGTCGTCTAATTTTCGTCGTGCTCCCGTTCTTGAAGAATTCCGCATAACTAATCATTGCTGGTTAGAAGTTTCATGTCGAACATGTTACAAACTAACACAACAGTGACACAGAAACAGAACTTCACAAGCACGGACATTTTTACACGACCTCCCAATGAATTAATACCGAGCTATTTTCATTCTACTATTACCTAAAATGTCCAAAGCAGCTCAGTAAAACTCACTGGGAGCGTTCCACAATTTAGCCCCATCCGGGGGGAGCTTATCCCTTTGTACCCTCGTGTTTGTTTCCTTTGAACAGTAGTCTAGGTAGTCCAAGAATGTTCAGCACAAGTTTGAATCGAAAGCAATTGCTTCAACAGCTGAACGGATCAAACTATTGCTTCCCTTGCTGATCTAACTATGCTACTGTTACTAAGGAAACAAAAGGATAAAACATCATGATTTGATGTTCTAACAGGTACGTTCAACTAGCCAGCTGCGAGACCCATCAGCCCGGCCGGGAACCAGTCCATATCTGTCGAGTACAGCATACGGTGTGGTTCACAAAATATCAAATACAGTGAACACAACACTAAGGCTATACATATGAACTGGCGGGATGGAAGCACGTGGACCACTCCCCCCAACAAACAATGCAACCTTTTGTTTTTGAAAATATACTGATTAAGTCGGTTAAACTATTGATTAAAGCCTATTTTTGTTTGTATGGGAATTCTGTGCACACTTGTGACACGTAGTACAATTTTACTTTCGAAACAAACTTGTGACACGTGCTTTTCAGATTTTCGATTACATAATTTACTGTATCTTTTAACTGGTGTAACCAAATTAGTTGAAACTTGGAGCGTTTGTTAAGTGATAGTATACGAACCGATTGCTTCAAAAAGTTTGGCTCTATCATTCATAGTTTTGAAATTATTTACCAATAAACTTTAAAAATCGATTTTCTCGAAAAGTACTAAATGGTCGTTGTCACAAGATAGCACCCAACTGACGATTTGTTAAACTGTCTGACAGGATGATTCGTCGCGTCGCAAAATTAAGTTTCATTTCACTTGAAATTACATAAAAAACGTAACTTAATCCATCTTTAGGTGGTTGGTGCCTTCCTCTCATTTAAAGAGTGATTACAATCCCCTAAAGTGTCCACATGGTTTATGGATCTCCCATAACGTGATCGCAGCACCTGAGGTCCTAATAAAAATAAGTGACGAGTAAAAAAACAGACTTCCTACAGACTTTTTGTCAAGATTATACAGACACCGCCTTTCAGGAAAATGGCACCCCTCTACATACAAGGCTTTTTTCGTGGCGACCAGACGGGACCATTTGAGGTTATGTAAATTCAGACCATTTTTTAAACTGCTTGTAATTTTAGATAGGTAAGTCAGATCTTGAAAATTCTTAATCCATAAGAAAGGTCTTCTCATATGCTTCCTAAAAATACATAACATGTGAGTGTTTCATGAAAAACCACCCTTTTACCATAATTTTAATTTAATATGAAACAGTTTTTAACATAACTTTTTAAATACATGAGAAAACTCATGTAGCCACCCTGGTTTGGCAAAGTAAACAAACCGAACTTTTTGCGGTACACCTTTTTCGATTTTTCCGCGGACACGGGAGTGCAAAAGGCGGCCGAAAAAACGGCACAAACGGATCTTGTGAACAGTGCGCAAAAGCGAAAGCTTGACGATGGCATCCATAACCTCGAAGAGGAATCGCGTTCGAAGCACCCGTACAACACCCGAGCGGCGGCGGCGGCAGCGGCAGCGCACTATGTTACATTGGGTGGCCAAGTTTCAAAAAAGTGACCTTCTCCAAATATTTTTTGGTATTTTTTTCTCGAAAGTAAACATTCTAACTAAGAAAAATCAAAATTTTCAAAGCTCTAAGTTTGTTCATTACGGAGATACGAAAGCTGAAAGTCAAAAAATGGAGTAAAAAACTAGCGTTTTTCGTAAAAAAGGCTGATTGTTTAATTTTAACATAGCTCAGCCATTTTAAATATTTTATTAGGACAATTATACATCGTTGGAAAGGTAATGAGATAAGCTTTGAAACTATTAATAGATAAAATGTTGTTTCCAAACTAAAAACTGAAGTTTTCATCGAATAACTGGAGCATTTTTTTGACAAAACTTATTTTTTGTGTTTGTTAATCGAGTACTTTTTTTGCTAACCGATGCTAAACATGAAACTAAGATCACTTGAAAGATTGGATCATAATCTAACATTGCTGAAATTTCCAGCCTGCGATTTTTTTGCGTTTTCGGAGATATGCCATTTTGAACATTTACGTTTTATCAAAATTTGCTACATATGCGCCCGTTTATTTCACTTGCTTTGCTACCTACTTCGTGGGCATCGTTGCTTCAAAAATCAATACCTGGTTTCAAGAAGTTCGAAATGACTTTATTGGAGTTTTCTGTTGCCTACATTTAAAATTAAGTACCTTAGTCAAAATAAGGTATTCGTACCGAAGTTTCTCAAGCGAAACTGGAGAATCTCAGTTTGATACCGAAAAAAGTATTCAGCAAAATATTGACTTAGCATGATGAATTTCTGCGATCAATCCATGAAACTGATCCACATTTAAGTTCTATGCTGGTTAGTACAAAACATCATAAAAGTACCTTTAACATATCCTGAAGCCGTCAGAAACTCTATAATCAAATGAATTTTCATGAACAAGAACATTAGGATTAGTAAGAATATGTTTTGTATTTTATCGTTTTAATTCATAATAAATATTTTGAATGAAATTAATTTTTCTGTTATTTGATTTAACAATTAAAATTTTCGCAATTTATGCCCGTAAGGGTGGGGGCGGTGGGTCTCAAGTTATATGGCATGGACTCACAAAAAGAAACACACAGCAGTAAATAATAAATATTTGACTTAAAATGGATTTATTACGCTTAACAAAATATTGTTGGTGGGGAGGAGGGGGGTGGTGAAAGAAAGTAGAGGGAGGGGTTGTGTCCTTAAAGTGGGGATGTATTAGCTTATCCATAATTTAATAATATAAACTTGCAATAAAATATATACGCAATTCTTTTGCACTTGCAAATGTTTGAAAAGACTATTTATTATAAACAATCCACTATTGAAAAACATGAAAAGTCTTAAAAATTTACGTATATCATTTCAATACCATACAATTACCCAAATTTGTATGAAAAACATTTAAAAAGCAAAAAAATAATTTGGCCGCCTATTTGTATGGAGATGGCCCATAGTGCAGCGGCGGCGGCGGCACTTTCGTCAGCAGACCAGGTTCCCGGTAGCAGCAGCAGCAATGGCAACAACAACGGTGCATCAGTGGTACTGAATGCAAACATCCCAACCAGCAACCAGTTCGACGGGCTGGAAGAGGAGCAGGGTGACGACTCAATTTCGTTGCGATCAATTATCACACCACCTCCGGTGCTAAAAATCGACGAACCAGCTAAAAGCAAGAAAGTGCGGGTCCCTCCTATCTCGGTGATCGGAAAGTCGACCTGGCAGCTGCGTGAATTCCTGGGGAAGTGTCGAATCCAACAAACAGCCTTCAACATGGAGGTCACGAAGACTGGTGTGCAGTTGTTATGTTCCAGCGAGGAGAGCTTCAGCAGCGCAGTCGCGGCCCTCCGCGGAGACAACGTACAGTTCCACACGTACACCCCCGCTGCTGAGCAGCCGGTGAAAGTGGTTCTCTCGGGACTATCTGTGTATGACGAATTTGAACTGGAAACGGAACTCGCCGTTCTTGGCATTCACGTCCAGGAGCTGAAACTGTTTTCGCGAAAAGTGGTCGGGATGGAAGAGAGTGCGCTGTACCTTCTCCACTTCGCAAAAGGGACAGTAAAGCTGTCCGACCTGCAGAAGGTTAAGGCGGTGTTCAACACCGTGGTCCGTTGGCGCTACTACGAGCGGAAGCCGACCGATGCTGTGCAGTGCCACCGCTGCCAACGCTTTGGGCATGGCATGCGAAACTGCAATATGGCGCCACTATGTGTGAAGTGTGGCGAAAAGCACTTCTCGGCGGATTGCAGACTGCCGAATAAAGCTGAGCTCGCGAGGGTGGACAAAAGCGCGACACGAGAGGCGATTAAGTGCGCGAACTGCAGCGGCCAACACACCGCCAACTACCGGGGCTGCCCAACCCGAAAAAGTTACCTGGCCAAGCTTGCCGAAAAGAAGGCCGAGCTCCGCAACGCGCAGCCCCCAACGCTGCGCCCTTCCCGCAACACCGTGCCGCAGAACGGGAACCCCAGCATCAATTCAACGGACGACACGTCGGTCATGACTTTCGCCGAAGCACTGTCCCAAGGGAACAGTAACAACACCAGTAATGACCTATTCACCATGTCGGAGTTTCTCGCTCTTGCAAGAGAAGTTTTTGCTCGGCTGAAAAGCTGCAAATCCCGACAAGACCAACTTGAAGCTCTCGTGGAGCTTACCGCCAAGTATATCTACAATGTCTAACGTTGTAGATAACTTGCGCGTGGCTAACTGGAACGGACGATCCGTTCACGGTAAGAAGCTCGAATTTTCGACTTCCTAGAACGGCACGATGTGGACGTGGGAGTCGTGACCGAAACCTGGCTGCAAGAGAGACTCGCCTTCTACCACCCAAAATTTTCTTGTTTACGATTCGACCGTGCCTCAGCCGATGCCGAAAGAGGCGGCGGCGTCCTGATAGCGGTTCGCAAAGGCATTACTTACACGGAGCTCAACTTATCGACCAAAGTCATCGAAACTGTTGGCATTTCCGTCAGCACGACGGAAGGAAACGTACACATCATCGCTGCCTACTTCCCCGGGGCAAGACGGCGCTCAGTATGGACACAGTTCCGCCGCGACATTTCCACCATCACGCGGGGGGCCGAGCCTTTCTTCGTGGCCGGTGACTTCAACGCTCGACATCGATCCTGGAACTGTGCTCGGGTGAACAAAGCGGGGACAGTCCTGTACCAAGAAGCAGCCAGCCGCAACTTCTTCGTTCACTTTCCTGACGCCGTCACCTTCCACCCGTCAGGCCGCGGGCGGCCCTCAGCATTGGACTTGGCGCTCTCCAACAACCTGCTGGACATGACGAAACCGGTCGTCTTGAACGAGCTTTCGTCGGACCATCGACCAGTCCTGTTTGACATCAGTCTGTCAGCTCCGATTGAGCAGTCATCGCCCAAGTTTTGCTGCTACGCTCGTGCCAACTGGCCGAGCTTCCAAAGGGAGGTAAACGCGATGCTGGACTTACTGAACCCCGAAGTCACCGACCTCAACACGGTAGCCGAAGTTGACGCCGCGGTAGAATTCCTCACCAAGACCCTGCTGCAAGCCGAAGCTGTTTCAGTTCCAGAAGTTCAACAGCGTAGCTACCACACTGCGACAATCCCTGAGGACACCCGCAGACTGATCGCGCTCCGCAACATGCGAAGGCGTCAATGGTACAGGAGACGGGACCCGATCTACCAGGACATCGTGTCGTCACTAAACCGTCAAATTCGTGAGGAGTGCAACCGGGCAAACTTCAGCAAGTTCAAGGACACGCTAAGAACGCTGCACGACGACCGGGACACGCTTTGGCGAATAAACAAGGCCCTGCGGAAGACGACCAAGTACAGCCCTCCGCTGCGCCAAGGAACAAATATCATCGCCTCCTCATCCGAGAAGGCCCAACTACTGGCGGCTAGCTTCGCTCGTGCTCACACCAACCAAATACCTGATGATCCAGTGACTGCCGCAGAGGTGTACAACTCCATCGATTTCATCGATCGGACCCCGCTGGCGGACAACCATTCGTGGTTGGTTCGCCCCAAAAAAGTGGCGCAGCTCATCCGAAGACTGAAGGCGAAGAAAACACCGGGCCAGGATCAACTGAGAAACATCGTGCTGAAGCGGCTTCCCCGGAAGGCGCACATCTTCATTGCAAAGATCTTCTCCGCCTGTGTCCGACTCGGATACTTTCCAGTCGCGTGGAAGCATGCGGTGGTGATAGGCATTCCGAAGCCAAACAAGGACGCCACTAACCCCTCGAACTATCGGCCGATCAGCAGTGGTGTCACGGTTCGCTTTTGAGCGTATCATAGCCACTCAATCGACGAACCTATCGGGTGAGCGCATATCGAACGCTCAGAGCGACGGTTCGCGAACCAAAATTTCGATCATCATTTCTCTGCTCGCTTGCCGCTCCGCTCTGAACGGAGTAAAGAGAGCGTTCAGCGAACGGTTCGCCAACGGAGAATGTAGGCACTGATAGAAAAACTTATTTCTTTTTATTCTTCACTCCCACAAAATTGTTAAAATTTGTTAACGATAAAGTTATCAAGGGACCATCCATAAACTACGTGGACACCTTAGAGTGAGGGGGGAGGGGGGCTATGGCGATTAACCACGTTCCATAGAAAAAAGATTTAATTGAATGGAAATTGTCCACGGGGTGGCTGAGATTTCCAAAAAAGTGTCCACGTTTGTTGATGGTCCCCAAGGAACCAGGGAGTCCTCTGTTGACCCAGGACATAAAAAAGTCTACCATACTCAATGGAGCTATGCGGGTATGACCTGCAGTCATAAACCGCAGACCTCTTGCTTGTTACGGCGGTGGACCCACCGATAATAAATCCAGGGAGTCATTGGCAGACCCAGAACATCTCACTGAGTTATTGCAGCCATGCTCTGTATCCCTTCATAGTCACCGCCTGCCGTAGCCTTCTGTTGTCAAAAACATGATTTTTTTTTTCTCTGAGTGCTGTTTTTTAGCTCTTCTTGCGAACCGCTCATTGATGGCCCCTCTCACTCTCATTCGCGATGAGAGAGCAAGGGTTCATGCGAACCACGGCAGGCGTTCGGATCGTGGTTCGCTCGTGCTTGGTTCGCAATCATGAGCGAACCACACTTGAGCGTCATGACGTATCGTTTGAACCACGATTCGAGTGAGCGAACCGTGACATCACTGCCGATCAGCCTGCTTCCAACCCTCAGCAAACTCCTGGAGCGGGTAATTCTGGTGCGCATCGAACAACATTTGGAGAACACGCGGTTCATTCCGGACGTCCAGTTCGGGTTTAGACGAGGGCACTCCACCAACCATAAACTCGTTCGGCTCGTTAAGGAGGTGCGCGCGAACTTCGCGCGGCGTAAGTCAGCCGGCATGGTGCTCTTGGATGTCGAGAAAGCATACGACTCGATGTGGCAAGAAGCAATCCTACACAAGATGTACCTCGCCAACTTTCCGCTGTACATCCTGAAGATTGTCCGCTCGTTCCTGCAAAACCGATCGTACCACGTTGCGGTAAACGGACACGTGTCGGACCGGCACGAAGTTCCTTTTGGCGTCCCGCAAGGCGCCGTCCTTAGTCCCACGCTCTACAACTTATTCACGGCCGACTTGGCGATGATCAATGGCGTCAGCTATTTCCTCTTCGCCGACGACACGGAGTACCTCGCGTCGGACTCCGATCCGGCCATCGTCGTGACCAAGCTGCAAGCTGCCCAAAACGCCATCGAACGCTACCAGAAGAAGTGGAAGATGAAGACAAATGCCGAGAAGTCGCAAGCGATCTTCTTCACACGCAAGCGAAGCCCACGCTACCTTCCCCGCAGGGAGGTTTCGGTGTGGGGTAGCCATGTGCCATGGTCAGAGGACGTCAATTACCTGGGGCCGCCCTGGACAAGAAGCTGACTCTCGCCAAGCATATCCAGAACGCCACGATCAAATGCGGTAAGATCACCAAGATGCTCTATTCTCTCGTCAACCGGCGGTCCTGGATATCAACTCTAAGCTGCTACTCTACAAGACTGTGTTCAAGCCGGCGATGACGTACGGCTACCCGGCGTGGTACGACTGTGCCGCTTCCCACCGGAAGAAACTTCAAGTCAAGCAGAACCGGCTGTTGAAGATGATGCTAAATCTGGATCCGTTCCACCCGACTGACGACGTCCACAGGATGGCGAAGATGGAGTTGATCGATGATTGGCTCCAGCGAGTGCTACCGAAGTTCTGGATAGGGTGCGCCACCTCAGTCAATCCCCTGCTGCAGCGGTTGTCCCCTTGAGCTGTGATATTAGATTAAGTAATGCCTCCTTTCCTCTAACTATCCCACATCTATTAGCTATTTCGAAGGTTATTTTTGCAATTTTTTCCCTTCTCTGTCTAATTCGTTCTCCTTAGTACCAGTAAACTCTTTCCCCATTTTGAACAAATCAGCTGTTGAAAGGTAGTCCATATCTCAGCTCAGGATAACAACTGCACCAATGTAATTGTTAAAGCAACCTAATAAAATGAAATGAAATGAAACATGAGAAAACTACATGAATTTAAATAGCAACATAGGAGACGTTAAGACGGATCGATTAAAACCATTCCGGCCAAAATCGGTTGAGCCTGTGACAAGATATTCCAGTAACATTGATTTGGTACACATGTCTACATACAGCCAAACACGCAGACATTTGCTCAGCTGGCGATTCTGAGTCGATATGTACAAATGAAGGTAGGTCTAGGAGGTCTAACTAAAAAGTTCGTTTTTCGAGTGATTTTATAGCCTTTCCTCAGTAAAGTGAGGAAGGCAAAAATACACTCCAGTCACATAAAATTGAGTCGAAAGTGTTTTGTTAATTATGAAAAAAAAAATAAAAAAAAATTGTGTGATAATTAACAGAATTTTACATTGCATTTTAGATTACATGCATTGTTTTTTAAATGATGTTTGAGATTATGTCATGTGTAAAATTCAGATTTTGTTGGTGTGTATACTTAGTTTAAATTAGTTACTATACCATAAAATCACAGATAGCCGTTTGTGGCGCTGTCGTCGTAGAGGAGATTTTACAGGAGATCCGAAATCTTCTTATTCGATGATTCGAATAAGAACATTGCGGTAAAGATTTGAACACATGTGCATATAGTGCAGTGGTTCTCAACCTTTATTGATCCATTCCCCCCTTGGCTGAGTTTTAAGATCTTAATTTCCCCCTTGAAGCATTTTTAAAACGATTTTTCATTACCAATCGTCACGAAAAATGTTTGTTAAATAATTCTATTATTAATGTTAATGTATGTAGTAGAGTGTAACAAAAATGACTTTTTGGCGGGCATTCAAGGGTTTGTTCCGGTGGGCATACTAAGCCCAAATCCAAAATATGAGCTTGATTGGACGTAACAGGAGCTGGCGCTCCGCCCTTCAATTTTAAATGGGATTTAACCCGTAAAAAAAGATTTTTTCAAAAATGTCACTTTTTGAGGCATTTTGGCCACCAATGCGTTTACCAAAAACATCACTGGCGTGTAGGCCAGATCCTTGCGCATCTTTTGGTATATATAACATTGACATTAAGAGCACCCTGGAGCTCGGTACAGGCCTTCAAAGTTTGGCATTTTTTCGAAAAATCGGTCCCGGCAAAAAAGATATGCGTCGCGCCTCGCGACGCCCTAGACGCCATTTGATTTTGCCAGGGCCGATTTTTCGAAAAAATGCCAAACTTTGAAGGCCTGTACCGAGCTCCAGGGTGCTCTTAATGTCAATGTTATATATACCAAAAGATGCGCAAGGATCTGGCCTACACGCCAGTGATGTTTTTGGTAAACGCATTGGTGGCCAAAATGCCTCAAAAAGTGACATTTTTGAAAAAATCTTTTTTTACGGGTTAAATCCCATTTAAAATTGAAGGGCGGAGCGCCAGCTCCTGTTACGTCCAATCAAGCTCATATTTTGGATTTGGGCTTAGTATGCCCACCGGAACAAACCCTTGAATGCCCGCCAAAAAGTCATTTTTGTTATATCCTAGTATGTAGCAACTACAAACAAACACAGTTTTATTTTTTATCAATCACAGACAGAAATCATAACTGATATTTAAAAAATCACAAAAAAAAAAACAAAAAAATAATAAAATGTCAAATAACAATTACAAAAATATAAACACCCCAAAATTAGTGTAAATTATGTTCTTAAAAAATCGAATCAACGCAAAACCTCACAAATAGGGGTCATTCCACCTGAAGTGTGCAAGAAAAAATGCAAATTTGAAAATTACCATCTCCGATTCTGCTCAAATTTGGCAGAGCTGTTGAGACTATCAAAACATGCAAGAATCCCGAATTTCATCAAAATCGGACTACCCCCTCCATTTTTGTACCCTCCCAAAAAATCGACTTTTTGACGATTTTTGAGGAAAACACCTGAGCGATAGCTCAGGAACCACAAATCATAGAGGGTCGGTCTTAGACTCAAATTTGAAGGAAATTGGACGTAGATCAAAATTTTGATTAATTATTTTGTTCTACCTGTATTGCGCAATCGAAAACTTTAAATGGCCGTATCTCAAAACAGCCCTATTTATTTTTTTAATTTGACCTCACCATCGTGTTCCCCGGTCAATTTTACATAAGATTCACTTATCGACGGAAAGGAATATGTTTCGTTCCAGAGATATCAATTTTTATACTGCCCACCATTGAAAAAACGGCTAATATCCACTTTTGGCAAAAACGAGAGCATCTGCTAGAAGCACACAGGCGCGCTGTTCAATAATTACTCAATATTCCTCACCGGTTGAGAATCACTGATCTAGTGGGACGGTTGCAGCGAAAGTTGCTTATTAACTATTTATAACTGGTTGTCTTAAAACCCTAATAAAATCGTTGTGCCTAATTTTCCTATATAGTGAAAACTATGTGTGGTATATTTCACAATACCACAAATAATTTGTCACTTTATGGGGAATTAGTTGTTAGGCACACTGATTTATTAGGGAAGTCTCGACCTTAATTCCAATAAGATGTAAAAATATGAAAAAAAAACAGTTTTCGAAAAATATCCTAGTTTGACGTCACGGTCTCGCGGACCCTCCTACTTATTGTTGCCTAAGTAATCCAAGGAGTCGAGTCAAAGCGTTGTCGATTTTTTTATTATCACCCTAGTGTATATGCATGAAAATATGGTCGCTATAGAAACTGTTATGTTTGTAAGTTCGCTGATTTTTTGACAGTCTACTTTCCTAGCTGGTTTAGTCAAGTCAATTTATTTTAAACAATCTCCTGCTTTTGTAAAAACAAAATGCCCCGAGTTCACCCGACTACCAAATTAGGCGTTTACGGTCAGTATGACCTAAACCCGGAAAAAGCTGTAACGCTGTATACGGAATCGAAGCTGCAAAACAAATTTTACATGTGAGTTCAATGAAAGATAGAAAAATAAATACCGTAAACCAGGGTGACATTGATATCAGGAGTGACTTTGATAGGTTTAAGATTTTCCCGAAAAATGAAGAGTTCACATTAAATTTGTACGGAATGGTATGGAATCTTACTACCGTTGTAGGTCAGTATGATTCCATACCATTCCGTACATAAATATTTAATTTGAACTCTTCATTTTTCGGAAAAAACTAAAACCTATCAGTCACCCCGGCTATCAATGGCACTCGGTTTTCGGTACAACAGCTTAAACTGCACAACATTTTCCAGAAAAACTCCAAACTGGGACGTGGCTCGTCTTAGCTTCGAGCTTAAAGGAATTCAGAGCAATCGCGAATATGAAGAAGTTACCAAAGAACAAAATCGAATGCGTGCTCATTCGTACGATCAATTTCGATTGAACGAAAAGCGTTTAGCCAATGCCGAGAAACTTCTCCGGTTGTTGTGGGATGATTTTGTAGAGGTTAACGATTTTCTTAAGGATTGTGAAGCAAAAGAAAATGAATCGTACGAGACAGTAAGTTGAGTAATGTTGTAATTAAGTCTAAATTTATTTAATCATTTTTACAATTGTTTCAAGATGGATGTCGAAAAAAAGAAACAATCTCACTATAATGAAGAAATCGGAAAGCTCGATTCAGACTTGTCTTTTCTTAATAAATTCATACATGAATATGATAAAACAGTAGACGAGTACAAGATATTCGAGGTAAGTAATATGTAACTTGCCAATAATAAAATTCATTATTGCGCATTCGAGTATTTATGTTTTTTCTCAATTTAAATTTAACAAGATTCTTCTTTCAGGAGGTACTCGTACAAACAATTCATACGTCGGTTATTTTTGAAAACATAAACGATTTGATGAAGCGTTGCGATTCTTTACGTGAGTAACATAAAAAAGCAAATAAGATATGCGAGTGGAATGTTATTTTGTGAATACCGTCATCAGGGGTGACATTGGGTTTGAGGGGTGAGATTGGGTCATACACAAATGTCGGCATTTGTATGACCCATTAGGGTGTAATATCAAAATCGATTTTCCAGCACAGCAATTTTTCAGTTCCTTTTGGGGTCCTAAACAACTCCCCAAAGTTTGGGAACGATTGGTTTAGTCCTCGCATTGCGCAAAGCGATTCAATTTTCCATATAAATTTGTATGGGAAAAATCATTTTTTTCAATTGAACGGCCCGAGCGGTTTAGGCTTTCAGGATTTTTGTGATATTTACTTGTAGAGTCAAAACAGATCAGTAAACTTCACTTATCTGTATATTACACTTTTTTAAAGATTACATTTTTGTCAACTTATTTGTGTATTACACTTTTTTAAAGATTACATTTTTTTGCGGTAACACTCTCAACTTTTACGCGCACGATCACATCACTTTGCACTAAGATCTTCGTCGAGCCAGTTCTCTACGTTGAAGCCAGACTTGTCCTCCAGACCTCTGCGCCGAGCCATGCCAGACCCGAACTCTGCTACGTCCCTGGTTGACTCCACGGCGGCTAAGTCCCGGCGGACTGCGGCCTCCACCGCTAAGTCCGGCTGGACTGGAGCCTCTGCTACTGGTGGCTGCTGGCGGGTCCGGCTGGTCTGGGGCGTCTTCAGGATCTGGAACTGGACTGGGGTTGAACTGGCTGGAACTGACTGGAACTGACTCTGGAACTAACTCTGGAACTAATTCTGGAACTAATTTTGGAACTAACTGCCCTCCTCAAGAATTTTGGAGTTTTTATAGTCAGTCCCCGAAAACTCTACTAAATTTTGTTCTACTAAAAGTGGTCCGTTTCGATGAGAAGCATCGATGAACCTCATGAATTAAATTATGCAGACCTCTGCAATTCTTCATGACTTTCCGTATGGTGTAGTGAGTACACCTCAAAATCGGAAGTCATGGGTTCGAACCATTGTCGTGAAACTTTAAATTATGTTATTGGAATATCAAAATTATGTTCCTCAAACATTCTCAAAAATGTTGGTCAATAATGAGAAGGTCGAATCCTCCATTGAACAAACATGCCAATGAATTTGGTTAAGCCACACCCTCAATTTCCCTTGTGGAAAAACATCGCACATTCATAATTGAAAGCTTAACCATTTTTTTGATTGCCTAACAATTGGCGAAATTTAATAAAGGGCTTTTCAGGTGAGGATGACTCATGATCCACACCTGTACATACACAGAAAAAAAAAATCCGGTAAATTTACATCATTTATGATGTACCAAAAGTGCACGTCATTAATGATGCTAATTTACATCAACTTCATTTTAAATTTACATGTCATCCGATTTAATTCTGTAGAACAAAAAGCGTTTCGAAAACATGTAAATTTCCGATGAAATCTACGTAAATTTACCAAAGTTCGAATTTTTTTTACTCCGTTGAATTTTAAATCCGATGTAAATTTCAAATACTTTTATGGCCAAAATGTAGTATGAAAAAATACTCTTTTTATCATTTCTAATCAATTCAAGCACATGATTCTATTGACATAATGCGTATTATTGACCAGATAATACAAAAAAGAATCATTTCAAACTGCAGGCAACCAAAAGCTTGAAAAATAGCATGGGATTTTAAATTCAACGGAGTAATACAAATGCTCACTTGTTTGATAAGAAACCACATTGTGATTTTAGCTCTGCGGATTTTACTTAGTAGTAAAAAAAATGGCAATACTTACAGTTGATCAATTCAAATCGTGCACCTTGCACCTCTACAGATCCTCCTAGCCGAATACTCGATCTCGAATCGAATCTCGATCTTATCTCCCTTCAGGCTCAAACTGTAGAACTGGTGATGAAGGCGAACACGGACGGCTCGACCGAAACCACCTGCTGCAGGTTGATGTCACGCAGCAAAATGCTTTCGACGCTCGGATTGGTGGCCTGAGCTGTTCTAGGTCAGTGTAAGACCGTCTTTGCAGTTGTTGCGTCCTGTTGCGCCAATCCAGCGATCGGCCAAATTCAAACCCCCTTAGGCCTTCCTGGAAGGGCTGAATGGATCAGCGGCGTAAGCAAACTGCATAAAAATGTATAAATTTATACTCCATAATTGTAACGAATTACAACTTACCAGCTGAGTGTAACTCTTTTGGACTGCTTCCACCAGTGCATTCCGGATGATGTTTCAATGTGACGACGGCGTCTAGTGTCCTCGCATCTACGAGTAATCGGCCACGCCGTTCTTATTCTTCTCCTGGCGACGACTGGTGCCCCTGGATTTAGTTTGCGCACACTTCTTAGCGAACCGACACGGACACCTGTCAGACGCGAATAATGTTGTCGAAGTAGCCGGCGTCAGGGTCTGTCCGTCGGTGGACCAGGCCAGCGACAGCTACTGCGGCCAGTCGGCCTTCGACGGCTTCAGCTCCTCGACCATGGTCTTGCAGGCCAGATCTCAAATCTTGATCGACGATCCGTAAGTAACGCACAGCGCCGAGAAGCAGAGCACTGTGTTGTTCCAGCGTGTGCAGATGCTTGTTATCGTTCAGATCCCACAGGAACGCCTTGCAGTCCTTACCGCCGGACATGCACAGGGAACCGTCGGTCGATCTTCAGCTTGCAATTGGCCAGATTCCAGACCTACGGTGAGATCCAAACCGGCGGACACGATGATCGGGTTGGAGTGGTTTGGCGAGAAGCGCACGTCCGTCCTTGTATGGTCTTCGAAGCGGCGGGTCGACTTACCGGCGGCCAAGTCCCACAAACGGAGGGTCTTTTCCCAGGAGGAGGACAGGGCATAGTTACCGTCCGAGGACAGCACGACGTCGCTGATGAAGTGCGAGTAGCCGTACAGGCGCTTCTGCGGGATGCCGTAGCTGGCGTCGTCCCGAGTCAGCTTCCACACGGTCAGGGTCTTGTCGCGCGACGAGGACAGGATTATGTCCGGGTACTTTAGGTTGGTCGCGATCTGTGTGATCCAGCCGGAGAGCTGGCTGCGGAGCTGCAGCGTCCCTATCATTGTTGATTTGAGCCCTTCACACTTTTTTCGAAGGATGCGTGCCGCACTGTTCCATTTTCACGGAGAAAAGCACTTTCGTCCTCGTCCGGCATGGTTCATGAAATTCTAGCTGAAAAAAGCGAATAATAATTATTGTAAATTAACACAGAAAGAAAACTAAGACAAACTTGCATATTTCAGTCGCAGCAGGTGGGAATAATGATGATCATCTTACCGGAACCTACAGCTGAGGGATTCTCTCAGTCTCTAAATTATTTAGAGATGAAAACGCGGAATCGTGAAAACACCAAGAACACGGGACGAACGAATGTGGTGCAAAAACAAAAACGCAATTTTTCTGGGTCGTGGTCGTCGTGATTGTGACAGCTCGCGCAGCAAAATGTTGACTACCCCTGCGACTGAAAATGCAAGCAGGGTTGCATAATTGGATTGTGTAAACAAAATCTGTATGAGTTGACGAAAAATCTGCGTTTCAGAACCATTTTAAGAGCGAGTCCACAAACAAAGAATTTTAAAACCTCTTTGTTATTGACGCCGTTAGGACCTCATCAATCCGTCGGATTTTTTAAGGGATTGTTTGGATATTATACTCTAGGTCGGGGCAAATCGGGACACAAAATTTTGAAGGACAATAATTGAAAAATTGCGCAATTTTATGTTCATATAAAGTAAAGAAATAGGGTCCTAAAGCCCTTTGTAAATTTTTATGTGCAACGATTAAAAATACGCCTAAAAACCATTTCTGAACACTTTTTTTTTATTTTAATGCAAAAAAAGTTGACAACACACCATTTTTTCGATGGATTAACTATGGTCCCCTTGGAAAGAGCTGTTAAGTAGGACCTTTTCTGTCAAGAAGGACCGCGAGGATAATTTTTCAAAATTGATTTCAAAATTCATTTTAAAATCTTTGTGGTCGTACAAAGGGTCATTTAACGCAGAAAAATAAGCTTTATCGCTGTAAACTATAATATCAATCTAAGCCTCATTTTAGGACCCAATTATCTGTCTAATCGTTTCAATAATTTCTCCATTTTATTAAAATTTTAATAAATGTTGGTGTGCCTGAATCAAATGTTAGTCAAATCGATTCATAACCCAAATGTCATAGTTCGAATCCTAAGGTGGTAGGTATCTAAGAGCAACATGAGGTTGAGGCTCACCTTAGAAAAAAAAAATGCATTTTAACTTTTTCATATATGAAAAAATAAGTATCGAATACCTATGTTTATGCTGTTTTTGAGTTTTCTATTTCAGTAAAATTTGAACGTTTTATAACTCATTTCCTAATATTTTTGATTGTTTATAATTTACGAAATTACAATTTTTAATCACATTAAAACTTTTATTAAGATAGATTTCTCAACAAAATATTTGTGTCGTATAGTAGGGATCAAAGCATGGATAAACCATTTTTTTAATATGAAAAAAATAATGGTCCACATAAAAAGCTTATACCGAGGCTTATACTAAACCTATTTTTTTAGAATTATAAAATAATGATTCAAAGAGCCACTTTACATGATCTTTCAAAACGGGTCCGCAGGCCACAAAAATCACCTCGTGGGTCACGTTTGGCCCGCGGGCCATACTTTGGTCACCCCTGACCTGAAGGGTCTCCAGAGCAAACTTACCGTTGCACATAAAATTTAACATAGGGTTTAGGAACTCATCGCAAGTACAAGGTCCAGACTGTTAAAAAACTTAAATAATTTCTATCAAAACAATGTAATAGGGCCGAAGCCGAACTGTAAACAAAGAGTTTATCCTGCTCGATCCAAATGTTAAACATCAACTGACGTGAGCAGGATAGACTCTTTGTTTACACTTCGCCTTCGGCCCTTTTACATTGTTTTGGTTGAATTTAATCTGAATCGGCAAGATACAGACCTCACGTACAAAATTTGGCAACGCTGGTTCTACGTCAAAACATTTTCAATCTCAGGGGTCTGATTCTGTCTGTCAAAGAGAAAAGTTTTAAAACAACTTAAATACGTTGTCGTTGATCTCGTCATAGTAACATTTTGGTAAGAGAAATATGTTTAGACAATTTTAGATTTTTCCGCTGTATTTTTGGAATTTTATTGTTATTGTGAAAATATATTACTTTACAGCTTCACTCCCGGTAAATAATTGCGAAAATTCGTAATGGATTCAGATGTGCAGAACCGAAACAATCCTTACCATCGCGAGATGCTTTTTAAAACTATTCCCCGTGCGGATGTTCACCAAGATGCTCTCGGAGTGCGCCGGATCAGCTCGTCGGAGGGAATCAGTCTCAATCTGCCAGCTGATGCTCGACGAGTCCCGGTTGATAGGCTGCAGCGGACACAACGAGTAAGGTAACTTTCACCAGGTCCTGGCCAGTGTTTTAAATGTGTCCTCCTTTTGTGAGAGCAGCTCCAGCAGATCAAAGCTGTAGAATATGCTCGTATCATAAAGTTTGTAAAATAGTTGATTTAGTTGGGCTATTTACTCACCAAGAAACCCCGCAAGTTGTAATGTTGTGAATTAAGATTTCTGAATTTGCTGGATGGTCCGCTACCGGCTAAAATCCTGCTTCATTTGTTGAAAAAGTTCCAGAAGGCAGAAACTGATCGAAATTCTGTCGACGGCGGGTTTCTGGAATCAACTGAATCGTCTTTTACGAGTAGTAACCAAATGTTTCGACTTCCCGCAGCAAACGTCAAATCAGTACAAACTTGCTGCCGGATCCTTTTGCGGATATCTTCCGAAATAGATCCTGCACCAAAACAATCAAAAAAATCACAACAAACATCAGCCAATAAGCACAAAATTAAATTTTCACTGATTACCAAAACAAACTTTTTTTTTTGTTTTGACTCAATCGCCGCTTGACATTAGACGCTGGTACTTATAAACACTTCTGCTCTGCTGCACACCAAACATAATATTGAATTGATTTGATTTTGTATTTCGCTTGTGCTGTCATTCGCAAAACATACCAGCTAAATTTGCATTCTTTTAGAGTTTACATTTTGAAAATTTTTACATCGAACTTTCGTTTACATGTTTTTCATACTTTCAAATTTAGGATTTGCCCAAATAAAAGTTTCGTTTACATGAGATTCAAGTGTTCCATTGAATCTCAATTTACATGAAGGTTGTTTATGTGCTATTCAACTCTTTACATGAGTTTTCAAATTTACATTTAGCATGTTTACATCTAAAACATGGTTTCAGTGTTGGGTAAATTTACATTTTTTTTTCTGTGTAAGCTTAATTATTTGTCGCGCAACGAGAGTCGACGGGTAAAATTATTTATGCTTGCGTAAGCGCGCATGGTCAGAACTGTGGTGAGGTTCGAAAAATGGACAAATTTAATGATTTAAATTTGAGGTCGCTGCACAATTTTAATATTTAAAAAACCAGGTTTCACGCTGTACTAAAACCGGATTCATATTCGAATGCTCTGGAAGGTGCTCTACAACTTTCTCGAAGAGAGTATGGTGCTAGCTTGTCCCTAAAAGAAGATACAGCGTCCTCAAAACTCGTCTAAAACGTGATTTTCGAGCAAAAAACACGTTTTAGACGAGTTTTGAACACGCTGTATCTTTTTTTAAGAGCAAGTTAGCACCATACTCTCTTCGGGAAAGTTGTAGAGCACCTCCTAGAGCATCCGAATATGAATCCGGTTTCAGTACAGCGTGAAACGTGGATTTTATAAATATCAAAATCCAAGAAATGGTTTTTCCCATACAAATTTATATGGAAAATTGAATCGCTTTGCGCAAAGCGAGGACTAAACCAATCGTTCCCAAACTTTGGGGAGTGGTTAAGGACCCTAAAAGTAACTGAAAAATTGCTGTGCTCTCTAAATTTGGACAACTTTATTTTTTTCCATACAACCATATTACACCCTAATGACCCATTCTCATCCCCCACAGACCGTTATTATGAAAAAAAAAATTCCACCCAAACCAATGATGGGACATGGTTTCTGGGACCATTCTGCACCTCTGGGCCGAGTTTCAAAATATTTGCCGGCAGAAATTTCGAATACGGTCAGTTTTAGTATTTTGAGTACAAATTAAGGAGAAATCCCATGTAGAGTAGTGCGGTGCCTGTGTGGACGCGCAGTCCTGTTTTTTCGTGTTATTTTCCGTCTCTTTTATGTCGCTGTTCGAGTGCATGGGGTGATTGGTCATTATAAATAAATAATGGCATCAGTAGTGCGGTGCCTGTGTGGACGCTCAGTCCTGTTTTTTCGTGTTATTTTCCGTCTCTTTTATGTCGCTGTTCGAGTGCATGGGGTGATTGGTCATTATAATTAAATAATGGCATCAGTAGTGCGGTGCCTGTGTGGACGCTCAGTCCTGTTTTTCGTGTTATTTTCCGTCTCTTTTATGTCGCTGTTCGAGTGCATGGGGTGATTGGTCATTATAAATAAATAATGGCATCAGTAGTGCGGTGCCTGTGTGGACGCGCAGTCCTGTTTTTCGTGTTATTTTCCATCTCTTTTGTGTCGCTATTTGTGTACATGAGGTGATTGGATTTCTTCTGATTCGTGTTGTTTTCATCTCTTTTGTGTCGTTGTTTGTGTGCATGGGGTGATTGGTCTTCTTCTTCTTCTTTTTTCTTTATTTTTTGTTCGCGCGTTCGTTGGCCAATGAGTTTATTTTTGTTCTCTTTACATAGTTTTCGATAGAAACGATCCGAATTCTTTTTTTTCGAGACAAGCAAGTCGTATTGCTGGATTAAGTCCTTTCTATATCATCGATGATCGGAAGGCACGCCGACAAATATGTTTTAAGGCTTATGATATAAAATCATTTTAATGAATAAAGCCCTTCTTACATCACCGTTGATCGGAAGGCACGCCGACGAAGAATTTCTGGAGGATCGCGGTCGAATTAATACTATATTTAAAATTCTAGATAGCTATCTTTCGGATTCGATTGTGAGTAGCGGGACTTCGCGGTTACTATGCAACGTATTTTTGGAGTCTTTTTATATTTTAAATTTATAAGTCCTTCTTTTATCATCGTTGATAGGAAGGCACGCCGCCGGTTAAGTTCGTTTAAGTTATTGTTTTAACTTCATTACAATCGGTTACGTGGTGTCCTGTTTTCTTTTCGTTTATATTCGTTGATCGCAATAATTTATTCCAACTGGCAGCTTTAGTATTAACTCATCCACTATTTTTGACATTTGCTCGCGTTATCTTAATTGTACCAACAGTAAAAATATACTGATAAGTCCAGCCCATAGCACTACCGCTCGGTTGGCACGCGTTCGATTAAAACAAACTTTTTAAATAATCAATTATTTATCTTTCCGCAGCCGGCTGCCTAAGATTTAAAATTTCAACCGATAAACAAAATGCTCATGGTCACATCACTGCCACTCGTGAATCCTGACCTCATACCCATCTACTAACCCCTCAAAACTCATGTGATACTTTGTCGGAGAAGCAGTCGATTGGGCGGTCTCTATCACTCAAGTATCGGACTAACATTCCCATCCACTTCCCCGTGACCCTACCACTGGTCGTGGCCGGCGCCGGTATTGATCAGCATGATAGGGGCCTTTGAGAAGTTGCGAAGCGAGGAAAGATGGCACCCACTTATCTTCCACGGCTCGTGGATGTAACTTCTGGAGGTCCTGGTCAATAACGGAGTAGCAACTGCGGGTGGGCACCTATGCTTATGCTTATGCTTATGCTAAATTAAGGAGAAATCCCATGTAAAGTTCAAGGTTCCAATGTTTTAACTTTGAAACGTTACTGGTCATGGTTTTAAATTGTACTTACATGTAGCAGAATTATATAAAAACGATTCACTGGACTGACTTAGCCGGATTAAGCCTAAGTGTAGTGACATAAGTACAATATTTACAAGTTTAGACGTAAATTTAAGCGTAAATTTAAAAAAAAATCCTACATTAGAAAATTTCAAGTCTGGAAAAACGAGACGGCACCAAAATAATTTAAAACGGGGTGAATTTGAGCCAAGGGGTGACATTGAGCCAACAAACGCCTAAAGATTGTTTTGATAAGCTTGAATTTTATGTTAATTAAATTATTTGTTGACGGATTAATTTGATCTTTGAATGTTTGCAGGAAAAAACTATTAAATGATATTGCTACGCAAATCTGCTAACTCTATTTGAATAAGGTCTGTGGTTCTAAATTTCCTTGGAAGTGACAAATTTGAAAAGGATGCATCAATTTTTCAGATTTGAATTACCTAATTCCTACAGATTACAAATAAAACAATCATTATTACGGCAACAAATTTTGTGACGTGGCAAGTTTGTGGCATTGCAATAATAATAATATTGTTCTTTTTGGTTTGAAAACGTTTACAAATTTAAACCATACGAATGAAATCCAGAGAGTATTTTAGCTTTTATTATAACTAGCAAAAGTTCTTTGACACAACTTCCCATAGGATTAAAAATTATGATATTCCAACATTGCAGTTTATCATCATAAAATATTGTATTTTATAATTGTTTTGAATAATGTTGATACAGTTTGATCATTGTTAGAATTCATTAAAACATTAGCATGAGCATGAGCATGAGCATGAGCATGAGCAGAGCATGAGCATGGTTGACTGCCAATGAGCTGCTACTCCGTTATTGACAGATCAGCTGAAGTTAAACAATGAATCAAAAATGATCAGTGGGAGCCAACCATCCGTTCACTGTTTAACCCCTGAAGACCCCGACTTTATTAGTCAATACCGGCGCCCTCCCAAGAAGCATCTCCTTCAAGCATCACGTGATTATTTTTTTTGGGTTAGTAGGATAAGGTATTGGCTTTTCGATGCCTCCCGAGCTACGATGCTATGGGGAGGACTTTCATAACAAACCTGTCGGCGAGCCTTCCGAGCAACGATGCTATGGGAAGGTCTTTCTAATTAGCACACCAAAACACTCGCGCACAGGTATTTAAATACTGAATAAATGTAATTTTTCATCACGATTACCCAGACGACATTGATGATATAGGAAGGACTTTTTTACAGTCATTTACAGTAATACTTAAACTTATTTTAATGCAACAATTCACACCAATCAGCCAATCAGGATGAAACACGAAATAAAATTCTTTTCTTTTCACACACAATGCCACATAATTGACCGCGCGTCACCACCCAACAAATTGAACTGATTTTCTTCTGCTTGTGGGCAAGCCAACCAGGATGAAACACGAAATAAAATTCTTTTCTTTTCACACACAACGCCACATAATTGACCGCGCGTCACCACCCAACAAATTGAACTGATTTTCTTCTGCTTGTGGGCAAGCCAACCAGGATGAGACACGAAATAAAATTCTTTTCTTTTCACACACAATGCCACATAATTGACCGCGCGTCACCACCCAACAAATTGAACTGATTTTCTTCTGCTTGTGGGCAAGCCAACCAGGATGAAACACGAAATAAAATTCTTTTCTTTTCACACACAATGCCACATAATTGACCACGCGTCACCACCCAACAAATTGAACTCTTGTTAGAATTCATTAAAACATGTTAGATTAACTAATTAGATAATCATCATAACAAAACCTGCCCCATGTGAAAACACAACCAAGTTTGGCATACCATATGTTCGGGAGTAAGGTCTCCCAGTCCCAGAGCTACATCCCTGGATGGTTTGAACTTTGGTCATTTACGTTTTTTATCATTCCACTCTTCCCGCAATACCACTGCACTGATTTGAATACGCTGGACTGGCCAGCAGATATGATCTTCTTCTTTGGCTATTATTGGAGGTCAGTGGTAATGTGCGCAAGAGAATGATCTCTTTCTCTCCTATCGGTTGGGGTTCATCCCGACTGGAAGGGATCTGGACCAGGAAGGCTTAAGGGAGCCAGGCTAGTAATTAGGGGAACTATACCCTTTCTCAGCCTATTTCTATTATCGGCCTATCAGCACTTTGATCATGAATTACAGCTTTCATGAAGTGTTTTTGACTGTTCCAAAGTAATAAATAGCTCAAATAAAAGTGAGCAAGCAACTCTCCATTGTTGAAACATCTGAAAATGTTGATTTAATAGCGGAAAACGGAAAAGTGATGAGAATTGGTCGAACGGCTTAGAGTGATTAGAATGGGCATATTTCCCCTAGTAGTCCTAGAACCTAGGGACGGTACGGTTCGGACACCCGTCCGTCATAACGGACTGTACATATTTGTATATCGACGTCGTCGTGCTATCTTGTCGCACCCGCCATTTTGACGTTCCGAGAAAAACGCGTTTTAATGTTTGACCTTGAATATTCAAAAACGAGAGCACGCAATGTAAACAATAACAAACACGTTTTGTTTGGCTCACCATTCTGTGCATTGTCCCAAAGTTTGGTTGAAGTTTGTTGCTGGAGTCCCGAGTTATAATTACAAATGTTTACGGTAGTCTAGCTTGTACGTGCGACAAACGCATCCTGACTTTCCTGGCCTGAAATCCTTTGGCCTTTTGTCGCACTTACATCAATTTTCATGGAGTGACAAGATAGCACGACAAGATTGAAACTACTTTCATATGTAAAGTGACAAAAATGCACGGAGTTTTTTCGGTTTTTGTTGAATATCTCAGGATTGAAATCGAATTTTGGGGATCTGTGAAGGTCAAAAGGTGAGGCATTGTGAGCTGCACAAAATGGCGTTCTTAACTCAATTTGGCCCAAAATGCACGTACGACAAGTTAGCACGATGGCGACGATATATCTTGACGAATAAATGTTACATGTTTGTTTAAGAGGCAGTATTTGTAGATTCTGCTCGGTTTGTTCTAGAGGTCGTATCGAGGTGCTCCGATTTGGATGAAACTTTCAGGGTTTGTTTGTCTATACATGAGATGGACTCATGCCAAATATGAGCCCTCTACGACTATACGACTAAGGGAAGTGGGGTAAAACGGGCATTGAAGTTTGAGGTCCAAAAAACATGAAAAATCTTAAAATTGCTCGCATTTCCGTAAAACTTCATTAATTCCAGCTCTCTTAGATGCATACGAATGGTCTTTTGAAGCCCTTCAAAATGTGCTTTAGACATCCAGGATTGGTTTGACTTTTTCTCATAGCTTTTGCAAATTACTGTTAAAAATGGATTTTTTCAAAACTTTAATAACTTTTGGCAACAGCCTCCAACACCCATACTCCCATAGGTCAAAAGTTAGGGAATTTCATGGACTATAAGCCTACGGTATTAACTTTTTGGCCAATCGCAGTTTTTCTCATAGTTTTACGATTTTTCTAGAACAAACATTTTACAACGTTAGTTTTTGCCCTGTAGGCCAAGAAGACGGCACTTTTTGGTTTCAATTTTGTCATATTCGGAATCCTTGGACAATTTCACGTAAGTTAGAAGTATTGGTGTTGTAATTTTGATTTAAAAATAATTAAATAACACATTTTGAAAAAGAAATAGATCTTATTTACTCAATGATCAATACGTCAAATGCTGTATCAAGTAGGCGAAAACTTGTTCTACCCCTAATTAGACAAAATGCTAAATAATATTTTAATTAATTCTAAATGGCATTTTTCCAAACAAATTCAAAATTCCAACACCTCAATCTAATGTAAAATTTTCTGAGGATTCTGAATATGTCAAAATTGAGACCATAAAGTGCCGCTATGGAGGCCTACAGGGCAAAAACCAACGTTGTAAAATGTTTGTTCTAGAAAAATCGTAAAATTATGAGAAAAACTGCGATTGGCCAAAAAGTTAATACCGTAGGCTTATAGTCCATGAAATTCCCTAACTTTTGACCTATGGGAGTATGGGTGTTGGAGGCTGTTGCCAAAAGTTATTAAGGTTTTGAAAAAATCCATTTTTAACAGTAATTTGCAAAAGCTATGAGAAAAATTCAAACCAATCCTGGATGTCTATAGCACATTATGAAGGGCTTCAAAATACCTTTCGAATGCATCTAAGAGAGTTGGAATTGATGAAGCTTTACGGAAATGCGAGCAATTTTAAGATTTTTCATGTTTTTTGGACCTCAAACTTCAATGCCCGTTTTGCCCCACTTCCCTTTGTCGTAGCAGGCTCATATTTGGCATGAGTTCATCTCATGTATAGCCAAACAAACCCTGAAAGTTTCATCCAAATCGGAGCACCTCGATACGACCTGTTTCACATCGGTGAAAAACTCGCTCTTAACTGTGGTTTGTAATCGCAAGTGTGGTGCTTTATTTGGAATCCGGATGGCGCTCTTGGATCACCTGGGCGTTGGATTACCTGCGCAGGAGTCGCAGTAGTATCGGCTGGTCTGCGGGTAATCCCCCCCCCCCCTGGCGTCGTGATTTCCTATCGTGTTGGGACTTGACTCCGAACTTAATCATCCACTTGAGCTATCGAAGAAACCCCGGGAAGGACCAAACCCCAACATTTGGTCCTTCGAGCCGGATGAAGGACGGTGGGACCAGGTTGGAAGGCTTTGGATCGACGCCATTGGTAGCCAGCACCAACGCCAGCTCAGAACAATGGGTGAGCGCCAAAATCTACCCGCGAAATGCACTTTCGCCGCCATCGCACTTGCTGCACAAAGGACATCAAGGTACAAAGGATATGGCCTCAACAAAGCGCCATGGACATGGCCACGGTTTTGGCCACCGGAACACACCAAGGACTACTCAGCATCGGATAGCATGCAACCCAACGGTACCTTGGACTGGACCGAGGTCAAGATTACAGTAACTTTGATAGATTCCTCAAAACTAGTCCAAAATCGCCCATCTGCCACTGAACTTCAATGAAAAACAAACTTTGTGACGTCACAGTGTTCGTCGTCAACTGTGCACGGAGATAAAAAAAGAAGAAAAATTGAATTTCATGCGAAACTTGACAT
The DNA here is from genome assembly GCF_015732765.1 of Culex quinquefasciatus. Classification (NCBI taxonomy): domain Eukaryota; kingdom Metazoa; phylum Arthropoda; class Insecta; order Diptera; family Culicidae; genus Culex; species Culex quinquefasciatus. The sequence continues at coordinate 85,779,379 of NC_051863.1, read as the reverse complement.
TTTCTTTTTCTTCTCCGTGTTCGCACCAATACAGCCTTACAAAAACAGCCCAACCTGTCTTACAGTAACCTTGGGATGCACTGGGATGATATAGTCTCGCCAGAGTGACTACTAGTTAGAGCGTCCAATTTCCCGGGGTTACAAATTTCCCGGGAAACGGGAAATTTTCAGCCAATTTCCCGGGAAATCCCGGGAATTCCCGGGAAATTTTAAATTTATTGAAAATTGTTATGATCTTGGTGTTAATTGATATTATGCAACAAAATTGTATATGACACCAACATTAATGGTTTAAATAAGTGTGAAGATCAATTAACAGCTTGACTGCCTGGAAAAAATCATTCAACTATAAGAAAATGTTTTTTGGCATTTTTGATGAGAAATTTTAAACTTGCCTCTGTGACCAGTTTATTGAACTGAGGAAAAAACATGCAGAAATAGCGTTTTTCATGACAAATACTGGTTTCAGCTCTTGAACAAATGGTAAAGTTTTTTAGTGTTGGTTTTACTCTAAACAACCCAATGTTTTCAAATATTTGAATCAAGCTTTGAATATAATTTTGCATTTTTTTAGAACAAACAATAGAAAGTAATTTTTCAATGATTTTTTTGTATTATTATGCAACATGATTTAAATTATACGATAAATTAACATCATTCCACAAAAAGTATTCTATTTTTCACATTTAATCCTCTAACACCTGTTGTTGCACCAGTGCTCCATAATTCTTTTACATCAAATTATAATTTCTTTAGTACTAGGTATTCAACCAATTGAATTAATTCTTTTTGCACAAATTCGATTTTCATCTCATTTGATCATGGTAAACAAAAACGTAAAAAAAACTCAATTTTAATTTAAGGAGTTGATATTGTTTTGATGAAATAACATCAATTTGTTAAAAGCTTACCTAATTGTAATAATGTAATACTCATTAAGCATGATCCATCCATCCATCCAAAAATAAATATAATCAGAAATAATTATGATATCAAAATTTCTGATAATCTGAATAATTATATATAAACCAAACAATACATTTAATTGAACAAAATCATGTTGAGTTTGTTCATTTAATATTTTTTCAGAGTATTTTAAAAAAATAGTTCCAAAAATTTAAGAAAGTGTATACTTCCGCTTGAATTTCGGGAATTCCCGGGAAATTTACAAATTTCCCGGGAAACGGGAAATATTTTTTTTCGGGAAATCCCGGGAATTCCCGGGAATTTTTTTCCCGGGACGGGAAATTGGACGCTCTACTACTAGTAAATCCCGCTCTTTCACCAAACAAATCTAGAGTTTTTTTTAAATGGGTCCTGTGAACATATGAAAGACAAAAGTTTATAGGACGTTTTAAAAAAAAACTCTAGAAATATTACTGCACAGCTGATTGACCTTTTCGCAGCCTGCAGCCTTGATTGCAAAACAAAACAAAAACAAACAAGATGCGCGCGTAAATCAGCACAAAACGAAATCGAAAAAGTCAGCGCTGCCAGGTCGATCTGTCATACGAGGGGCTAGCCGATGCGGACTATGGAAAACTAATTTTAAGTGGATGGAACTTTTATTTGCCACGCACAGCGATGGAATAATCATCATCAAAAGAAAATCTTTGGATGTTCCGTCATCAGGGGTGACATTGGGTCTAGGGGGTGAGATTGGGTCATACAAAAATACAGAAATTTGTATGACCCATTCTCACCCCCCAGACCCAATGTCACCCCTGATGACGGTTCATCAAGAGAAAAAAAATCGACCATCGAGAACAATCGAAGTGCGCATGGAAAGAATCGGACTTTACAGGGCCTAGGCAAAAAGTTTGCACGCAAAATCCAGATAACACAGATCTGTGTAAAAAAAATACACAGATTCCCAGTCAAATTAACCCGAACTCTGAATCTAATTACAAATTCAAGCAAAACATTGTAAAACGACCGAACACATAATTCAAAACAATGAGAAAAACGAGGATGAAATCTGCGGTTGGTTTTTCAATTCCTATTTCGGACATAATTGGCCAACTGTGATTATCATTCAAATAAAATGCGTGAAACTAGATGTGTTATGCATCCCCATATTCATTTTGAGGCAAAAAGGTGATTATTCCCGAGAAAATTGATGAAAAAATAACATAGGCCTAAAAAAAAGTTACCAACATGCGGGATCGGATTAAGCCCTTTGCGTTTTAGAGCCTTTGTAAACATTGGCGTGTTTCATTTTCCATTTGGGCCCTATGTCAAACGACCAAACACGACGGCAGGATTTGTTTTTGTTATTGTTTTGTTTTTGGCCTCGTAGGCCAATCCAAAACAAATTTCGTTTTCGTGTTGGGCCGTTTGAATCAAAAATATATTTTCGCTCGTTTATGTTTGTTCAAGAGTTATTATCGCGTTTTTTCTTATAATTTCTGTTCTACATCGAGTATTCCTGCATTCCAAAGGGTAAGTTCTAACTTTTAGTATTTTAAAGTGCATACTGAAGTTCTTTTTTTTTGCAGGAAAGTTCGTGATCCTTAGATGGCTAAAAAAAAGCCCACCAATTTGGATAATTATGGCCGGTAGGTGCTCCAGGAAAAAGGGTGAGGATATTTGTGGAAGAAATAACGTCGTACGATACCGATGGAGGCGATTGTTGCATTCGCATGTTGCAGCCAAATCGCATGACTATTTTCGTCGAACCTGTACGTTGCCTACGGGTCGATGGCAACGACGGCTTGACCGGTTACAACCAGGAGGAAAAGGAGTCATCGGTGCGAATGTACTTAAACGGGTAGATTCATCGGAACTTGCGACATGGAATAGCAAAGAAATGGTTTATCTAATAAATTTATGTAAATAGTTCGTGTTTTGTGTTTCTTTTAAAAACAGAAATTGACTAGAATCATAGCGATGCACGTCTTTAGGGAGTGTAGGAATTGGCCAGAAATACTGGGAAATATTTAATTTGAATAAATCTCTGTTAGTGGAAAGGTTAATTCGTTAATTGGAGACGTCGCAGGTGGTGTTCGAACGTGGAGGATTTCGTCCGAATCAGTCGAGGTGGCCCGGTTAAGTTTGTCAAAGGACGAAGAACACGTGCAGCTGCTTCTGGTAGCAGTTTCTTCCCAAAAGTTGCCTTTATTGCTTCTTCACCAATACCCAATACTCCTCCTCCTTGTCGAAGCAGTCACAGTCACCTGAGTTTATGATCGCGTCCGAGGGCAGCATGTTCTCGTTTCAAACACTGACACAACTGCCACTCCGGATCAATGTTCCGGCGACAAAAAATTAATGATGGTGCTCGTGCCGTCGGCCCCGCTCGTGTGGCCACCGTTTGTTCCGGAGCTGATCCTTGACGTAGTCGTTGGCGGGGATAGGTTCCACCCTGCTGATCTAGTGAACAAAGTACGTAGCGGAAGAGCTCCGCCTGAATAGAATACTTGAGAATTGATTGGAGCAAAACTCAGACGAGAGAGCCGGTGCCTTGGTCGTTCAGGCTGTCGGAGAACCTGCCACTCATATGACACTGGAAACTTTCCATTTTGCAGGTGTCCTCTAATAACCTAAAGCATGAATATATTTTTACCAAGCCGGTTCCGCTAGCAGACTTACACTTGGGCAATCTGAATAATCTTATTCGGTGGCATTCAAATTGCATTCCATTTAATTAAGTAAAACATCTCCAGAACCATGGGGAATCACATCTAGGAGGGAAGAATTGGCCAGAAATGACTGGGATTTTTCATTTGGGTCAAAACAGCGATTTTAAAGCAGAAGGCCAATGTTGGTTTCGATTCTTGTTTGCAAACAAAATCTTGATTGTCCCTGGCCCAAACACGATCCCAAAACAAAACAACCCAGTTTTCACATTGGACCTTAGAAGCAAAGGGTCTATGAGGATTTTGAATACAAACACAATGTAATTGACTTTGGCCTTATGTAAAATAGCGATTTTTCAAAGAAACATCACATTTTTAATACTTTTCTCGATATGTAGGGATAGTTTAACTCCCTTAGCATCGATTACAGAGAAAATCTGGTTTGTTTACATTTTTGACTTAGGTCCTTTTACACTGTTTTGCTTGAATTGAATGTATTGCGCTGGGATGGGATAAACAAAGAGAAAAAAACCTATTGTCAAACTAAACCACTTTCAACATGGCCGCTTCTGTCAACCTAAACCAGTCCTTTCTTATGAGGAGAAAATGAGAAATATTGTAATTTGAATTGAAAAAAATAAAAATAAATAAATCAATTTCACAAATAATTGTAAATTGCATGAATAGATTAACTAAAATATTTTCAATTGAAAGGCATTTATTTCTATCGTACACCGAATGTTGACTTATCAGCATTTTCATTTTAAAAAACAAAACATTTCATGAACTGACTATTCTTTTGCCCATTTAAAACTATTGTTATTTTTTTGCGCGTTATATAGAAATGTCATCGAGATTGAACAATATTAAATCTGTGCTTCCTATGAAATTAAAATGTGGCGTGAAGAAACAACACCGTAGAACTGGATTTAAAAAGCAAACAAAAATAATGGCCACAGTTTAGCCTATTTGATTTTTTCGCACTTTTTTATTTCAACACATTGCCACAAATTGAAAAACAAACTTTTTTGCTCTTTGAAGTGAATGAATTGGTACAAATTTGAATTTTTGCCAGCCATTTCTTTCGATTCTGACACCTTAGGGCGTGCGACCTATGGAATGTTAAATATCTTTAAAGTTGAGTAAAAATTGCCGTTGAATTCGACGTGCTCCTCTTTGGGGAACTGGGAAAGGTTTATTTACTTCCTTTGCGTCTAAGAAAAAATCTCCCCTCCCATTTAATGACTTGCAGGTTTTTTAGGATTTTATTTAGATTGAAGTAAGAAAACGCATTTAAATCGTATTGCATTTTTCACATCCAAATGAAAATAAAAAATCTTTCATATAAAAAACACAATAAAAATAGAAGAAGTGATCATTTTTTGACTCATCTTTGATTTGCCAACCATTTCAAGTAATTTGAATCAGGCAGCTCCTTATGAACGGATCCACCGTAAAACGATGGAACATAAACTCAGCATTCTCCACCCACGTCCAACCGCAAATTTTAACAGCCAAATCAAAAAAAATCTGCGAGGAAAAACTAAACAACATTTCAACCAAAGAAAAAGTCATCCGCATGCTTGAGCACTGAGTTGAAAAACATCATCAAGAAAATTTGAATTGTCAAGCTATCTGAATCACAGATTGCTTGATATTTGTTTTCGAACACGAATTTTCTTGCAAAAAACAGAAGAAGAATACAAACGTAAACACTCAAAAAGAAGACTCTATCCAGCCGTCCCGTCCCAGGTATTGCGGTTTCTTTTTTAACTTTGTAAGCGGACTGTTTCCAAGAAAGGTCCAAGATTTTTCAAGGATAAAAACTCATCAATATAGAATACCGTAAACCGGGGTGACTTTGATAGGATTTCAATTTGTTTTTAGAATATTTTCCAACAGGTAAGGTTTTTCTCAAGATTATTATTTTTAAAGCATGTACTGGGGTAGACTACACAAGGTCCATGCACTATTTCGCTAAATGTACCATCACTAAAGAAGCTGATATAGTTTTTAAGAAAAAAATCAATGTTTATATTTAGTTAACTAAGTGTATGAACTTTTTAGCAAAATACATATAAATTTTAGGTAAAGTTGTTAAAAAGTCGGAATTTTGCCTGAAATTTGTTAAAACTTGTTTTGTTTATAAAATTATAGATTTATATTGCATTTTATACTAAATTCAAAGCACGAATCACAAGTTTTCACATTTTACATGAAATTTGTTCAACTGAAATTGCCTTTATATTTGGAGATTTTTTTTAATTGTGTTTCAAAAACACATATTATTTATTATTTACAAACTTTTTTAACCTTCTCCTAGTGGAAAATTGTCCAAAGAATCCGAAAATGCATTCCGTTTTCCGATTAAAAATCATGTTCATTGAGAAAATCATTACACTTTGAGAAGTTTAAAATAATGACTTTCATCAACATTTTCTTAACTATAGTTAACTAACTTTTTAAACTTGTCAAAATTTTATGAAAAGTTCTTCTTGGGGTACTTTGAACACTTCTTTACCACGGTCTGTATGTTTCTAAACCATTCCTTACGTATTTTAATTGTACTCTTCATTTTGCGGGAAAATCGCAAACCTATCAAAGTCACCCCGGCTATCAACGAACGAAGAGAAAACAACGAATACATAATTAAAATAATTATTTTAAACGTGTTGTTTTTCTCGCTGGAGAATGTGTCTAAAGCAACTTCCATGATACAGCGGCAAAAACTGACTCGTTTCATATTAAAAACGTAACTTAATCCATCTTTAGGTGGTTGGTGCCTTCCTCTCATTTAAAGAGTGATTACAATCCCCTAAAATGTCCACATGGTTTATGGATCTCCCATAACGTGATCGCCACCTATAGGTCCTGAGGTCCTAATAAAAATAAGTGACGAGTAAAAAAACAGACTTCCTACAGACTTTTTGTCTAGATTATACAGGCACCGCCTTTCAGGAAAATGGCACCCCTCTACAAGGCTTTTTTCGTGGCGACCAGACGGGACCATTTGAGGTTATGTAAATTCAGACCATTTTTTAAACTGCTTGTAATTTTAGATAGGTAAGTAAATTCTTAATCCACAAGAAAGGTCTTGTCATATGCTTTCTAAAAATACATAACATGTGAGTGTTTCATGAAAAAACCGCCCTTTTTACCATAATTTTAATTTAATATGAAACAGTTTTTTTAACATAACTTTTTAAATACATGAGAAAACTGCATGAATTTAAATAGCAACTTAGGGGACGTTAAGACGGATCGATTAAAACCATTTCGGCCAAAATCGGTTGAGCCTGTGACAAGATATTACCCAGCCCAGACACGAGAAATTCTGGCAGAAAAGGTTCTGCTAGAATCCTGCTAGAACCATTCTAGCAGTACTGCCAGAATTCTGTTAGAATTTTGTAAGAAAATTCTAACAGAAAAAATTTCGCCAAGAATGACGTCATTTTCGCCAAACCGCATTGTGACCACCATCTTGTTGAAAAACTTGATGGAGTTGTAAGTTTTCAGTGGAAAAAATGTCGATTCGGTGATGTTTCGTTGGGAGCCTGGCCATCTGGAATTTGGTAAGGTTCTTGGCAATAGATTGTGTATACAGAAGTTGCGAATTTTACTTGATTTTGATTCCACAGCTTCAACTCCCAGCAGACAAAGCAGACCCATAGACAACCTCGATTCCTGCAGCTGCTTAGTGGAGATCACTTCAAGAAAAATCCCGGAAATGATACGTCCCGGATGCTACGAGATTAAACATCGAGTTAAAGAGCTTCCGTTTCCGTCACGGCAAGTGTGAATTTCTCCAGTCTCTTTCGTCAGGAGAAGCCGTTGAAGAACCATCCGAAGGGAAGGAAAAATAGATTAAGCACAAGTGTAAAAGAATGTTAAATTGTTGTGTATAATAAATATGTTAAACATCTTGTTTTCTCTTTATTGAAATTAAATAGAAACATGATAAATTTTTCCTAATTCGTTTTAATTGAGATCTAGGGGGTCATTTTCTCCTTGAATTTTAAGCTCGAACGTTCTTACAAAATTCTAGCAGGATTCTAGCAGAAAATTTCTGCCATTTCATTCTTGCAAAATTCTTACAGAATTCTAGCAGGAGGCCTGTCAGAATTATTCTAGCTTAATTCTAGCAGGATTCTAACAGAACCGGTTAATTTCGCCGGCTCCTGCTAGAACCGGTTATTGCATTTGAGTTAGAATTCTTTGAGAATTCTTGCAAAGTTCTGGCAGGATGATAGCACGGTTCTAGTAAGAATAATTTCGCTCTGCTAGAATTCTGTAAGAATTCTGCGAGAACGCCGTGACTGGGAGTCACGGCGTTCTCGCAGGATTCTTGGAGAAATCTTACAGAGCGAAAATGTTTTTACTAGAACGCTGCCATCATCCTGCTAAATTTTCTCAAGAATTCTTTGAGAATTCTAGCTCAAATGCAATAACCGGTTCTAGCAGAAGCCGGCGCAATCAACCGGTTCTTTGAGAATCCTGCTAGAACTATTCTGACAGGCCTCCAGCTAGAATTCTGTAAGAATTTTGCTAGAAGAAGATGGCAAAGAATTCTGCTAGAATCCTGCTAGAATTTTGTTAGAATCAAATGGCAGAAAATTTTGGAAATAACCATACAATTAAAAATATTCAATATCAAAAACATAACACAAGAATCTTTATCAATTTATTTAACACTCAATTTTCAATTACACTTCATCGTCACTTTTCTTCGTTTTTCCTGTGTCTTTTTGGTGAGAAATCGGCAGGATTCCGGGGGATCCGGGAAATATGCCGTCTAACTTGGCATGTCCAACTTGATTTCCAATTAGCGGCCGCCGGAATTGAGGGTGCTGGTGGTGAACTTTCTCCGTCGGCCATGTGGTTTTTGCTGACAGTTTTCCTAAAAATTAATCGAGCCTTCCAGGTCGAGGCAATGGAAACCGTGCCTGTGGAATTGAAATTGAAGAATTAAAGTAACTTAAAGGAAGAAACCTATAGTTTTATTCTTACCATATTCGGGTTGGCCAGGCGGCCAACGGAACGACGCCGACGCTACTTTTCTGATGGCAACTTTTTGTCACGCGATTTTTGACAAGATGGCGGTTGCAATGCAGTTTGGCGAAAATGACGTCATTTTTGACAAACTTTGCGCTGCCAGATTGTTCTAACACAATTCTTATGAAATTTAGCAGATTTCGCTCTGTCAGAATATTCTAACAAAATTCTTACAGAGTTCGGACAGCCCTGCTAGAATCATTCTAGCAGGATTCTAATAGAACCAATTCTGCCAGAAAATTCCGTGTCTGGGTTCCAGTGACATTGATTTGGAATACATGTCTATAGACATACATACAGCCAAACACACAGACATTTGCTCAGCTGGCGATTCTGAGTCGATATGCACAAATGAAGGTAGGTCGAGGAGGTCTAACTAAAAAAATTGTTTTTCGAGTGATTATATCGAGAAATTAAAAGTGCAACATGGAGTTTACCATGATAGATGCGAAAATTTCACTCCATGTTACCGGCTCACATCTCTCTTTTTTAATTTCTCGATAGCCTTTCCTCAGTAAAGTGAGGAAGGCAAAAAAAAAGTGAGAGGTGAACATTTGTGTTAATGTTCGTCATTTTAGTTTTAGCTCAAGTTGAAATATCGGAAAACGAGCAGCAAAAAATTCAGGAAATCGAATGCATTAGAGAAAATCTTCTCGAATCAACCAAATCTGCATTGCATATAGTAACCGGACTCAATAACGACCTATCACGGTTGCAGGTGAATTTTTGAAAAAAAAAAGCAAACCCAAAAATCACTGATAATAAAAAACACTGCTTACAACGATCATTTCAGGGTCGCTACATGAACGCACTGGAAGAGTGTCTCAAGTGGGAGAAGTCCATAACGGTTACAAAAAACTTTATGACACGCAATGAAATGACGACAAACTGCATGCTGGACGCCATCAATCATCTGTATATTCTTATCAGCAAGCGACGGGGCGGACCATGCAAATATGTACGGGGTGATGTTGAGAGGCAGCTGGATTTCATCAAAGAGGAAGCTGGAATAATGCAGGAAATACACTCGATTGCGCACAAAAAACTAGCCAAAGACGATCTGAGCCTTATCGCCGAGAAGGGATCAATTAAAACTAAACCAATCATTTTTCCAGCCAAGACCAAAGGGTTTCGGAAAATCGCGCAATAACCTTGTTCCATTCATGTATGTATATTTATTTATTATTAATTCAATTTCTCTTATATTTATATAGCTTTGTTTATTTCAGTTCTTCAAGATAATACGAGTAGTTCAAATATTTGTTGTAATCCGTGTTTTCCATCTGTCGAACTGGGTGAATCTATGGTTAATTCTATTGTTTTGCTGACAACTGTTTATGCGAAAGACAGCATGAGTTCTAGCCTGAGGTTCACAAATAATACCGGACCGACACAGCTATGCCTACATATATTTGTGATTTTCATACATGATAAAATAAACTCTATTGCTGTATTGTTTAATGGGTTTCTACTGGAAAATAAATAAGCATGTTTAAAAGCAAGTTCTCAGTTATTATCTTTAAATAAAACCTGTTATTATTTCGTGCCAATTGATTGCAGTTCAATAAGATGAATTTGATTTGTTGGCTTTATGCCTTAAAAAACTTTCCTATTTGTTTTGGATAGATACTAACAATATATAGGGGAATGCGATTTAGAAGTTTTTTTTTGTGTTAAATGAGTGTCAAACATTTAAGGCGCAGCCATTCTAACAAAACTTAACGCTAATCAATTCAATTTTTAATGAATATTTTTATTCTTATAAGAACCATGACAATGCCGATAGTTACTGTATTGAAGTGATATTGCAATTATTTATGTTTGAAGAAAGGAAAACATTGTTGGCTTGCCTAAATTATTGTTACCAATTGCAGTGATATTAATTTCAAATTATGATTTTTTTGAAGTGGGAACAATACTGAAAGGTACAGTCAGTGGGGGGTGACTATGGGTCAAAAAACCGATACACCTCTCGAAATTTCTTAATAACAAAAACAATTTAAATAACATCGAAAATCTTTCAAAGTAGAATTTGATCTTAGATAGTTTACTAACATTTTCCCAAAATATGGTGGATTTTGATGAACACTACCTTAAATGTCAATTGTTTGAAAATTGACCCAATCTCACCCCTTAGAGGGGGTGTCATTGGGTCAAATGAAACTAAAATGATGCTCAAATACAACGATATGGTAAAAACAAGTCGTCCAACGGTGTTTCTTGTTCGAAGGAATCGTATTGACATGCTACAATGTTTGAAGTGGAGATTTTCAAACATTTGGGTAGTTTTCGAGCAATTCCAACAAAAATATTAGAAAAATGATTTTTCGAGAGGTCATTTTTGGCCAAAAACGTACCCCAACTTTAGACATCTGCCAAAATAACAGGATTTGTTCTAGAAACGAGATTTTTTCAGCGAAGTCATCTTAAGATGTCTCCTACACAACCCCTATAACAGAATCCAGTTTCATTGAGAATAACCTGAAAAATGGTAAAATCCGTAAAAAATCACTTTGACACAATGTCACCCCCACTGACGGTAGCATAAAAAAATACTCAGGCATACCCGGAGCTTCCAGCCATCCACTTTAATTTCGTTTTGAGTTTTTTCATTATTTAGGAAATGCGCATTATTGATTGCAATTCATTAATGCCATTACAAACATGTTGAAAAAGAAATCAAACATAAACTGAGTTTGTGAGTGGAGGATTTTGCTTCAAAGCGTCTTGAATGAATTAGATTTTTTCCGCATATTTATGCTGTATAGCTGACAAATTTAAAACCTTCAGGCTTCTGTGTCCAAATACGAAATAGCAGGTTTGCACAGTTGATAAGAATGATGATAAAAATAAACAATACATTTTGTCCACAGTTGCTGACAAAGGTTCAAACAATAAAAATTCTCTTTTTTTACTTTTTTATGTACAGTGAATACATTGCAACTACTACGAATATACGTTTTAATGCGCCTATCACAATCATGATTCTCGTTTCTTTTTATAGATTTGAAACTTGTCTATGGATTATTAATTTATCAACGGTGTTTCTACATAGTAATCGAGAAGAGTAAGATCTTTTCCTATAGACAGATATTATCTTTGTTTCCTTTTATATATGATCTCGATGAAAGCGACTAACATAATTTATATTCAATGAAAAATATATTAACAACTCAATAAATATAGCATCCGACATCCAGTTTCGGTTAGTGTTAATTGTCGTATCTTAGATTTCACAATAATGTTCGGTGATATTATATATATATATATATATATATATATATATATATATATATATATATATAACTTAACTTGTTCAACTAGATGAAAACGATGTTATCTGAAAAGAAAATGATGAGTTTGAGAGAGTTTGGTAAAAAAGAATGCGTGTTTCTCTGAAATATTTTTTTTCTTAAATCTGATATCAAATTTGCTAAACCAAGCAACTGATAGCGTTATTCAGACGTATAATTGTACTCGTTAGTAATTACTTTTAGCTGCTTCGTTTATTTTGCAAAACGTCGCTATCGTACGATCTTGAACTGCTATGGGCGAATGTCATGCACGAAGGTGACAAAACCGACAAAACGCGACGCAAAAAGTTTAAATTTGAGATTTTTCAATTCAATTCAAAACTCTGTAAATTAGAGCTATTCTCACTGAACGTGATTTTTAGGCGTCATTCTAAATTTTTAAGAACATTAACAAAACAACAAAAGTTGCGTCTTCTAATTATGAAAATTTTGGTACCCAATCAAGTATACAGTATGTAAAAAAAGTATTTACACCCCTTGGGCACTATGCACATTTTGTGATGAAACATGTAACAATTTGAAGTTTGACAGAGACCTAGTACCGTCAACTGGGGTGAATTGGGACACATGGGGCGAATTGGGACAGCAGTTTTAACCATGTTAGAGCACAATATTTTGATTTTTCTGGTTGGTTTCGGATAGAACACACTCAGACCAACAAAATGTGTACATCCATTTCCAAATTTAAATCCTTTAAGTGCTCTTACTACTACTGTCCCTATTCAGACTGTAGTCCCAATTCGCCCCAGATGACGGTACTACGTTTTGTTCAGAAACTCATGCCGAACATTTTGCTACAAAAAGCTCATGAAAAGATGTTTTCTATAAAAAGTTATGTAACAAATACTATTACCAAAATCAAAAAAGGTGCAAAAAAAGTATGTACACCTTTCGAAAAATTAACATAAATAAAGTTATTTGTTGACAAATCACCATAAATCCAGTCTCCCAACTCCAAATAGACATCCTTGACTGATTAAAAAAATAATTGGGATTGAATATAAAGTTTACTAATTACTTAGTATAATAGTTTATATAACTCTGAAAATTCTATATAAAACTTATCTAAACTTAATTTTGCAAACTTTCAATTTAACTAAATGTCAATATAATACCATAAAATTGCTAAATAAACATTCTAGAGTGGGTATAACACCGTTTTGGGGTCTTTGTATCGCTAGAATATATTTTTCGTTGGAATTTCGTACCAACCCGGAATTACGTTGTCGGAAAATCCGCCGGCATCCGAACCGGTCCACAATTCACAAGTCATATGTCCTAGTCCTATGTGGCATCGGAAAGGGGAATAAATTTCCGATCTTTTGATACCCATACATTTACAGTATGTAAAAAAAGTATTTACACCCCTTGGGCACTATGCACATTTTGTGATGAAACATGTAAACAATTTAATGTTGTCATAAACCTAGTACTACGTTTTGTTCAGAAACTCATGCCGAACATTTTGCTACAAAAAGCTCATGAAAAGATGTTTTCTATAAAAAGTTATATAACAAATACTATTACAAAATAAAAAAGGTGCAAAAAGTTTTTACACCTTTCGAAAAATTAACATAAATAAAGTTATTTGTTGACAAATCACCATAAATCCAGTCTCCCAAATCCAAATAGGCATCCTTGACTGATTAAAAATAATTTGGATTGAACATAAAGTTTACTAATTACTTAGTATAAAAGTTAATATAACTCTGGAAATTCTATTTAAAACTTATCTAAACTTAATTTTGCAAACTTTCAATTTAACTAAATGTCAATTAATTACCATAGAATTGCTAAATAAACATTCTGGAGTGGGTATAACACCGTTTTGTGGGTCTTTGTATCGCTAGAATATATTTTTCGTTGGAATTTCGTATCAACCCGGAATTACGTCGTCGGAAAATCCGCCGGCATCCGAACCGGTCCACAATTCACAAGTTAACCTATGTGGCATCGGAAAGGGCATCAAATTTCCGATCTTTTGATACCCAGACATTTAGGTTTTCTATAAAACCCACGTTTTTAAATACCTGGGCAAAAAGTAAGTTTGATCCACGAGAGGGACCATCCATATACCACGTGGACAACTTATGGGGGGGGGGGTATGGAGATTGTCCACGCTCCATACAAAAAAGTTTTTTTGTATGGACAATTGTCCACGAGGGGGTGAGATTTCCAAAAAAGTGTCCACATGGTTTGTGGATGGTCCCAGAGCAAAAATTACGAATGTCCATACATTTTTGGCAGATTGCTCAAACGAAACCATAACAACGTTTTAGCCTAGTTAGTATTTGTTATAAATTTTTTTATAGAAAACATCTTTTCATGAGCTTTTTGTAGCCAAATGTTCGGCATGACTTTCTGAACAAAACGTAGTACTAGGTTTCTGTCAAACTTTAAATTGTTACATGTTTCATCACAAAATGTGCATAGTGCCCAAGGGGTGTAAATACTTTTTTTACATACTGTAGGTCATCGCTGAAATTTTTAATGTTTGAAGTGAAGTTTGAATAAAAAAACTTGTTTTTTCCCGTTTTTGTCATTTTCTCGATTTTGCGCACAGCGCGCTGAAAATCCCAGTTTTTATTTCAAAAAATCATATCTCGGAATCCTGTGAATGAACACCTCCCATTTTTGAGTTTGTTGCGTAAAATTATACAAGGACAATTTTTCCTAGAAAGACCAATTTATCACCTTCCATTTGCGTCCAAGATAACTACAATCAGAACTGGCGTGGAGCTTTGATTTAAAAAAAAGTGGTTTTTGCTAAAATTGACAAAAAATTACATTTTTGGGAAAACCATAGCACGGTGTAGGTCACCCTAATAGGGACGTGGCGTTACATCGTGCTGCCATCTGGTTTTTTTGAAGTGCAAGAGCGGAAAAGTGCTGAGTCATTGTCTAAAAATAGACGGCGTCCTATCTCGCCTAGAGAGTCTGGAGCTTATTAGAGAACGGCCATCTCAAACCAAAAATACCAATCGAAGCACGAGAACTGTCAAACTGAGGTATAAATACCAATCGTTTGACAGTTCTCGTATCATTTTGCTTCATTTTGCTGGACGAGATAGGATGCCGTCTATTTTTAGACGATGACTCAGCGCTTTTCCACTCTTGCACTTAAAAAAACCAGATGGCAACACTATGTAACGCCACGTCCCTATGGCCAAACAAAAAAATACGGGTCAAATTATGTTGGCCAAGGAACCCCCAGAAATTTTTTGAGCCCTTTTCTAATGGAATTGCTGAATACTAATGTTAAACGAGAAAAACATTGAACAAAAACTCCACGAGGATAAGGCGGGAACCGCGTCCCATAGCATATTACATCGACATTCAAAGCCGCTAACTACCGTGCCACGAGGCCCTTCATTTGTTTTCCGTAGTGATAAGCATTGAATTGAATCGTGGTCCCGTTTGGCTGGTTGCACACACACACACACACACACACACACACAAACTCACTCACTCACACACACACACACACCGAAGTTATACCGAAAACCAGCGTGGAGGTGAATCTAACCTGGGCGAAGGTTAGCCAGGACGGACGGTTTCCGAATACCGGATGCAGTGAAACCTGCAGAATAACTAAAGCACAAAAGACATTATTCGTCAGAATCACACACCAAATTCTCACTGCACCATCAAGTCCAGACTTTGACTACATTATGAACTTGGTAGACAACATTGTGGGAAGCAGTTTAAAGTACTTTAAACAGTTACTGTAGCCTTTTTTCTGTACGGAGGCGTTACGAATTGTATTATGTCGCATTTTGTGGCCTAAGTTGCTAAAATTTTCTAAAAGTATGTGTATGTGTTCAAGAGAAATTCGCAAAATGCAAAGCGTTACGCCCTCGCATAAACAGAGATTTTTCTAACAATAACATCACGCAGAAAAATAAGGTGTTTTGGCATCACATCCTGTGGTGATGGCTTGTTGTGCTTGCCTCCACCGGTATTCGGGAACCGTCCGTCCTGGCTAACCTTCGCCCAGGTTAGATTCACTTCCACGCCTCTACGATCTTCTATCGAGAAATTAAAAGTGAGAGTGTGTGCAACATGGAGTTAAACTTTCTGTGAAGTTGCTGTGAAGATTACCATGGCACTTTGAAAAGTTTAACTCCATGTTGCACGCACACACTCTCACTTTTAATTTCTCGATGGTGGCAACATTGGCTAGGAAGGAAGGAACTGGTTGTTAAAATGTCCAGAACTACTTCGAAAAAGCTTCAACACTCACCTCGACTTCAACCCGAATTCACAAAAATTGCCAACAAATAAAAACAAGTTCGTCATCTGTCAGGCAGTTTATTTTGTCTGATCATAGTGACCGTTTAGATAAAAAGACTATACTTTAGTCCTAGATTTGACCCTGGAAAAACAACTCAGCTTAAACCACTTATAACTAAGCCAGATCTGCTCAGATCGTTTAGCGATGTTCTACAAAGTTGTTCCCCATATAAAAATCTATAAATACCTCGCTCAGAATTTTATTTGGTTCAAATTTGGATTTTTGGGGGAATAAATGTAAAAAGTTTCCCATACTAACGGGTCCAAAATCCAATACAAATTTGAAATCGAATGGACACCTCGAATTCTCAACCAAATTGGCTGAAATTTTCAGGAGAGCATAGTGAGCATAGTAAGCAGAGCACTACGCCAAATAGAAGGAATGACTCAAAGGTCAGAACAGGGAAGACGTTGGGTTTCACATTTTATAGGCACAGTTCCTGTTCGGTAACTGAGCTGTAGCCCACTTGAAAAACAGACAAACGTAAAAAAAAAAACAATAACAAACGAAAATGAGGGGCCAGTGAATTCAAAAATCAAGTTGAACATATTTAAAACTTTTCATGTTATTAAGTTACAATTTAAAAAACTTGAATGCTATGCTTTAGAAACAAATTTTAATAACTTTTTAAAAATATTTAACTAATAAAATGTTGTACATCGATTTTTCATTCAGCTCAGTTGTCGTGTAGCATTCGATAACTGTGCAACATTAAAGTGGAATAACAAAATCGATTTTCCAGAACAGCAATTTTTCAGTTTCCTTTGGGGTCCTAAACAACTCCCCAAAGTTTGAGAATGATTGGTTCAGTCCTCACATTACGCAAAACGATTTAATTTTCCATATAAATTTGTATGGGAAAAACCT
Organism: Culex quinquefasciatus; assembly: GCF_015732765.1. Classification (NCBI taxonomy): domain Eukaryota; kingdom Metazoa; phylum Arthropoda; class Insecta; order Diptera; family Culicidae; genus Culex; species Culex quinquefasciatus. The sequence continues at coordinate 85,762,274 of NC_051863.1, read as the reverse complement.
TTTTTTTATATTTAAAAAATCCACGTTTTACGCGATATCAAAACCGGAATCAAATTCGGATGCTCTGGAAGGTGCTCTACAACTTTCCCGAAGAGAGTATGGTACTAACTTGCTCCTGAAAGAAGATACAGCATCCTCAAAATTCATCTAAAACGTGATTCTCGAGCAAAATACATATTTTAGACGAGTAGCAAGTTAGCACCATACTCACTTCGGGAAAGTTGTGGAGCACATTCCAGAGCAACGGAACATGAATCTGGTTTTAATATAGCGTGAAACGTGGATTTTTGAAATATCAAAATCCAAAAAAATGGTTTTTCCCATGCAAATCTTCTATATATACAGCAGTTCCATATGAAAGCTAAAGAAAAAAAATAAAAGTGCTTCGATTTGGCTCAAAATTTTTCTGGGGGTTCCTTGGCCAAAATAATTAGACCCGTATTTTTTTGTTTGGCCATTAGGGTGGCCTACGCCGTGTTAGGGTGGTCGAAAAATGGCCATTTTCGTCGATTTTCACAAAAACCACTTTTTCAAAAATCATAACTTCGCTCCATTTCAACCGATTTTAGCTGTCTAGGGCGCAAATGAAAGATGATAAGTTGGACTTTCAAGAAAAATAATGTGGAGTTTCAAAATCTAGCCTAACATTTGAAAAGTCTTATGAAAACATCAAATGCCGTTTTGACGGTGTCTGGACCAAAGAGCCTATATCTGAAAATGTTTTTAAAGGATTCCTCGGACAATTTTACATAACATATCAAAAATTGGGGTTTTTCGACGCGCCGCGCGTGACAACGAGAAATTGACGAAATCGGCAAAAAATCAACTTTTTTCACTAAAACTGCGATAACTAGAAAATTTCAGCGATGACATATAGATGTTAGGGTACCAAAATTTTCGTAATTGAAATACGCAACTTTTGGTACCCTAAAATCTATAGGTCATCGCTGAAATTTTCGAGTTATCGCAGTTTTAGTTAAAAAGTTGATTTTTTGCCGATTTCGTCAATCTCCCGTTTTCGCGCGCGGCGCGTCGAAAAACCCGGATTTTATTTTCAAAAAATCATATCTCTGAATCCTGTTAATGAACCTCGCCCAATTTTTGATATGTTATGTAAAATTGTCCGAGGAATCCGCTAAAAATATTTTCAGATATAGGCTCTTTGATCCAGACACCGTCAAAACGGCATTTTATGTTTTCATTAGACTTTTTCAAATGTTAGGCTAGATTTTTGAAACTCCACATTATTTTTTCTTGGAAGTCCAACTTATCATCTTTCATTTGCGCCCTAGACAGCTAAAATCGGTTGAAATGGAGCGAAGTTATAATTTTTTTTAAAAAAGTGGTTTTTGTGAAAATCGACGAAAATGGCCATTTTTCGGACCACCCTAACACGGCGTAGGCCACCCTAATGGCCAAACAAAAAAATACGGGTCTAATTATTTTGGCCAAGGAACCCCCAGAAAAATTTCGAGCCAAATCGAAGCACTTTTATTTTTTTTAACTTTCATATGGAACTTCTGTATACAAAAAATTTCGACGGTTTTGTTCGAACGCGAATCAGTTCATCAGTTCAGTTCGCGAATCAGTCGAATCGAGGTGCTATTTATTGCGTTGAGTTCGTATAAGCCCAAGAAAGGTTTATACGCTAACTAATTGACACTTTGGCCACTCTGGAACCGATTCCGGAGCATCGGCAAATTGTATGGAGAAAGTTACGTAAAATCAAATTTTGATCACAGGAGGCTGAATAAGCAAAAAGCAACAAACGTCAACAAACGAAAAAAAGGCAGAACGAAGTTTGCCGGGAAGAGCTTGTTTATATAGAAAATTGTACCTCTTTGCGCAATGTGAGGACTTAACCAATCGTTTTCAAACTTTGGGGAGTTGCTCAGGACCCCAAAAGGATTATGAAAAAAGACCTAAAAGGAACTAAAAGTTGGTGCTCACTAAATTAGAACAACTTTATTTTTTATTTTTTTCATACAACCATATTACACCCTAGTGCAACATCCTAAGGCTAGTTACCGAACAAGTACTGGGTACTAGATGTTATGCGTTTTCCACATGGCTTAAAACAAAAATACATTTTTCATTTTTAATTTAGCAATATGAATAATATATTTGTACCTGTAATTTATAATTCAATACTCACCAGTAATTTTCACTTTAACTGAACGCTGCATAGGTGCACGCGAGTCGTGTTTAAGAAAACAGAAATAAATCATTTAAGTGTATATCATTAGCACAGTCAATGAATCAATACAGAGCTACGATGGTCGTATTAGATTTACATACCACCATATCCAGGATATGGTGACATATTATTCGGTTGCGTCGCCGCCACGTACGCTCCGGCATATTGAGGCGCGTACTGTGGCATTCCCATGCCCGGTCCGGCTGTCAGCATGAGTTGGGGTTCGGGCAGGATGATCGATTTATGTTCGGAATTTTCACCCTCTTTCTGCCGTTCCGCGTCGGCAGCCTCCAGTTTGTCGACCTTGGAAGTGTATTCTCTCGTCACCTGAAAATCGAGATTTAGATTTAGTATTTTGTTACTGAAGAACTTCATGTGTTACGCGAATTACCTGTATCAAGTAGGGCATGGCAAAGTCCATGATGTTGTGGCGCCAGGCCAGTTCCAGAATAATGTCAGGACGTAGCAGATCGTAGCACTGTAAGCAAAAACGACAACCCATGTCACAAAAAAATGACAGACAGCATAAAGATAAAAAGAGATATTCACCTGGAATAGGCATGCTGCGAAGCAATCGAAGGCGCCTCGTTCCAGGAACCATCCGAGCAGTTCTTCGGCCAGCTCGCCCTGGTGCGACTCGGCCGCATACTCCATCGCGTCCTTGAACAGGCGATCCTTTTTGCACAGTTCCACGCTCTGCTTCCAGCGGTTGTTACCTTTAAAGATTGTTGTCAGCAAATTTAATTATTTAAAAAAAAAAATATTCTCTCTTACCTTTGTACAGATAAGCGGCGATTCTTCTGAATTCGGTTAGCTCGTGTTTCTCTAATTTCTGAGCAAGGGCGATGTTGTCAAAATTGTCGAATGCGTCGATCGAAGTTCGGAGTCCCTGGTAGTCCTCTTCGTCAATGAGCAGCCCGTTGAGGGCTTCGTTAATAGCCTTGTTATTCAGACTTTGCACAGAACGAAGGTATGTTTTGACCAACTGCAAGTGTCCCTGCTTGGTAAAGAAGTTGACGGCACGCGTGTGGTCCATCCGGGGTGCCAGCACTAGGAGTATATCGTTCAGCAGAAGCGGCTTGTAGTCCAGATAGAACTGGATCGCCCTGTAGTACAGCTCAATGTTGGCCACTTTAGTGATGATGTCCTTGAAGTGACCTTCACGCCAAGCTTCCGTAGGATGGGCCATCATTGCTAGAACAGCGTTATCGTATTCTTCGTACTTGTCATAGAGGAACACCAACTCGGACCAGAGGTGGGCCTGTTCGGCCGCTCGCAGGACCTTTGGTATGTTGACGCGTGACCAAAACAGCTCCAAATGTTCCCGCATTTTGGCTGGCTTGTACTTGGAGTACAGAATAGCCAACTCAGTGAACATTCCCATGTGGGCACGTTCTAGTCCCAGCGCAGCTTCTAGCAGCCCAATCAGCTCCTCAAAGTGTCCGCGGTCCTGGTAGTAGGTAATCAAATCCTCCAGCTCGTCAGCGTGAACAACGATATGCAGACCACACATTTGTGCCAAACGGAACTCTTCGGCATCGACGCAAGCGAAGCAAACTTCCTTCCAGGTGCGCGTCGAGTTGGCCTTTCTGGCCCCGTCCACTGCTCCCTGGAATTCCTTCAGGTGCACCAAAGTGATGGCCAACCTTGCAAAGTTGCTCACGTTGTTGTACAGCAGCTTGGCAGCTTCGTACATTTTATCGTTGAAGCAGCGATCACCGATCTTCTGGATGTCCGCGTGGTTCGGTCCCGAAACAAACTCTTCCAGATCGGCCAACCTGCCAGTGCGAGCGTAAGCATATATCAGCTCGCTCTCAATGTAACTTTCGCGAGCCTTCTTGCGGGCCATTTGCAAATAGCGGACCAAATCCTCCCACGATTCATTTTTGCTGGCGGTTTCAACCACATCAATGTAAGCACTAGGATCATCCGCCTTGATGTAGCTGTCGATGGCTTCCTTTACCAATCCTTGCTGCAGCTGAGCGCGGGCCAGCTGAGACCACACCGCCGGTTCGTTACAACGTTCCGCAAACTCGTTGGCTCGCTCAAGGTTATGAACCTGTTCAATCAAAACCTGAATAGCTGAAGTGTTGACATCAAACTTCTTGAAGATTGCGAACGCCTCCTCATACAGCTCGTTGTTGATGGCGATGTTTGCAATATCAGGTGCATCATAGTTGTCAAGTCGGTTGATGTAATCCATGACACGGCTCCGGTCAGCCTTGATTGCAGTCAGGATAAGCAAATTCTGCAGATTGCGGTGATCAGAAAACACGGATGAATCCAGTACAATCTTCTCGAGCAGTTCAATCAACTCGTTCGGTAAATCTGCAGTCATGAATGCCTTCACCGTTACTGAGATATCGTCCGGGTCTTGAGTTTCCGAGAGAGCCGTTTGGACGACCTGATCAATCAGCTGACGTTTGTAGGGATTGGCCTCGGACAACACGTCAGCCCACAGTTCCGGATCGCGGCGACGAACCAGATATCTAGCTTCCGATTTGAACAACGAGTTTTCGTTGCAAACAGCAATCAACTCACGGTCGCAATGACCACGTTCGTACGCAACACAGGCCAGGTGTGGATCACGTTTCTCGCAGTATCTTCCAACGACGCGGCTATCGTAAAATTGATTTTCCTTCAAGAAACGTTCGGGATTGTTGTTCGAATCGATATAGATCTTCGCCAACGCATTATGGGTGGCCGGTTCAATGCAACCTTCGTGAACGCGAGATTCGAGCCACGGCAGTAGCAGCTTCAGACGGTTGCGCTTTTCAACCTCCTCAACCAGTTCATCAGTCGAAAATTGTCCTTTCACGACCAGAATCAAGTTCTTGATGATATCCTCGGAACAATCCACATCCAGGAGACCACCGACGACGACGGGCAAACGAGATGGGTTCACCTTTTGAACGTAAATTTCAATGTACTTTTGGAGACTGTTACGGTACAGATACAGGACAAGGTCATGGACGAAATCGAAACGGTCACAAACGATAATGAGCGGCAACTGATCGGTAAGTTTGGCCTCTTTCAGGAAATTCTTAACCCGTTCGGCGTTGTAGCAGCTTGACTCACGGCAGATACGCTCAACTTCCTTGATTTGGTTCGTCTTGCAAGCCGCCTGAATGTACTTGAAGTGAACTTCCGGATCCTGGCTAAAGTTGACAATCGAGCCGAGGAAATAAAATAATCCTTCGTAGCTCTTGAAGCTTTCAAACAGATCAATCAATGCCTTCGTGGTTAACTGTTCGTGATACTTTGTAGCGATTTGAACGCAAATTTGTAAATTTTGACGAATGTTGGCAGTCAACATTGCCTTCAGACATTCCAGAGAATCCTCAACGGAAAGAGTGCCGAAAAATCCAACCAACCAGTCTCCGTTCAGCAAATGAGTGTGGACAACTGCCCGCTTGATGTCGTACAGATCGGTGTAATGTTCCAGAGCACGCTGGAGCAGTCCTGCCTTCTCGCACAGCTGGGCGATGTGAGCGCGGTCGTAATGGGTAAACATAGCATTCCCAAGGATAGCATCGGCGACCTGCGGGGCAGACATCAGGTTCATCTCTAAGAGACGAGTTTGCAGCGATCCTTCGCTCGGTCGATTGTTCTTAAGGGCATCCAGAAGGAACGCGGTACACTGTTGGACCATGTTTTGCTCCATGAAAATGTCAACGATTTGGTTGATGTCCGCCAAAGGCTCCTCGTCGGCAACCAACATGCTCGCGAATCCGGCACCTTGTTCCGGGTTAGTCCGCATGACAGAACGCAGCAAAAAAATGTAGTCCGGGTTGTAGTTGACCTTCTTGGCGTAAAGGACAATCTTCTGGAATTGGCCAGTTTCAGCAAAGCATTGGATCACTTTGTTTGGAACGTTGGAGCGCAAATAAATCGAAAGTGCCATTGTTGGATCGGACGGCTTGACCAAATCACCGAGCTCCTCACTGCACTCTAGTTTTCCTCCTTCAGCCATTTCTCGCAAAGTTGCTTACGACCCTGAGCAAGAACAGGACGGCAGAGCTCCAACGACTCGTACTTGTTCAGTTTACCCTGGTCGAGCAAAATTCCGAAATATTGCAACAGCGGCGGCGAGTTGGTTCCCGGCTGTGCTGGAACCTGCTGAAACTTTTGAATCGTCTGTGGTGTACGCAAAATTCCTTTCGGAGCGATTGCAGCGACCTTGGCTGCTTCAGCATACTGACCGTTCTGGAACATGTGATTGAACTTGCGGACAAACAAATCTTCAGCTCCAGACAAGTTGTTACGAACGGCCATACGCAGCGCTAAATCTGGATTCTGCAGCACGCTGTTAATGTAGGGAATGATCTGCTCTTCGTCGACCGTCACCGACAGAACCTGACCCTTGCGATTGACCCCAATAATGCCACCGCTCGATTCATGCGGCGCCGTCACGAAAATCGTGTCCGCCGAAATACGGTTCATGTAGATGCAAGTAGCCGTCTCGATATCGTACATGTGGATGTATCCGTACTTGGTGATGAGATAAATCACGTCGTACTTTGGGGACACCTGCATAGCGACCGGAAAATCACTTCCCGCTTCCGGTGGGAAAAACACGTCCACCGCTTTCTTGGTAAAAGCCGTATTGCCAGTTGGGGGAGCGCCAACCTCGATGATGTGCAGTTTTGCAGTTGTCGCCGAGCGCACAGCAAAGCAAAACAGTGTCGAAGTTTCCTTGTTCTCCTCCATCTTGAAAGTTGCAAATGAAGCGGCATGGCCCTCAATAGCCTGTGAGACCTTACGCTCGACCGAGTACAGCTGCATTGCCCCAATTACACGGTTCTGTTGCGCAGAAATTCCTATGAAGAGAGAGAGATAACAAATCGTTTGTAAATTACCCTGGATATGTTTGTACATAATTGCATTTTGTTTTTCTGCTTACCAACTAAAAGAAGCCAAGCCTGCTTGGGATCGGTTCTATAGTTGATTATCTGGCACCCGTTCAGTGACGAATGACGGTCGAACATTTTGACCGGAGTCGAGTCTCCTTCCATAGACCAGTGATACACCGAAGTTTCCGTCACCAAAGACAACGTGTTCAGCGTAATCCATTTCCAGAATACGACTTCCTCCGTCATCGCGTGGGCCTTCATCTTGGACTTCATCTCAATGTTGAAGATTTGGAGAGTTTTTTGAGCTGAAATTCACAGAAATTTTAAAACGGATGATCGCAACACCACCACCGGGTCAATGTTTTGCCTACCTTTCAAGGCGATCACCTTGCTGGCCGGATTCATGATGGCAGAATCGGCACTAATCGGACGTCGTATCGGGTTTTGTGCATCGTTCATGTCGATGATGACAACCTGAGCCGTCTCTCCGACCCTTTCACGAACGCAGATAAACTTGTCCGATTCCATCGTCAAGTTCGTGAAGGAGATCGAGCTCGGGTTGATATTTATGTTGGTGAGCTGTTTACAAAATAATTAAAATAAGTTAAATAAAAATTTGTGATACGTGGTATTTGAGAAAATACAAATTCTTCTAAAATGCCCTTTTTCATTTTGAATTTTATGTTTTACCACATATTATACTTATCGAGAAATTAAAAAGAGAGATGTGAGCCGGTAACATGGAGTGAAACTTTCGTAGCTGTCATGGAAAACTTCACAGCATCTTGACAAAAAGTTTAACTCCATGTTGCACTTTTAATTTCTCGATATTGGATAATCGAGAAATTAAAAGTGCAACATGGAGTCAAATGTTCTGTCAAGCTTCTGTGAAGTATTCCATAACAGCTGGGAAAGATTCACTCCATGTTACCGGCTCACATCTCTCTTTTCAATTTCTCGATAGGATTGAATGTGTCCACGCCACGTGGATAAATTTAGTGAACTGACGTCATACGTATCGGGAAATCAAAAAGAGAGATGTGAGCCGATAAAGTGAAATAATCCAGAAATTAAAAAGAGAGATGTGAGCCGGTAACATGGAGTGAAACTTTCGCAGCTGTCATGGTAAACTTCACAGCAGCTTGACAGAAAGTTTAACTCCATGTTGCACTTTTAATTTCTCGATCGTTTTGCAGCTGGCATGACAAACATCACAGAAGCTTGACAGGGGACCATCCATAAACCACGTTGACACTTTTATAGAAATCTCAACCCCCCCCCCCCCCCCTCGTGGACAATTGTCCATACAAAAAAACTTTTTGTATGGAGCGTGGACAATCGCCATACCCCCTAGAGTGTCCACGTGGTTTGTGGATGGCCCCCAGATAATTTGACTCTATTCTACGCACGGGGATGCTTCGGCTGTCATCTGCATACAATGTCACTGAAGCCTAAAAAGTACCAAAGTTTTGATATCTAGTGTCAAAATTATGGGGAGTAACATGACAAAAAGGGCGCAAAATCAAAAGGACGAAAATATTTTTTTTCTTTATTTTTGTTTCGTTAGTTAAAATGAAATTAAATGTGTACCATTATCCGGGGCAAATCGAGACACATGGGGTGAATTGAGAAGTGATTTTAGCAATGTTTTTGCACAATATTTGAATATTTTTAAATTTGTTTCAGTAGAAATAGACACAAAACAACAAAATTAGTTTCTAAATTTGAACTTTTATGTCTAAAAACAGCTGTTTTGGCTTTCTTGTCGAAAATTTACCAACACATTCAAACCACGGGGTACCATAGAAGTTGGTTTGTTTGACTCAAAAACATGCTTTTTTGTAAAGCCCCACAACGTCCCTAACAATGGGCTATGCCCTGTTCGTGGACTCGCTCTTAAGGTTTCCCAACAACATGGTTGAGCTCAACCGCCTCAAATTGTAGATTTAAATTAACATTATGATGATCTGTAAGTTCATTGGCCAAATAAGAATTTGTGGAAGACATTTCAGAGGATTTGAAAAAGACACCTGCTGGGAAGCTTTGCCTGAGACCTGATGCTAAACATATATTGTTGTTGGCGGCATTTATGGTTTATTTTAATGAAAAGAATCAATATTAGCAGCTACAGGATTATTTTTCAAAAAATTAAATAAGCCTTATTATATCCGAATTCAATCCGAATTCTAAAACGGAATTTGTATACGACTTTAATTAGATTCAGTTTCAGAATTCGGATTGATTTGACTGGGTTGGACTTTTGTCGTCGTTGTCGTTTTCGTTTGCCGTCCGCTGCGCTGCGGTCCTGGCATGTTTATTATAATTTTCAACTAAAATAGCAGGTTTGATTTGATATATACCTATTTAGCATATAAATACTTATATTACGTCAAAATAAAAAAATGCAGTTCTGGACCTAACGAAACACCCTTCGAAATCGGGTAATCAAAAACAATCAACCAGTTAGCCGATTTAGTCGGGATTCGTCAGGAGTAAGATTTTTAGTCGTCCTAAGAAAAAAAAATCAAATTATTCGCTCTACAGCATTGCCTTGGCGTTCTCGATTGCGAGATTCCTACTCGAAACTAGGTGTCCGAAGGCTTGATTGTTGAGGCAATTGCAAACCTCTTTTTACACCTTAGCTTCCATCCACCCCGGGATTCGAACTGATTACCTTTGGATTGTTAGTCCAACTGCCTACCAGCGACTACACCGAGACAGGACCCAGGGAGACGACTCCTACACCTGGACTGAGCTAACGACCTAACCCTTTTTAGGTTAGTCCGGGCCAACATTTACTTCCCCTCCGACGGAAGGCGTGATCAGACAAATTACTTACCGTAAACCGGGGTGACTTTGATAGGATTTCAATTTGATTTTGAAATGTTTTCCATCAGGTAAGGTTATTCTCAAGATTGTTATTTTTTAAACATGTACTGGGGTAGGCCACACAAAGTCCATGCACTATTTTGGAAAAAAAAGTTTTTTCAATTGTGTTTAGAAAAAAAGTTACGTTAAAAATTCTTATTTTAAATTCCGGGGTGACATTGATAGCCATAGTTTTTCTTGTTAAAATCATATTTAAGATGTTCAAATTTTATTGGTACGTTAAATATATCATCACTAAAGTAGTTGATAAAGTTTTTAGAAAAAAAAACAATGTTTATATTTAGTTAACTAAGTTTAAATGCTTTTAACAAAATACATATAAATTTTAGGTAAAATTGTTAAAAAGTCGGAATTTTACCTGAAACTTGTTAAAACTAGTTTTGTTTATAAAATTATCGATTTATATTGCACTTTATACTGAATTCAATGCACGGTTTTCACATTTTAAATAAAATTAGTTCAACTGAAATTGCCTATAAATTTGATTTTTTTTTTCAAATTTTGTTTCAAAAACACACATTATTTATTATTTACAAACTTATTTAACATTCTCCTAATGGGAAATTGTCCAAAGAATCCGAAAATGCATTCCGTTTTCCGATTCGAAATCATGTTCATTGAGGAAATCATGACACTTTCAGAAGTTTAAAATAATGACTTTCATCAACATTTATTAAATTATAGTTAACTAACTATTCAAACTTCTCAAAATTTTATGAAAACTTCTTCTTGAGGTACTTTAAACACTTCTCTAACGCGGTCAGTATGATTCTAAACAATTCCGTTCGTATTTTAATTGTACTCTTCATTTTGCGGAAAAATCGCACACCTATCAAAGTCACCCCGTTTTACGGTACTTACTTTACTTTACTTTTATTGGCGCTACACCATTAGCTTGGCCTGCTGCACGATTCTCCGCCAACAAGCTCGGTCCATGGCTGCATGTCTCCAATTTCGCGGTGCACCCACACTTTCTAGATCGCTCTTCACTTGGTCCACCCACCTCGCACGTTACACCCCCTACGTCTTGTTCCAACCGGTTCCGACACAAACACCAACTTCGCAGGATTGATCTTCTGGTTCCGTTGGCTCAATTGCTCGGCCCACTGCAACCGTCCAGCCTTCGCGACCTTCCGGATGCTTGGTTCGTTGTAGAGTTGTGCAAGTTCGTGGTTCATTCTCCGCCGCCATCCGTCGTTCTCATATACGCCGCGATGGTCCTTAGCACTCGACGTTCGAAGACGCTTAGCGCTCGTATGTCCTCTTCGAGCATTGTCCACGTCTCGTGCCCGTAGAGGACGACCGGTCTTATAAGCGACTTGTAGATGGAACACTTCGTATGTAGGGAGAATTTCCGAGACCTTAGGCTCTTGCGGAGACCGAAATAAGCACGACTTCCAGCGATGATGCGTCTCCGAATTTCCGTGCTGTAGCTGTTGTCCGACGTCGCCAACGATCCGAGGTACACAAACTCCTCTTCCACCTCGAATTCGTCCCCGTCGATTGTAACGCTTGGTCCAATGCGAGCCCTAAGGGACTCGGATCCTCCTGCCAGCAGGTACTTTGTCTTCGCCACATTCACCCTTAGCCCAACCTTCTCTGCTTCCCGCTTCAAGCCGGTGTACGCATCCGCACCCGCCTTGAACGTTCTGCCAACAATGTCCATGTCGTCAGCGAAGCAGATGAATTGGTTGGACTTGCTGAAGATCGTGCCCCGCATATTGAAGCCCGCTCGTCTTATAACACCTTCCAGTACTACATTGAAACAGAGGCAAGAAATCCCATCGCCTTGCCGAAGCCCCCCGAGTGAAGGAAACGAGTCCGATTCCGCACCCGATATCTTCACATAGCACCGAGCCCCATCCATCGTCATCTTGATCAGTCTGATCACCTTCCCGGGAAAGCCGTTCTCGTCCATAATTTTCCATAGCTCTTCGCGATCGACTGAGTCGTACGCGGCTTTGAAGTCGATGAATAGGTGGTGCGTGGGAACTTGGTACTCGCGACACTTTTGGAGGATTTGTCGCACAGTAAAGATTTGGTCGGTTGTTGATCTCCCCATGACGAATCCGGCTTGATAACTTCCAACAAAACCTTCCGCTATTGGCGATAGGCGGCTGAAGAGGATCTGGGAGAACACTTTGTAGGCCGCGTTGAGGATTGTGATGGCACGGTAGTTCTCACAATCTAACTTGTCCCCCTTTTTGTAGATCGGGCATGTTACTCCCACTTTCCACTCCTCCGGTAGCTGTTCTGACTCCCAGATCCTGACTATCAGCCGGTGCAAATAGGACGCCAGTTTCTCCGGACCCATCTTGATGAGTTCAGCACCGAGACCATCCTTACCCGCTGCTTTGTTGTTCTTCAGTTTCTTGATGGCATCCTTAACTTCCCTCATCGTGAGAACTGGCTCATTTCCTTCTCCCGCTGCACCAATGAAGTCCTCTCTCCTGCCGCCTTGAGCACCTGCCTCTGCTTCTGCGCCGTTCAGGTGTTCATCGAAGTGCTGCTTCCACCTGTCGATCACCTCACGCTCGTTCGTCAAGATAGCTCCATTTTTATCCCGGCACATTTCGACTCGCGGCGTGAAGCCGTTGCGGGATCCGTTGAGCTTCTTGTAGAACTTGCGCGTTTCGTTCGAGCGATGCAGCTGCTCCATGTCCTCAAACTCCAACTCTTCCTGGTGGCGCACTTTTGCCCGGAAGAGCTGGTGGTGCTGCCTTCTGTCCATACGCCTCCTCGTAATCACGGAGATTGTACTGCAGCATTGCCCTCCGTGCTGCATTCTTCTCCTCCAAAATCGCTCGACACTCCTCGTCGAACCAATCGTTCCGTCGTTCTCGTTCCACAAATTCGATGGTGCTCCGCTGCGTTGGTGATGGCTGCCTTGACGCTCCTCCAGCAGTCCTCGAGGGGAGCTTCCAACAGCTCACCCTCCCCTGGCAACGCAGCCTCCAGCGAATGCGCGTACCGGAATGCGACTTCCGGTAACTTAAGCCGCTCCAGATCCAACCGCGGAGGGCGGTGGTACCGAACGCTTTTCGCCAGGGAAAGTCGTTGGCACATTTTCACCATCACCAGATAGTGGTCCGAGAGACGTTGGCGCCGCGATAGGTCCTGACGTCGATGATGCCGGAAAAGTGTCTACCGTCGATTACAACGTGGTCGATTTGTGATTCCGTTCAATGCGGTGATCTCCAGGTGTACTTGTCTCGGAGGTTATGTTGGAAGCAGGTGCTTCGTACGGCCATGTTTTTGGAGGTGGCGAAGTCGATCAGTCGCAGGCCGTTTTCGTTCGTGCGTACGTGGGCGCTGAACTTTCCTATCACCGGTCTGAATTCCTCCTCCTGGCCAACCTGAGCGTTAAAATCTCCAATAACGATTTTGACGTCATGTTTTGGGCAGCTATTGTACGTCCAGTTCAGCTGCTCGTAAAAAGCGTCCTTGTCGTCATCTTCGCTTCCTGAGTGCGGGCTATGCACGTTTATGATGCTGATGTTGAAGAAACGGCCCTTAACCCTCAACACGCACATTCGGTCGGTGAGCGGGGTCCACCCAATCAAGCGATCATGCATTTCACCCAGCACTATAAAGGCTGTCCCCAGCCTCTTTTTCTCGTCGCGGCTCTGGTAGATTGTACAGTCAATCCTTCTGTACTCTTGCACCTCCTCCGCACCTATCTCGTCTCGAAAAATGCCACCGGGACCGTCTGGGATCGAATCCAGGCCGACTGGGTGAGAGGCAATCACGCTTACCCCTACACCACGGTTCCCGGCATACATTAGACCGATTAGACCGATTAAATTGGGTTGACTCAGATTTTATTTTATTTACAGACTAAATCGGTTAAAGATCGGTTGTTTTTGTAACCGATTTCGACAACCGATTAACAGATTACACAGAAGTCCGATGGTAAAATCGCATGCAAAAGCATGCACATCACCATCGTCAAAATAAACACTTAATATTACACACTGCATGTAAAATTTTTGTAAACACAAAAAAAAAAGTTAAAACCGACGAGATTCAAACCCACCACCAACAGTAAGGACTGGCGCCTTAGCCCGCTAGGCCATCAGACCGTTGAAAAATGGAAATGATAAACGTATATATGAGCTTGACATTTCGGTCAAGTAGGTTTCCCATACTGATGGGCTACATATTTCAGGGTGTAATATTACACAGAATTTCATAAAATAATGCAAAATTTATTTTACACCCAGGCCTTTTACACGCAGCTGGATTACTGCTTTATTACAATTTTTTTTCCTTTATGTAGTTTGCATTAACAAAACTATACCTCATTACAATTCAATACAAATCAAGGCAATTTTACAATTATTGTTGCAAATTTTCATTCATACTCTCTAATATTCTTTTCTGTTGTGTTTTCTAGAAATTTTGTTCGGTGTCCCTCGACCACCTGCAAAGAATATTGCATTTTTTTCTTAATTTTTTGGCAGTTTACCTGTAAATATTATTATTATTATTTTTTTAAATTCAATTACAATATCATTAATTAAAAAATTACTCAATAATAACAGATGACAATTCATGGATGAACTAATTCATCGAAATTATAATTCTCTCTCACACGCTCTGATAATATGATATCTATTGTTAATCACATATGGGTCATTCCATCTCAACTGTGCACGAAAAAGGGTAAATTTGAAAATTACCCTCTCCGATCCTGCTCAAATTTGGCAGGTCTGTTGATACTATCAAAACATGCAAGAATCCCGAATTTCATCCAAATTGGACCACCACTCCATTTTGTACCTCCCCAAAAAATCTTTTTGGCGATTTTGGAGCGAACCTCCTAGTTTCAAACGGCGATAGCTCAGGAACCACACATCATAGAAGGTTGGTCTTAGACTCAATTTTACATAAGATTAACTTATCGACAAAAATGAATATGTTTCGTTCCAGAGATATCAAATTTTAAAGTTTTGTGTTTTCGAGATTACCACCTACATCAGCTTCATTCACCGCATCTGCTAGAAGCACACAGGCGGGCTGATCAATAACTGCTACCTGGTCATTTATTGAAATAATAATTCATTATAAATAATCTTTATCACATTGATCAAAAATTAACTGTATAACTGTAGGAAACTGGAGCTTAATCGCGAATGTTTATCTGCTCAAAAAAAAATAAGTGAATTTCTGTGCTAACCCACAGGACAGAGCAATAACGATACACAGTAAAGGGCAGAATTGGACTACGACGGAGCGAGCAAGAAAATGCAATTGATCTTGTAAGTAACACTGAACAAAAAGTGCACGATATGTTATTGAGTAAAAAATATAAATTAAAATGAATGAAATTTGTTGATACGTTGTATTCTAGTGAAGGACGATGACAAGAGGAGTAGGAAAAGGATTTCTGGAAAGTATAAAACTGAAAAATGTTAGAAAATTACAAAGTTTGATCTGCTGCGAAGCGGATAATTTCCCAAATTTAGTTGCGATGCTTTTGACACCGTCCGAACAACAATGTTTTTTTTCTTCTATCATTCTTGGATTCTTAGAACACAATACGGCTGCTGTCCACACGTATAAGGATTTTTTAATTAAATGTAACTTAACCAAAATCATCTTTCAATCAAATGGAGCTGGGTGTACCCCATTTGGCATAATGGACATTTGGCATAACGGGTTTTCAAGAAGGACGTTTGGCATAATGGACGTTTGGCACAATTGATCCGAGACATCAGGGACGTTTGGCATAATGGACGTTTGGCATAACTCGTTCAAAAACCATCAAGGACGTTTGGCAAATTGGACATTTGGCATAATGGACGTTTAGCATAACTCGTTCAAAAACCATCTAGGACGTTTGGCATAATGGACGTTAGGCATAATTATTACTAGATTTTATTTTTGTTTTATTTTATAAGTATTTCTCATTTTCACGAATGAAAATGTATTGTTTATTTACCTTTTTTATAGATCTTCAAGAGATTATTATTATTTTTTCGAAAAATTAGGCAACTTTATGTTTTTCCCCAATAGTAAATTGTTTCCTTTTTGAATAATCCACAATAAATCTTTATAATGAAATTTTGATATTTTTATTGAAAATTTAGTTTAAAGAAGGAAATATCTCTTGTTATCTAAACATTTTTCCCCTTTCAATATAATTAGCAATAATATTTTTTGAATAAAATTTTCCCTTCCCTTTCCCTATATGAAAACTAAAAGACGAAAAAACCTCTTCAAATCTTCGACAATTGAGCTGAAAAATGACGATAAAGAATTGTCACCGCGGTTCTAGCGATACATAGCGTACAAGGCACAAGGAAAGGAGTTTACAGCATCTGGATGGAACAGCACTTTCCCTCTCAATGGGACTGTGTTATAGATCTGGAAATGCTTAAGGTGAAGCCGTTGATCATTTTCGAAGAAAATTGATCATTACTATAAAATATTCTGTATTAAATTCAATTTACCGAATTTCAGCATCAAAAGGAATCAGCATGTGCCCATTGGAGCCTTCTGGAAGCCACTGAAAGAATTTTAGATCTAAATCGATTGTGCTTCAAAATTTATATAATTTTGTGGCACAGTCATTTACGTCCTAGTTGGCAATCATTGATTAATGACGATTTTCATAACTTTGCAAGTAATGGGATAATCGTTACCAAAAGGACTCAGCATGTGTAGGGCACTATTCTAAACAACTTGTTGAAGGAATTTTGTCAAAATATTGAAAGCGACGCAAAATTTATATATTTCAACGAAAAATCAGGACAATGATGGAAGTCTTCACGTTAATAACAGTAAAAATGGGTTACACGATACAATAGTTCTTGTAATCAGGATTCAGTGTCTTAATACTCAAACAGAAAAAAAATCTGACTGCGTTGAGTAAGATGGTAGTCCTACAGTATGTCCTATACAGTTCCACATTTTTCACCGGGAACTTATTATTTGTTTTTGCTGGCGGTTACAAATCTGGAGCAACATTTGAAATGGGCGGTACGACATTGCTCTTACGGCCTTTGATTACACGCATTTAAATGGGACGAAAGGCCGTAAGAGCAATGTCGTACCGCCCCTTTCAAATGTTGCTCCAGAAATGTTAACCTAAAAACCCTTCGTGTACGTACACGCAATACATGCGCACGTAGATAACTCTATTGATAATGTTTGTTGTTGTTGTTTTTTTTTCTTATTCCTTCCTGCATTATTAAGTTATTGTACACTCAAAATCAGAAGTACCCCTTAAAAGGGTTCTATCTACCCTTTATCTGTCAACACAAGGTAAACAAAACCCAATAACAAACGAACAGTGGATCGTGCCAGGAAAACCAAAACATAAACAATGTCAGTGTCAGTGGAGTGAGAGAGTCAGAGATAACGATTTTGACAACCGCACTACACTCAAACCCCGTTGGTTTGACACCAACTGTTGTCAAACGAACGGGGTCACTTTTTAGTTTGACACCCTTCTTACACGGAGTTCACACACACTACTAAACGTTTGTTTTGATAGTGTGCGTGAGCGCCGTGTAAAAAGTGACAGTTCGTCACTTTTTAGTTTGACTTTGACCAACCAACGGGGTACAAACTAAAAAAGTGTCAAACGAAAAAGTGACCAACCACCGGGGGTTGAGTGTACTACACACTCAATTGCGAGTACCTTAGGTAGAAAGCCATGAACAAAACCCTTATTGAGGGTTACATTCTTCCGCCCTTTTTTCAAGTTCAGTTTTTTACTTGTGGCGCCTTCCAATCTTTATCGTTTCTTAGATGTAGAACCTTCATTAAATTTTGAACAACCTTCCCGAAGACACCATATTTTTTGGATTTTTTGCTGAAAAGTCATTAGCTTCCGAAAAGGACGACACCACTGACGTTCTACGCATAATTGTCCCATGCACTCAGCCAAAACACTTCATACCAGCCATAAGGATGCCATATAGATTTTTTCCATACGCTAACCATATAGATTTTATAGGATCAATAAATGGATTTCTTTCCATAAGGTAACCTTATAGATGTAATATATATGATCAATTGTTGCTTTCATAAGTAAACCTTATGAAATTTAAATATGAGAAGCTTGCAGCATTTGGTACTTGTAAAACATTTAATGATTTTTGCTTTTGTTATTGGAAATGTAAACATTGAATTTGCTTAAAATTTTTACAATTTATTTCAATCAAATCATAATAACATTCCAAACTCCTATTCCGGTGAAGTTTTCTACTTACGGGAACGCTCGCCACGACTTTCTTAGGACTACATTTTTTTCTCCTCCTGCCATACTCCCTTCTTCCAATAAACTCCCAACCTTCGTCGGTTTTGCGGCCGTTTCCAAGATGCTCAGGCAACCGACCGTTGCCGCTGCCGTGGTTATGTTCTCGTGCACTTTCTTAGCGATGCTGGGCCAATATCGGCGGTGCTCTCTACGGCGTTCTCAACGACTGACTGATTCCGGGAGAAAGGGGGTGATCTCGCGAGTGGGTTAAGGAGCTTGTTCGTCCTGTGGTGCTTCCGGTGACTGAGAAGAAATAAAAAAGGACGGTTATTTCGAGTTATAGAATAATTTGATTGAACTTACCGGTTTGACAACCTTCATTTCCGCACTCCGTTCTTGACTCCGCTGTGGCTCTTTTCGGTCGATACTGGTACCGGCGTCCGTGGGTACCTACTCAGGTTCTGCCGCTCGGGCGTGACCAGATCGTCACATCCTTCTGCAGCTTCCGGTCGCTTCGGGCCACCGACTTGCGCTGCTGACTTGTTGGCTAAGCGTCAATTTAACGGACGCGTTCAACTTTGCGAGATGATGTGCTCCGTGATAATACATTTACTGTTTATATAGTTAACCATATGACTTTTTCACATAAACAACATTAATGAATGTCATAAGTGAACCTTATAAATTTAATGAAATCGATCATAAGCCATAAGTTACGCATATGAAATGGAAAAATGAGGATATTGTTGGTGTCTATAAGGTTAGCCATATGAATTTAAATAGATATTTTGGCTGAGTGTGTCATTTTTGGTCGATTCTGACCTTTTGTCATTTTTAGGTTTAGTTTGACGTTTACTTTTCGAAAAACACATACAATTTAGTACTTTGTTCGGAAACTCATTGAAAACAACATCAAGTCTGTTTGTCCCATCGTTGAACTTCTACGCATAATTGTCCCACCAAGTATTTTCTATCACGAAATCTTTAGATATACGAAGTATTGTGTCTTGTTTACCTGTTATTTATCAAGAGGATAACTAATAAGAGCAATAAACTGCTAACTGGGATGATTAGGGACGTATAAGGTGAATAGGGACCCACGGGACAATTATGCGTAGAAACACAAAAAACGATCGAAAAATTTCAATCGCGTTTTTCTCAGTTGCACTTTTTTGAACATGGGACAATTATGCGTAGAACGGCAGTCCACAAGTAAAAAACAGAAACAGTTGCTTTTCTCCATACATGTTGACGACTTCTCCAATACAAACTTCAAGTGATTAGAGGGAGGGGTTTCCGTGGTCAGAATGAGCTCAAATTTGGAATTTTGCCTAGTGCAGAGGCGTCGCGTCCACCTGTTCAACCTGTTCATAGGACAGGTGATCATTTTGTTTTCTTTTTGAAGAAAGAATTAAAATTTGTTCATCAAAATAATTGAACGAACATGCCAACTCTTCTTGGAATAATGAAACAGCCAAGCGCATTCGTATCATAGAGCGTCAATGAAAATCTAACGCGCACGCCGCCAACCTGTTCGGATTTCTCCATGCACGAGTTCCCATACAAAGCATCCAAAAATACACAGAAAGCCCTCCCTATTTGTACACGCTGGACGGTATGAATGTGGTAGTTCAGGCTGTGCATAAAAGCTTTTGCACAGTCGACATAAAAGCGCGCGAGCTGAGACACGAGCAGGGAGAGAGCAAAATATGGAGCTTTCTCTCTCTCTGTGAACTTTGCTTGGGAGGATTTTCAATGCGCGTCAGATTTTCTTTGAGAGCTCTATGGATACGAATGCGCTTGGCTGTTTCATGATGCCCAGACGATTTGGCGTGTTCGCTCAAATATTTTGTAAAACTTTTTTAATTGTTATAAATAGTAGAACGGCATATTGCTTCCAAAAAGCGTTTTTAACTGAAATAAAGTAATAAATACCTCTGTTAAAAGTGAGCAAGCAAGTTCGTCGACAGTTTTGCAAAATAATTTGAAGAAAATAGAAGAAAATCTTTGACCTACCAAGCATACAATATTTTTTTTACATGTTACAAAAACAAAAATCAAAACAAAGCTAAAATAAGCTGTTGTAATAAAGTCTACCTGGTTTGAATTCTTGAGTTTTGATCGTTTAAAAATTCTTCGGAAAATTTTATAAAGTTATATTTTTATTTTATTTTATGGATTTATATTGAGATATGAGATGCAGTAAAATAACAAAAAAATCTCAGATTTTTTATACTTTACTATGACAATTAATTTTTTATTTGTGACTATCAATTCAAAATTTGTTATATGCTTAAAAGCACATTTTGAAAATCAATGCAAAAATAAACGTTAAAAGTCCAATCGATTGCACGAGTTTTTGTTAAATGAAAAAAATAATTTTCATCGATATTAATTTTTTCCCTTCTAGTCTTTTTAGGGAAAATTTGAAGAGAAACGTAATATACATTTTTTATGGCCTAATTGTTTTGGTCAGGAAACTAGAGCACGTGATTTCAGGATTAGAATGGTCAACATACGGAATGTTTGCTTAGTGAGATTTGAAAATAATGAATAATTTTTGCTCTAATCTAATCCAATGGAACATAATGAAGTCATTCTAAAGAAAACTCCAGGGAAAAACTTGTGGTTGGATTACGCCTCAAGTTTTGATTTAGTTTTTTATTAACAAAACAAGCTAATTATAGAAAACTACAATTTAAATAGCATTTCAATTTTACACTTCTTAAAGAATGATCATTGCTGTAATTTAAAAAAGTTACTATTTCAATTAAAATCATGTGATTAACAATTCTCACAACAATATTGCTAACATCATCTAATTTCTCTTTATTATGAATAAAAGATATTTTTAAAATATAATTGAGCTAAAAAACTTGAAAATTACTGAAAAGATTGTTTGAACAGGTAAACATTTTGGCCACGCGTCGCCTCTGGCCTAGTGATGGGACAATCTTTGATTTCAGAGGGTAGCCCAGAGGAACCGCGGATTTGGACCACCCTAATTTATACAGAGACTAATATCATACAAAAAAAAAATGAAAAAAATCAAATAAAAAAAATTACTGGCAATAAAGAACAGAGGGCGGGTGCCTAAATTGAATTACATTATCAGTACGAGCATCTTCCGGGAGATGATTAATTCAATGCATGACTCAATCTTTTACATAAAACCAGTGAAAGAGTACAAGCAAGCGGTACAAAGAGGTGAAATGGAACATTTGTCAAAACATAAGCGACCGTGAAGTTATGCACAATAATGTTCAACATCCGTCGACCGTCACGGACAGAAAAAAATATCTTCGTGTCTTAAAAAGGGGCGTCTATTGATCCGATTTTTTTTTCTTTCTCCCTAATACTCTTCTTTGAGATTTATCGTTTTTTCTGTTCTTCTCCCTTGCAACCCACAAAGGTTACGGCCATTTTTTTTTACCTGCAAATGCTCCTGAAAACGTATCGGTAACGCCTGAGACATCTCTGCAACTTATCCACGCACTAATTCACAACAAATTGGTACACTTATGAAACAGTTTTCTATTGTTTTTCTCTGGAAATTGCCAGTTTTTCCTCCGCTGCTGCTGCGCCTAGTGCACGGGAACAATCAATTGGACGTTCTTCTTCGTAGCAGGCTGCTCACAATTTCAACATGGCCGACTCTGTTCGAAAATCGATCACTGTATTCGTACGCCTGCGAAATTGATGTTTTCCGTATTAAAGAACTTTTCGTTCAAATATGACTGAGCTTAACAAATCTGAAAACCCAATTTATCACTAAAAAACTTTGAATTGTTAAACTAACTATCTAAAACAATTTCAACGTATGTAAGATGACCGGTCACTTCGAAAGATGGATCTTTTTTCTTGCATCAACCTGCCACATGAACACTTTTTGACATTTTGTGTTAATACATATAAATGTCAAGTGTTCAATGTATGTTTACATGACTTTTAAAATTATTGGCTTAGTTGTCGTCTTCAAAGCCTAAACATTTATTGTTTTTTTTTTATTTCGTATGCTTTTTATCCTACTTAACTACTGTTAAAACCAACAATTAAAAAATGTGTTAAATGATTAACGTTCCAATCAGTCTAGTAAACTAATTATGTAACATATAATGTACACATAATCTAGTTAGCATGCACTAGACATCTTCCATGCTGACAATAAAAATGAGAATTCGATCGAAGCTCAGCCATCGCACACTTTAATTTTAATTTATCATGTTATTACACACAATCAGGCCGTCTTTTGACTGCGAGGCCCCACGATTAACAAACAACCGCACTGGGAAGAGAATTCTTCAGTTAACAAACACTGAACTGCATAAAAGTGAACTGCAGAACTTGACTTGATGTGAACGAGACGGAACAGAGCTGTCAAAATATACACTTTTAGAGAAAGATAATACGGTTGCAAAAATACTACAACACATACATAAAATGTGTGGAATGCACTCCAACCCTGACTGAAAAGTCCGTCCGACGTCCGTCGTTTGTCGTACGTGCAATCGTACGACGTCGCACGACAATGTCGTGCGACATTCGCACGAATGTCATACGTTTTTGCACCAAAATGTCGTATTTGTCGTGCGATCGATCATCGAAATTGTTCGACATTGTCGTACGACATTCGACCGACGTCGCACGGTTTTGTTATTTAGGATGTCGTGCTATTGTCGTGTGCTGTCATTTCGGAATTTTTAGGTTATTTTCGAAATAAAATTCATTTTATTTGTTGTTTTGCTGATTTTTATTGATATTTATTAGTTTTCACTGGCCTGGCACTTTGTTTTCCAAATATTCACTATCACTGCAGTCACAATTTTCCAAATTTCGCTTGATGATGGCCAATCCGGTAGAATTCGTGTGCTGCCCCGTGAGTAGTTCGTTCACCTCCATCGCTTTCACTCAGAGGTTGTACTCGACCGCAAGTTTGTTCTTTTTTTCCAGGTCTTAGTATTGATAATGGCGATTTTGACATTCTCTAAAAATCAAACACCATCAACACTTTCATTGTCCTGTTTGGAGACTGTTTGATACAGATCTGAAATGAATTAAATAATAAAAAAAATACTGTAACTAGGGAACAGCATCTAATTCCAGCGTGCCTTTAATGTTGCCATATCAGCACTTTGACATTCAATTACAGCTCATAAAAAGCGTTTTCAACTGAAATCAAATGATAAATCGGCCAATAAGAAGTGAGCAAGCAATTTTCTATCAAAAGTTTTGAAAAATTAGTTGTTTGAATAGTTAAAATAAGTAAATTGGATGGAGTCAGAAGCGAGTGCTTATTTTGCTAAACATACGAGAATTTCTCCTATTTGCTACCTGGCGAAAATATTCAAATTATTTAAAATTTCTAGAAGTTAAGAATTTTAGAAATTAAGAATTTCAAAACATAAGAATTAATAAAATTTAAGAATTGTAGATAATAATTTTGTGTTTGTCAAATTTTCGATTCAATAATTTAATAATTTAATAATTTAATAATTTAATAATTTAATAATTTAATAATTTAATAATTTAATAATTTAATAATTTAATAATTTAATAATTTAATAATTTAATAATTTAATAATTTAATAATTTAATAATTTAATAATTTAATAATTTAATAATTTAATAATTTAATAATTTAATAATTTAATAATTTAATAATTTAATAATTTAATAATTTAATAATTTAATAATTTAATAATTTAATAATTTAATAATTTAATAATTTAATAATTTAATAATTTAATAATTTAATAATTTAATAATTTAATAATTTAATAATTTAATAATTTAATAATTTAATAATTTAATAATTTAATAATTTAATAATTTAATAATTTAATAATTTAATAATTTAATAATTTAATAATTTAATAATTTAATAATTTAATAATTTAATAATTTAATAATTTAATAATTTAATAATTTAATAATTTAATAATTTAATAATTTAATAATTTAATAATTTAATAATTTAATAATTTAATAATTTAATAATTTAATAATTTAATAATTTAATGTTTAATAATTTAATAATTTAATAATTTAATAATTTATTAATTTAATAATTTAATAGTTTAATAGCTTAATAATTTATTAATTAAATTATTTAATAATTTAATTATTTATTTATAATTTTATGATTTTATAAATAACACCGACCAATAAAGTTTCTGCGCAGGTTCAATTCAAGGGGACCCCAAAAACATGTTTACTTTGTATTTTCAAAAATTTCAAAATGTTTGGACAGAGCCGAATGGGTTTTCTCCAAAGTTTGTATGGAGAATTAGAGCTGTTCGCTACTCCCTCAAACTTCATGCTGCCCCCTCGAGTTGAGCCAGGTTTCAGAATTTTAGAGTTTTATAATTTTTACTTAATTATTGTAAAATTATTTAATACTAGAATTTCAGAAGTAAAGAATTTCAGAATTTTTGTGTTTGAGATTAAAAAAAAGTTTTGGCTCGTAGAATTGAAGAATTCAAGAATTATTTTTTAAATTATTTTATTGTTTAGAATTTGTGATTGCATTAGGTTTGGATCACCCCTCCTGTCCTCCCCCACGCACATTTCCATCGTCCTCTTTTTTCCTCCCGGCACTCCTCCACCGTTTAAAAAAACACGACTCACCCCAATCCGCTTTCGATCGCAGACCGGTTCCTTCCCGTCCCATCTTCCGGCATGATCCGCCGGGTTAACGATGTTTCACGTTCTCTTCCACCGTCGCGAAGGCTGAAATCAGGAAGTCTGGAACATAATGTTATGATTTAGCCGCTCGCCCACTCCGGCCGGAACTTTCCAGCAAAAAAAGGAACACAACTTACCAATCAACCAGCCAAAATCCTCACGAACCTTTACAACAATATTGTTTTTCTGATTTGATCAAGTCCGAACAAGATCAACTGAAGAGAACTGTCAAACTGTTTGCGTCGACGATAATCGACGTCGAATTGAAGGTGAATCGATGGAAAAAACAATGTCGAGCATGTCGAGTGTTTGTCGCACGTTTGTCGTCCTTTCGACCAATCGATATCGAAACGGTAAAATCAAAAAAGTGCGACAACTCGTACGACGTGCGACATTTTTCAAACAGGGAAGTTACACTCAAACTGAGAATCACACATTGCTCAGTTCGTTTCGCACTTTTTTGTATCGAGAAATTACCCAGTCGGAAAATAATCCGGGGAATTTGAGTGTCTGGCGTAGCCGGACGTTTGTCGTGCAGTTCAGACACACTTGGCACACTTATTCTAGCCAAGTTTTGCGTAACGCCAGACGAATCTGGCGAAAATCGGGCAAAATTTCAGCCAGCTGTCTGGCAACAAAATCAATCGGTTGAACCGTGCCCGACCGGTTTGTGTCATATTCGTCAAAAATCATTGCAGAAATCTGGGGCAAATCTGGGGGAAATTCTGCCAGATGGTTAGCGCAAGTCCCCAGACGAACGCCAGGTATTGTAGACCAGGCTTAACTCCATGTTGCACTTTTACCCGGTCGGAAATGGCGGACGCATTTCTGGCGTTACGCAAAACTTGGCTAGAATAAGTGTGCCAAGTGTGTCTGAACTGTACGACAAACGTCCACCTGCGCCAGACACTCAAATTCACCAGATTATTTTCCGAGTGGGTAGGAAACTCGCAGGATCGCAGATGCAAGCGCAAGTTTTGAACACATGCAAATCAATCTGATCTTCTACATTGACAATGCTGCGATTCTGTACTAAAATCACAGACCGCAGGTCACATGTTCTATCGAGAAATTAAAAGTGCAACATGGAGTTAAACTTTCTGTCAAGTTGCTGTGAAGGTTTCCATGAAAGCTGCGAAAGTTTAACTCCATGTTACCGGCTCACATCTCCCTTTTTAATTTCTCGATTAATTTTGAAATAAACGAATATTTTTGCAGGATTTCTGCGTTGACAGTTCCAAATGGGAAATCACAGCAACCAACGCAGCCCATTGTAGATAGGTACTCGCAGGAAAGTCTGCGTATTTAGATCGAATTTTTTTCACATCTGTCATCGCGGCGCAGCATATGGTACGTTCGTTTGAAGAGCCGGTGCGGCACTGAGTGCCGCACTCGTCGGTGCCAGTTTTGGTTCAATCGAACGTCATTTGTCAGTGCGCGTGGAACTCGCATGAAACTGAAAAAATATCGAGTGCGGCACTAGAGTTTCAGTTCCAAGATGGCGGCGAAACTCGTGCGGAACTAGCGCGAGTTTCTTCAAACAAACACTTTGACAGCTCTGAGTGCGGCACTCAGTGTGGAACTAGCCATCAAACGAACGTACCAATAGGATCGCAGCAGTTTCCCGGTGTAGATCAGGCTTTAAACTTTCTGTCAAGCTGCTGTGAAGCATTCCATAGGGGGATGGCGTCGCTATTTTTAGACCACGTTTTCCACTTTTTCTCATCGAAACTGACCACTTTATCGACTTCATTTTGCTGGGCAAGATAGGACGCCGTCTATTTTTAGACGATGACTCAGCACTTTTCCACTCGTGCACTTAAAAAAACCAGGTGGCAGCACGATGTAACGACACGTCCCTATGACAGCTGCCCAGTCACGACGTTCTAGCAGATTCTAGCAGAATTCTTACAGAGCTGGATATTCTTACAGCATTCTAGCAGAATTGTTCTACCGTTCTAGCAGGATT
This sequence comes from Culex quinquefasciatus, assembly GCF_015732765.1. NCBI lineage: Eukaryota > Metazoa > Arthropoda > Insecta > Diptera > Culicidae > Culex > Culex quinquefasciatus. The sequence continues at coordinate 85,735,473 of NC_051863.1, read as the reverse complement.
CTGGCAGAACCAGCTCTGCTAGAATATTTCGTGACTGGGTGTGGATGTTTCACTCCATGTTACCGGCTTACATCTCTCTTTTTAATTTCTCGATAAAGTTCCCACTCGGAAAATAATCTGGTAAATTTGAGCGTCTGGCGCAGGCGGACGTTTGTCGTGCAGTTCAGACACACTTGGCACACTTATCCTAGACAACTTTTGCGTAACGCCAGACGAATCTGGCGAAAATCGGGCAAAATTTCAGCCAGCTGTCTGGCAGCAAAATCAACCGGTTCAATCGGTTGAACCGTGCACGACCGGTTTGTGTCATATTTGCCAGAAATCATGGCAGAAGTCTGGGGCAAATCTGGGAGAATTTCTGCCAGATGGCTGGCGCAAGCCCCCAGAGAAACGCCAGAAATGCGTCCGCCATTTCCGACCGGGTTATCTAAGCCAGCTCTCACGCACACTAGCACACCATTTGTTTTGCGCGTCGGTACAAAATTTAACCCAGGGTGGCCACCTCGGGAAAAAAAACCGGGAAAACCCTGGGCATTTTTTCCAACAGGAGAAAACCGGGAAAAACTCGGGAATACGACTTATAAACCGGGAAAATATTTTAAGTTTAGTTAAAATTCGACAAATTTCTCTTAAATGAATTCAATTTATACTTTTCTCTATTAGAATATTATTCCAATATTATTCTAGTTATTCTAAATCAAGAATTGGGGAAAATAATGTTTAAATTTGTGTAATAGACTCAAGCTACTCGGTTTTGGATTTTTTTTTCTGTTGAGTATTCATGATATTTTTCTTTGGCGAACTTGCTTTAAAAAAAAAATTGTTCAAGGCCATGCTGTAGACTTGGCGCTATTGCAAGATTCCTACTCAAAACAAGGTGTCTGTAGGCTTGAAACAGTGAGGTAATCCCAACCGGACCCTAAGATAACAGTTTTCGTGAGTTGCGCGTATTCACGACAGATGGCAAGTGGGCCTCGTCGGAGTCCACCCATCAAATACGCAACTCAAAATTTACATAGGAAACTTTTTTTTCAACCGTTCTAGACTAATATTTGAACGTAGCGTATCTTTAAACAAGTTTTTAAAGAAAATGTTTCCAGAATGCTTATTTTGTCGTTTTAAAAAAAATTACATTAAAATGAAAAAAGTGATCAGAAATGGTTTTTAATCGTGTTTTTTACCGTTGTACATAAAAATTGACATAGGGCTTTAGTACCCAATTCGCCCCAGTTGACGGTACGCTCAGTTTGTATGGGAGCTGTCAACATGCTCCCGGGCTGGGTAATCCAAACCTCTTTTTCCACCTAAGCTCCCATCCTCCCCAGGATTCGAACTGACGAACTTCACCCAAACGAAAAATATATCTCAAAATCTGCAACAGTGGATTTGCTGCAGAAAATGTTATATTTTATTACATTTTTTGCAGCAAGCCCATGAATCATTTTTGCCCGCGTGTAAACACATCAGCGATCTGCAGTTCTCACCAACACATGGAATGCTGGCGCGTCCCCGAGCAACACTCTAGAGAGAACATTATGTTCGCGTTCTGTCCCTCACCATTCATCAAGCGTCCATGGCGCGGTGGTAGCGTGTCGGATCAGCATCCCAGAAGTTGATGGTTCAATCCTCGTACTGTTAAGATTTTTTTCTGCAATTCAAACAATCTGCCGTCGGTAATGTCGATAATTGTCGGTAACGGGCAAAAATGTCATACCCCTATATCGCAAAAAATGCATGAGGACAGATTTCATGCAGATTCTGATATACTTTCATGCCGCCATGTATCACAATCATGCGACAGCCGGTTGGGTGTTTGGTAGTGAGTTGGTTAGGCCTGGGCCATTGACTTCCTCATTTAACGGAGGCGTGATCAAACAATAATCTCGTCTCGTAAAATGCCACAGGGGCCAGAAGCAACCACGATTAACAATACATTACCGGACCCGGTTTAAAAATACAATTGTTTGATAAGCTGCAATTTTTACGATCAAGTTCACGTGTCAATAGGAAATTTACTCAGTCGTATGAAGGGAAAGGCGTGGCTGAATGGTTACGCTGTTCGCTTTGTAAGCGAAAGGTTCTGGGTTCGATTCCCATCTGCTCCTATCGAGAAATTATGAAAAAGAAGGAATTCTGAATACTTGAATATGAACGAAAAATTCATTGCCTCGCGGCGGGGTTCGATCCCCCGTCCTTTGGGTCAGCAGACAAAAATGCTAACCACCAGACCACCGAGGCTTAGTTGACTAGAAGGATTAAGAATGCTATAAGAATCCAAGAAACTTGATTGGAATCTGTGTACCTAAGAACAGGAAATGCAATATTGAATGCAAGTTGAATTCAAGGACACTTACTGGTTGCATAATTGTTAGGCGAATAATGAACTTTCAACACGACCAGAATTCACCACAAAAGCTTGGTGAACCGAATTGGAAAGCTTCCAAAATGAATCCAAGAACATACGAAGAATTAAGGACTATAAATAGATTTGACCGGCCGCATCACTTACCAAGGTGAATCCTGGCTTCACACCCATCTTAGGATTCATCCGTAAAATACGTCACGCTAAAATCAGCCAAAATTTACCCCCCCCCTCCCCCCCTTTGTCACGCTTTTCCTATACTTATAACACGCAATGTCACACTTGCTCAGACCCCCCTCCTCCTAGAGCGTGACATACTTTATGGATGACGCCTTACTAACACCCTCAAACCTCACGTGATACTTTGTCGAAGACGCAGCCGATTTAGCGGTCTTCATCACTTAAGTATCGGACTAAAAATTCCTATCCACTTCCCCTTGTCCCGTGTCGTGGCCGGAGCTGTGATTGGCTAGCATGATAGTGACATTTGAAAGTTGCGAAGTGGTGATGATTGGTTCCTACTCTTCATCTGTGGTCCACGGAGCAATTCTTGGAGGTCCTGGTCAATAACAGAGTAGCAACTACGGGTAGACACCAATGCAATGCTATGCTATGCAATAATCTAATCTAATCTAATCGAACACAAGCGCAGCCAGTCCGAAGAAAGCATCCGGGAAGAACTTATGGTTAGATTACGCCTCAAGTTCTTTCTTGTCATTATTAATGATTGCAGTACTTTCGAGGACCCCCGAAATTTATTACACTCACTAAAGCGGCCCGGCCTACTGCGTTGCATTAACCGCAAGAGACAGATTCTATGAACGGAACCCACATTTCATGGAATCATCAGGGGAAGAAGAAGAAGTGGGGACATACCGTATCAACCACTTCGAGTTATTTATATAATATGGTGTGTAGTGTGTGTAGGGGAATCGTTGGGAAAGGGATTGTTGTAATATATAGTAAATGACCTTGTGACATTATTTCACCACTACGGATTAATTCACTCAAGGGGTGTCAACCCCTCGGTGGCCGAGTGTCTAGAGCATCTGACTACCAATCCAAAGGTGTGAATTCGAATCCCACCTGATTCCATGCGTTTTTTTTGTTCATATTCAAAGTTCATTTATAGTCGAATAATTTCAAGGAGACCGGTCGGGAATCGAACCCTGAACCTCCCTGGTAACATTTTAGGTTTTAAGTAGGCCATAAAAGCCTATTGAAGCCGTATGAGGGTTTCCAGAACCATGATAAAACCTGTAAGTTTAAAAATGTTACTAGGGCTCCCGCTTATGAGGCGGGAGCCGTAGCCATTAAGCCACGGGCCGGTCTATGCTATGCTATGCAATAGAAAATTTACTCAGTCGTATGTTTTTAGAAGTCTTATTTCAATAAGTATTGAATTTGATAAGCACAATGAACAATCGACTAAATTCATCCGTTTTATTTTATTATGTATTTCAATATCAACTAAAGGGTGCACAGCAGCCAAGGAAGTTGTTGTCTTCTTATTCCATTTTTTTTTTCAAATTTACGGATTTAACCCTTCATCAATATGATTGTAAAAATAGTCAAAATCTGCTTTATTGTTTTGTAGACAGTACTTTAGAGGATGAATTAAACAGTATGCCGATAGTTCCTATAATTTTGAAGATACTAAAATTTGCGTACCAAAAATCATGGTGCAAAAAGCTCTGCTTGATGTGCGCCGATAAAAAAAAGTTTCGGATAATCGAGTCTGAAACCAATTTATGATGGAATTTCAAAAATCTGTTTTTAGTAGTATTTTTTAAGATGATTTTTGGCTTTCTCATTCTGTTGCGGCAACTGGCAACGGTTATTGGGCAAGGTGGACTGTCTTCAATTTGAGCGGACTGTAAACACTCAAGGGATTTTCTTGGGGTCCGATTTTGGCACAGAAAGCATGCGATACTTCCGTAAAACTACAAAAACCTTTATACACCCAAAGAAAAAATATAGCTCAATATCTGCAACAGTCGATTTGCTGCAAAAAATGTCACATTTATAAAAAATTTTGCAGTAAGCCCGTAGATCATTTTTGCCCGCGTGTAAACATGTCAGCGATCTGCAGTTCTCACCAACACATATAATGCTGGCCCGTCCTCGAGCAACACTCCAAAGAGAAGGATATGTTGGTGCTCTTTCACTCACATTTCATCAAGTGTCCATGGCGCGGTGGTAGCGTGTCGGATCAATAACCAAGAAGTTGGTGGTTCAGTCCTCGTTCTGATAAGGGTTTTTTTGTGAAATACAACCAAAAAGCCGTCGGTATTGTCGATAATTGTCGGTAACGGGCAAAAATGTCATACCCCTACATCGCAAAAAATGCATGAGGACAGATTTCATGCAGAATCTGATATACATTCATGCCACCATAGGAGGATGGCGTCGCTATTTTTAGACCACGTTTTCCACTTTTTCTCATCGAAACCGACTACTTTATCGACTTCATTTTGCTGGGCGAGATAGGGCGCCGTCTATTTTTAGACGATGACTCAGCACTTTTACACTCTTGCGCTTAAAAAAACCAGGTGGCAGCACGATGTAACGACACGTCCCTATGCATCACAATCTTGCGACCGCCGGTTGGGTGTATTTTCTCATATATTTACAAGCGTCAATGTTTCCTCTTCGCGATCCTTCTTGCGACTTGCTTTTGCACACCGTCTCGCCGCTTCGCTGTCGCTTTTTTCTTTTCGAACGTTTAATCGTTTGCAAGCGAACTCGTCGTCGCGCCGTTGCTATCGGCTGTCAAAGTTGGCAGCGCCGTTCTGTCAGTGGAACAGACACTGAAAAAATCCCACATAGCAAATTCATGTGCTTTTTCACGTGAGCTGCTCCAAAAATCAACACGATAATTTGCCATGCTTTTTCCTTGACTTAGATGTGATTTTCATGTGACATTTATGTGATAATCATTTGAAATCAGCTGATCGCAAGCGAGATTTTTTTCATTCTTTTTTCGCTTGGTGTTCACTTTGGTTTCAATAGAATTTCACTTGGATTTGCCCCATTCGACTTTTCTCTTGATTTCATAGTGAAAATCATGTGAGATTGAAATGTATTGGTTCTTGAAGGTGTTTGATGAAAAAAATTCATTCGTAAGATGGCGACGGACGAAGACGGTCCAATTTGCGTATCCTTATATTGAAATAATTCTTTTACAAAAGAATCGATATTTTTTGTGTATAAAACTTAAAATAAATCGTACTAGAACTTTTTGGTAAGTATGTAAACAGTGAAAATTAACAAATTACATAAATGCTAACATTCGGCAATGAAATTTCAGGAATTAAAACTGCGGCTAAAAGTTGGCTCCTGATTTTTTTCTCAACACTGACGCTGTATTGGCCGATTGATCCGTTAACTTCGAAATCTGGCTCCGGTATGATTCGCGTTCCGAAACACACAACTACCGTCGGCAGTTTCGTGACGCGGTGCTGGACGACATGGCTTCTCGTCACCGTGCCCAAGGGCACTTGATCCAGATCATCAAGGTCGAGTCGGTGGAGGCCTCCGAGAACCATCGTCATGCAGTTTCACGGCTTCAAGTAACGGTTCCTGCTGGTGCAGCGATACCACCACAAGCGTTGCCGGAATCTGCTACCAGTTAACTGTGCCGTCGACGAATAATTCGAATAATTTGTAATTATTATTTATTTCATGTATCAATAAACAAAACGTGTTGAATAAAACTTATAATCGTAGTAAAACTTATTTCAAAATAAATCAAAAATTTTATGCAATATTCACATCACATGAAAATTTCGGGAAAGCCATTGCATTTATACTACAAAATCATTTGAAATTCATGTGCACACCATTCAAAAGCCATGTGAGCATTCACGTCAAACTCACGTGTTTTGCATTTAGATTTGCCGGTTCACGCGATGGATTTTTTTCAAGGGATTTACACATGACATTCACATGCTAAGTCGTATGGGGTAGATTCATGTGAAAAACATGTGACATTGCTATGTGCCTTTCTTTCAGTGGAGGTGGGGTTGCGCACACTGGTTCGAAACTGCCTATATCTAAGTCGAACTTCGGCGTTGGTCGAACATTCTCCCCCCGGGTTGAAGGCTCAGCTTCTAAAATCAAACCCACAAGAAAAGAATCGGCCGCTGGCCACACTGGACTTGCTGCCATCTGGTGGTATTCTTCGGTCAGTTGAGTGGTTGAGCGGGAAGCAAAACTCGGCTGCACTCCCGGGTCCCAAACCAATCGTAACTGCTTCTCGTTTCTGGTGAAGATTACAGACTGCAGCAGCTCCTCCGCTAACTTTCCGGCTGCACGGTCACGGTCAGTTGAACGTGCGACGTTGGCGTTGAACAGCTGGCAGCTGTACATCTTGCGGGTCATCGAATTCAGCGTCTTCTCGTTCTACGTCGGCTGGCAGCAGTGAACCAAGTTCCACTGGCTGACACCTGCCGACGTGATGAACACCGTCGATCCGCTCTTCTGTTCGTGGCGTAGGAGCAACGCCCGAATCGCTGGACAAGTCGACGTCTCCTTGTATGCTTGTCGAGGTTACATGGCCGACAACTTTAAGTTTGGTGGGCGGTTGGAGCAGCTGCAGGAGGTTTCTCTGGTTCAAGGGATCAATCTGGCATGCTTTGAGGTTCGGTCGGATTGGGATTCGTCTCTTGACTCAGAACGCCCAGTACTTCACGGTCCGTGAAGCAGACTGTGTTCAAGTGGCGTCCGTCGCACCGCATGTGCAACGGCTGATCGTGCTTTTCGGTTGGTGGATGGGTTAATCATTTCCGGTACTCCCTGGTGGCTGGCATTGCTGAGGGACAGTGACTTGAACGGGTTGAGAAAGCAGTGCGCTACTGAGGGCTACGATCTTCAGGTTGACTCCTTGGAGTAGCCCCTCAATTGCCGCGCACTCCATGTCGTGGGCGTCTCGTTCATCGGCAAAAAGATCACTCTCCTCAAAATCTTGCAGCACTTGATCCAACTCACCGTAGTACCGCTCGATGTTCTTCGCGAACACTCGCAGCCACACCTTCCGGAACCTTCCTACTGGCGCTTGCAGCAGGCCCTTTCCGTCAGCGCTGTGGCCTCGAAGCAGCTGGATTCTGGAACCGTCCCGCTGACGCTTGCAGCAGGACACGTTCCACCTTTTCTTCTTCTCCCGTGTGCAGCTGGAGCGACCGCCAAATCCGCAGCGGCACTGCGAATTGGAATTTTCCACGCTTGGGAACACAAAATGCCGCCGCTTCGCTCACTGCACCCTCACTGGCACGAATTTTTTATGCAAACCGCCACTGTTTCCGCCGTTGGTTAGACCACGGAGTCACCTTTTGGAGAGTTCTGGAACTGTCACTTCCGGATCACAATTGCGCACTCTTCTTCCGCGGCAAGACGGCGGCGCGTGCCGCTTTCTCGCCGAGCGCACACTTCTTGGTTATTCTGCCGGTGACCAGGGGGATCACTTCCAGCTCATTTCCTTCTGCCCGACGAGGTCACTTTCGTCAGCGTTTTCGCTAGGCCGTGCTGTAGGACACAGACACACGGCAGAACACTCGAAACGATCGCGAGATGGAGGAAGAGAGTACACTGGTAGCTCAAATTCGTACTGCGGAATGTTTTTCACAAGATGGCGACCATCCGGTTGGTCCGCCGCCACTTTTCACTTGCCCTCGCGAACTGTCCGTAGTCCTCTGTCCGGTTCGAATGGACCAAATGTTGCGGCAACTGGCAACGGTTATTGAACGAGATGGACTGTCTTCTATTTTAGCGGACTGTAAACACTAAAGGGATTTTTTGGGTTCCGATTTTGGCACAGAAAACACGCGATATTTCCGTAAAACTAAAAAAACCTTTCTACTTTCTCATATATTTATTTACAAGCGTCAATGTTTCCTCTTTGCGATCCTTCTTGCAACTTGCTTTTGCACACCGTTTCGCCGCTTCGCTGTCGCTTTCTTCTTTTCGAGCGTTTATTCGTTTGCGCGCGAACTCGTCGTCGCGCCGTTGCTATCGGCTGTCAAAGTTGGCAGCGCCGTTCTGTCAGTGGTGCAGGGGTGGGGCTGCACACACTGGTTCGAAACTGCCTACGAACTTTGGCGTTGGCCGAACACAGTCAAACAAATTATTAAGGACAAATTGCTATGAAACTTTGTGTTTGTGTTTTTAAATCAGATTTGAGTACGTTTGTATCATTTTCAAAATTCGGAAATAGTTGGTATTTTAGTTATTTTTATAGTTATTTGGGAATCTTTTAACAGATAAATGCCTTTCAAATTGTGTTCAAATTCAAAACATTTTCAAAAAATACAAATTAAAAAAATATCTTTCTTTTAAAATTTATTTAATATTGTAACTTAAATGTCAAATAAAGGGGGAAAAAATCGCAGCACGATTTTTGACGGTTCGAAATGCTTCTAGAGAATTTAAAAGTTGTCGTTTTTTAATTGGTTTGCAAAAAGTTCACATTTTCTTGTGATAAGATTTTGTATAGTTTTCGAAACAGGCCATAAGTGCACCTTCTTTGTTAGAACCACCGAACCATGAGGAAATATTGGTTGGGAGCGGACATACTCAGTGCAAAAGTGAAAGTGTTCACGTCAAACGATCGGCCTGTCTCCTAAGAAGAACCTGGAATCTGACGATCGGGATACCACCTCGCGGCGTCTTTTAAAGATTTGAGCTTTATGTTGTTCGGTATCACCGAAAAGGAAACCCCGCCTTGCGCACACCCCTGCGCCCACCGTGTCAACTGACAGTTGAACGTCAAACGTCACCCGCGAACCAAGCTCGCGTCAGAACACGTCCGACCATCGAAGCGAGAACACGCAATCGTCGCCGCAAGTGAAGAAGTTTTGTGAAGTGAGAATAAGCAGGAGAGTGAAGAAGAAGGAGAAAATATACTAGAAAATCTACAACTTTTGGTGTTTTCCTCCCTCCTGCGTTCCGCTGTAAATAAGTCACCTCAACCTAAATACAGTCCACTACCCACAATCGGTCAGCCCCGAACATGGTCCTTCGAGCCGGATTCGTGAACGCCGTTCCCGATCAAGGCCAGGATCTGAAGTTGCCGGAAACCGCCGGAACTTTCCAGATCAAGCGCTGCTGTTCAACGTCATCCTCCGCTACCTCTTCAGCCAACCGCCTCCGAGCGTTCGTCCAGCCGCGGACTTACGCCGTCGGAAGTCGGATTCCGGAAGTGTCCGCTCCAGGGGCTTCCACCAAGTGGTTCACCAGCTGAACTACTTTTGGGCTGTCGAGAGCAGGTGAGTTGAGTTTCCGATCGAGTGTTCCCCTCTGCCCCGCCATTTGCGTGTCCGGACGTGTTTTCCCGGAGAAACACCGCGTGTGAGCGTGTGTCACAGACGCCAGAAGTGACAGCGACAAAGCGTCGTCGTCCAACCGTTCGACGATCAATCCATCCACCAGTGCTGCGACCAAGCAGCAGAACCTGCCCAACCGGTGTCAGGTGCTAAACGTGGACTTTCCCGGAACAGCGGAAAGTGGCCATGTCCCCAACCCGGAACCTGACGGATGCGATCCGACAGTTCCAGCAAGCTGAGCAGAAGGTCGTATCCGTCCGAGATGCGATCTTGTCTCTGCAAGAACCGAGCTTGTGCGACTCCCGGCCAAGGGAGCAACCAACCAAGAACGCTCGTGCGGACACCACGTCCGACGCTCTCGTTGTGGCCAACCACGGGCCACAAAAACCAGCTGAGGCGGTTGATACGGAGGTCAATCCAGCGTCTACCGGAAGCCAGAACGACATCACCGCCAGCGCCAAGCACAACCAGATGCTGCCAGCAGTGTACTCGTGCCTTGGTCACGTCGCCCGAGTTGCCATGATTCGAACCCGTCCAGGTCGTGTCCATCCGGACTGCGGCCAATAAGTGAGGATCTTCGCGGAGCATACACCGATGCTGCCGCCGACGGTTAAAGCCCATGACAAGCGCGGTCAACCTCGATCCTGCCGCATCCATCCGGATGACGGCGCACTACAGACAGGATCACCAACCGGGCCGCTGTTGGCCAGCTCACGAACGCCAGCGCCAAGGCTGGCTTCCAACCGATCCACCGGACAAGGTCGTCCCAGAGAGTTGCTCACCTGAAAAGGATCATCCACCGAACGAAATGAAGTTGTTGAGGTTCCTCAACCGGGGGGAGTATGTTCGGTATCACCGAAAAGGAAACCCCGCCTTGCGCACACCCCTGCGCCCACCGTGTCAACTGACAGTTGAACGTCAACACGTCAGAACACGTCCGACCATCGAAGCGAGAACACGCAATCGTCGCCGCAAGTGAAGAAGTTTTGTGAAGTGAGAAGAAGCAGGAGAGTGAAGAAGAAGGAGAAAATATACTAGAAAATCTACAACTTTTGGTGTTTTCCTCCCTCCTGCGTTCCGCTGTAAATAAGTCACCTCAACCTAAATACAGTCCACTACCCACAATCGGCCAGCCCCGAACAATGTTAAAGATTTGCTGTTTCTTGGTGAGAGCTTTCCATCATAAGTTGTTAAATTATTATATTCCCCTTTATTATGATATTATTAAATAACCCTTCTATCCCTTCCCCATTATCCTTTTCCCAATTCCCATTTTCCCCAACTTCAATGGCCCAATTCCACTTCCCTCCTAAAAATATAATTATTTGCCAATTTACACTTACACACCACACCTAACTGATTCGGAGCGTTTGGTACGGTATGTCCACGCATCCTTCCTCCCTGTTGATTCTGTGAAATGTGATCCGTTCACCGAATCTGTCTCTGCGGTTAATGCAACGCAGTAGGCCTGGCCGCTTTAATTTTTGCTGTACATTTTTGGGGTTACTCGGATGTACTGCAATTATTAATATTGACAAGAAAGGACTTGAGGCGTAATCTAACCGCAAGTTATTCCAGGATGCTTTCTTCGGACTGGCTGCGCTTGTGTTCGATTAGATTAGATTAGATTAGTAACTTAAATTTCAAATAAAATTTTCAGATATTTTAAAATAACAATATTTTCAGAGTTCAACTGCAAAATAGTCATATCAATACAAGCATTCACTTTTTGTGGTTATACATCGACACAAAAATTTAGTTTTGTTGGGTTTTATTTAATTCTCATCAGAAAATTTTATGAAATTTTTTTTTTCTCAATTTTGACTATTTCGGTTGTGTTGTTCAAAAAATCGCGTTGTTCAGAAAATCGCAGCACGGTCAATTGACTTTTACCATTTTGTGTTGCTCAAAAATTGAAAAACATCCAAACAAATTATATTTTTTGTTTTTTCATGTCCGTGCATAACTTATTTGAAATAAATTTGGCACGGCTCATACAAAGGATCCCAAGTAACCATCCAGCACTAAAAAATGGTCACTGTTCAGCACTGAAAGCGCTTTTAGAGCTGCGAGTAAAAGCTAAGAAGTTTTGAAATCAGCCCTAACAGCTACTTCAGTGCTATACAATGACCGAGTTTGGACTTTACTCGGCCGGTTAAGTGCTGGCCCCTACTGTTGGTGTCCACCCCTGCAGAAAATGTCAAAAAAATGAGAGGCAAAAATATTACTTTCTCTCTCTCTACTTTCCTCTCCTCTCCTCTACGCATTCTATTTTGGTTTGTCTATTTTGTAACGATCATGAATAGCCTCCCTTTAGCAGCAACAGCGCCGCTAGTTGTGGAAGGCGTCACTACTGTGAGAGGCTCTTGACCCATCCCTCGCTTGAGTTCCATGCAATACTCAGGGTGGTACACTCAAATGGCACGTCGAACAACTTGGAGGTATTGGGCTGGGCTCTCTGTATTTGTAAATACGGTGGACTAACCAATGCTTATGGACCATCTGGCAACTGGTGATTGGTTGAAATTGAGGGGATATACGGACGTATAACGTTCAACGGTGTAGTAGTTGAGGCGGATACTTTGCACGGGTTCCCATGTACATTCCCTTTCCCTATTGAGCATTTCTGTCCGGACCGTCCACGAAGTCAGTTCAAGTGCAAGTGGTGAGAAAGAACACGTGACGCCTAGGAGAGTCAGCCATTACGTCAACAGGTAAAACTTCGCTAAATTTAGTTGAAAACCACATCTAATTAGCCAGAATGTTTGTACAGATTGGCTAACCCGGTACGACGTTCAACTTGCACCGGTTGAATTAGGCGTTAGAGAGTTAGTTCGGATTGAGTCAGGTAAGAAGATGCTGAAACTTTGTAACCTTGTGAACTCGAAGCTAAAATGTATTTCGCCGCGGTAAACAGCACCCACAGTTTGCCGTGGGCCAAAATCTAGGGTCCCAAAAACCCTCCAGGAAGGAACCGTCGCGCGCCTTCGACTTCGCGCACCCTCCCGGAAGTCGCTACGGTCCGTGGACACCTGTAAACGCCCCTCCGTCATCCTGGGCGTGGCCAAACGTGAGTGACTGGACTGTGGAACAGTTCATCCGCGAACCCCTCGACACGAACCCCTTTGCCGCATTAGGGGTCTGAAACTGTTCGACGAGTTGCATGCAACGTGGAAATCATCGCACGTCACATCCGCGTCGCCATTATCAGCGAGTGAGCGGCACGGCGGCGCGAGCCGAGACACTTACCACTGGCAGCATTGGTGAGCACGCGTGGATTACGCACAGTGGACGCAGAGCGGTGTGTTGTGGTCAAAAATTCGAGTGAAGACACGTGACAAAGTGCTCATCGGGCGTTCGCCCAGAACGAACCGCGCGGCCTGCGAGCAAGATCCCCGGAACCGCACCTCGTCGCCCGACCATCCTCGTACTTCCTGGTACGGCCAATCGATCCGCCCCGTGCGCGGGACGCTGGTGTTTTAAGGCGCCGACCACGCGACCAGCTCAAGCGAAGGCGATCGGCATAAGCCACGTGCGGCTTCCGCACCTGGTCCGGTGAAGCATTTCTATCGGTGGCTCGTCCAGCTTGGACCGCATTCGATCCAACCCGCCAGCGAGGTCCGCTCGGGTTCCTGCAAGTGGTGCGTGTACGCATAACGCGAACAACGCGATCGTCGCCCGGTAGAATCAACAGTTCCTGAAGACACGTGCGGCCTCCAAAACCTCCATCAACAGCACGTGAGCCAGCCGAACCTCCCGCAGCACTCGCCGAACAAGGCGTGAAGGTCAGATTAGTATTAAGAGGTAGTCTGTAGGAAAAGAGCAAGAGCAAATTAGAACGTTGACGTCAACAAAGATCTTGGTACCGAGGGTAGTCGCTCGTCAGAACTCAGGTAGAATCATTCACCTGTAATGGAACCTTAATAAAACTTTGCTCAATGGAGGTTGACGGTCCGTTCATTAAGCGCTCAACTCGTTATTAACTTTTTATTCGCAAACGTTCTGCGGTCGTTATCAATTTGGTCTCAATTAATCAATAGTTAGATTTTGGTTCGTTAGACGTTGGATTTGCCATTTGGGAGTGTCACCGTGAGCTTTGTGTTTGAGCTTCTCCTTAACATGCCCTGGGAATTGAGCCTCTGCCGGGCCATAGAAAGTGCTCCGGTAGTCTTCCTAATTTTGGAAGTGGCGCTGCACCACGGTGCAAAAGCTACTGGAGTTGGGGTTGGAACGCACACGCAACGTTACAATTTTACTACATTACCGACTCAGCTGACCGAGTTTGCGAAGTCGATTTTTTTGATTGAAAATGAAGCGTTTGGGATGTAAAGCCCAGCCAGATGATAGAAGTTGCCGTTGCTGTTGATTCCGGCACCCGTGCCTTCTGTCCTAAATTGAAGATGGCTTTCCATGCTGTTTTTTATACAGCAATTCCATTTGAAAAGAGCCTAAACCGAAAAAAAAGTTCTCCGATCTGGCTCAAAATTTTTTTGAGGGTTCCTAGGCCAAAATAATTAGACCCGTATTTTTTTGTTTGGCCATTAGGGTGACCTACATCGTGCTAGGGTGGTTCGAAAAATGGCAATTTTCGTCATTTTTCGCAAAAACCACTTTTTTCGAAAAATCATATCTCCTCGCCAATTCATCCGATTTTAGCTATCTTAGACGCAAAGAAAGGTGATGAGTTTGGCTATTTGAGAAAAATAGTAAAGTTCCAAAATCTAGCTTAACTATTGAAAAGTCGTATGAAAACTTAAAATGGCGTTTTGACCGTGTCTGGACCAAAGAGCCTATGTCTGAAAATATTTTTATCGGATTCCTCGGAAAATTTCACATAAAATATCAAAAAATTGGCGATGTCGAACCGTACGTTTACAAGATATGATTTTTTGAAAAAAAAAAAAACTGAGTTTTTCGACGCGCCACGCGCAAAAAGAGGAAAATGACGAAATCGGCAAAATATCAACTTTTTTGACTAAAACTGCGATAACTTTAAAATTTCAGCGATGACCTATACATGTCTGGGTACCAAAAGTTGCGTCTTTCAATTACGAAAATTTTGATACCCAGACATGTATAGGTCATCGCTGAAATTTTTAAGTTATCGCAGTTTTAGTGAAAAAAGTTCATTTTTTGCCGATTTCGTCATTTTCCTGTTTTTGCGCGTGGCGCGTCGAAAAACTCAGTTTTTTTTTCAAAAATCATATCTTGTAAACGTACGGTTCGACATCGCCAATTTTTGATATTTTATGTGAAATTTTCCGAGGAATCCGATAAAAATATTTTCAGACATAGGCTCTTTGGTCCAGACACGGTCAAAACGCCATTTTAAGTTTTCATACGACTTTTTCAATAGTTAAGCTAGATTTTTGGAACTTTTTACTATTTTTCTCAAATAGCCGAACTCATCACCTTTCTTTTGCGTCTGAAACAGCTAAAATCGGATGAATTGGCGAGGAGATATGATTTTTCGAAAAAAGTGGTTTTTGCGAAAAATGACGAAAATTGCCATTTTTCGGACCACCCTAGCACGATGTAGGTCACCCTAATGGCCAAACAAAAAAATACGGGTCTAATTATTTTGGCCAAGGAACCCCCAGAAAAAATTTGAGCCCGATCGGAGAACTTTTTTTTCGGTTTAGGCTCTTTTCAAATGGAATTGCTGTATAGATACATATGCAGCCACTTTGTGCCAGAAGAATGCCAAGCAACTTCGGTTAACTGTTTCACCCCGTTGAAAAGAGCACTGAAGAAAACAGTTTTTGATTAGGTTCGAAAGATTTTGTTGTTTTATTCAAAATATTATATAATTCTTACAACTACAACTGGCCTTGAACTGGCTTGACGATAAATAAATAAATTGTCCCCCGCCCGCTTAGATTGGCGGGGGAATCCGGCCCACCAGCAGAACAAAAAAATGCCATATCTGCCAGCGGCTCATTGTTGCGGTCCAGCAAGAAGGTAAGGTGGCTCTCGTTCATGTTAGCTGTAAAGTATTATTTTTATTTAGCAGGTAATATAAAAAAAAAACTTATGAAGTACTTACGAGGATGATGAAAACCGGGGTGAAAGTGATTTTGAGCTGCTAGCTTCACCAGCTTTCAATCGTCGTTGATGTTTTTGGGGGCGATACGAAAAAGTGAGAGTTGTTTTCTTGCACCCTCTCTTTCACTCTCCGGTCAGAATGAGAACAATGTTGCCAGTTTGATAGAACCAGCATGACAGTGTTGCTAGCAGTTGCACTTAATCAGCACTTATTCAGCTTTGAACAGTGCAGTTGAATAAGTGCTAAATCGCATTTGTAAATGCTGTTGCGTGACTAATTAGCAATAGTATGCCAATTTGTTGCCGATTTATGACTATTTGCTAGTGCTGGATGGTTACTTGGGTAGGCAACCAAGAGCACATTTTAGTCGCTGGTATTTGCACAAATAATACCAAAATTTGGTATTTTCATACCATTTTTAGTGCAACAGTTGCAGTTAGTGAAAAAAACGGAAATGATCCATATGAAACAGCCAAATCTACTCACCTGATGATTCCATGTTGTTTTTAGTGATATTCTTCACCACATCGAATGCATTTGTCATCAGTGGTGTCACGGTTCGCTTACTCGAATCGTGGTTCAAACGATACGTCATGACGCTCAAGTGTGGTTCGCTCATGATTGCGAACCAAGCACGAGCGAACCACGATCCGAACGCCTGCCGTGGTTCGCATGAACCCTTGCTCTCTCATCGCGAATGAGAGTGAGAGGGACCATCAATGAGCGGTTCGCAAGAAGAGCTAAAAACAGCACTCAGAGAAAAACATGTCATGGTTTTGACAACAGAAGGCTACGGCAGGCGGCTTAAGTGACTATCGAGGGCTAGAGCTACAGAGCATGGCTGCAACAACTCAGTGGGATGTCCTGGGTCTTCCAATGACTCCCTGGATTTATTATCGATGGGTCCACCACCATAACAAGCAAGAGGTCTGCGTTGTTATGTTCTGGGTCAACAGAGGACTCCCTGGTTCCTTGGGGACCATCCACAAACGTGGACACTTTTTTTAGAAATCTCAACCCCCCCCCCCCCCCATCGTGGACAATTTCCATTCAAATTAAATCTTTTTTCTATGGAACGTGGTTAATCGCCATAGCCCCCTTACCGTAAGGTGTCCACGTAGTTTATGGATGGTCCCTTGATAACTTTATCGTTAAAAAATTTGAACAATTTTGTGGGAGTGAAGAATGAAAACAAATAAGTTTTTCTATCAGTGCCTACATTCTCCGTTGGCGAACCGTTCGCTGAACGCTCTCTTTACTCCGTTCAGAGCGGAGCGGTAAGCGAGCAGAGAAATGATGATCGAAATTTTGGTTCGCGAACCGTTCAAACCCCCCGCTCTGAGCGTTCGATAAGCGCTCACCCTATAGATTCGTCGATTGAGTGGCTATGATACGCTCAAAAGCGAACCGTGACACCACTGTTTGTCATTGATGAACGGCCTGTGCATGAAGTTCTTGAAGCATCTGAAAAAAAAAACAAGATTGAAAAATAAGTGTAATTAAAATGAAACTGGATTGAAATTCACCAAAATTCAATAATCGGTCGATTGATTTGTTATTCAAAGTATTTGGTTATCCCGACTTAGAGCAATTTCAACGATTTAAATAAAAATTTTAGTGGGTACATAAAAAAAATTAAAAATCAGCTTTAACATTTTTGGGTTTCAAGTCAATTTAGTGCAAATTTATTTATCTCGTCAAAATTTATGAAAAAATTCACATTGTTTCAGAGAACTTGATGAAACACTTCAATACCAACATAATACTAAAATGTGCCATCCTGACATAGAAAATTTTCCACAATTTCAAGTCATTTCTTTAGGGGGTATATCAAAAATGTTTAAAATCAAGTTTGAAATTTCCGGTTTTCAATGAAAGCATTCGCTTTGAGACATCATTTTAGCGCAAAATTAAATATTTTGTCAAAATTGGTCAAAATTTTCACATAGCTTTAGAGGAATTTGATAAAATACTGTTACACCAAAAGATTACCAAAATGTGGTTATCGACCATTGACAAATTCTGCAATTTTGCAATATAAAAACAATACCTTATGTTGGTATGATATCACATTTTTTGCTCTTGCATAATCCTTAAGACAAAATTTAAAGGGCCCAGGAATACTAAAATTTGGTATTGATAGCACAGAAAGGTATTATTACGCATGCTCGGGTTTGCAAATCTTATGTACCCATTTGATAAATTGGAAATGCCATTTCCTGCTTACCAGTAATAATTTATGTAATGCTCAAATACTAAACAATTTTTTTTATTGATTTTGATTTTAGAAAAAAATATAAAGCATGTAGATTAAAAATTACAAGCTGTATGGAAATAAGGGATTTGGATTGAAAACTAATAAAAACGGCTTCGTTTACACTTATTTAAGAAGCAGTATTTGTAAATATTGCTCGGTTTGTTCTACAGGTCGTATCGAGGTGCTCCGATTTGGATGAAACCTTCAGCGTTTGTTTGTCCATACATGAGATGAATCCATGCCGAATATGAGCCCTCTACGATAAGGGAAGTGGGGTAAAAACGGGCTTTGAAGTTTGAGGTCGAAAAAACATAAAAAATCTTAAAATTGCTCGCATTTCCGTAAAACTTCATCAATTCCAACTCTTTTAGATGCATTCGAAAGGTCTTTTGAAGCACTTCAAAATGTGTCATTGTACGGTACACGGAATCGGTAGTTGCGTTTGAAACGGAATACGTAAACGATTCGAATTGAATTCCGTTTCAGAATTCCGATTGAGTTAACTGCTAGGTTAACTGGGTATTTGCTACAACGTGAACAAATGGTCAAACGGTGTCCGGGAGTGTAGGAGTATAGTAGTATAGTAGACAAACCGAAACAATGGCCACATCAATTTTCGTTTGTTTACTTATAACCTTGTTTTGGTTCGTTTACCTTTTATAAATAAATGTGTGTGTTTTTACAAACTACCAATAAATACATTGAGCTTACAAATCTTGAATTTAATTGCTTTGCTTTGCATGCTGCGCTACTTACGTGTGGGCTCTATTTATCCCAAGAATTATATAACAATCGTCAAGTTCAGGTTAACAACACCTACCTGGCTGATCGATTTCCCGATTTAAGTAACATTCATTGTGTGTATAAGGTACTGTGAATAGCGCCTGAAGAACTACCGTTGATTCATGCTAACGAGGATTAGAATCACTGTGATATTATTTGTTCTTGAAGCTAGTGATTAAGATGATACTTATAAACGTGTTTAACTTTATCTAATTTTTTTTCTCAATTAACTTCGGTTGACGGTACACTTTTAAGCGCTGAATGCGCGGGCGTTTTGCTTAGAGGTTAGCGGTTCGCTTGACACCATGTGGCTGGAATATATTCTGCTTCTTTAAATATTTATTCGTTCAAAATTGGCAACTTCAGAGAAGTATTCAGAGGCAATGGAATCTGAAAACGAATCAAATTCACTGGACGTTGTCTTGCTATAAATAAAAACAAAGTCTCTGTCTTCAGTTTAGTTATTTTTGAGACGTGACTGTAACAATATCTCGATATTCCGCGACCGTTAAGTGATCGATGCGAATCGTTTAATGACGCAGTTCATAAAAGCCATGTGGTAGCGCCAGTTTAAAATTATGTACGTAAGGTTCCCGCAGTCTTAGTGGGTGTAATCCTAATATGTTACACAAATAACAAAATGTTCAAAGTGCATCTAAATTAAAAAAAAATCATGAACATGAAGTGTTTCAGTCAAATAAAGCGTCTTTTAAATTTCCACGACAATGTCGTTAATGAAAATGGACAAAACCTTACTTAAAATATACAAGCCGCAATATGTTTGTTATTTTGTGAAAATGTGACTCTGCACAAAAAAGCGGTCGCGCAATCATAAACATCGGACTGACTTTGGCGTGAATGACGAAGCCATGAGCTTCAGACAATGACTTAAAAAGATATTCATAGTGAATACCGAGAAAGTTATATCCGATTCAGAAAAAATGTCCGCACGCTGGGAAGAAATCAAGAGTTGGCATGGGACATTTTTTTGTATAACGGCTATAAATTTTATCAAGAAATTAAAAGTGAAAGTGTGTGCAACATGGAGTTAAACTTTCTGTGAAGTTGCTGTAATAATTACCATGGCACTTTGAAAAGTTTAACTCCATGTTGCACGCACACACTCTCACTTTTAATTTCTCGATTTGACCTTTCAACAATTTTACAATTAGATTATGTTATTTATTTACAAAACGGCTCATGTTGGGTCAGGACGGTTCATCACTTGTGCAGAATGCATTTTTTTTGATTAGGTATCGTATGTACACAAAAGCCAAATAAGTCGTTTGGACCGCTTCTATTCATCTTCATAAACCATTGCGTATTATGCCTCACACACGATTAGCCAAATTGCAAATATAGATTTTTTTAAAGGTATAGCACCTAATAAAAAAAACTCTACAAATGCTTGTTGTTCTGATTTTTTCTTCCTTAGATAGTAAACGTGCAGTCCTCTGCAGTTCTACAAAATACTACTCGAGTTTTTAGGAGGTATGAGGTCAGAACTAACAGTTAAAATAAATTTGTTTATTTATGTGTTGAATTTTGAGCAGCCGACTATGGTAAGATTAACGCTCAGTGATAGACAATTACAAGCCAATAATAAGGGCCCTAATAAATCGGTGTGCCTAACAACGAATTCCCCATATAGTGACAAGTTATTTGTGTTATAGTGAACTATACCGTAAACTGGGGTGACTTTGATAGCCCGTCAAATTAATATCGAAACATTTTTGAGAATTTTGAGTATGTAAGCATTAAGGGATAGCTTATTATCGAACATATATGCAAAAATGAGACTGTTACATCGGATGTAGGGTACGTTATCCATTAGTGGACCCCTTTCCTATAGTGGACCCTCTGAAGGGTTTTTGATGAAAAATTCAATAAAATCACAATTTCAAGCGTGTTGTTGTCTACAAATCTTTTATTTTGCATGTTCAGCATCATTTAAAACAATGTTGACTGACATTGAATTGTCCTTTTCACCAAAATAAGTGTTTTGAGTTCGATATCTGAAATCAGCCATGGCCACTAGCATTTTCACAACAAAACTGCATTTATATTTTATGATTGAATTAACCATCCAATCATTTTTTGACTGATTATTTAACTTCAGCAAGTCGAAATAATGTAAGTTTAAGGATCTTTACTAAAATAAAGCGAAGAGCTACCATTTTCGAGCAAAAATTAGGGGGGTCCAATATAGGACAACGAAATCCAAACTTTTCCAAAAGTGGACCCATGTTAATTTAACCTTCAAAAGTTAAGAAAACTGTGTATTCAAGCAAAAGTTTCTCTAAAACATACAATAAATGCATGTTGTTATCAACCTAAACGCATATTTTTTTAATTATGAGTATGAATATAGCGGTTTTCATGTTAAAAGTACCAAAAATGCTGAAGCAGTAAGAATTTATAATTAATCAAAACTATAGTTCATTGTACTTAACTGAAGCATCATAATTGCAGTTTGAAATGATATTTTATAATAATAAATCAATAAGAAAACATTTTTTTTAAATAAACATGCGCGGTTTTATCAGCAACTGTAAACAAATCTATTATTTAGTGTCGGTCAACCATTTATGTAATTAATATGGAAAAATTTGCATCAAGATTACTTTTATTATTATTTTTATGTTTATAGTGGTTTTTGAAACGTTTTCTCTGATCTTTTTCGGAAATAAATGTGTTTAAATGTCTGTTAGGTTTTTTATTGTTTAAAGCCAAATTTGTTAACAAAACATATTTGTTTATAATGAAAAGTGAGCAAAATCCATCTTTTATTCATTATATCTATCATTAGACCTACACAATGCATCAAAACACCAAATATCGGTTAAATTTGGTATAAAAATAACAGTTTGCCTATAGCGGACCCGGGACCACAATCGGATTATGGACCTGGGTCCACTATAGGAAAAAGGGGTCCATAACAGGCAAAAAAAAACTTTTTTTCAAATGACTATTTTTCTGCTCAAAAACAAATAACTGATGAAACAAATAGTCAAAATTGTTCAAAAGACTTCAGATTTCATTGTTTTGTACAAAGGGTTATGAAAAAGTGCTTAAAATATTGAAAATTTGTGAAAAATGTGCTTCGGCTCTACAAGGGGGTCCACTAATGGTTAAAATACCCTATCAAAATTAGTGGCCAAATCAAATTTCTATCAATGTCACCACGGGCTATCAAAGTCACCCTAGTTTACGGTACCACAAATAGAATTCACTACATGGGAAATTAGTTGTTAGGCACACCGATTTTATTAAGGGGGGAGGTATCCGGGTTGGCAGCTAATTATTTTATTTTAAGATAAAACAAAATAAACTGTTTCTTACAAAAGTACCTAGTTCTTGAAAATTTAACTTGGTAGGACAGTTATGCGTAGCAGTGTAACAATTTGTCAAACAGACTTGGTGCTGTTTGTACAGTATGTCCAAACAAAGTACACTTTTACAGACAGTTTTCTGAAAATCAGGGCTGTGGAGTCGGAGTCGGTGGAGCCGGGTCTTTTTGGGGACCTGGAGTCGGAGTCGTCAAAACTCGAACAGCTAGAGTTGAGGTCGGAGTCGGAGTCGGCTAAATTTTAATGAGCTGGAGTTGGAGTTATCTTAAATCCAACAACAAATATTTTTTTTTATTTGTTCAGTATTTGTTATAATGCTGGTTATTCCACAAAACTTCTTATATTTATATGTTTTTTTAAGTCGCATGCGTTGTCATTTTTTCCTTTTTTCCAAGATATTTATTAGATGTCATTTTGTTTTGGAGCATTTTTATAGTGATTGGAATGCTCTAATTGTGTCATTGCACTATGCTCACTAAATGATAACCTATTTATACTCTCTAACACAAGTAGGTAGTATCATAACCTGAAAAATAATGAACAATATTGGTTTAGTACTCAGAAATATTTAATTGTTTCTTGACTGCATCCTTTTGCGTATATTTATGTAGATGTACCTTTTCAATTCAAATTTGACCAAACTCAACCTTTGTTCTTTGTGAAAAAATACACATCCAGTCATTTTTACTCCGAAAATAGCGAAAAAATAGCATTAAAAGAATTAAAATAATAATCACTGTTTGGAAATCGGAAAAAAAATCACTGACAGTATAATTCTTCCATAAAAAAATCTACGATTATAACAATCTATTACTTGGAATTCAAAATTCAAATTTTGTTTGTAATTAAGTATAATAAAAATCAAAGTGTCGCGTTTAAAATATTTGAAACTGTCAATTTTTAAAAAATGTTGCAACTAATTTGAAATAATCATTGAGTATGTTAAATATATCGATCATCTTGTTTACTATTTGTCTACTAAAATATGAAAGTTTCGGCAGGCTTTTTTGATATCGTAGCAAATTATCGTTGAACAAATCTCAAGATTTTAGTACCAAAAAGGACATAATAAAAAATATATAATTAAAATGATAGGATTTGAAACTATTTTTTTAAATATTATTCAACCGGTAAAAATTTTCTCATAATGTATACGTCCCAAGCCTCGGAAGGTGATTATCATTGCAAATCAATGAACCTAAAAAAACTTCTTGGAAAGGCAGCTTTTATAAAAAAATATTATACCTGGTGATTTTTGTTTTTATTTTCATTTTTTTTTTTTCGTATATTTTGAAGGAGGCGCACGACCATTCATAAAGCTTAGTTTTAAGTGAAGATTCAAGAATCGCGCGTCGCTTCTATTTTAAAATACATAGAAAATTTTAAATTTAAAATTAAACAAAAATCCACATGTAAAATATTTTCTAGGTCACCGATATTTGAAAAGAACCCCTTTCAAAGCGTCCTTTCCACGAAGAATTTTTAAAATAAATTGATTTGCAATAATAATCTCCTTCAGCTATGGCGTGTTGTCCATGTACGTACAGCAATTCCATTTGAAAAGAGCCCAAATCGAAAAAAAAAGTTCTCCGATCGGGCTCAAAATTTTTCTGGGGGTTCCTTGGCCAAAATAATTAGACCCGTATTTTTTTGTTTGGCCATTAGGGTGACCTACATCGTGCTAGGGTGGTTCGAAAAATGGCAATTATCGTCATTTTTCGCAAAAACCACTTTTTTCGAAAAATCATATCTCCGCGCCATTTCATCCGATTTTAGCTGTCCTAGACGCAAAAGAAAGGTGATGAGTTTGGCTATTTAGGAAAAATAGCAAGAAGTTCCAAAAATCTAGCTTAACTATTGAAAAAGTCGTATGAAAACTTAAAATGGCGTTTTGCCCGTGTCTGGACCAAAGAGCCTATGTCTGAAAATATTTTTATCGGATTCCTCGGAAAATTTCACATAAAATATCAAAAAATTGGCGATGTCGAACCGTACGTTTCAGAGATATGATTTTTTGAAAATAAAAACTGAGTTTTTCGACGCGCCACGCGCAAAAACAGGAAAATCGGCAAAAAAATCAACTTTTTTCACTAAAACTGCGATAACTTTAAAATTTCAGCGATGACCTATAGATGTTTGGGTATCAAAATTTTTGTAATTGAAAGACGCAACTTTTGGTACCATAACATCTATAGGTCATCGCTGAAATTTTAAAGTTATCGCAGTTTTAGTAAAAAAAGTTGATTTTTTGCCGATTTCGTCATTTTCCTGTTTTTGCGAGTGGCGCGTCGAAAAACTCAGTTTTTATTTTCAAAAAATCATATCTCTGAAACGTACGGTTCGACATCGCCAATTTTTTGATATTTTATGTGAAATTTTCCGAGGAATCCGATAAAAATATTTTCAGACATAGGCTCTTTGGTCCAGACACGGGCAAAACGCCATTTTAAGTTTTCATACGACTTTTTCAATAGTTAAGCTAGATTTTGGAACTTCTTACTATTTTTCCTAAATAGCCAAACTCATCACCTTTCTTTTGCGTCTAGGACAGCTAAAATCGGATGAAATGGCGCGGAGATATGATTTTTCGAAAAAAGTGGTTTTTGCGAAAAATGACGATAATTGCCATTTTTCGAATCACCCTAGCACGATGTAGGTCACCCTAATGGCCAAACAAAAAAATACGGGTCTAATTATTTTGGCCAAGGAACCCCCAGAAAAATTTTGAGCCCGATCGGAGAACTTTTTATATATATATATAAAACAAGCTAACCCCGACAAACTTCGTCTTGTCATTTTTTCACTTCTTGACGTTTTTAGCCTCCTTTGATCAAAATTTGATTTTACGCAACATATCCCATATAATCTGCAGATCTTCCGGAATCGGTTCCGGAGTGGCCAAAGTTGTCACTCTTTAGCGTAAAAACCTTCCTTGGGCTTATATGAACCCAACGCAGCAAAGAGCGCTCCGATCCAACTTTCCGTTATCAACTGATGCGCGTTCGAACAAAACCGTCGACATTTTTTACATATAAAAAAATTTCGACGGTTTTGTTCGAACGCGAATCAGTTCAATACGGAGCGTCGGATCGAGGTACTCTTTGTTGCGTTGGGTTCGTATAAGCCCAAGGAAGGTTCTTAAACTAATCTAATCTAATCAGACCCTAGCGCAGCCAATCTTTCGAAGGGATCCTGGAGAGTGCATTTGGTTAGATGACGCCTAGCACTCTTCTTGTCATTTATTAACATTTGTAGTGCGTCATTGCATTAGAATGCATTGAAACATCACAAGCGTTAAAGCGGCCAAGCCTACTGCGTAAAGCCGTATCGCAGAGATGACTCGTAATTGGGTTGAGTTTGAGCACTGAGTGTTCGAACAACAACACAATTCTAAATCGACAGGGGAGGAAGAAGCGTGGGGACACACCACCATACGCTCCGAGATTTGGTTGTATTCGTTGGGAGCACCATGCTAAGAAGGTTTGGTACTCTTCTTACGCCAAAAAATTACAACTTTGGCCACTCTGGAACCGATTCCGAAGCATCGGCAAATTGTATGGAAAAAGTTACGTAAAATCAAATTTTGATCACAGGAGGCTGAATTAGCAAACAAGCAAGAAACGTCAGGAAACCAAAAAAGGGCAGGACGAAGTTAGCCGGGAAGAGCTTGTATTAAATAAAAATTAAGGTGACTTTGATTGTCACTGTGCTTCTTATAAATCCAGAGTTTTTTTTTGAAAAGGTCCTATAAGCTATTGTCTTTCATATGTTTATAGGACCTAATAAAACAAATTTCGAGAAATGTCAGCCTAAAAGTGAGCAAATTAAATTTGTATGTTTTTTTTTTTTAACTTCATCATCCCGGTACGAGAATCGAACTCACGACCTCTGGATTGGAAACTAAGCACGCTGTTAGTCGAAACCCATTCCCTACCGGTCAGTATTCCCAGTGAGCATATTTACTCTTTTAAGGGATCTGACTTTGCCGAGCCAGACAGGAATCGAACCCATCACCTTCCGCTTACAAGGCGAAACCCGTAACCTCACGGCCACGGAAGCTCGGCAAAAAAAATCATTTAAAATAAAATAACAATTAAATATTGAAATTTATTTGCTTTAAATAAATTAAGTGTAAATTTGAGGTTATGTAAATAAATCCAAATTTACTTACAAAATTGTTCTTTTAAAATTGCCTTCGAAACTGGAAATATTTATTTATTACTGTTTTAATATACAAATTGTAACCTAGAATTTTTTTCCGTTTTGTGATTCGAAATTATTTGTCTTGAGAAAAACTTGACACTTATAGAGTGTTTAAATAATCCTATTTATATTTTTTTTTTCAAAATAATAGTTAACTAACTTTTGAAATATTTAAAAATCGTAGTCAAAGTCAACAATTTGTTGAAAGCTGGAGTCGGAGTCGGCTAGAGTTGGTAGGCCGGAGTTGGAGTCGGAGTCGGTTGGAGCTGAAAGCCGGAGTCGGCTAAACTCAGAAAGCCGGAGTCGGAGTCGGAGTCGCTTGAAATATGACCCGACTCCGCAGCCCTGCTGAAATTGTACACTAAGACGGACTATTTGATAACCAAAGGCAATATCGCCTAAAACTGTCACTGGATAAGGCCGATGCAAATATTTTTCCAAAGTTTTTGTCCTTCGGCTTTGGCTTGAATAAAACTTTTCAAAATATTTGTACCAGACAAAACTATCCAGATTTTTAAGCGAAGATGGCGTTCGAATGGTGTACGCCCGAAATGTCAAAATCACGCAGTAGTACCAACATTACGAAAAAAGTGTGCCATGGCATGACAGCCATATTTTTGTGTGATGTTGGTGCTACTGCGCGATTTTGACAATTCGGGCGTTCACCATTCGAACGCCATCTTCGCTTAAAAACCTGGATAACAAAAAAATAGAAATTAGCCAGATTGTTACAAACTTCTCCCTTTCTCCTATTTTCAGAACAAAATGTATCAAACGAAACTTTTCACGACACTGCTGCTTTTGAACGTAGCTGGCAGCATAGGTACGCAAAGAACCGTTTACAGGGCAGGCGACGAGCTAGTGGAAATAACTCGAACGAAAATTTCGAACCAATACTCTCCATATTATTCATATTACGCATACAATAGCGCTCCCCAGTATGGTAACGTGGATGTGGTTTACTACGGATATCCAAATAGAGTGACTACCAACAAGCAAAGCGCGAATCGACGCGTATTATCGGCAGAAACACCCGAAGGCATTTAATATACATTATAAATACTTCCGTGTACACCACCTACAACTGCTTAGCCAGCACCGTAGATTAATAGTGTCCCACGTTGTTTATTGCAGAACTCTGTTTGCCCTAATGAACTTATAACATTCAAGCTTGTAGAAGCAAAATAAAACTACAAGAAAAATACGGTTTAATTTCAGATTACTGGAATCGCACTGATACTAAAACTAAATTAAGAACGGAAACTTGGCAGCAACATATTAAAAACTATTTCTCCACCCTTTTAGTTTCAGCCCAAGGATGCGCCAGGGGTCCATGTGGCGTTGGAGCAATGTGCCAAGAAACCTCCGGGGGTCGACCCGTTTGCTCCTGTCCGGCCGGCTATAGTGGAAACCCGTTGACTCAGTGTATAAGGTAGTGGCTGCTATAGTTCAGCGCGAATTACAATAAACATGTTGTTACTAATTATCCCAGGGCCGAGTGTTTGGATCACAGTGAATGCATTCGCAGTGATCAAGCATGTCGCGATGGAAAGTGCATAAATCCATGCAATGGAGTATGCGGAATCAACGCAAACTGTGAGGCAAGTCTCAAATTGTTTTACAAATAGAAAAAAAATGGGTAAAATTAAAATACATTATAGGTGCGAAATCATGTCCCAGTATGCAGCTGTCCTCGGGGGATGTCCGGAGATCCTTTCGTGAGTTGTCGTGTTAATGATCCAGGTAAATTAATAGGTTATCATGGAATCGTGATAAATAACACAACTCGACATTTTAAAAGTTTATGTCAGTAGACGCTTCTGTTAAATTCCTGCCAATATGGGATCATGCTAACCCAGTTAACTCAATCCGAATTCTGAAACGGAATCTAATTAGAATCGTATACAAATTCCGTTTCAAACGCAACAACCGGTTCCGAGTTCGAACCGGGTGTTTGCGTTTTAAACGGAATGGATTGATTTGACTGGGAAGCAACCATGTCCACTAGGGTGGTCCAAATCTGGTTTAACTCGGGGCTACTCCCTGAAATCAAAGACTGACCCATCACTTGGCTAAATTCCAAATTTGAGCTCATTCTAACCACGGGAACCCCTCCCTCTAAGCCCATGAAGTTTGTATGGGAAAAATCGTCAAAATGTATGGAGAAAAGAAACTGTGGAAGGCGCATTAACTATCAAATTCTTACCAATTCTCGGAATTAAGATCTTCATTAAATTACAAAAATAAAAAACTTTCTCGGAGGCACCATATTTTTAGATTTTTTTTATCTAAAAAGTCGTTAGCTTCCGAAATTGACCAGACAAGCTGACGCGAACGCCACTTTACAAATAATTGTTTCTAGCTGTTCGCGTGGAAATGGTCATTCTTGGAGGCAAATAACTTTTTTGCAAAAAGTCCTAAAAATATGGTGTCTTCGGGAAAGTTTTTCCAAATATAATGAAGATCTTAGTTCCGAGAACACTTTGGGCCGTCCCCATACAAACAGGCGGCAAATTATTTGTTTGCTATTAAAACGTTTTTTCATACAAATTTGAGAAATGGTATTTGTTGATTGTTTATAATAAATAGTGTTTTCAACATTTGCAAGTACAACAGAATTGCGTATACATTGTATTACAAGTTAATATCGTTATGTTATGTATCTGCTAATACATTCCCACTTGAAGGACACCACCCTCCCCTCTCTCGTTTAGTGCCACAACCTCTCAACAAAATTTTGTCAAATGTTATTTATTCATTTTATGTCACATATTAGTTATTTTCTGCTATGTGTTTCTTTTTGTGAGTCCATGCTAAATTGAGAACCCTTCCCATTCATCTCTCCCCCCCCCCCTTTCCTTACGGAGCTAATTCACGAAAATTATAGTTGTTAAATCAAAATTACAGAAAAAATAATTTTATTCGTTATATTGAAGTAAGCAATAAAATATTAAACACATTCTATTACATCTGACATCTACGTTTTCAACATAGAGTTTCTGACGGCTTCAGGATACAGTGAGTCAAATATTTGTCCGTACCCCCCCCCCCCCCCTACGGAAACTTTTTTTGATGTAAAAGTACATAAAATTCGACTAAAATACCCAGTTTTATACATCAATATACGCGGCAAAATGTTAATGTTGAAGATACTTTGTTATTACGTCTTTTACTAACCAGCATTGAGCATTGACCGCAGAAATTCATCATGCTAAGTCATTATTTTGCTGAATACTTTATTCCAGGGGTGCCCAAAGTATGGCCCGCGGGCCAAACGTGGCCCGCGAGGTGATATTTTGTGGCCCGCGGACCCATTTTGAATGATCATGTAAAATGGCCCGTTGACCACTTGTAAAGTGATTTAATACTTTTTCAAAATCGAGGTTAATTTTAAACTTTTATATATTAGGCTTTTTAATTTTTTGTTGATGAAAAAATTTATGATTTTTCACTTTATGGATACTAATAATTTGTCAAAACTTTCATAACATATTTTTAGAAATATTTAAAAAACGTTCAAGTTTTCAATAGTTGCAAAAATATAAATTTTCTTTATCAATGTGCAAGTCATAATGACCCTTTTATGAATTGATCCTCAAATTTACATTGCACTTTCTTTGGGATTCGAACTCATTACAGTTAGATAACGAATCTGATTGACTACCAACTGAATTAGGCAGACAAAATGTGGAAATCGGAGGATCAAGTTTGTTGCAAATGTTTTACAAAGCTTCGTCGGTCAACCCACCGCTCTCCCATTAGTAAAAAAAATTGTCTCGAAAACCAGGAGCAAAACTATATTTTCAAAAAACTTTAAAAAAATAAATTTAAATACAATCAGCTGAGATTAATTCAATATGCATTCTTTTGCATTCAGAATCCTTTGAGCATGTTTGGGTTTGTTAAAAATAATTTAGATTTTTTGAATTTTCGATGAAATAAATAAATGTTTTTCGCTAAAATGATTTTTTTGTCGAATCTTTTTTAATAATGATTGCAGTTTAACTATACGGAATCTTAAAACATTTTCTAACATTTTTTTACTTTGAAATGTTGAAAATCTGGCTCTCTACGATTTTTTACTAGCCACACTTAACACTTAACACAGTTGTTCGATACAGTATTCGAAAGATCGCATGAAAAGCTTTCAAATGAAGGTAAAAGCGAATCATTAAGTTCAATTACCGATTTTCTATGATTTTTGGAACATTGGCCGTTCTGTAAACCGTTCCGAATATGTGGGATGACTGTACTTAATTTTAAATGAACGCCACAGATAATAAAGACATTACCGGACTTCTTGTAAACAGGTACCGAATTTTGAAGCGACGAAGCCCGCGATGTAGGGCAAAGCAAGTAGAATAAACGGACGCATATGAAGATTGCAACAAATTTTGATAAAACGTAAATATTTCTCCTCAAACGCACAAAATCGCAGGCTGAAAATTTCAGTAATATTAGATTATAATCTAATCTTTCAAGTGATCTTAGTTTTATGTTTAGCATCGGTTAGCAAAACACACAAAAACACGCTTTAAAAAAAACTCAAGTTTTTCAATGAAAACTTCAGTTTCTGGTTTGGAAACAACACTTTGTCTATTTATATATTTATTACATCATTGCACGGAGAAAAAAGAGTTACCAAAATCGTGAACAAGCGTAGGTTAGAATAGGATAGTTATCACCTAAACGCCCAAGCTCGAGAAAAAGGGGGAATTTCCATACAAATTCCCCCTTTTTCTCGAGCTTGGGAGTTTAGGTGTTATTGTGCTTTCCACAGGTAAAAAACTGAAACAGCTGCTTTTCTCCATACATTTTGGCGATTTCTCCCAAACAAACTGCAAAGGCTTAGAAGAAGTGGTTCCCGTGATTTGGATATTGCCCACTCCTTTTTTGCGGTGGTGAAACTGAAGCATTTACTGACATCAAGTTCCTAATGGTACGTTCGTTTGAACAGCCAGTGCGGCACTGAGTGCCTTCAAAGAAACACTTTGACAGCTCTGAGTGCGGCACTCAGTGTGGAACTAGCCAACAAACGAACGTACCATAAATGTCGAGTTGTGTAATGAACAATGTCAGATTTTTACAATCCTGCCTGATCCAGTGAGAAATTTGGCTCGAGTCAAAAAGCCCATTGAGAAACAATTCATCGAAATTGCAGGTTACCTAACCCTCTACAATCCAGCCCCGCCGCAAGACGGGCTCCAATATTAACATTTGCCGAAGAGAAGCAACTAATTTTTCGTTTTTAAAAAGCAGACGAAAATTATGACCTATAATTTATGCCTTCCTCACCTCGTTGAGGAAAGGCTATAAAATCACTCGAAAATTGAACTTCGTAATGTGACCTCGTAGAACTAACTTAATTTATATGTACATATCAACTCAGAATCATTTTCTGAGCAAATGTCTGAGTGTGATGGGATGTTGATCAAAAAATTGTTACTCGGCACTGGCTGAACCGCTTTTGTCCGTTTTCGATCCGTCTTGGGTTCCCATAAGTCGCTAAAGAAAATTATATACAGTTTAGCTATGTACTTCAAAAGTTATGCTGAAAAAACGATTTTGACTTAAGTCCGGAAGATTGTAAAAAGGGTGTTTTTTGTAAGAAAACCTGTCAAAGATTATAAATCGTTTTGGAGCCAGTTTTATATTATAAATAAATATTTATTATTCTGGGCCTTGTAAAGTCAAGGGGCATGATTTGATCCTAGTACATTTGTTAAAATTTGGGTATACATTATTTTTTATTAGCACTATGGACACCACTTCATGCTACGAGAACTCGCTTTGTCGCAGCCCCAGGGCTTAAGCGTTGACCGGTTAGCTGTCCTCGTGAACTAGGTAGTTCTCCGATAGTGAAAATATCACAATTGCACAAGACACCCCTGCTTCTGTGACTTTTTCACTATCACAATGTGGGTTTTAGGTTGGGACTTCAGGATAGTACAATTGTGTTGTTGCTTAGCATTAGCATTTAAAATAAATCTGTATCCTTTCCAAATCTATTTGAAGTTAAAGTTAGTTGCAATTGTTAAGCTAGAGTAATGCTGTCAACAAACTTTGATTGATGTAGACTACTAGACATATTATATGTCGAAATTTCCATAGAGTCTCGATCAATCAATAATGTAATGATATCGGACAAAATTCGTTGATTGGAAGGCACGAAATAGTCGTCTTAACACTTAAACTCCCAAGCTCGAGAAAAGGGGGAATTTCCATACAAATTCCCCCTTTTTCTCGAGCATGGGAGTTCAGGTGTTAACGACGAGTGTTCAACTTGTAAAATATGAACAGTTAATTTATGGTTATTGGTTTTGAGGCGACAAGACAGGTTTAAAAACTAGGTATAGGAATATTTGGCTTTGTAGTAAAAATTTTTGGGATTTGAGATTCAAGTTACTTTTACGCAGTTTAGTTAAGGTTGTTGATTCAAGTTAGTTAGTTTTCCATAAATGAATAAATGATTAGTTGAATTAGTCGAAGTGTTCTATTTAATTGGCAGATCTACTTCTAGTTGTAATGTAGGACAAGACTACTGACGGACGCGACAGGACGTGGCCCAGAAAAAGGCCTCCAGATTTTTATTCCCCAGACAAGTTAGTTTTCATCTTTCGCCTTAATATATATTTTTTTAATTTCCTTTAAATTTGAAATACATGTTAGGTTTCCTTTGTATAAATCTCCGATTAGTTACATTTTCTTATTAATTAACTAATAATTTAATTTCCTCCGGGCCTTTTTAGGGGAAATATACTTGTTGGGATAACTGGAACAGTACTCTGGCAACACTGCCATGCCAGCCAGAGTATTTACACTGGGCTCTCCGGTGACAACTCAGTTGTCATCCGGAGATGTCAACAACAGTCTCAACTGTGTTTAATCTGTTGTTATCGTCATTCATATTGTGATTCGTTCTTGATCGTCTAGATCTTGTTCTGTGTGGTCGTGGAGAATGTCTTCTCCCGACCTGTGTAAATAAATAGTTTTAATCGTTTACGTCGTGTGTTTTATTCGTGGCCGGTGGCCACGATCAACTCCGCGGGGCACGTCGTAACAGTGGCGACGAGGTGTTTTTCGCGAGTTTGACCCGGTTCGATCACCGGACAAACTTGCTTCCCACGCGGGGGAAGAAAAGTGCGATGGAGGAGGCAGCCATCGCGTTCGTCGTGGATGCCGCCAAGGATCCGCCTGTCAAAACGGCGCAGCAGCAGAAGCTGCCGACGAACTTCATCCTGCCAATCCACCAGCAACTTCCCCAGCAGCAACTCGTGACCAGCAGGGGCTCCAAGAACAACATTCGCACAGGTGCGACCCACAGCAGCGGTTCCAGCAGCAACCGGTGAGTTCGCAGCGATGTCGTCAGCAGCCGTGTGGAGCGCACCAAGTGGCACGAGCACCGTCCTCCTCCGATGGCCTCGCCGACGCGGTCGACCGTTCCGCTTGCAGTTCAACCCGCGGAGGCTGCACGGAACGAAGGGTGAAGGACACGCAGCCGGAATTCGTCATCCCGGCGAAACATCCAACTCGTCCGATGGCGTCCATCAACGCTCTCGCCGTCGACGATAAGGTTGGGTGTGCTGACATCATGAAGCGGACGGCATCCTATGACGTCACAGCAGTGCATCACAGCACAACCACGAACCCGGTCCACATCAAGGCGCACCGGTTCCTACTTCGGCGGACGCAATCGTCTGCGGCCAGTGCCACCAAAAGTTCCCGTCGTTTCTCAAGCGTTAAAAAATTGAAGGGGGAGAGAAAGAACGCACTGGAATCTTGAAAGCTGACCAACCACAGCATCACCTTCAGCTGGTCAGCAACGTGCGGTCGCGTGAACGAGCAGCAACAACGTCTTCATCCGAGTCGTCCGCCAGATGCAGTTCAACATGGTGTCGACTCATCGTTCATCAGCCGGAACGTTGTCGTGTTGCGGCCGTACTACCAACAAATCGATGACGTCGCGTTCAGCGCAGCCAAGTGACATCCACCAAGGTTCGTCGCTGTGGGTCCTGCCGGTCCGGTCCATGATCCGGATCTGATCGTCGTCATCTTCAACCACATCTTCCGGCATCCTTGAGGTGCAGCAGCACTGACGATCTTCCTGTTCCCGAAGACCGCTCCAGTGACTCAACCCACAACAATAAAAGGGGGAGATGTTGGGATAACTGGAACAGTACTCTGGCAACACTGCCATGCCAGCCAGAGTATTTACACTGGGCTCTCCGGTGACAACTCAGTTGTCATCCGGAGATGTCAACAACAGTCTCAACTGTTTTCAATATGTTGTTATCGTCATTCATATTGTGATTCGTTCTTGTTCGTCTAGATCTTGTTCTGTGTGGTCGTGGAGAATGTCTTCTCCCGACCTGTGTAAATAAATAGTTTTAATCGTTTACGTCGTGTGTTTTATTCGTGGCAGGTGGCCACGATCAACTCCGCGGGGCACGTCGTAACAATACTCTTTCTAATCAAACACCTATCTTCGTCATATGGAGAGTTTGATGCTCGATTAAAGCTCCAAAATACTATTTAGGTTGTAAACTTACCAGCAACAGCACCGCCTCGAATAAGCACGAAAATGTATGCCACTTACTGGCCAAAAAGATCAAATTTAATGCACTTTTGATCATAATTTCTATTTTGCGAGACCATTTCTCATCTTTTTGGTGCCACACACATCCACACGCAAGATGAGAGGTTAACTGCTTAACGAAAGTCGCCATCAATATCTTTTCACTTGCGCTAACGATTTCAAAGCGCTTAAGATATCAAATTGCTTCCAACTACCGGCAACATGTTCTTTTGCACATTAGTTATGGTACGTTCGTTTGAAGAGCCGGTGCGGCACTGAGTGCCGCACTCGTCGAGTGCCAGTTTTGGTTCAAACGAACGGTCCAGTTTTACTCTCAGTTTTTATGCTTGTTTGCGTGCGTGGTGTTTTGTTTTGGTTCAAAAAACGTCAGTCAAAATGAGATTGTTGCGAATTGAACGTACCTTCGCGCTGGTATTAATGGTGTATGTCTCGTATCCTGTCTCAGGAACGATCATTGGAACCCGGAAAGCGGTTCGTAAGAACCTGGAGCTTACTTTTGGTTTGAGATGGCCGTTCTCTAATGAGCTTCAGGTTTACTAGCAAGAGTGACAGTTACCAACGAAATTCCATAAACCTGAAGTTCTTCAAATATTCTTAAAATAATAAAATTGAAAAAAAGAATTTTAGAATTTAAAAAAAATATATTTTTTTAATGATTATATCAATTGAATGAAATATAGGTCATTAATATATTTTAGAATTTTAAGAATTTCTGTAATTTTAGAATTTTATTAAATTTTAACACAGGAAATTCATATTTCTAATCTAATCTAATCTAATCAGACCCTAGCGCCGCCAATCTTTCGAAGGGATCCTGGAGAGTGCCTTAGGTTAGATGACGCCTAGCACTCTTCTTGTCATTTATTAACATTTGTAGTGCGCCATTGCATTAGAATGCATTGAAACACCACAAGCGTTAAACCGGCCAGGCCTACTGCGTAAAGCCGTATCGCAGAGATGACTCGTAATTGGGTTGAGTTTGAGCACTGAGTGTTCGAACAACAACACAATTCTGAATCGACAGGGAAGGAAGAAGCGTGGGGACACACCACCATACGCTCCGAGATTTGGTTGTATTCGTTGGGAGCACCATGCTAAGAAGGTTTGGTACTCCGAGACCCTCTGGGATGGGACATTGTATTTCCACGAATGCCCTGGACAGGGATGGTATTTTCTTTAAAATATCGTCCCTCGCTCAAATCATCAAATTTTCGGCGTTCTCCCAAAACTGCATCAAGAGAGCGAAGCGAAAACGACGCCGATAAAATAGCGAGCCACGAACAAACCGATGCGTACGACGGAAAAAAATCTCTCACACGGCCAGTCCCCTCGCTCAAAAAGCAAGAGAAAGAGCAATCGTGAAATTCTCTCGCCCGTAAGCGCTGTAGAAATGAGTTCATTTGTGTGCGTGAGCTCCAGTGTATGTATACAGCAATTTCGTGTGCGTGGCTCTCCGGTTGGAACGATAGTTCCATCGGAGCCAGCGATACGGTATTTCTCGTCGGTTCGTTGGGCTTTCGATATTCGCGATAGCAAGCCGACCATCACTCGGCTGCGAAAGAGAAGAGAAATTTTAAGAGACGAGGAACGCACCGAAATATGCATCAATGATAGTGCGATGGTGATGGTTTACCTACCCTGCTGGACACTATTTGCCGTGGTTATAGCGCCACAACTCGCTCTCTGTAACAGTATTCCTAATTCCAGTCCACTCTTACCAAGTCGTCATGGCCTAGTGGTTAGCATTTTTGCTTACCAATCCAAAGGACGGAGGATCGAACCCCGCCTCGAGCGACTTTGATTTTTCGTTCATATTCATCATTTCAAATTTATGCGTTCTTAACTTTCTCGTTGGGAGCAGATGGGAATCGAACCCAGAACCATTCGCTTACAAAGCGAACACCGTAACCAGTCAGCCACGGCCGCTCCAACACAGGAAATTCATATTTTTGATTAAAGTTAGATTGAGAATTTTTGGAATTTAAAGATTACAGAAATTCTCAAAATTTATAAATCCAGAAAAAAAATCCATAAGCATTTAAAATTTATCAAAGAAAATATAATTTCCAATAATTGAAGAATATTCGAAAACGCTAACATATCTTAATTCCAGATTCTTTAAAATCACATTTTTTTTTATTTTAAAAATCCAAAAACTTTGGAAATTTCCAAAAGGTATAAATTATTGAAGATTTTTAAATTCTAATCATTCATAAAACTCTAAAATTCCAAAAACTATACCTCAAAACAATCCTACAAAATAATTGAGTAAAGAAATTCCTGAAATTCTAAACTTACAGACATTTCTTAAATTCCTAAATAACCTAAAATTTCTGAATTCCCAAAAATATCTAAAAATTCTTAAAACTCCTAAAATTCCAGAAATTAAAAAAAAAACTTAAATTCCAGATTTTTTAATTCATAATTTCTAATTTTTTTTAAATATTTTATATGTCATGGAATATAAAACTCCATTAGAAAAAAACTTTAATATTCTGAAGTTCTTTGATTCCAGAAATCTCTTGAATTCTATTATCCCAAAAAAAAAAAATACTGCTTATAATTCCAAACCTTTCGATGGATTTTTTTATTTTTAAATAAATAAACATAAATCTATAAATTTACGATTTTTTTATAAAAAAATTTCAAGAGATCTAAGAGTTAATGTTATTTCAGGTATTTCTGTAATTTTACAAATTGATGATTGTTTTTTTAAGAATTTCAAATATTTTTCTATTATTTTAGGTATGTCTGAATTCATAGATTTTTTACAATATCTGAAATTTTAAAATTTTGATTATTTCTGGAACATTACGAATTATAAGAGTTAATAGAATTTCAGGATTTTTTAGATCATGTTGAATGCTTGGAATTTTTGGGAATATTAAGAACCTATAAAATTTAAGGAAATTTGTAGAGTTTGAGAATTTTAGGAA
Source organism: Culex quinquefasciatus (assembly GCF_015732765.1). Lineage (NCBI taxonomy): Eukaryota > Metazoa > Arthropoda > Insecta > Diptera > Culicidae > Culex > Culex quinquefasciatus. The sequence continues at coordinate 85,697,621 of NC_051863.1, read as the reverse complement.
TTTCTGGAATCTTAGCATTTTAGAAATTTCTTGAATTTTTTGGAAGCCTAGGGATTTTAGGAAATCTAGACATTTTAGGAATTTAAAAAAATCATTTATTTCCTAATATTTACAGGAATTTTAATTGGCTTGAGAATTTTAATAATTTATGTTATTTTTGGAATTATTCAAGAAACTTTAGTTTTTGTTTTTAATTCAAGGAATTTTAAGAGTTTAAAGAATTTTGGATATTGTAGGAATTTTAAGAACCTAAATAATTTTAGGATTTTTTAAAATTCTTGGAAATTATGGAATTTTAGAAATGTAAAGATTTTTTTATTTGAAATTAATGTTTTTTTAAGAATTTTAAATATTTTTCTATTTTTTTAGGTATGTATGAATTCATAGATTTTTTACAATATCTGAAATTTTAAAATTTTGATTATTTCTGGAACATTACGAATTATAAGAGTTAATAGAATTTCAGGATTTTTTAGATCATGTTGAATGCTTGGAATTTTTGGGAATATTAAGAACCTATAAAATTTAAGGAAATTTGTAGAGTTTGAGAATTTTAGAAATTTCTTGATTTTTTTGGAAGCCTAGGAATTTTAAGAAATCTAGACATTTTAGGAATTTTAAAAAATCAATCATTTCCTAATATTTACAGGAATTTTAATTGGCTTGAGAATTTTAATAATTTATGTTATTTTAGAATTTCAGAAATTTCTTTTTGTTTTTGGAATTATTCAAGAAACTTTAGGTTTTGTTTTTAATTCAAGGAATTTTAAGAGTTTAAAGAATTTTGGATACTGTAGGAATTTGAAGAAAGGAAATTATTTTAGGATTTTTTATAATTCTTGGAAATTATGGAATTTTAGAAATGTAAAGAAATTTTTTTTTTTTGAAATTTATGTTGAATTGTTTTTTTTAACAATTTCTTAATTTTTGTTTGAATTATAAAATTTTTATAATATATTATTTAAATTTTTTTTTATAGTTTAATTATTTTGAAAAAATTCTTGATATCTTTAGAATTTCAGAAATGTTAATGGTTTTAGAAATTTCATAAATTTTATAAATATTAGGAATTTTAGAACAATACGAAATTTCAGAGTTTGTTCAGTTATCATTTTTTTATTTTAAATGTTTTAGGAAGTATAGGATTTTGGATCTTGTTATTGAGTAAATTTGGTTTTTTTTTCTGCGTTGTTTGGAATTTGCATTTATTTGGATTTCCTTAATTTTTTTAAATATATTGTAGTTCCTAGAATGCTTGGCATTTTTGCCTCAATTTCAAAATTGTAGATTTATTCAGGTACTATGGAAAACGTAATGGACGGAACACTTAACTCAATTGAGTTAAGACAAGTTCATTCCGTTTATCCTACTGCATTGTCCCGGGACCACGTTTGGCTGGACTATGTCCACGGCGGGAAAGTCGACTTTCGTATCGCAAAATATTTGAAGTATCCAGTCGATTTGTTTATTTTCTTATTTTTTTTAAAATGATCTCTAACATTACACCATATAGTTCAGAAAATACACGAACAGTTTTTCTAATCTTATTGATTCACTGATTCGTTGGAATCGCCGCGAATGTCCGTGATTATCAATTGATCTGGAACGTAGCGCGCCGCATGGCAATCGCAGCGGGTTGGTTCCTCAGTGCTTTCACAACGACTTTTTCCTGTAAATTTAACAATGAAAATGTTGTTCAACAGTGAAATTTAATTTATGTTAAGAATATATTAAAACAAGTCATTTTACGCAGAAGAATATATTTTAAAGCAAATTATTTCACAATTTTATTATTAGCACTCGATTCAACTCTTCTGGAGGCCCTCGAATCCCAAGTCCAGCTACGGTCGGCCCCTTCCAGCACGAGGAAGCGAATGTTGTACAGGTCCACCTTTTCGCGCATACAAGACGTTTCTTTGACTATTTAAAGATTTGCTTGTCCAACTCACGAATCGGGGACAGCACCAGTTTCAAAGGGTACTGCTTGCGACGGTTGAATAACCGATTTGAGCTTGCGCTGCAAGTTGCGGAGGATATCGTGATCATTCATACCCAGGTACAAATCAAACCCGTCAAACCCGTCACGGGCGGCAGCCTTCTTTTCGGCCATCTGGTCCTTGGCCTCGAGCAGACGTTTGCGTTTTTTTTTCGAAGAATCTGGAATTCCGAAAGAAACTTCAAAAATCCTACCAGCGAAGTAAAAAAATGGGACTCACCTAAACATGTATCACTTGTCTCCGATGCAGTGATCTATGGTGAGAGTGTGCTCCAGCAGCCCGCGCGATCCGCTTGGTACGTAGTCGCCTATCCGCGCGTTGTTGATGAAGGCATGCGCAAAGTTCTCTTCCGCGGCTTCGTCGACCTAGCTGATGAGGATGAGGACTCTGCAGATGCGCGCCTTTGCTCCACCTGGAGCAGACATTTGATGAAGGCGCGGCTCTCGCGCGTAGGCAAAAAGATCTGGCCTTTGAGGTTATGCAACAATCACCCTTTTTTGTAGCTACAAAAAAACTTTTTCTTGGCATAACTTTAAAAGTATTTCACTAAACAGAATACAATTTAATAGGGTCTTAGGGGACTCCAAAACGAACAGAATAAGGCGGATCCGGCCAAAATCGGTTCAGCCAGTTCTGAGATAATCGTGTGGAAAAAAAATCATATCTACACACATCCCCACAGACATTTGTTCAGAATTTGTATCTGTGTCGATAGGTATACGTGAAGGTATATCTAGGAGTCGTATTTAAGAAGTTCATTTTCCGAGTGATTTTATAGCATTGCCTCAGTGAGGTGAGGAAGGCAAAAATCGAGTGCGGCACTCGCACTTTCAGTTCCAAGATGGAGGCAAAACTCGTGCGGCACCAGCGCTAGTTTCTTCAAACAAACACTTTGACAGCTCTGAGTGCGGCACTCAGTGCGGAACTAGCCCTCAAACGAACGTACCATTAGTCACTCACTTGAAAAATAATCCCGAAACATGTAAATGATTAGCAAGCGCCATAACAAAAACAAACGCGCTAAGTCTTTTGACGTTTCAATTTTGACCATCCATTCCAATCGAAGGCTGAAGAAAACCGAGCGAGTCGAAGGCAAATAAAGAACAAAGGGTGGCCACCAACACCACAAGCAGCGCTTGTGGTGTTGCCAGGAAACTTTCTCTATAAATGCTACTTTTCGTGAGTGTTCGCTCAAAATTTCATCAATTTTGGCAGCACAAAGCAGACCCAAACGAGCGTTGGAAGAAAAAAAAAGAACTAAGCTGAAAATAGAAAAATGGGCGTGGCCCAATGTACACGACTGATTAGAATGCGTTTTTGAAATATTTTTTTTTAAAAGGCTTGTAAAAGGAATAGCATAACTTTTAATAAAAGTGAAAATAAACAGAAATGTTCACAAAAAGTTGCTCTACACGTTGGTGTACTTGGTTTTACTGAATTTCAAGGAACACTCCAGATTATCCAGCATCATTCAAACAAGACCGCTTATTAGGCTTAAAATGGGTTTATTTCCCCTATACTTTGAATCAAAATTTCAGATTTTCTTTATTCAGTGTTAAACTTAGATTACCGTAACTGCTCAAGTCATTCAAGTTCTTACTACTCACACCTACACTAATTTTCTTTCACCTTCCCCCTCCCGATCCCCTATATCTTCCGGTGGTGTTCATTTGGTATGCAATACTAGTTCGGCCACTAGCCTTTTTTCCACAAGAAACCGGACTTGGACTGACTTGAGGCCGCGTCCCTCACCTTGCTCCGTAAAACGAAAACGAATAAATAAATATTTATTATTATTTCATTTATTCTATTTTAGTTTTTACAATGTGTCTAGGAATAATTATTTTGACCTTTCCATGTTTAAAGACCTGGCAGGTTTTCTGTTACTGACGAGTTATGAAGTTAGAGGATCATCATCTTATGAGATAGACCATAGAAGCTTAGTAAACCTCATCCACCTACATCGGGTGAATTAACGTTTTTTTTATCTGTATTTTTAGAGCAGCTTTGTCGACCTAGTCCGTGTGGTTCCAACACAAAATGCGAAGTTCTGAACAATGTTCCAACGTGCTCCTGCCTTCCTGGTTACATTGTATGATTCTCTATTATTTTAGAATTTTAAAAAAAAATATTTCCTGATTGTAATCCCTAGGGATCCCCACTATCCGGATGTCGCCATGAATGTGAGAGCGATGTCGAATGTGGAAACCAAGAGTTTTGTTCCCAGTTTAAATGCACAAATGCTTGCTCTCAGTGTGGTAAAGGAGCCTCGTGTGCACGTGTTACCAATCATCGTGCAGTGTGCGAGTGTCCAAAAGGGTACATTGGTAAGAGATACACTTTTCCTTTGCCGATAATCTTAGCATTTTTTTGTATCTACTCTTGACAGGAAGTCCGTATACCGAGTGCCGTGCCGAATGCTACGGAGATCGTGATTGTTCCCCGGCAAGGCCGGCGTGTATTTATGGCGTGTGCAAAAATCCGTGCGACGGTTCTTGTGGCGTTAATGCGGACTGCAACTTGCGCGGACTAACTCCGGTTTGCAGCTGCCCACGTGACATGACGGGGGATCCGTTCGTAAGCTGCCGACCATTCACCAAGGAAGATCTCTGCAATCCAAACCCGTGCGGAACGAACGCTGTGTGCACACCCGGCTACGACAGAACCAATCGTGAGAGACCCGTTTGCACATGCCCTGCGGGGTACACGGGAAACGCGCTTTCCAACTGTGTCAGGGTAATGACAAAATGCTTAAAAAATTTTGCGTTGCAACTTGTTTAATTTATCATTTTAGGGAGAGTGCCAAAGCGATAACGAGTGTGCAGATCATAAAGCTTGCATTAATTATCAGTGCGTTGATCCCTGCAGCGGACAGTGTGGAACTGGTAATATATTAATTGCTGAACGATGATCTAACCCAAAATTAACCATTGTTATTCACCTTTGCAGGTGCCCAATGCCAAGCAAAAAGGCACTTGGCAGTTTGTACATGTCCGGCTGGAACGCAAGGAGACGCATTGGTTTCCTGTCGAGCTACGCAAACCTATCCGGTAGCGCGCTATCATTAGAGAGTCTACCGTAATGATCCAATAATACATATAAAACAAACAAAATTAGTAGTACCTACCGATATTTTTTTCACAGCCGATCTACGCATATTTGTCGCATGAAATATAACATTTTTTGGTCCTTTGCTGTCTTTCTCAAATCAAAATCAAATCAAATTATTCGCTCTATAGCATTGCCTTGGCGTCCTCGATTGCGAGATTCCTACTCGAAACTAGGTATCCGAAGGCTTGATTGTTGAGGCAATTGCATACCTCTTTTTACACCTAAGCTTCCATCCACCCCTGGATTCGAACTGACGACCTTTGGATTGTGAGTCCAAAGGAGACGACTCCTACGCACCTGGACTGAGTTAACGACCTAACCTCTAGGTTAGACCGGGGCTCATTTTTGCCCGCGTGTAAACATAGGGGGATGGCGTCGCTATTTTTAGACCACGTTTTACACTTTTTCTCATCGAAACCGACTACTTTATCGACTTCATTTTGCTGGGCGAGATAGGACGCCGTCTATTTTTAGACGATGACTCAGCACTTTTACATTCTTGCGCTTAAAAAAACCAGGTGGCAGCACGATGTAACGCCTCGTCCCTATAGAGTAATCTACGTGCGCATGTATTGCGTGTACGTACACGATGGATTTCTAGGTTAAAATTTGTACCCGCCAGCAAAAACAAATGGTAAGCTAGTGTGCGTGAGATCGGGCTTAGATAACTCTATGTCAGCGATCTGCAGTTCTCACCAACACATATAATGATGGCGCGTTCCCGAGCAACACTCCAGAGAGAACAATATGTTCGCGCTCTGTCCCTCACACTTCATCAAGCGTCTATGGCGCGGTGGTAGCGTGTCGGATCAGCAACTTAGAAGTTGATGGTACAATTCTCGTTCTGTTAAGATTTTTTTTCTGCAATACAATCAATCAGCCGTCGGTAATGTCGATAATTGTCGGTAACGGACAAAAATGTCATACCCCTATATCGCAAAAAATACATGAGGACAGATTTCATGCAGACCGCCGGTTGGGTGTAGTGAAGGACGATCACAAAGAGTAGGAAAAGGATTTCTGCAAAGTCAAAAAAAATCAAATCAAATTATTCGCATTGCCTTGGCCTTGGCGTTCTCGGTTGCGAGATTCCTACTCGAAACTAGGTGTTCGAAGGCTTGATTGTTGAGGCAATTGTAAACCTCTTTTTACACCTAAGCTTCCATCCACCCCGGGATTCGAACTGACGACCTTTGGATTGTTAGTCCAACTGCCTACCAGCGACTCCACCGAGGCAGGACCCAGGAAACGACTCCTACACCTGGATTGAGCTAACGACCTAACCTTTTTTTAGGTTAGTCCGGGGCCAACATTTACTTCCCGTCCGACGAAAGGCGTGATCAGACAAATCTCGTCTCGAAAAATGCCACCGGTACCGTCTGGTTGAGAGGCAATCACGCTTACCCCTACACCACGGTTCCCGGAAAGTATAAAACTGAAAAATGTAAGAAGCTTGATCTGCTGCAAAGTGGTTAATTCCCCAAAATATAGTTGCGATGATTTCGACACCGTCCGAACAACAATGTTTTTTTTTTCAGCCATTCTTGGATTCTTGGAACACAATACGGCTGCTGTCCTCACGTATAAGGATTTTTTTTTATTAAATGCAACTTGACCAAAACCATCTTTTAATCAAATGGATCAAATGGAAACGGTGCATTCAAAATAACCCAATAAATATTCCTTACACAAAAATAGATTGATCAAGGTATTAGCTATTTGAATAAATATTTGCGTAAAATTATAAAAAATAAATTAATCATCTCCCAGAACACCAGGTAGCAGTTATTGATCTCAGCAACTAATGGTCCAATTTTCAATGTTAATAAATGAAACATTCGTGATATTTTCCGATCTTTTCGAAAAATATCTTTTGAAAATTTTAAATCAAGACTAACATTTCAAAAAGGCCAAACATTGAATATTACGCTCATTTAAAATGCTAGTCTTGATTTAAAAAAATTGAAAATATTTTTTTCGTAAAGATCGGAAAATTTCACGAATGTTTCATGTATTAACATTGAAAATTGGACCATTAGTAGCTGAGATATCGTCATTAGAAAATGGTGGGTTGTTTTGGTGAGACTTAGAAAACTTCAATATTCGTGTTTCTTTTTCTTAAAGCGGCTGTATCTCAGCAACCCGAGGTCCAATCTTCAATGCCTCTTAGACAATTTTATAGCAAATTTTCTAAACTTTTCAAAAAAAAATATTTTCAGAAATGGTCACTCATGGTCACTATTTCAAAAATTGAAAAACGGCAAATATTTCGCAAAAATCAAACTTTCGGTGGCTACATCTTGAAATGGAGCACTTTATCAAAAAATCTGTAAAGTACTTTTCGATTGCAAATTCAATGTTGCATTTAAAAAAAATGTCAAACTTGTTTTTGCATGAAACTTCGATTTTTTCCAAAAATCACTATTTTTCAAAATTCATAACTTGGCAGCAGATTTTTGACCATGTTTTTCTATGGCTCAAAAGTTGCGGATTTTTGTATCCTAAAACATATCAAAAAATCTCGAAAATCAAAAAATACGTATTTTGGGAAATTGAGTTTTAGTGAAAAAAAGTTGATTAAAAAATCAGCAAATTTTTTTCCGTGTACCAATTTTTTTCTCAAAAGTCCTCAACAATACCTACAACTTTGCCGAAGACACCAAATTGATCAGAAAATTCACTCAAAAGTTACAGCTGTTTGAATATTTACATACCATTTTTGTAAGGACACCTGCCAAAATTGTATGGAGATTTGTATGGGTGAACCAATGACGCAAAATAGCTTATTTGGTCATAGGGAAGGCCCCCACAAAGTTTGAGCCAAATCAATAAATACAAATCAAATCCATTTCCGGTTTTGGTAGAGAATTGCTCACATATTCATTTCTGTCGATAAGTGATTCTTATGTAAAATTGTCCGGGAATACGATGGTGAGGGTGAGGTCAAATAAAAAAAATAAGTTGGGGTGTTTTGAGATACGGCCGTTTAAAGTTTTCAATTGCGCAATACAGGCAGAAAAAATAAATAAATCAAAATTTTGATCACGGAAATGGATTCTACGTCAAATTTTCTTCAAAATTGAGTCTAAGACCGACCTTCTAAAATTTGTGGTTTCTGAGCTATCGCCGTTTGAAACTAGGAGGTTCGCTCCGAAAAACGCCAAAAAGTCGATTATTTGGGGAGGTACAAAAATGGAGGAGCGGTCCGATTTGGATGAAATTCGGGATTCTTGAATATTTTGATAGTATCAACAGTTCTGCCAAATTTGAGCAGGATCGGTGAGGGTAATTTTCAAATTTGCACTTTTTCGTGCACAGCTGAGATGGAATGACCCACCTATGAACAAATAGCGTAAACCTATGATTTTTTGAAAAAAAAAAATGTTTTTTTTCCTTCATAATCAATATTTTTATAAAACTTATGCCGGATTCAGATGCGAAAAATTATTTCCAACAATTTGGTGTACAACTTTGCAATATTTGTTTGATTTTTCTATTAGAAAACTGTAAATTTAGAAAAAGATAGTAATTTGGACTATTTGGCAAGAAAGTCTGTCAAAAATCAATAAAATTGTTGAATATACGTTAACACATCTGTTATCAACTATATAACTGTTTATTTCATTCATATATACGAGGAAACTATGAATACAATGAGACGATTTGTTCTTTTTATTCCGCTATGTATTTTAATATCTTGACAGATACGTATTTCGTCTACTACTGGCAGACTTCATCAGTGTTCTGTTCTCGACTTCGAGAACTTTCAACAAACTTTCAAATGGTCAAGATCCTCTGTAATTACTCTTAACTTTAAGAACAATGTAATTACAAAAGCCAACTCGGTCCTAACCAGGTCCCAGTACCGAAAAGGACTTAATAAAAATAATTTTATGAAAAAAAACTTCAGTGCTTTCAAATGGTTCATTAAATTCATCACTCAGATGTATAGTGTCTTTACTAAGTAAGCGTTAGCCAAAGCTTTCGTAGCGTCCCTGTTTGAAAAATGTCGCACGTCGTACGAGTTGTCGCACGGTTTTGATTTTACCGTTTCGATATCGATTGGTCGAAAGGAGGACAAACGTGCGACAAACACTCGACATGCTCGACATTGTTTTTTCCATCGATTTACCTTCAATTCGACGTCGATTATCGTCGACGCAAACAGTTTGACAGTTCTCTTCAGTTGATCTTGTTCGGACTTGATTGCAACCGAGTCGAACCAGTTGTTGTTAATTTTAGGCTTTGGGAGGTTTTGGACAGTTTAAAGGTAAGTTGTGTTCTAGGTTGAATTACTTTTTCTGCTGGAAAGTTCCGGCCGGAGTGGGCAAGCGACCGAATCAAAGTGTTTTGTATTCCAGATTCCGGTCTTTGATGCGGTATAGGAGGAAGAGGAGGAGGAGGAGGACGGGAAATATGGTATACTCGGCGGGCATTCCGGAAGACGGGACAAGAAGGAACCAGTTTGCGATCGAGGAACTGGTTGGTGTTTGTTGTTTTACTTTCCGCGGGAGGTTGCGACGCATATCTAAAGGAACTGGTAAGTCATGTTTAAGAAACGATGGAGAAGGTGTGCTGGAATTGCGATTTTACGGTTGAAATTAAAAATAGGATGAATGGAACACCACAAATTCTTAACTTTTCAATCCAATAATTCCAAAATGAAAAATAAAAAAATCTAGAATACTAAAGCTTAAAAAAACATCAACGCTGATTTGATTTGATACCAAGCTCCTCTGGGTCCCGCCGTGTTATTTTTATTTTGTTACTCATGTATTTATGTTTTGGATTTTATGTTTACAAAAAGAAGTAAATTTTTGGTGCCACTGCTTTGGTGGCTTTTCCTGCCTCAAAAAATTAAAAATAAATTCAAATTCAATTTCAATTGTAAAATTAAATTATAAAGTTTTTCATTCTAACTTCAAAATTCTAGCATTCCAGAACATAAGAATGAAAGAATTTAAAATTCTTAAAGTATTCAAATATTTTTTTAAAAAAATTTGAAATTTCAAAATATTAAAATTTTGAAATTGACAGACATTTAAACAGACATGCATCGGCACTATGAGCTCTTTTTAACGGCACTCAGCTTGTTATAGATAGCATTTTCGTTTAAAGCAATGTTATGCTTGTTGCTAGGTAAAAATCTCTTGATTTTGGCTTGAATAATGTGTAGAAAACAATGGTCCATTGGAAAACCCGATTTTAGCTATATGTTCATGTAAATGTTCTCTTTAGCTCTCAAGAGCTAAAAAGCTCTTTGAGTGCAGTTAAGAGTTCTTAACCTATATCTCGGTTGGGTTTCAAAATAATCTCTCAGGGTCTTCGGGAGCCTAAAAGACAAGCGTAATTAGCGTGTTCTAATCACTGGCACAACATGCTGGGTATCTTCTACGTGAAATGCCAAACAAGTTCTTCTAAAAGAGGAGTTAGAGCGGATGCATGTCTGCATTTAAATACTAAAATTTCCTAATTCTTAAATACTAAAATTCTTCAATTCATTATTACTAAAAGTCTAACATTATAAAGTTCTTAAATTCCCGAAAACGTTAGTCGCACGAGTTGGAATTTGGAATTCTAAAATTCTAAAAATTATAAGTTTTTAAATTCCAGAATTAAAAATTCAAAAAATCTAAATATAAATTCAAATAATTTATATTTTTAAATAAAAAATCGAAAATTCATTTTTTTAATTCCTACGTATTTTAAAAATTAATAAGTTTCTTAAAATTCTAAACATTAAAAAAATATCATTTTTTTTTGCAGTTTTTAAACTTTAAAATTTTAAATAAAATTCAAATTTTGAAAAATCTAAAAATTGAATAAAAACAAAAAAAAAAATTTACAAAATTAAAAATATTTTTTTTTCTTTTAAATAACTAATATTTTTCTAAAAAAAAATCTAAAAATTCATAAATTTTAAAATTTTCAATTGGAAAAAAATCTAAAATCTATTAGGTAACTTTGAAAAAATTTCAAGGATTTTACAATGTAAAATCTACAAAAAATGGTCTAATAAAAAATAGGAGTTATAAAAATATAATAAATTGAATGAAATGATTTTGGTTTTGAGGTACTCTCGAATTTTAAAATTCAGAAAATAAGAATTTTCGAATTTTAAAATTTTAGAATTTTAGAATTTTAGAATTTTAGAATTTCAGAATTTTAGAATTTTAGAATTTTAGAATTTTAGAATTTTAGAATTTTAGAAATTTAGAATTTTAGAATTTGGAAATTTGAAAATTTGAAAATTTTAGAATTTTAGAATTTTAGATTTTTAGAATTTTAGAATTTTGAAATTTTTGATTACATTATTTTTATTACATTTTTAATGTTTTGATATTTGTTAACTTTAAGAGTTTTTGAATATTTTGAAAATTCGTAATATTTGATATTTTCTAAAATTTTAACATTCTGTAATCCTTAAAAATTAAAGTTTTATAGTTCCATTGGGTGTGGGGTGTGAGATTGGGTCATACAAATTTCAGCATTTTTGTTTGACCCAATCTCACCCCTGATGACAGAATGTCACCTCTGATGACGGTTCATAAAATATTTCAAAGAATTTTGAATTTCAAAAAAATTGAAATCTTTAAATCAAGCATAAGAACATTATTTTTTTAGCATTTTTAAATTTCTTAAAATTTTCAAACACGTTTTATGCATTTTTAAATTTTAAGATACATTCTTTTTTATTTTTTTATAGATGTTTAAGCTTTTAAAAAGTCATGCAATTTTTATTTTTAAAGGATTTTTTTTTTAAATTTAGTATTTTGAAATTTTCATGTTATTATTATTCAAATCTGAATTTTATTTATAAATGCTTGCCAATTTATGATTGACGCATCTTTTTTTCAGGCAACAAACGTATTCCAATCAGATCCTGCCGTCCACGTGTGGTACCGCGTTGCATCCGTAGAACCCACGGAAGCAGCAGCCACGTTGTTTCGTACGCATACTCCACAAACCCACATTGTGTCGTACTCCGGTGGCCATCAATCCGTCAGAGATCCAAGATTGGCTTTGCATCCCTGTACAACTTTGATCAGCTCGTCGGGGATCAAAAGTCCAGCATGACCAAAATGCTGCCAGGAGAACACCAATCCAAGCCTGAAGCTGCGATCAAGGAAAATCAAGGAATTTTGAGAAGAATCGGCGATCCGGAAGTTAAATTTCGTGAAAAAGTTAATATTATTGTGAAATTAGATGTGTTTGAATAAAAAAATAAAATAAAAAACAAAACAACAGTTTTTTTTTTCAACAGCAACATAACCTAAAAATTAGAATTGACAGCACACGACAATGGCACGACATCCTAAATAACAAAACCGTGCGACGTCGGTCGAATGTCGTACGACAATGTCGTACAATTTCGATTATCGATCGCACGACAAATACGACATTTTGGTGCAAAAACGTATGACATTTGCGCGACAGTCGCACGACATTATCGTGCGACGTCGTACGAATGCACGGACGACAAACGACGGACGTCCGACGGACTTTTCAGTCAGGGGTGTGGTTGCAAGGCTTTCAGGAGGAAGGCAGCAACCAAGGCTGTATATCATAGGTACTCTCCGTGCCACGAAAACAAACGAACAATGGACTGTGCCAGGAAAACCAAAACATAAACAAAGTCAGCTTCCATCGGAGTGACAGAGTCAGAGATAGCGATTTTGACAACCACACCCTTACAAACTCAATAGAGCTATCTAAGCCCGAGCTCACGCACACTAGCACCCCATTTGTTTTGCTGGCGGGTACAAAATTTAACCTCAATCTTTTTCGTGTACGTACACGCAATACATGCGCACGTAGATAACTCTATCGCGATTACCTTAGTGGATTAAGGTCGTAAAAGGTGTCCTTCACTTTTCGGGCAATGACTGTCAATGATGGTTCTGAATTCAGGGTCCAGAAATAGTAAATTGAAATGAAAAAAATATCACGTTATGTAAAATGCTTCTATAATCAACTCAAAGAAAACCATTTTTTGATTGAAACATTCTGAACCAAGATTTGAATGTTTTTTCTAAAACAAAGATGGCCGCCAAATGGCCGATATGGAATGATGCCTTCCAGAGCCTTAATGTCAGACTCCGATTAGGTCATCCGCGAAAATTGGGTTTTTAACTTTTTTTTAACTTATTGTTCCTCCCCAGGTGTTGACGATATTCTCCACCATTTTCCTATATGTTTATATACCTACCGTTGGATTCGTTAGAATGTAACGAACATTTTGGTGTATATAGGGGAAAGTGGGGCAAGTGTAACAAGCTAAGGAAATGCTTGTTATAACCCATTAAAAACGTTAAAAAATCTGTCGGATTTTTTAGAATCATCTTATTCCAGGTCTTGACTGAGACTTTGATAGAACAAGTTTAAAAAAAAAATCTGTTTTTTATGTAAAAAAATGATTTCAAAATTTTTGATTTTTCGTACGTTCTACTCAACCAGTGGGGCAAGACGAACAGCCCGTTGGGGCAAGAGGAACAATGCTTGAAAAAACATGCTAATTTAATAACAATTGAACTATTATCACTTAGATACGTCAGATTAGGATGTATTTAAAACGTTTCTTTCATTTTTATATTAAAAAAATAATATTTTATTAAAAATTTGACCGTTTTTACGAAAAAAAAATTACTTAGATGATAAATAGTAAATTTTCATGATATTATTATATCGTGTATGGACAACTTTTTAAACAATTGTTTATCAGTTTCTAAGAACTTTTATGTATTTTTTTCACAATAAAATATGTTGCTGCAGCAATTCGTATTTTTTCCATACTAAAAATCCATATGGTACACTTGCCTTACCTAAACAAGATTTTTAAAAGATCTCTACAAAAATAACCAAAACATAAATAATACTTTATAATACGTGCAAGTCACTGGTAGGGACACTACTGATCTAAGAAAAATTAGTCATCCAAAAGTATATAATAAAAATTATTCCGTGTTCTATCTAGATTCTTTTTTAAACTCCTCAAAAGTTCAAAAATCATATCTCGTTCACCCACCAAAAGATCCGATCAAATCTTTTGTTTTCGGACCACCTCCAATCTGTACAATCACATCTTTTGGCAGCATTCCAGAATACCCGGTATTCAAGATTCTAAATAAATTCCAAGAAATTCGATGATATTCGTCAATCCCCAAAAATATGATTGTTTCCATGAGAAAAAAAAAATACATCCATGGAAATTACTTTCTTTTGGTCTGTTTAGAATATACAAATCTACAAATAAAACTGAAGTTATTTTTAAAGAAAAAAGGTTGTGTAAACCGAATTTCTATCGTTGGCTTGTTGGTGCTTTGATTACCCCTTGCGAAAACGGGATTCAAATACTCCTACAGAATTTATTTTGTATATTTGGCGATTTAAAAATACTCAACAAAACTTCTAATCTTATAAAAATAAGTAAGTCTCTATGATTTTCATACTTTTCGTAACAAATCTACCCCTACATTCGTCCCCCTGTACCCACCACCCAATGACCAATTCAAAATTATTTTCCTACGTTGACATTTATCAGCCTACAAAATATTAGATTATATACATTCTTGAGAAAGTTTTATTTTTAGGAATGATTTTCATAAATTTGTAGATTATAGCTGATTCCTTGAATTTCCTGAATTGCTATTTTCATTCCTCAAAAATCCTGGCACAAAAATTCCGAGGATTTGAAATTTCGAAATAAAAAAAATCCAGAAATTCTAAATATTCTAGAATTTTAAGAAATTCTAGAAGTCCAAGACATACTTGAAATTCTTTAATAATTTTTAAGAGCGAGTCCACGAACAGGGCCTACTCCTTTGGGACGTCGTTTGGACCTCACCAATCTGCCTGAAATTTTCAGGGTTGTTTGTTCATATAAAACTAGCATCTGGCCAAAATATGAGCACTCTAGGTCAACGGGAAGTGGGGCAAATCGGGATACAAAGTTTGAAGGTTCAAAAACGTCAAAAATCTTAAAAAGGCAAAATTCAATTAAATTTCAAAATTTATCTGAAAGGGCTTGAAAAATGCAACAAAATGCAGGGAGAAGCATCCCATTTGGTTAAATCTAGAGGGAGTTATTGGCATTTTAGTGAAAAAATAGCATAATTTTAAAACTCAAATAAAAAAGTATTCCAAAGAAATACGCCATAGTATTCATGAACCAAGCCTTACTCTTAGACATTCACCACTTTTTAGAATAACTGCATACACGACAAATTATTTAAAAAATTCGCCATTAAATCAAATGATGCGCTTTTATAATGAAAATTCACAGTACATACATTTCGACATGTCTAAACCGGAACTACGAAAAAATCTGTACAATAGAAATAATATCTAGTATGTAAGAAAATTGTAAGTAGTCTACATAAGCTTGACGAATAAACAATAAATATAGCCTTTTGAAGATTTTTGACGTTTTTGAACCTTCAAATTTTGTGTCCCGATTTGCCCCGCTTCCCATTGACCTAGAGTGCTCATATTTTGGCCAGATGCTAGTTTTATATGTACAAACAACCCCTGAAAATTTCAGGCAGATTGGTGAGGTCGGTGCGAGATGGGTATGCTTTGCTCGTGGACTCGCTCTTAACAATATTTGAGTTCTTCAAAAATTATGCACTAAATTCAAGAAATTCAAGAAATTTTATATGTCCAAGAATTTTAATTTAAATAAAAAAACAACAGATTATTTTTTTAAGGAAAATCAAGCTTTAAAAGAAAATCAAGAAACTTAGAAAACTCAAGTAATTGAAAAATTTCATAAAATTAAAAAAAATCATTTGAAGGAATTCAGGAAAAATCTTTATTAAAAAAAATCATGAATTTTAAGACTATCAAGAATTTGAAGAATTTTAAGAATTTTAAGAAATTTGAGAATTTAAAAAAATTTAAGAATTTTAAGGATTTTAAGGAATTCAAGAATTTTACGAATTTTAAGGATTTTAAGAATTAGGCCGATGCAAATATTTAAAAAGTTTTGTCCCTCGGCCCTGGCCGAGGTCAAGGGGGAGGGGGGCAAAAAAATAAAAAAATATAAAAATTTAAATAACAAGCCATAGTCTTCACATTTAAATGAAAACAGTGTTTTAAAATGCATTTTACACTAGTTCAGTTGTTTTGCAATCGTTAGTTTTCAAAAAATCTATGATCGGACAAAAACAAAAATTGTATCGAAAAAAAAAAAGATTTTGCATCAAATATTTTCAAAAAATCTTAAGAATTTTTTAACAAACCCAAACATGCTAAAAATGATTTTAAACGCAGGAGAATGTATTTTAATTTGATTTCAGTTGGTTGCACTTGAATTTTCATTGAAATTTTGAAGTTGATTGTAAAATTTTTTTTTTGCCCTCTGATTTTTCGGGCCAATTTTGAAGGGGGGGGGGGGGGGGGACAAAAACTATTAAAAATATTTGTACCAGCCTTATAAGAATTTTAAGGATTTCAAGAATTTTACGAATTTTACGAATTTTAAGAATAACCGGGACCGTGGTGTAGGGGTAAGCGTGATTGCCTCTCACCCAGTCGGCCTGGGTTCGATTCCAGACGGTCCCGGTGGCATTTTTCGAGACGAGATTTGTCTGATCACATCTTCCGTCGGAAGGGAAGTAAATGTCGAGTCGCTGGTAGGCAGTTGGACTAACAATCCAAAGGTCGTCAGTTCGAATCCCGGGGCGGATGGAAGCTAAGGTGTAAAAAGAGGTTTGCAATTGCCTCAACAATCAAACCTTCGAACACCTAGTTTCGAGTAGGAATCTCGCAATCGAGAACGCCAAGGCAATGCTGTAGAGCGAATAATTTGATTTTTTTTGAAATTTTTTAAGAATTTGAAGAATTTTAAGATTTTTTTTTTAATTTCTGAAAATTGTAGTATTTCAAGAATTTTGCCTATTAGTTTAGATAAAAGTACTTTCTTTAAAGCGGATGATGGTGTGGCCATACAGCATACAATGATCAATTACGAAAGTTTTAGAGCGTGATAAATTATTTTCTTTTACTTTTCCAACTGTTGCCACCTAGACTTTAAAAAAGTATCTTTCAACAGAACAATTAAATCAATTCAAGTAAATTGGACGAAGAATCAATTTCCGTGATCAAAATTTAGAATAAGATATTTTGTCTACCTGTATTGCGCAATTGAAAACTTTAAATGGCATCTCAAAACAGCCCTATTTCTTTTTTTAAATTGTACCTCACCATCGCATTCCCCTGCCAATTTCACATAAGAATCACTTATTGACAGAAAGGAATATGTTTCGTTCCAGTGGTTGTAATCATGAAGATGCCATCGTTCCTGTCCCAGATGCTCTTCCAGCAGCTAGAATTTACCGTCCGTCATTAGCTGATCAAGTCCAGAAGTCTCAGAAGAATTGCGAATCAAGTGGCATTTTTTTGATACGTTTGGAAACAGCTTGAGCTGTAGAATCCTAATTTGGTGAGATCATTCCTTTTCATTAATCATTATTTACCAGATGATTTTTCCCTTATAAATACGATATTATATTCTATTAATCAAATGATATATCCCAATAACCCTTCCCTTCCTCCAAACCCAATTTTCTCCCCCCCCCCCCCCCTCTCGCCATCACCCCATAAAAATATAATTATTTGCCAAATTTACACTAACACACCCAACCACAAATGATCCGGAGCGTTTGGTACGGTATGTCCACGCTTCCTTCCTCCCCTGTTGATTCTGTGAAATGTGCTCCGTTCACAGAATCTGTCTCTGCGGTTAATGCAACGCAGTAGGCCTGGCCGCTTTAATTTTTGCAATACATCTTAGGGGTTACTCAAGTGTACTGCAATAATTAATATTGACAAGAAAGAACTTGGGGCGTAATCTAACCACAAGTTCTTCCAGGATGCTTTCTTCGGACTGGCTGCGCTTGTGTTCGATTAGATTAGATTAGATTAGAAAGGAATATGTTTCGTTCCAGAGATATCGAATTTTAAAGTGTAAGAAGTGCAATTTTCAGTGTAAGAACGGGCCTTGACCGATCTTATGCACCAGGTTCCCGACGAACACGCACTGCCCTTACACCTACATCTTACCCTTGCTCTGAGTCAGTACGAGCAACACGCTAGAACACGCTTTGAGTGTTCGTGCCAGGCATGCACACCTTCTTTTCCGGTTACGCATTTTAACTCTGCCGGGGGTGGTACATTGCGTAGGGTTTGATGTAAGTAAGCAAAAAGTAAGCCTAACCATTTAAAGTGTGCCTATCAACTTTTATTAAAGCAAAAACTGTTTTATTTTTAGTTTGAATTCAAAAACTAGTTGTTATTTACTGTGCATTGTTTTCTACTAAAATCATCCCTATTGTCCTATTGTTGAGTCGTGTTTATCTGTTGCTATTTCTTTTGTCGCGGTGTTTTGTTACAATATTTTGGTCCTTACTTACTTTACTTTTACTGCTCGTACAACCTCCGGGTCATGAGCTGTCTCCAGATGCGCTGCCACTGAACTCGGTCTTGGGCTGCTACTCTCCAATTCCGACTCGGAACTCCCACACTTCTCAGATCTTCCTCCACTTGGTCTAACCACCTCGCACGTTGCGCCCCCCTCCGCCGCGTTCCAACCGGCTCCGAATTAAACACCAACTTCACCGGATTGATAGTCTGGTTCGGTTGGCGCGCATCCAGCGCGTCCGGCATTCTTGCGACGTGTCCGGCCCACCGGATTCGGCCAGCCTTGGCGACCTTCCGAATACATGGCTTGCCGTAGAGTTGCCTTCTCCTCCATACAGTGTTCACACGCACGCCGCCAAAGATCGTCCTAAGCACTCGCCGTTCGAAAACTTCAAGCGCTTGCAGGTCCTCCTCGAGCATCGTCCACGTCTCGTGCCCGTAGAGGACGACGGGTCTTATCAGCGTTTCGTATATGGTACGCCGGGAAAGGTGACCAGACCGTAAGGTCTTGTGGAGTCCGTAGTAGGCACGACTACCGGTGATGATACGCCTCCGAATTTCTCTGCTGCAGTTGTTGTCCGACGTAACCAACGATCCGAGGTACACAAACTCCTCCACAACCTCGAACTCGTCGCCGTCGATCGTCACCCTCGGTCCTATGCGAGCCCTAAGGGACTCGGTTCCTCCTGCCAGCAGATACTTCGTCTTCGCAACATTCACCTTCAATCCAACCTTATCCGCTTCCCGCTTCAATTCGGTGTACCGCCTGGCCACATCCTCGAACGTTCTGCCGACAATGTCCATGTCGTCGGCGTAGCAGATGAACTGGTTGGACCGGTTGATGATCGTGCCCCGCATGTTGAAGCCCGCCCGCCTCGTAACACCTTCAAGCCCAATGCCCAAGCAGCATTTATTGTCGCCAAGCCTTATTTGCAACTAATTCAAAACAATCCAATATTGCTCAGGCAACATGTACGCAACACAAAAAAGCGCACGACAACAACGCGATTGGCAACAATAGCCAGATAGTTGTGAACGTGTTGCGGCAATGTTTCCTATGCGATGCTAATATTTGTAGGAGAAATTGATGGTATTGCAACAATGTGACAAATATGTTGCAAATATGTTACCATTTTGGTGAAATTTTTGGTTGCTTGAAATCAAACGTGCATCCGACATGATTTCAAGCGCAACAAACTTCTAATAAATTTCTCAATGAATATGTTTCCGCTTTGGTTTCGCTACGAAACAAAAATGTATAAGTCTGGAAAAATAAACCAGTCACATTTTTCGTCGACAACAATCAAAATTGTTTTTCTCAAATGTATTAAAGGTGTATTTCTTTGGCCATTTCAAGTTTACCGAGTAAAATTGCATTCTACTCGTGATTTTTTCATGCGCCCTTGATATTTTTGAAATTTGCTATGTTTTCTAGAGCTATTTTCGTTTGGAAATAAAAAAAAGTTGGCAAATATATCTGAAAATTATCAGCTTTTCAATGCAAGTTATGCAGAATGTCAATTCTGTAGAAAAAACATTATAAAAAATGGGTTTAAATAGCTGAAAATTTATTATGAAAGTATTTTTTCCAATCTACCATCATGGCGCTTCGTACGCACAGGGGTGTATTCAGGAACCTTTAAAAAAAAATCAGCGGTGAGATTTTTTATTTTTTTTGCAAAATAGGAGGGCATCTTGCTTTTAATGTATGTTAGGCGATACTGTTGTGTAAATTATCTGATATTGAACTTGCAATTTAAAAATATGTTGATTTTATTTTATTTTGATTTAAGAGTTCAAAAATTTACAAAGAACAATATCACTAAAATTAAAAGTGTCTATTTAATATGATAAACTGCCTTACTCAAAGCGTTATCAGTCTGAGGTGGTAGTCCCAGATGTCCCCTCTAAGCTCCAGGTCGAATCGAGTTGATATAATGGAACACTTTTTTATTTGAGTTTGATAATTGTGCTATTTTTTCACTAAAATGCCAATAACTCCCTTTAGATTTAACCAATTGGGATGCTTCTGTCAGCATTTTGTTGCAATTTTTAAGCCCTTTTAGATGCATTTTGAATTTTGAAATTAAATTGAATTTTGCCTAAGTTATAGCCTTTTTAAGATTTGTGTCCCGATTTGCCCCACTTCCCGTTGACCTAGAGTGCTCTAGCAGATGCTAGTTTTATATGTACAAAAAACCCCTGAAAATTTCATGCAGATTGGTGAGGTCCAAACGACGTTCCATACAATGGGGTATTAGGGTGTAATATCAAAATCGATTTTCCAGCACAGCATTATTTTAGTTCTTTTGGGGTCCTAAACAACTCCCCAAAGTTTGGGAACGATTGGTTTAGTCCTCACTTTGCGCAAAGCGATTCAATTTTCCATACAAATTTGTATGGGAAAAATCATTTTTTTGAATTTTGATATTTAAAAAATCCACGTTTCATGCTATATCAAAACCGGATTCATATTCGGATGCTCTGGAATGTGCTCTACAACTTTCCCGAAGAGAGTATGGTGCTAACTTGCTCCTATAAAAAGATATAGCGTGTTCAAAACTCGTCTAAAACGTGTTTTTTGATCGAAAATCACATATTAGACGAGTTTTGAGGACGCTGTATCTTTTTATAGGAGCAAGTTAGCACCATACTCTCTTCGGGAAAGTTGTAAAGCACATTCCGGAGTATCCGAATATGAATCCGGTTTTAGTATAGCGTGAAACTTGGATTTTTTAAATATCAAAATTCAAAAAAATGATTTTTCCCATACAAATTTGTATGGAAAATTGAATTGCTTTGCGCAAAGTGGGGACTAAACCAATCGTTCCCAAACTTTGGGGAGTTGTTAAGGACCCTATAAGGAACCAAAAAGTTGCTGTGCTAGCCAAATTTGGACAACATTATTTTTTTCCATACAACCATATTACACCCTAATGGGGTATGCCCTGTTCGTGGACTCGCTCTTAAATTTAGTTTTTGTCAAAATATGTAAATCCGCATCGAAATGCGGTTTTGCAAACATCAATCAATCAAAGTTTTCCTTTAGTGGATGCAAATTACCCGCTATCCTCCAGGTACATTCTAGGCTTTAGAATAAAAAAATCTGTTTTCTGTTAGACTTCTTTTTCGTAATCCCTTCCGATTTAACAGTGGAAAACCTTATTCAGAATGAAGAACAAAAACTATTAAATTTTATAAATCTGATAAGATTTCCAAATTATTCACCCTTGGTACATCCCTGCTCATTTTATTTCAGCGGTGAGATCGTAAATGATGTCTATTTTAACGAATCCGTGGAATGAATTGTGTTTAGAAGGTGTGTTTTAAGAATCTTAATTTCTGGATAGCGGATGTTTCTTGGTAGGTGGTTCTCCTCCCCCTTGCGAAACGTCGCGGAGTGGGTTCCGTCAGCCCTAGGCTGGTTTCGGCTGTCCCGTACCCCACGGAGGGTGTTGATTTGGGTGGTCACGTAGTGGGGCCACAGCCGGAACCGTGAAAGAGTCTCACCGGGAAATCCGGTGGGCAAGACTGCCCACCGGCGAGAAGCTAAGTGGCTCCGGGTAGGCGGCTCGGAACACCTAAGTACGCTTGCCGTGTGTGTGTTGCGGAGGTCACACAGACCGCGAAATCCTCCTCGTCATATTCAGCAGAATTATATCATGAATAGTGAATTCGAAACTATTGGCACTACGCCCCCCGGGGCATGGCCTTCCTCTAACGTGGGATTTCTGCTCCAGCGCCTCTGACGAGACAGGAGAAACCGGGACCGACGTTTTACTTCACCATCCGATAGAAGCTCAGTGGATAAGGCGGGAATCGAACCCGCGTCTCATAGCATCATCGGGATCGGCAGCCGAAGCCGCTACCCCTGCGCCACGAGAATAGTGAATTCGTTATTTGCTGATATGTCTTCATGCCCCAATACTTCTGACTATAAGGCTGTAAGTCCGTTTGGACAGATTTTTTGGAAGTTTATTCCATTTATTTAAGCGCTTGCACATTGTGGACAAGCTGCATAAAATTGATTTTTTCACTAAAGATGTGTTTATGTCATGGCCCATGGCAAACGATGTTTACAACTAGTTCTATCAAGGAAACTTTGCTGCAACTAATTTGCAACATTTGCCGCTCAACATGAAGTATGTTTTTTGTTTGTTTCAACATTGGTACAATAATGTCACCGAAACGTTGCATCAATACACAAAATCAAATTGTTGCCACAGCATATAATGGTAACTATTGGATGAAGAACTATGTTTCGATGTAACATTTTTGAGAATTGCAACATTGTTGCTCCCTTGTTGTAACTTAATTTGGACTTAGACGTTTTCAACATGTTGCGCGATGCTGCTTGGGTGTTGAAACAGAGGCCGGAGATACCGTCGCCTTGTCGCAGTTCCTTGCGCGATTCGATCGGGTCGGACATCGCTCCCGAAATCTTCACGCTGCACCGTGCCCCGTCCATCGTCGATTTCACCAGTCTGATCAGCTTCCCGGGAAAGCCGTTCTCGTACATGATCTTCCATAGCTCTTCGCGATCGACCGAGTCGTACGCGGCTTTGAAATCGATGAACAGGTGGTGCGTCGGGATCTGGTACTCGCGACATTTTTGGAGGATTTGGCGTAGCAAAAGATTTGGTCCGTCGTCGATTTCCTCCACGAAACCGGCTTGGTACGTCCCAACGAAATCCTTTGCTCGCTCCGACAGACGACAGAAGATGATCTGAGACAGCACTTTGTAGGCCGCGTTGAGAATAGTGATGGCTCGATAGTTCTCACATTCCAACTTGTCCCCCTTCTTGTAGATCGGGCATATTACTCCCTCTTTCCACTCCTCCGGTAGCTGTTCTGTGTCCCAGACCTTGACTATCAGCCGGTGTAGACAGGCCGCCAGCTTGTCCGGGCCCATCTTGATGAGTCAGCACCGATACCATCCTTATCCGCTGCTTTGTTGTTCTTCAGCTTCTTGATGGCATCCTTAACTTCCCTCATCGTGGGTGCTGGCTCGCCCTCGCCGTCCACCATACCGCTGACGTCGTTTCCCCCGTCGCCCTGGTACTCCGCCTCTGGGCCGTTCAGGTGCTCGTCGAAGTGCTGCTTCCACCTTTCGATCACCTCACACTCGTCCGTCAAGATTCCTCCGTCCATATCCCGGTACATTTCGGCTCGCGGCATGAAGCCAGTCCGGGATTGACTAAGTTTCTTGTAGAACTTACGCGTTTCGTTGGAGCGATACAGCTGTTCCATGTCCTGGCACTCCAACTCTTCCAGGCGGCGCTTCTTGTCCCGAAAGAGATGGGTTTGCTGTCTTCGCAACTGTTTGTACGACTCCTTGTTCCCACGGGTGTTGTGCAGCAGCCACTTGTCCCGCGCTGCTTTCTTCTCGTCCCAAATCGCCTGACATTCCTCGTCGAACCAGCCGTTCCGTCGAACTCGGTCCACGTACCCGATGGCGCCCGATGCCGCTGCGTTGATGGCTGCTTCCATATGGCTCCAGAGGGGCTTCGGCAAGCTCACCCTCGTCAGGCAACGCAGCTTCGAGTTCCCGCGCGTACTGGGTAGCGACCTCATGGTCCTTGAGTCGCTCCAGGTTATACCGCTGCGGGCGACGGTACCGGATCTTGTTGACCTCGGACAGGCGTTGGCGCAGCTTTGCCACCACCAGGTAGTGGTCCGAGTCGATGTCCGCGCCACGGTAGGTTCTGACGTCGATTATGTCCGAGAAGTGCCGACCATCGATGAGAACATGGTCGATTTGCGTCTCCGTGTCGTTTGGTGATCTCCAGGTGTACTTGTATAGGGGGGTGTGCTGGAAGAAGGTACTACGTATGGCCATGTTTCGGGAGGTAGCGAAATCGATGAATCGTAGGCCGTTCTCGTTCGTCTGCTGGTGGGCGCTGAACCTCCCAATAACCGGTCTAAACTCCTCCTCCTGGCCAACTTGAGCGTTCAAGTCGCCGATGACAATCTTGACGTCGTGTTTTGGACACTTCCTGTACTCGCGGTCAAGAAGCTCGTAGAAAGCGTCCTTGCCATCGGCTTCCCTTCCCATGTGCGGGCTGTGCACATTGATGATGCTCAGGTTGAAGAATCGACCCTTGATTCTCAACCGGCACATTCTGTCGTTGACTGTCCACCACCCAATCACGCGCTTCGCCATTTCACCCAGCACGATAAAAGCTGTCCCCAGCTCGTGTGTATTGCCGCCGCTCCAATACATAGTATACCCACCGAATTCTCGGTGGTCCTTCCCCGTCCAGCACACCTCCTGCAGCGCCACGACTTCGAGACCGCGGTCCCGCAATTCGTTGTGAAGAATGCGGTCGCTCCCATCGAAGTTGAGGGACCTGCAGTTCCACGTCCCGAGTTTCCAATCCCTGGATCCCCGAGAATCGGGTCGGCGATTGGATCGGCTCGCATCTGGAGCTCTCTGCACTACGGTTTTACGGCGGGTGCGTGTAGCCATCACCAACCCCCTGTCTCGCCGGAGGACCGTCGTGCCGGTACTGTTTAGAGTCCCACGCCGACACAGGGACTTTCAATCAGCCGCCCCTAACCTGGGGTACAGACGCTGTTTCGAGCCGCCCCTAACCTGGGGAACAGACGCTCGAGGGGGGGGTCCTAACTCTACCTGCTGTAAGCCGCCCCTAACATGGAGAACAGACGCTTACCTCGACGATGGAGTAGGACACCGGTTACCTTGAGCCGCCCCTAACCTGGGGAACAGGCGCTTGAAGAGGGGGTTCCAACACCCGCTGCTGTCAGCCGCCCCTGACCTGGGATACAGACACTAGCTTGCGAACACTGAACTCCTCTTGATTCGAGCCGCCCCTAACCTGGTGAACAGACGCTCTTGGAGTGGGGGTTCTTGGTTGCGGCGGAGGAGGGGGCACTTCACTTTTTAATTCAAAATAATACTCAAAAAAAATTAAAAACTTTTCTCCGTTTTCAAAAACAAATTTTGCACACTCCGCGTTTTCCGTGCCGCGCACTTGTGTTCGTTTTCTACCA
Organism: Culex quinquefasciatus; assembly: GCF_015732765.1. NCBI lineage: Eukaryota > Metazoa > Arthropoda > Insecta > Diptera > Culicidae > Culex > Culex quinquefasciatus. The sequence continues at coordinate 85,672,080 of NC_051863.1, read as the reverse complement.
CACTACACTACTGCCGTACACCACGATCAACGTGGTCGAGGGACGACGACGACGACGTTCTTTCAAAGGCGCCCGGCTGCGTGTATTGTTTTTTTCCTTCTGCTGTTGGCTTTGGCCCGTGGCCGATCACAAATTCGCGCACTAATTGCAGCCAAATTAACGACCGTCGAGCACGGATTTCACCAGCGTCTGGATCACTCAGTGTTCCGACGGTAAATACGGCCACTTCGCGACGTGGGACACTACGGTACCGCGGGTTTTTCGACGAATTCCGGCGGAACGGTCGGGAGCTACTCTTCACTCCAGCGCGCGCACACACAACCATTTTGGTCCTAAGCATTTTAGAAAAGTTTTTCAAAAGTACAATAGTAATATTTGTGTTAATCCTTTAATCATTCCATAAATTGAGTAAGGGCTCGAACCTCACTTGCTTGAAAAAGGTGAAGTTTCAAAACAATAGACAGTGAAGGAAATATACTATGTAAAGAATCAATAGAGTTATCTACGTGCGCATGTATTGCGTGTACGTACACAAAAAAGATTGAGGTTAAATTTTGTACCGGCCAGCAAAACAAATGGCGTGCTAGTGTGCGTGAGAGCGGGCTTAGATAACTCTATAGTAAAAGAAAGATAGTAATTTATGAAGTAGATAAAGAAATTAACAATAGTTAATAAATAAAAGAGATAACAAACAAGCTTAGATTGTATTGAGGGCAATTTACAGGGAAGATAAGAAATTATTCGAATAGATAAATAAAGAAAAGGCACATGATAAACAAATTTGACATCGCTGCCAAATTAAGGGAAAGCAGACAGTTTGTTACAGCAGCATCAATTGGCAAAATAGAGTGGAAAAGCGTTGAGAAATAAGAGAATCAAATTTAAGTAAAATCGAAATCAAATGGAGGATAGCAAACAGAAGCCGTTTTAGAAAATCAGTGAAACAAAATAAACAGAACATAGCTGTTAGCTAAAATGGAAAGAAGAGAAAACCCGTTCTGCGATGCTCAGGTACATCCATATCAGTTGACTCAACATACTGCGAATCAATCAATCAATACAATCACAAATTACTTCCCTTTCCCACATTGACGCGCCCCTTTCTTCTAGCCGTCTCAACTCTGACCCTCGCTGGTCAAAGGTTTACGAGTCGTTTCCACAGGCCACCAGCTAGGTTACACCTTGTCATCATGATGACTAAACCAAGCCAACGTGGAGGTAAGAAAATAGGACACTTGCAAGGAACTCCTTCCGGGATGTTCCACACCTGGGTGTCAACCGACGAGTATCATCAGTATCATGCACCCTTGGCCTGCAAGCAATTGGCGTGCTGATAAATATGTACTACCTGGTGTTCTAGAAGATGATTTATTTATTTTATTATTTTACACAATTTTGAAATAACTAATAGATTTTACAATCTATATTTTCTTTAAGGAATATTTACTGGATCATTTTTAATGCACTCTTTTTCCTGAATCGATCTTATTGTAATTGAACCGGCGTAGCAGTTGAAATAATTTTCTTGGACACAACTGAACTATCACTGACTGGCATGTCAGAATGGGTTTGTGGATGGAATGGAATTGTTACCGCTGCTTTGTATCATTCGTTAAACGCATTCCTTTCTTGGGTAAACTCTGTTTTTAAGAAACATACTACATCAAGATTATACAACTTATTTGTACCCAATTGTACAAATCTGTTGGTAATTGAATTCTAGTTCCTTGTCAATTTGCACGTGATGCTAACCACTTCCGGGACCCGTGGTGTAGGGGCAAGCGAGGTTGCCTTTCACCCAGTCAATCTGGGTTTGATCCCAGAAGGTCCCGGTGGCAGATTTTAAGACGAGATTTGTCTGATCACGCCCAGTCACGACGTTCTAGCAGGATTCTAGCAGAGTTCTCACAGAGCTGGATATTCTTACAGCATTCTAGCAAAAATGTTCAACCGTTCTAGCAGGATTCTGGCAGAACCAGCTCTGCTAGAATATTTCGTGACTGGGCGCCTTCCGTCGGACGGGAAGTAAATGTTGGCCCCGGACTAACCTAAAAGGTTAGGTCGTTAGCTCAGTCCAGGTGTAGGAGTCGTCTCTCTGGGTCCTGTCTCGGTGGAGTCGCTGGTAGGCAGTTGGACTAGCAATCCAGAGGTCGTCAGTTCGAATCTCAGGGTGGATGGAAGCTTAGGTGTAAAAAGAGATTTGCAATTGCCTCAACAATCAAACCTTCGGACACCTAGTTTCGAGTAGGAATTTCGCAATCGAGAACGCCAAGGCAATGCTGTAGAGCGAATAATTTGATTTGATTTTTGCTAACCACTTCAGAGTACCCCCGAGGTCATCACTAGGGCCTTTACCATGGACGGTAAAGAAATAGTTCCATTCAGCAAACCCCCATATTCAGCTTTATGCTTTAAAAGATTGATCAAATAAAACCGATTTTTATAATGATAGCCAGCTCCATCTGGTTAAAAGATGATTCTGTTCAAGCCATGTAGGGGAGAGTGGGGAGACTTGATCCCCGGAGACACTTGATCCCAAGCCTGTATCTCGTCAGCATGTGGGTAAAATAATTAGCTATGTTCTAGAAAGTTGTTCAAAATTAACTAAAACTCATTGTAGAAAAGAAAGAAAAAAAATAAAAAATGTTTAGATTGAGTTACACACACTTTTCTACAACGAGCTGCAAAAAACTTCCAAGAAATCTATTTTTATTTGTTTTGATATGTATAGAAAACACTCAAAAATTATTCACAAACAAATTTTTTATACATGAATTGTTTGATAAACTTATCAACTCCAAAACCCTTACGCATTTGATGTTAAATTTATCGTCATACTATTTTTACAATCAATTGTTTAAAAAAGTGCGTTTAGGGAGACAATTGATCCCTGCATTTATACAGTCACTAGAATCAGCCTCAAGATTAATTAATTGGACTGGGTTTTCATACATAGTTTCCTTTAGTATAGTTGTACCGTAAACTGAGGTCAATCGGGACAAATGGGGCGAATTGGGACAGCAGTTTTAACCATGTTGGAACACAATATTTTGATTTTTCTGGTTGGTTTCGGTTAGAACAGACTCAGGCCAACAAAATGTGTTCATCCGTTTCCAAATTTAAATGCTTTAGGTGCTCTAAAAACGGCTGTCCCTATTCAGACTGTAGTCCCGGTTCACCCCAGATTACGGTACATAACTTACTGCAGTTAGAACCTTTTTTCAAAAGTTTTGTAAACAAAAATTTCCAGCTTTTGTAAACATGCTTAATTTTGGTCTAATAATATTATAAGTTTTTAAATATTTTGCATACTAAACTTGTTATATTTTGAACGCAAACGTACAGGTTTTATGTGAAATTACTGCAACTTATAGAAAATAAAAAGTTTGGATGAATAAGAAACATTTTGCTTAAGATTTCTTCAAAATGTTGAAGGGGGGATCAAGTTACCCCTAACATTTTTAAAATGCCGTTTTAGAATATTTTTTTAAAACGCTTGACATGATTCGAAGAGTTCATCTTATGAAATAACCTTATTAGCCAAACATAGATGAATGTTTAAGCTTTCAATTCATGCAAAAAGTTTATAGTTTTGTGAGAAATTGACAGAGTTATGTGCGATACAAAAAAAGGGGATCAAGTCTCCCCACTCTCCCCTACATTTAATTCAAAAACAAAAAATAATATCTCTGATACGCCGTATTGTGTTCCAAGAATTCGAAATGATTGAAAAGCAAAAAAGTAGTTTAACCTTCCCTTGGTATTAAAAAAAATCACACATAAGGTATTGGGGTTCTTTTCGACCCCAAACTTTGACCGATTCCGGTTCTTTTGGTCACAAATGAAAGCATAGAACGTCCCCTTTCCGAAACTGACCTGGAAAACCGGATTTGGTCACTGTGGCCACCGGGAATCGGCTACAACCGAAAAAAGACCTTTTTAAGACCCCAACTTTGACGACCTGTACTGCCGTTCTACGCATAATTGTCCCATGTTCAAAAAAGGGCAACTGAGAAAAACGCGATTGAAATTTTTCGATCGATTTCTGTATTTCTACGCATAATTGTCCCGTGGGTCCCTATTCGCCCTATATGTCCCTAATCACCCCGGTTAACATTTTATCATCCTTATTTGTAATCCTCTTACAGCTAAACAAGTAAACAAGATTAAATGCTTCTTAAAACTCATGATTTAGTGATAGAAAATACTTGGTGGGACAATTATGCGTAGAAGTTCAACTATGGGACAAACAGACTTGGTGTTGTTTTCAATGATTTTCTGAACAAAGTACTAGATTTTATGTGTTTTTCTGAAAGTATACGTAAAATTAAGCTTAAAAATGATAAAAAGTCAGAATCGTCCAAAAATGACATGGGACAATTATGCGTAGAACGGCAGTGTATCTCCGGCAAATTTCAACCAATCAGGATGCTCCGGGTTGCATTCGACAGGTGTATACCTGTACTTTGACCACAAATATTAATATCACGGACAGGTGACCTACCGGTTCCGGATATCCGGAACATCCGAAAAGTTCATATTTTACTGTTTTTCACGTATATGTGATACCAATACTCTCATGATAGTTGAAATTGATCCATAAAACTTACTAAAAACACAATACACGATTGCCAGAACCACTATCGAGTGTTAGTGACCACTTCCGGGTAACCTGGAACCGGTTCTTGGGTACCCGATGAACGGCCAATTTGATTTTGTTGTTGAAAACCCATCATGTTGCATATCAAACTTCATGAAATTGAAAGATATGTCCATCTTTGATAATACCGTTAATCGCTGAGCCATCCTGGCCAATCTGGAACCGGTTACCGGTGGCGCCTTGGGGACACTTCCGGAATATGAGATAATCCCTATCATCCGACATATCAAACTTCATGAAATTGAAAGATATGTCAATTTATGGTCATGCCATTGTTCGCTGGCCAATCTGGAACCGGTTACCGGTGGCCCCTTGAGGACACTTCCGGAATATGAGAGAAACCCTATCATCCGACGTATCAAACTTCATGAAATTGAAATATATGTCAATCTCCGGTCATGCCGTTGTTAGTTGACCCATCCTGGCCAATCTGGAACCGGTTACCGGTGGCGCCTTGGGGACACTTCCGGAATATAAGAGAAACCCTATCATCCGACATATCAAACTTCATGAAATTGAAAGATATGTCAATTTATGGTCATGCCATTGTTCGTTGACCCATTCTGGCCAATCTGGAACCAAAGAGTATTTAAAATAGAGCGCGGACTCGGAACAAATTTCCATTTAATTCATGGTACCAACCAAAGGTACAACCGTAACGCCTTCGATGCGTTATGATATTTTTTTGGGGTTATGGATACCCGTTACGGCGTTTTTTCCATCACAGCAAACCGCCCATTTTGTTAAGTTTGACAGATTGGATAAAAAAACAAGAGCATGTTTTGCAATCCAAGCTCCCGAATTCGTGGAAATTTCCAAGTTGTGCAGTGGGAATTGGTTTTTGCATTAAATCATTGGCAGTGACAATCAGTGGCAGCAAGATCGTCATCGAGGGGCCTGGTACGGAAAAGCATATTAAACAAGAAAATAAGTTAACTTAAACTTTTGTTCCAGGTCGCATTGTGTTGGACAAGTCGCGAGACAGTTATGACACGGTGAAAGAGATCATCTCCACCGAAAGTCCAAGAAATGCAGCTTGTGCTACCTTTCCAATGCCATCACTGACGATTCTTGTCATTTCCGGTCGAAATGCCACCGCAGAGCTGCCGGGTGGGGTCAACCCGGCTGAACCAAATATTTGAAGAAAAAAATATCAAGATACTCAATGATTAGGGGCAGGGGGGCAGAATGGACCATGGGGGCAGAACGGGCCACCCTTGGTTTTGGGCTTTAGAATGGATTCAGACCAACTGTAAGACAAGGGTCTTATAAAGGACGTCAAATAGCATCACCATACCGAAAACGACGTTTGAATTCATTGTATTTTTAGAATTATGAGCAAAAATGTAAATTTATTGAAAACCCACGCAAATGTTGTTTATTTTGAGGTTCTTAAATAAGCTTTCTGAAAAGTTGGATTGTTTGAAAAAGTTTGCTCAATGCTTATAACGTTACTAGATACTACTACCAAGGTATACAAACAACAACGGAACCTTAAAATCATTTAGAGGCTTGGTGGTGGAAGTGTTAAATTAAAATCCACTTGGGGGCAGAATGGACCACCCATTTCCTGCCTTATAAAAACATTCAAAAGTTGAAAAAAATGAGCTAAATGGTTTATTTCACTCCTGGTAGCTTCACAAATCATGTTTAATACAACAAAAATTGATTTTTTGGTTGTTTCGACGCTTATTTGTAAAAATAGTGTCTTTTTTCGGCATATTTACACTATTTTCAAAAATCTTTGTTTTTTTAAGTTACTATTTTTATAAAAGTGATCCAATTTCAAGGAAACTATAATGGAAAGGTCCCTCAAAAAATTTCTTATCACCCTTCAACGTTGTATTAGAAGAAATGGCTTGTTTTCTAAGGTGGCCCATTCTGCCCCGCAGGGTGGTCCATTCTGCCCCGCACCCTGGAAAGTTATTCGAAAAAACTTTTTTTTTAAAGTGGCTCAAAAATTGTTTTAAGTAAAAAAATTTCATCAACCAAGTATACAACATTGAAGGGAACATTCCAAAGCATAAGTCTACTACACTGGATTCATAAATTTTTATGTTTTTCTATGGTTTTTGGTGCATTTTCCTTAGGCGGTCCATTCTGCCCCCCCTGCCCCTACGTTCTTATTAAAATTTTAATTAAATTGTTAAATTAAAAATACAAAATAAAACGATTTAATCGTGATAGTCAATTTTCTGCTGCTTGAGATGTTAAGGTTTCTGGAGAAGAAGATTTACCGGGAAGCATCAATCAATTGTATTTGCGTCTAAACAGTTTTAAAAGAGTCCGAAAGAACAAAACGGAAGATGATTTCTGGCATTTTCAGTGAGCGGGTGGTCGAAGGATTGTACCATTGTACCGGCATTCAGCTTCAGCACTACTACATGCCGTTCTTGATGAGATTCAAAAAAATAATATCCTCGGAGGCAAGGGCGCCGACATTTGGGGGACATGGAACCTTCTGCCCCCCTCCCCTCCTCCAAATTTTGAACTTTTCCCTTGGCGTCTGTCCTCCTATTTGAGTTATGATAGAGTTTATCTCATATTCCGAGAGTGTCCCCAAGGGGCCACCGGTAACCGGTTCCAAATTGGCCAGGATGGGTCAACGAACAATGGCATGACCATAAATTGACATATATTTCAATTTCATAAAGTTTGATATGTCGGATGACATGGTTTCTCTTATATTCCGGAAGTGTCCTCAAGGGGCCACCGGTAACCGGTTCCAGATTGACCAGGATGGCTCAGCGATTAACGGCATTATCAAAGATGGACATATCTTTCAATTTCATGAAGTTTGATATGCAACATAATGGGTTTTCAACGAAAAAAATCAAATTGGCCGTTCATCGGGTACCCAGGAATCGGTTCCAGGTTACCGGAAGTGGCCACTAACACTCCAGAGTGGTTCTGGCAATCGTGTTGTGTGTTTTTAGTAAGTTTTATGGATCAACTATCAACTATCATAAGAGTATTGGTATCACATATACGTGAAAAACAGTAAAATATGAACTTTTCGGATGTTCCGGATTTCCGGAACTGGTAGGTCACCTGGCCCTGATATTAATATTTGTGGTCAATGTACAGGTATATACCTGTCGAATGCAACCGGGAGCATCCTGATTGGTTGAAATTTGCCGGAGATACAGGTCGTCAAAGTTGGGGTCTCAAAAAGGCCTTTTGTCGGTTGTAGCCGATTCCCGGTGGCCACAGTGACCAAATCCGGTTTTCCAGGTCGGTTTTGGAAAGGGGACGTTCTAAGCTTTCATTTGTGACCAAAAGAACCGGAATCGGTCAAAAACTGGATTTTTGCCGATTTTTTAAAGTTTGGGGTCGAAAAGGACCCCAATACCTTTAAAGTAACTTTTGTTATGAATGCTCCCCTAGGGATATATGTTTTGTGAAATGTTTATTTATACTATAAATTTAATGTCAGAAAATTTCAAGGCTCTATATAGCATGTATATAGCAAAAGTTATGGCAAATTTAAAGGGTTCGAAATCATTTCAACTAAATTTTGGGAATTAGCTGCTTCGCAGTAAATAAGTTTTGTGATTTTTTACATTTATCTGTTTCATACTTTCCAAAAATACTCCTCCTATTCCTTGTTATCGTTTTTTCACGAGAATAAAACTTATAGACAAGTTTTATTAACCCTCTACAACCTAACCCCGCCTTTAGACGGGCTTCGATCTAAAAAATCGCCAAAAATCAATTTTCCAACCGATTTTTGATATTTAAAAAGCATTGGAAAGAAGAACTCTTAAAATTTTAGAAAATTTCAGGGTTGGAAGTTTAACTTGTTTTATGTGACTTTGCCAATGTTTTTAAAAATGTCATTTTTTTAGGGTCAACTTTGGCTGTGTTTTTTACTAACATTTCCTATATTTTCAGTAAAGAAGTATGCAGTAATTTTTGTAGTGTCCCAGACTATGCCTCTACGCATTTTTTTGCAATTTAAATGATGATGGTGCGATTCTATGGCAGAAAATGTGAAAAACATGCAAAAAATTTAAAAAGTGACTGTAAAAACATGAAAAAATTAGATAGGCGAAATGTAATTATATTAGATGGTAGAGTAGGCCAAATACTACCAAAAACAAACATAAACTAAACAAGATAAATGCAAATTAAAATACTAAAAATGAAACAAGAAAAACATAAAACAAGAGAAGTAAAGTTTTTCGTAGAACAAAAGTTGCTCAAAATGACCTCCTGAACACGGGAAAAATAAATATCTTCGAAAAAAAATTTGGGCAGTAGAGGGTTAATTTATCTAACTTCTAAGCCAGTGTTAGTTATAAAACCAATTACAATTCCTTGCTAGATCCGCCGAAAAAAAAAATTACCCTGTACTGAGTACCGTTCTTGCGCTGTTTGCCCAAAAGAAATTCACTGTGCACAATTTTTTTCTGTAAAACGCAGTTTTCACTAATAGAATATTTTTAATCGAACATATTCTAAATCAGGAAGGATAAACATAACTTTCTACGTACCGTAATCTGGGGCGAGTGTGGTGTTTTGAGCACTTAAAAAGGTTTTAAATTTGGAAATGGATGTACACATTTTGTTGTTCTGAGTCTGTTCTATCCGAAACCAACCAGAAAAATCAAAATATTGCGCTCTAACATGGTTAAAACTGCTGTCCCAATTCACCCCATGTGTCCCAATTCACCCCAGTTGACGGTATAAATCTTCCATGGGTGTTCTCAATTCTAAATATTTTGCTTCCGCCATGCCGTGCACCGTATACACTGAAAACCCAACCATGGTAGTTGCTACCATACTGTAGGGTACCGACGTATTTTTGCTAAAAACAATCCGTGCTTGAATTGACTGACTAACGTAGTCAGTTTTACTATGTCGAGAGCGGAATGGTAATTTTAACCCTCCAATACCGAGAGAATGATTATTAATTTTGTAATTGCTACCATGCAATTTTGTGGAAGTATGGTACATTTGACCATATTTGCGTTTACTTTTACTAAAAAGCCATAGTTAATTTAATAAGCAGCATTTTTAGCAAATGTTCTTAATTCAATTCAATTCAATTCATATATATATTTGTACTAATCAGAATACAATTTGCTTAACTAATAACAGAATGCAGAGTTTTGGAGATCCTTACAACTACAAATTAATTCAAATATAATCAATTGGATGAAATAAATTCAGTTTCAGTCGGTTAAGCGAGAGCAGAAAAAACTTTCTAAAATAACTGCTACTATTACTATGGAAAGAGAAGAAGGATAGGAAAGCTTAAATATATATCACAGAAAAAAAATCAGTTCGTTACTGAAGGCGAAGACTATTCCACATTGTGTGAGCTTGCACCTATGCAGGGCATAGGTACTTCCCCATCAGCTCTTGCAGCGCGAAGAACTGCTCCAGCTTGTTTCGGCAAGTGTTGAGTCGCGTAAACATGTCCCTCGCAAGGGAGAGGAATTCGGTGAGGGTGAATAAATCACCATCACTGTTGCTGTCCGGGGTTGGACCGTTTGCGGTAGCCGCCACGCTGGCGTAAGTACGCCCGAATCCAGGAGGATTCGTTTGACGGGGTTCGGTCGAGGGTTGACCTGTCGAAGTCCTTGAGGAATGTGGTGCTGGCTTTTTCCTCTTCTCCAGCGCCTCGAGGTAGGTCTTCCTAGCGGTGCACCCGCGCTAATTTGCAGTGTGGTTACCGTCACAGTTAGCACACTTCACGTTCCGCTTGTTCTGCTCGGCTTGGTTGTCCTTTCCCAGGGATGCTTTCTTGGGCAGCGTGCATGCAGCCGTAAGGTGGGCTGCGCTGCACTTGACACACTTCGGTGCCAAAGTGCAGTTCCGGGAACCGTGTCCAAAACGTTGGCATCGGTGACATTGGGCAGCATCGGAAGGCCGCTTACTGAAGTATCTCCAGCTCACCATGAATCCTTCCAGCGATTTAACTTTGCGCAGGTCCTGGATCTTAACGGAACCGCGTTCGAAGTACAGCAGCCAGAGAATCTGGTCTCCGACCTCGGTTACCTTATGCGAGAGCACTTTAGCTTCTCGCGGATAAATTTTTTTTTTCGCGAGAATTACATCCACGAATTCCTTGGGTGGCACTAGGATGGAGAACCCAGTCACCACTACCTTTACCGGAAGGTTTTCCGGCGAATCATGCGTGTAGTACTGAATGTTTGCATCTTTCAGCGTTTTCAGCACTTTCTCGAAACGCGGGCGATCTCGTGTGATGATGTTTACGGACGACTTGTTAATACGCATCAGGTATTGACAGTCGGCATCCGCCAATGCTCCCTCGATTTCAACAGCTGGGCGACCAGGCACTGTAATCGGTGGCATTTTTTTTTGTTCGATTTTTTACTCTTTTGCTCCCCCGCGGTGGAGGTGCCCTTAGCCTGCGACGGTGTAGTAGTAACACCACTGACGTCGTCGTCGTCGTCTCCTTTGTTGTCATCAGACAACGCAGCGAAACCGTTTGAGGTTGGAACCGCCGTCGAGGAAGTTCCCGGCTTGTTGGTGGACAATCCACTGGTTCCGGGTTGATCTGGGTTGGCAAGTGCCGCTAGTCCACGCGTACGTATGGGGCTACGCGCAGGTACGTAGTTGGATGGCAGCTTCAGCAGGTTTGTTGACCGTTTGGAGCCAGACGAGGAGGTCTTCCCGATGCTGCTGCAGGAACTGGCCCGGCCACGTCCTCGAGGTGCACTCGAGCTGCCACGGCCGCGGGTGTTCCTGCCCATCGTGCGGGGAAGAACTCGCGATTAATACAACGCACTTTCACCGTAAATCGAAAAAAATTCGCGGAGCATCAACACAGGCGATGTTGCTGCGAACAGGGTAACGACCCCAATGGAAATGTTCTTAAAATTACCATGGTCGGGCTTTCAGTGTAGGCATACAACTATTTTAACATTCACGATTATACTCCAGTTTCCAACAGTGTTGTACATAATTTTTTTGCCAAATTGGCTAATGATTATTTGTGATTAAATATTATTTATTGATCTGCGCGCCTGTGTGCTTCTAGCAGATGCGGCGAATGCAGCTGATTTAGGTATTCTCAAAAACTCAATACTTTAAAATTCGATATCTCTGGAACGAAACATATTCCTTTCTGTCAATAAGTGATTCTTATGTGAAATTGACAGGGGAATACGATGGTGAGGTCAAATTAAAAAAAATAAATAGGGTTGTTTTGAGATACGGCCATTTAAAGTTTTCAATTGCGCAATACACGTAGACAAATTATCTTAACACTGGAACGCCGAACGCATGTCCAACTTACACGGACGCCCAAGCCTCCCAAAAAAGGTGGAACGGTAACTTCAACTCGCTGGTTCTCGGGCATTACTCAACCAATCAAGACGATTCTTGGTTCCAGTGATTTGTAAGAATGTCTAGAAGATCCTAACATTTTGCAGAACTTGATTTGAACAAATCTGTAATTTCTGCGACCAAAAACATCGTTCCACCTTTTTTAAAACAACTGTCTCCGCGGAATTTTCGGCGATTTTTTTTTTACTCGCGAAAAAAAAAAAGTTGGAACGATGTTTTTGATCGCAAAAATTACAGATTTGGTCAATTTAAGTTCTGCAAAGTTCTACAATCATCTAGACATCCTAACAAATCACTGGAAAGTAGAATCATCTTGATTGGTTGAGTTATGCCCGAGAACCATTGAGTTGAATTTACTGTTCCAACTTTTTTGGAGCCTTGGGCGTTGAAGTGTTAATCAAAATTTTGACCACGGAAATCGATTCTACGTCCAATTTCCTTCAAAATTGAGTATATGACCGACCTTCTTCGATTTGTGGTTCCTGAGCTATCGCCGTTTGAAAATAGGGGTTTCGCTCACAAATCGCCAAAAAGTCGATTTTTTGGGGAGGTACCAGAATTGATGGGGTGGTCCGATTTGTACGAAATTCGGGATTTTTGCATGTTTTGATAGTATCAACAGCCCAAATTGGAGCAGGATCGGAGAGGGTAATTTTCAAATTTGTATTTTTTCTTGCACACTTCAGATGGAATGACCCATAAGCAAAGTATATTGGATGTGGGTTATCCTCCACCACAATATAATAATGTGTATTTTAAAAATGGTGGCATCTATTTGCTACTGTCATCACTGTTATATATAGTTTTTTTGTATAAATAATTTGGGAAACCGGTCGTTACAAAGTAAATGTTTGCGTTTACTCTCGTTCTGTTATTCTCCTGGTGTCGACCAGATAAAAGCAAGCTCAGATGGGAATCATTAAAACGATATGCGCTACTAGCAACATTTGTTCTTTTTCTTGATGTTTCCGCCCTTGCGTAGATTCACCGTGTCGTTGTTCTGATCCGTCTGAACCTTGGAAGGCATGAAAACAGTACTTTTATTAAAGAATACCAGACATTTTTTTGGCGGTACAACTTTACCTGTTTTTGTGTTTGCTTTTTGTGCCGTAGAACTTGCTCCGTAATGGCTAAAAACATCTCTTCCACGTTCAGGTTATCTTTGGCTGAAGTTTCAAACAGTTGAATGTCCATCTGCTTTGCAAATCTATCACTATCCTCGGTAATAACAACTTTCCTATTAGGGTCATCGTTTTTATTCCCAACTGAAAATTAAGCAGTTGCATTATTTCGAAACCTTTGCATTTTCAAAATCTTTCCTCACCTAGAACTTTATTCACCACATCACAGTTGGACTCAATCTCTTGTAACCATCGTTTCACATTAGCGAATGATTCCCCGTTTGTGACATCGTAAACCACAATAACTCCATGCGTTCCACGGTAATATCTAAACGTTTGCAAATAAAACAAGATTCACCAACCAGATGATGACAAATGAGCAGTTCTCTACGGAATCGGTCTTTTTTCTTTAATTTTATTTTTCGTATTTTTTAATCCGGCTGAAACTTTTTTTGTGCCTTCGGTATGCCCAAAGAAGCCATTTTGCATCATTAGTTTGTCCATATAATTTTCCATACAAATTTAGCAGCTGTCCATACAAAAGTGATATGTAAATCTGTATCTTTTGAAGGAATTTTTTGATCGATTTGGTGTCTTGGGCAAAGTTGTAGGTATGGATATGGACTACACTGAAAAAAAAATGATACACGGTAAAAAAAAATTGGTGATTTTTTATTTAACTTTTTGTCACTAAAATTTGATTTGCAAAAAAACACTATTTTTATTTTTTTTATTTTTTTTATGTTTTAAATGACATCAAATGACTTTTCAGAAATTTCCAGAATGGGCGAAAAATCTTTGACCGAGTTATGATTTTTTGAATCAATACAGATTTTTTTCAAAAAATCGAAATATTGGTCGCAAAAAAATTTCAACTTCATTTTTCGATGTAAAATCGAAATTTGCAATCAAAAAGTACTTTAGTGAATTTTTGATAAAGTGCACCGTTTCCAAGTTATAACCATTTTTATGTAACTATTTTGAAAATAGTCTCAGTTTTTCATTTTTTTAAATAAGTGCCCATGTTTGCCCACCCTTGAAAAAATATTTTTGAAAAGCTGAGAAAATTCTCTATATTTTGCTTTATTGAACTTTGTTGATACGACCCATAGTTGCTGAGATATTGCCATACGAAGGTTAAAAAAACAGGAAAATTGATGTTTTCTAAGTCTCACCCAAACAACCCGCTATTTTCTAATGTCGATATCTTAGCAACTATAAATCCGATTTACAATGTTAAAACATGAAACATTCGAGAAATTTTCCGATCTTTTCGAAAAAAATATTTTCAAAAATTTTAAATCACGACTAACATTTTAAATGGGCGTAATATTGAATGTTTGGCCCGTTTGAAATGTTAGTCTTGATTTTAAATTTTTGAAAATATTTTTTTCGAAAAGATCGGAAAATTTCACGAATGTTTCATGTTTTAACATTGTAAATCGGATTTATAGTTGCTGAGATATCGACATTAGAAAATGGCGGGTTGTTTGGGTGAGACTTAACACTGGAACGCCCAACGCATGTCCAACTTACACGGACGCCCAAGCCTCCCAAAAAAGGTGGAACGGTAAGTTCAACTCGCTGGTTCTCGGGCATTACTCAACCAATCGGGACGAATCTTGTTTCCAGTTATTTGTTAGAATGTCTAGATGATCCTAAAATTTTGCAGAACTTAATTTGATCAAATCTGTAATTTTTGCGACCAAAAACATCGTTCCACCTTTTTTTTTAAACGACTGCCTCCGCGGAATTTTTGGCGAATTTTTTTTTACACGCGAAAAAAAAAGTTGGAACGATGTTTTTGATCGCAAAAATTACAGATTTGATCAAATTAAGTTCTGCAAAGTTCTAGAATCATCTAGACATCCTAACAAATCACTGGAAAGAAGAATAATCTTGATTGGTTGAGTTATGCCCGAGAACCAGCAAGTTGAAGTTACCGTTCCAACTTTTTTGGAGCCTTGGGCGTTGGAATGTTAAAAAACATCAATTTTCATTTTCAACTATGGGTCGCAATTCGCAATTCGCAATTTTCAGTGTAAGAACGGGCCTTGACCGATCTTATGCACTAGGTTCCCGACGAACACGCACTGCCCTTACACCTACATCTCACCCTTGCTCTGAGTCAGTACGAGCAGCACGCTAGAACACGCTTTGAGTGTTCGTGCCAGGCATGCACACCTTCTTTTCCGGTTACGCATTTTAACTCGGCCGGGGGTGGTACATTACGTAGGGTTTGATGTAAGTATAAGCGCCTAACCATTTATAGTGTTCCTATCAATTTTCATTATAGCAAGAACTGTTTTATTTTTAGTTTGAATTCAAAACTAATTGTTATTAACTGTGTATTGTTTTCTCCTGAAATCTTCCCTATTGTTGAGTCGTGTTTATATGTAGCTATTTCTTTTGTCGCGGTGTTTTGTTACAATTTTTGGTCCTAAGCATGTTATAAAAGTTTTTCAAAAGTACAATAGTAATATTTGTTTTAATCCTTTAACCATTCCATAAATTGAGTAAGAGCTCAAACCTCACTTGTTTGAAAAAAGGGTGAAGATTGAAAACAATAGAAAACAAAGAATCAATAGTAAGAGAATGATGAGCGTATTTTCAAGAATAAAAATGAGAAGCTAGATGTATTAGATGTAAAATTAGACAATAGTTAATAAATAGAGATACAAAACAAGCTTAGATAATAGTAATGATAATGTACAGGACAGATAAAAAATTAATCAAATATATAAATTCGCAATAAAATCAAAAAACATTAGGCAAATGATAAATAGACTTGATATTACTAGTACATTAAGGAAACGTATATTTTTAAGGAAAAAATCAAAGTTTGTTACAGCAGTATCAATTGGTAAAAATGAGTGGAAAAGCTTTGAGAGATAAGAGAATCAAAAGTTAGTAAAATCAAAATCAAATGATGGATATTAAATAGAAGAATCAGTGAAGAAGTGAGAATCAGTAGAGCAAAATAAAAATAGGAGATAGGTGGTAGCTGAGAATGAAGAGAAGAGAAACCCCGTTGTGCGATGTTTCAGGTACATCCACAGCAGTTGACTCAACATACTGTGAATCAAAACAATACCGTCTACAATCACAAATTACTTCCCTTTCCCACATTGTCGCGCCCCTTTCTTTTAGCCGTCTCGACTCTGACCCGCGGTGGTCAAAGGTTTACGATCCGTTTCCACAGGTCACCAGCTAGGTCATCATGAAAACCAAGCCAACGTGGAGGTAAGAAAATAGGACACTCGCAAGGAACCAGAGCTATACTGTTCTGATCAAGATAATTCGGATGATCTAACAGAACTACGGATGTAGTTAGTTACGCTCCTTCCAGGATGTTCCTTACGTGGACGTTAACCGAAGAGCACGCAACAAGGTCAGTGCCATTGCATGCTCTTAGGTATCAATCCTTGGCCTGCAATATCTCAGCAACTATGGGTCGTATCAACAAAATTCAATAAAGCAAAATATAGAGAATTTTCTCAGTTTTTCAAAAATATTTTTTTCAAGGGTGGGCAAACATGGGCACTAATTTAAAAAAATGAAAAACTGAGACTATTTTCAAAATAGTTACATAAAAATGGTTATAACTTGAAAACGATGCACTTTATCAAAAATTCACTAAAGTACTTTTTGATTGCAAATTCGATTTTACATCGAAAAATGAAGTTGAAAAATTTTTTGCGACCGATATTTCGATTTTTGAAAAAATCTGTATTGATTCAAAAAATCATAACTCGGTCAAAGATTTTTTGCCCATTCTGGAAATTTCTGAAAAGTTGGCATTTTATGTCCTCTAACAGCGGTTCTCAACCTTTTCTTGGCTAGGTACCCCTTTTCGTTTTGCTTAAGCTGCTGGTACCCCTTAGTTTTTCAACATGAAATGTTTTCGCCATTTTTTTTTTGCTTCCTGGGTGTTTTTGAAACCGCATTGACTCAGGGTTATTCAAAAACACTTAAAAGTGAAAAATATTTTTTGTATATTAAAAAATCCAAAAATATTGTTAAAAGTTAAAGTTTGTGTCTAAAATTATTTTAAAACAAGTACTGGGTAAGCCTTTTTTGTACTTTCCAAATATTATAAGAAAACAAAGGTTTTGAAAAAAAAAACTTCATTCGTGGCGTTTACATTGTTTTGGCGGTTATGTGGTAGTAGAATCAGCTAATCGCATTGCTAGCAACAATTCCTCATACTGGAAACATCAAAATTGTAAAAAATTACGGCCATACGAGCGATTGTTCCTCTTGCCCCACCTTCCCCTACTTTTCTTCGATTCGATTGAAAATATTGTAAATTTTACTTAAAAAACTTTTTGATAAAGTTAAGTTTTCAAGTTTTTTTTTTTTTTTTTTTTTTTTTTTTTTTTTCGGGAGGGTGATCCAGCCGCACATCGTTGATGTCGAAACCTCTAAACTGGGCCCTCGTCCTGTCACGTCCGTCAGTAGTCTTGTCGTACATTACAACTAGAACCAGATCTGCCAATGAATTAGTACACTTCGACCAAATAAACACTGACGCTGTATGGATCTGACTCTAGAATAAATGCACAGTTGTGTGTTATTCATAAGTCCAAAATGTTCAATTATTCAAATAAGTCCAAATATTAATTTGCGGATAACTACCTAACTTGAATTGAATACAAGATTTAAAGTAACATATCCGAAAGCTACTCTTATCTCAAATCCCCGACATTTTAATTAATAGCCAAAAAATCTAGAACGTTTCTTTTAAAACCTGTCTGGCTTCTTAAAAAAAACACAAAAAAAAATAGATTAACATTTCATATTTTACAAGTCGTGAATTGAAAAAGAGACGACCATGTGATCGTCAGAATTCCAGTAGATCCTCGATTCGCAACAATGGTCGATACAATCATAATCCGACAGTCGTTAGTTCAACAGATCAACGAATTTAGTCCGATATCATTTCACTATTGATTGATCGAGCGAGACTCTATGGAAATTTTGACAAATCAGAATGGTTTTTATGCTACTTGAATGAAAATCACCGATAGGATTACTAAATTCACTATTACTAATTTTGTCCCTAAATAACTAAATGCAAAGTATAAAAAGTTGATATTTATAGTTAAAATCCTAAATTCTACAAAAACTGAATTTTTAAAAACCTGCATCCTAACCTGACACCCACATTAAGATAGGGAAAAATCACATATGTAGCGGTTCATTGTACATATGTGATATTTCCACTATCGGAGAACCTCTAGTCTCGATGACAGCTTACCGGTCATCGATTAAGCCCTGAGACTGCGTCAAAGTGGGTTCTTGTAGCATGAAGTGGTGTCCATGTGTAAAAATGGAAGCTTCAGCAATATACTGAAAACTTCGATTTTAATTCCACATCGGATCAAATCATACTCCTTGCCAAATAAGCATCAAACCTATGATACTCATTATGACAAAGCCCAGGGATAAAGTTAAGTTTTCAAGTTGTAACTATTTTCAATTAAAAAAATCTAATATTTTGCATCCCTAAAAAAAATCTTTTTGCAATTCCGTCGTGAAACTACACAGAAAAAAATATCGTGGTAATTTTACATCTGGGAAGGGGTACATCTTTTATGTCAGAAAAAATGTTTAATTTTACCTCTACAAATGCTTAAATTTACCTCTTATATGATGTAATTTTATGTCATATATGGCGCAAATTTACCACTGAAAATTATGAAATTTTCCTATAAATGGTGAATTTTACATCTACAAATGTTTAATTTCAGGAAAAGAGAATGAGAGGATAGGTATCGAATTGTCATCAATTATAGAGAATATAAACAAAACGAATTGTCGAACTAATCTTTTTATTTTCACCAGGGGATTTTCGTCGGTAACAATATAACAATATCATAATAAATCATTAAAAAATAATCACTTACGGTGCATTATTGTCCGCCTTCAATGATCTTTTTCCGGTCAGCTTTGCAGAAGGTGAGGAGCAGGTTTCCGGCGGTGGCCGACTCAGCGTAGCAGTGTGATCAATGAGACCGAGCCAGGGATGAGGCTGGAACCCGGCCGGTTGGTATTGAGATTCGTAGCGACAGCATGAACTGCCGGGTTTGTCTACAGCAGGAAGACTCCTTCCTCCACGGCCGGAAACCACTCGTCGAGCAAATGCCAGTGCCTGATACCAGATTCCGAATCGTGAACACGCGGGTGTGTGAAAATGGGCGCCTCTTGGTGGACTTTACAGAGCTTGAATCGATTCTCGCTGGAACTTCCGGTTTGACACTAGTTGACAAAAAAAAACAGTCGAAATCGTTAGACACTTTTCCCACATGTAAAAGCCACCGATTCTCTTTTACCTGCAAAAAGTGAGGAATTCCGTCAATCCGGATCTCGTTGTTCACCTGCGCCGCAATCTGTCAACTGGTTTGTCCATGTTCACCGTCTCTGGTCCTCCTCCTTTTGACAACGCTTGCCATCGTGGGCAGGCGGCTCTTGTCGAAAGTTTAACAGTTCTTCTTCCGAAATCTGCTGACCCTTGGAGCTTTGGAGGAACACAGCCTGCGGAGTAAATTTGTGCCGGATTATCAAAACTGTCAATAAAAACGGACTCCAAAAGAGAGAGAAATTCAACCGTGGCTCAACATGGGCAATTGTTGCCATTGCAGCCGGAGACAGGTGCCGAATGAACATAGCACACAGAAGGAGGAATCAGGTTCGTCGAGGAAGATTCTTAGCGGGAATTGACAAGGGAACTGGAACACAGCAGACGGAACCGGCGGGAGCGAGTATTTTGTTAATTTCGCTAGATAATTGAATCCTTCCTGTTTCACAAATAGTAGTATACCTTCACTCACAACATTCGCACCGAAGCACCGAAAAACTACTGCAGATTACTTATTTTTCCTAAATAAACACGACGAATCAACGCGAGACGATCGTTTTAGCAAATATCAAAACAAAGACTTTGACAGTTATGAAATTTGCAGTCGCCGTCTTTCGATGTTGTTGTTCGAAAACTGTTGTGTGCAATATTGCATCGAAGTCGTGGTAAAATTACACCTTCCGTATAAATATTTAACCTTTTTTAGAGTAAAATGTGTTTGGTTAAATTTTCGGTTGCAATTCATCTAAAACAGATGTAATATTACATATTCCTTTTTTAAGCATTCCATTTTAAAGCTTCGATTTTTACACAATTTTTTGCTGTGATACTTACTTTTCTTGTCATTCTTGAACGACGAAATAGCCTACTTTTCTGTACCAAAAATAACAGAATCGAATAGAAACAGTTTTCAAAATAAATGCTGAAAAGTTCTACTTTTACGCACTGAAATGGGTACTGAAAAGTTGAACTTTTCAGCACTTGTTTCGAAAAGTAACACTTTTCAACATTGTTTTGATTTAAACGAACTATTGACAAATACATGAAAATTTGACTTAAAATTTCACTCAATGGGTGTTTTTTTGGAATTGCAAAAAATGTTGTATGGAACTCGTTGCAAAACTTGATTTTTTCAGCACTCGTCGAATTTATCCAACTCGGTGAACCTCGTTGGATAAATGTACGACTCGTGCTGAAAAAATCCTCTTTTTGCAACTTGTTTCATAAACTACTATTACCGTCATCTGGGGCGAATCGGGACTACAGTATGAATAGGGACAGCAGTTTTTAGAACACTTAAAAGCTTGAAATTTGGAAAACGATGCACTTTTACAGATGTTCTGTGTCTGTTCTATCCTAAACTATTAAAAAATATCCAAATATTGTACAGTAACAAGGCTAAAACAGCTGTTCCCATTCGCCCCATGTGTCCCGTTTCGCCCCAGATGACGGTACAGCTTTTTTGAACATTGAACATTTTAACCTTTTAAACAACACCACGATAATATTTCGAAAAGGCGTTTTGTTTGATAATTTTGAAGAAAAGTCTTGATCTTGAAATTGAAATAGAAAAATTAAGAAAAAAAAATCACTTAATCACACATTTTTTGTAACATTGAAAATGAGATCCATATTTTCCAAGATAATATCAATAAAAAAATTAGGTACCTTATTGGGTAACATTACAATAAAAACATTTTTTCCTAAGTTTAATTTTTGGCAAAACTAAAAGACAGGTCGAAAATATAATGTTAAATTATGAAACATTAGAATCTTTTACCAACCTATTGAATTTGTTCAAGAGATGGTAGTTTCTTTCTTTCTTTTACAGATATGAGACAAAAATTTAAAGAAAAAATTAGCAAAAATCTAAAAAAACGGTACACTTTATTTAAAATAATAAAATGCAAGCGATTTTTCTCATTTAAATATTTTAAATATTTTTTACTTGTGTATGGACAGCCCCCATTTTGTATGAATCAATCAATATAGCTTTATGACGTTTCGCGTACGCACACTAGCGCATCATTTGGTTTTGCTGGCTGACAAAATTTAACCTCACTTTATTTTCGTGTACGTACACGCAATACATACGCACGTAGAATGCTCTATAATGCAAAATAGTTTTTTTTTCAAATTTAATGATAATCGATTTGCAAAAACGAAGTGAATAAAATAACCTGCAAAAATTGTTGCGTTATTTTTTTGTTTCTAATCTGTTGGTTTTTGCTTCTCTCAAAATTTTTGTCTGGGATATTATTCAAATGTTCGCCATTACGGGGTTTGTCTTCCGGTACCCCTTGAGACCACTCGTGGTACCCCCAGGGGTTCATGTACCCCAGGTTGAGAACCGCTGCTCTAAAACATATCAAAAATAAAAAAATAGTGTTTTTTGCAAATCAAATTTTAGTGACAAAAAGTTAAATAAAAAATCACCAAAATTTTTTTTACCGTGTATCATTTTTTTCAGTGTAGTCCATATCCATACCTACAACTTTGCCGAAGACACCAAATCGATCAAAAAATTCCTTCAAAAGATACAGATTTTTGAATTTTCACATATCATTTTTGTATGGACAGCTGCCAAATTTGTATGGAAAATTATATGGACAAACTAATGATGCAAAATGGCTTCTTTGGGCATACCGAAGGCACCAAAAAAGTTTCAGCCGGATTAAAAAATACAAAAAAAAAACGAATGACCGAAATCTCAGAGAATTGCTCAAATGGCAACATGCTATCAAACTTACGTGTTAGTTATGGTTCTGAACCGTTCCTGCCCAGCGGTGTCCCATATTTGCAGCTTTACGCGCTCTCCGTTGATAACGACGGTTCGAATTTTGAAATCCACTCCGATGGTTGTTATATAACTGCCAGAAAAAGTGTTGTCCGAAAACCGGATCAAAAGTGAGGATTTACCCACTCCTGAAAAGGCATTAAAAACAACAATACATTTTATTTAATAATACAGTACTCTCAAACCCCGATGGTTTGACACCAACAGTTGTCAAACGAACGGGGTCACTTTTTAGTTTGACACCCATTTTACACGGAGTTCACACACACTATCAAACGTTTGTGTTGATAGTGTACGTGAGCGCCGTGTAAAAAGTGACAGTTCGTCACTTTTTAGTTTGACTTCGACCAACCAACGGGGTACAAACTAAAAAAGTGTCAAACGAATAAGTGACCAACCTCCGGGGGTCGCTCTATCATTAGGTCTATTCCCGTACTGCAGAATTCTGCAATTCTGCACGAAATCGGCAGCAGGGCGTTCCCGTACTTTTCTGCAACAAAAGTAACTTTTCTCCCAGGTAGAACTTCTGCAATGAGAGAGGTTGAAGTTGCAGCAAAACCGTTCCCGTACTTTTCTGCAAGCTCTTCTCTTTCTAGTTGCAAAGTGACTGCAAGTTGGTGTGATGGATGTTGAGTACACGCTGACATAAAGTTTGTAAGTTGGGTGAAATCAAGCATTTTATTATTAGTTGTAATAAATTTGAAGTTTTATTATTACTAAATTGAAGTAGTCTTTTTGAAGGGACGTTTTTATATTTTGAATTGATGGATTTTTGGAGTAGTTTTTTTAATGTCTGTTTAGTGTTAATATTTTAACCTGACAATAAAAAAGATAACTAAAGCCAGTTTTACAGCACGGCTAATACCCCAACCAAAAAATTGTATTATAAAAACAAATTGTTTTTAAAAACTTTTAGAAGACACATTTCTTTTGTGTTTAATAATTTCAAATAAATATTTGTTCAGGAATAATTATTGATCTTCAATTGTTTTTGAATAGACTAAATATGTGTGTTTAAATAATAGGTAAATTTAATTGGCAAATAATAAATTGTACCTTTAACGATGCTACCATTTTGTAATTTTGTCGAATAATTCTATTTTAAGAAATTTAAATTCTAAAATTCTTAAATGCCGCCATCTTGATCATAAAAAGTACAGTTTTTTAAGAGTCATATTTTAGGATAGAAACTCAGATAAGAGGTTTTAGAGATTGGAAATTTGGACAAGATTTTCGGTAAATAGAGTATGAACTGTTTCTACTATTTTAATATTTGAATTTTAAAATTTTTGATTTACATTTTACTTATTTTTGAAATTTTTCAGTTTCTTTAAATATTTTGTTTAACTGTAGCTTTTGAATTTTTGGTTTGAACTCTGAAATATTCATTATAATTTTTTTAATTAGAATTTCAAAATATTAAAATTTTTGTGTTTAGGAACTTTTACGTTGAAAACTTAAATTATTTTTTATTTTGAATTTATAAAATTAAGATCTTTTTGAAATTATAAACATTTTGAAATATTTAAATTTAAATTATTTGTATTTATTAAGATTTGAACGTGGCTTTGAATTTGTGATTTTTTTTTTATTTTCTGATATACAAATTTGAATTTTTAATTTTCTCAAATATCTGATTTATTTTTTTAAAGTTTCTCAATTTGAAAATATAAGTTTTTTTGATAAATATTTTTAATTATGAATTTCTTAATGTCCAGATTTCGAAATTTATGAGTTTCAAAAATTTTGAGTTTGTGATTCATTTATTTTTTGAAAATTTTCAATTTCGCTGCGTCACCGTTGTTCTTCCATGTGACATCTAGTCATAATTTATTTAAATTATCCTGAATAATCTTTGAAACATTTTGCTATTAAAACAAGTATTTATGGTCCCTTCTATATTAAACCTTTGTTTGTCTTTTTTTTAATATGTTTATTAAACGTACCTGTCATTCTCATAAATTGTTTACCTAATGTAAAACACGGCGTCTTTTTCAGGGGGTAGTAATTTTTGAGAAATAGCAAGAAAACTGTCATATACATATAAAAATGTGGAACATCCCGTTCATTTGCGGGGCGAACGAAAATCTTTGGTCGGGAAAAATCAAAGTTATCCTCATTTGAAGTTATTGAACTTTTTTCCTATCGGGCGAAACTTCGTCTATTTCAATTTAGTATTGTTATAAGTCTACATAGACATGATTGCAATGATGCAAGGAACATTTTTCC
Source organism: Culex quinquefasciatus (assembly GCF_015732765.1). Classification (NCBI taxonomy): domain Eukaryota; kingdom Metazoa; phylum Arthropoda; class Insecta; order Diptera; family Culicidae; genus Culex; species Culex quinquefasciatus. Next base: position 85,647,592 of record NC_051863.1, on the reverse strand, counting down.
TGAAGCACGCAAAGTGATTGAAAATAAGGGAAAAAAGTTATAAAGGTTTTATTGGAAATTTGGGAGATTTTCTGATAAAATTGCACACCCTTTTCCAAAAACGCAATGTTTTTGATAATCAGATCATTAAAGTAATGAACTCTTTTTTGAGAAATGTTTCTGGGCCCATTGAGTATACAAATCACTACAGAAAAGTGTAATTGGTTGGGTTTATGCTCAACTGTTAATCACTTTTATGAATTTTGGATTTCAACCGAATCAACATATTTTTGTGTGTTTTTGTTATAAAATGTACCGTTTTCATTAGATTTTCACATTAGTATTAGTCTTATTAAAACTCACAAGAGATCTCGTACTTATTTTGAGGTCAAAATCAAAATCAAATCGAATCATCCACATTTGGTGGTCTCTATTGCAAGTTTCTGCTCGAACCTAGGAGTCCGAAGGCTTGAATGGGGAGAACACCCAAACCTCTTTCTACTCCAAGGAACCTTCCACCCCAGTGTTTGAACTGACGACCTTTGGATTGCGAGTCCAATCGCCGCCAGCGATTCCACCGGAGTAGGCTTGGTTTGGTGTGTTGTTTGTACATATGGCATGGAGACAACTCCTACACCTGGAATGACTTAACGGCCTAACAACCAAGGCCGGGACCGACATTTTACTTCCTCATCCGATGGAAGGTTGGAGCAGATGGGAATCGAACCCAGAATCATCCGCTTACAAAGCGGACAGCGTAACCATTTGGCCACGCACTGCCACTGTAAATAGCAAAACAATTTAATTGTTGTATTCTCGGGTGAGTTTTCAAAAAGCCGTAAGAGCCACCGTGACCTCTGACACTAGTTTTCGTTTTTCTCCAAAAAGAAACAAAATTTAATTTATCTTTAGTTTGGGGCACTTGAAGGACGTGTAGATGAACAATCTCAAGCATTTTTGATATTGGTTTTTCGGAAGTAGGTCGAATACCGATGCAAAAAGGACTTTGTTTACCAATGGCTCTTACGGCTTTTTGAAAACTTATCCGAGTATTGTTCGTTGTTTCAAATGTTGATGCCAGACTTGTTTAGTACACGCAAACCTGGCGCTTATTTATCAGACCGATCTCTGATAATCGTCTATCAGAGATTCTCTGATAAACTTTTTGGTTTGAGTTCATACAAGAAAACAACTTTAACGCACACATGAGCACAACATTGTATCGTACACGAGAATTCACCTCTAATTCATCCAAAGATCGTTGCGCCCCTAGTGGCGGATATCGGCATAAGCCGTCATCTCAGACGGGGAGCATTCAGCGATTATGTGAAAGGGGCATACAAAAATTACGATACCCATTTAATTATTTGATAAATTTAAATTTGTTTTTTAAATTGTTTAATTGTTTAATTGTTTAATTGTTTAATTGTTTAATTGTTTAATTGTTTAATTGTTTAATTGTTTAATTGTTTAATTGTTTAATTGTTTAATTGTTTAATTGTTTAATTGTTTAATTGTTTAATTGTTTAATTGTTTAATTGTTTAATTGTTTAATTGTTTAATTGTTTAATTGTTTAATTATTTAATTGTTTAATTGTTTAATTGTTTATTGTTTAATTGTTTAATTGTTTAATTGTTTAATTGTTTAATTGTTTAATTGTTTAATTGTTTAATTGTTTAATTGTTTAATTGTTTAATTGTTTAATTGTTTAATTGTTTAATTGTTTAATTGTTTAATTGTTTAATTGTTTAATTGTTTAATTGTTTAATTGTTTAATTGTTTAATTGTTTAATTGTTTAATTGTTTAATTGTTTAATTGTTTAATTGTTTAATTGTTTAATTGTTTAATTGTTTAATTGTTTAATTGTTTAATTGTTTAATTGTTTAATTGTTTAATTGTTTAATTGTTTTAATTGTACCTTTGCTGCTACCAACAAGTAAGTACATTTGATTGCTGAGTGAAGGTTATTCTGTATTTGGTGAAGTACGGATAGATTTCTAATTTTATTTTTCCTCTTGCAGGTTGTGGCCGTAAGATGACAAGGAAATCTGGAGCTACCAGCATCGCGAGGCCAGCCGAATGCATTTCCTCGTCCGGCAGATCCTGTTTATCAAAAGAGTGCTTTGTACAGTGTTTAATTTTAGAAAAATAAACGTTCAAAAACAATTCCATCGACTGATTTTACTTCCGCAAAGCATAATTTCATCCCTACCAATACAAATACAGAAGTTCAGTGGTGTGCGTGCGTTTTTTTACAGGAACGACGCTAGCGCTGCCCAAGCGGCGAGATTTGGCAACAAAACTTTTGCTAAAAGTTCACCAACACAATCAAAGAATTCATCTGTCAAATCTGCCCGCGTGAACCTCATGAACTTTATCAGAGAATGTCTGATAAAGCTTTGACGGAGAATTCTCTGATAGAGACGCTCTATCAGAGAATCTCCGATAAATTTACCGAGTATTTCGGTCAATTTGACCGAAGTCTGGGTTGCGTGTATGCTATGCTTAATTATTTGAGATTAAATTAATAGATTCACATACATTAAAATTTTTTAATGATTTTTACGCAATATTTATGTTATTACCAATAATTCAAGTTCAACTCTGTAGTTTCAATACAAATAATATAGCCCAAATGGAAATACAAATTAACAAAAGGCATTGAAATAGAAACCCTGTGATTGTATTTACACTGCATGTCTCAATTAGATAAAAAAATATCATGTGGACCATGTACTCACAAAAAAAAGTGAAAATTCAATGTAAACGGTACATTTTATAACCAAAAACACACAAAAATATGTTGACTCGGTAGAAATCCAAAATTTATAAATGTGACTTACAGTTGAGCATAAACCCAACCAATTACACTTTTCTGTAGTGATTTGTATACTCAATGGGCCCAGAAACATTTCTCAAAAAAGAGTTCATCAAAATAATGATCTGATATGATCTGAACCATAAATCATGTCTCTGTAGACTTATAACAATACTAAATTGAAATAGACGAAGTTTCGCCCGATAGGAAAAAAGTTCAAAAACTTCAAATGAGGATAACTTTGATTTTCCCGACCAAAGATTTTCGATCGCCCCGCAAATGAACGGGGATGTTCCACACTTTCATATGTATATGACAGTTTTCTTGCTGTTTCTAAAAAATACTACCCCCCTGAAAAAGACGCCGTGAAAAGTTTTGAGTTGTTTCTTATATATAATGTCTACCTAAGCATAATTAATTTCTAATTCAATAAATTGTAGGACATGCTTGATTTTTTGAATAAAATGTTGAGTTGCATGAAACAATAATGTCTCGGTTCTAGAGGTAATTAGGCTTTCAATTACTTTTTTTGTCAGTATTTTTTTAAATTGAAATAATTAAAAAACTTTAATACCCAATTTGAGTAAATCCACTCAACTGTGTACAATATTGCAAAAAAAAGAACTGGAACGCGCTACCCAGGCAAAAGTTTTGCCGCTTCTCTCCTTGCAGAACTTCTGCAAAAGAGAGAGATGAAGAGAGCGAGCTGAAAAGTACGAGAACGCGCTGCAAAAAAAAAGACTTATGCTGGCTGCAGAATTATGTAGAAGCTGCAGAAATTTTGCAATTCTGCAAGTACGGGAATAGACCTAATGATGTTCATTATTTTAATGCAAAAATTTTTTTTCGTCTTTTGCAATCAGTTTCATTAACACTCAAACGCTCGGGTAGTCATTTGACCCCTATTTTTTTTCTTAAAAATCCCATAACTTTTGATAGAATTGACCAAATTGGATGCTTCCGGTTGCAAAAGATCCAGATTTGTCTATATTTTGAACTGTCAGATGGGGCACAATTATGGTCCACTTTTACCGGAGATATTCCAGATTCCATTGGGGTACCTCGGCCCTCCTATTTGGGGTTTTGGTCAATAGAACAAAAACCATTGCATAGAATAATGCCGGAAATGATGCAAAACTTCAAGGAATCATTCTAATACATCATCCTGCATAGATACATGGCATGGCCAAGACCTTCGGGCACCGAAACAGGTTCCAACCGGAAACGGTTCACTGAGCTGATGTCGATTGGTGCCCAAATGAAACCGGTTCCGGTGCCCCATAGGACTTAACCATGTCAATTATGTTTGCTGGATGATATATTAGAATGATGCCTTGAAGTTTTGCATCATTTCCGGCATTGTTCTGTGAAATGGTTTTGTTCTATTGAAAACCCAAAAAGGAGGGCCGAGGTACCCCAATGGAATCCGGAATATCTCCGGTAAAAGTGGACCATAATTGTGCCCCATCTGACAGTTCAAAATATAGACAAATCTGGATCTTTTGCAACCGGAAGCATCCAATTTGGTCAATTCTATCAAAAGTAATGAGATTTTTAAGAAAAAAAATAGGGGTCAAATGACTACCCGAGCGTTTGAGTGTTAAGATTGATGCAGGGAATCATGAGAAATAAGCGATTCTGTTCTTCAATCCAGCAGAAAGGAATACGATTTTTGGTAAGTAACCTCATTTTGGCGCCACCTACATTTGAAACACAGTCGCGCTGCAAAACCTCAATTCTTCGATGCTTTGCGCCATCTGTCGGAATTATGGAGCTTTTAATCGCGAATAACCGAACAGCGAAAATTTGAATCGTCATTCTTCGATGCTTTGCGCCATCTGTCGGAATGATGGAGTTTTTAATCGTGTATGATTTTCGTCTGCCAGGTTTTTTTCAGATTTTTTTTCTGAAGTGGGTACTAAAGCCCTATGTAAATTTTTATGTACAACGGTAAAAAACACGATCAAAAACCATTTTTGATCACTTTTTTCCATTTTAATGCAAAAAAAAAAAAAAAAAAAACAGGACAACATTTTTTCGATGGATCAACTATGGTCCCCTTGGAACGAGCTGTCAAGTAGGAGCTTTTCTATCAAGAAGGACCGCGAGGTTAATTTTTCAAAATTGATATAAAAATCCATTTTAAACTCTTTGTGGTTGTATAAAGGGTCATTGTACTCAGAAAAATAAGCTTTATCGCTGTAAACAATAATATCAGCAATCTTAGCTTCATTTTAGGACCCAATTTGGCCAGATTTTTGCCTTCCTCACCTTACTGAGGAAAGGCTATAAAATCGCTCGAAAAATGAACTTATTAGTTTGACCTCGTAGACCCACCTTCACGTATACATATCGACTCAGAATCATGTTCTGAGCAAATGTCTGTGTGGATGTGTGTAGGTGGGTGGACAAAAAAATTGTCACTCGATTATCTCCAGACTGGATGAACGGATTTTGACCGTATTAGTCTCATTGATCCGTCTTGGGGTTCCATAGGCCTCTATTTAAAATCGGCAAGTTTAGTTAGGTACTTCAAAAGCTATGCTATAAAAACAATTTTGGCGTATGTCCGGAAGATTTTAAAAATGGTGGTTTTTGCAAGAAAATCTATCATGTTATACATTTTCAGAAAGTTATTAAAAAGACCTTTCTAATGAGTAGAAAACATTGAAGATCTGACAACCCTATCAAAAGTTATTAGCACTTATGTGTTATTTATACACTTGTTGGAGGCCGGGAATTGCGTTGGAGAATTTTAACGGTGTGCGTCGCGGTCATCACGCAGGATTTTCGTTGCTGTTTCCGTCTTTGTTGTCCCCCCGATTGTGTGTGTATTTCGACCCGGGCGATTTCGCGGTGTTTGACAGTTGCGTTGGAGAATTTTAACGGTGTGCGTCGCGGTCATCACGCAGGATTTTCGTTGCTGTTTCCGTCTTTGTTGTCCCCCCGATTGTGTGTGTATTTCGATCCGGGCGATTTCGCGGTGTTTGACAGTTGCGTTGGAGAATTTGAACGGTGTGCGTCGCGGTCATCACGCAGGATTTTCGTTGCCATTTCCGTCTTTGTTGTACCCCCGATTGTGTGTGTTTTTCGGTCCGGGCGGTTTCGCGTTTTCGCATTTTATTTGGTTTTATCTTTCCACAGCCGGCTGTCTAAGATTGAATCATTTATGCTAAACTCAACACCAAATAACTGGGAATAGTCTCATCCGCATACTCCGACTGTTTGCCTTGAGAATGCATAATACATCACACCATTAAACAAAATTTATTGATTATTGTATGATCGCATCATCATCCTCTATGTTGAATCCTGGTCATTACTAACAACACTAACAAAATCCCAAGTAGAAGTAGTTTTCCGGCACACGTGGGGGTGTGGATATCGTATAGAACCCACCCTTTGTAGCAACCTGTGCTAACTAACATTCCCGTCCCAATCCCCCGAGATCTACAAACTGACATGGCGGGCGCCGTTGGTGGCCAACGACTGTTACCTATTTGCTCTAGATCTAGTTTTAATGATCTTGATGTTTATCTTTTTAGCGCATTCATACATGCTGTTGATAAGGGAAACACCATTAGGTTTTATACCGTGACGTCATTTGACAGCTCGTGTGCACTGTTTACATGGTCTTCATCGATTGTCGACGAATTTCCCCGAACAAAATCGACGACCGCATCGAACTGTGCTAAGTCCATGTAAACAGTGCACTCCTTTCTAACCTCCAAATCGAGTCGGCGTAAAACCTAATTAGATCGTTTAAGCGTATGGTCGGTTGTATTGATAGGATATTACGGTCCTGTTCAGCAACGGAGAAGGACAACCATGGGTGGTCTCTCATGCTCATGCTCATGCTCATTTATACACTTGTTGGAGGCCGGATTTCAGATATTGTGATAGAAATATTGCCTGAATCATCCATGCGAACTATCTTTGGATAGGTTTTTTATCAGACCTTGCCGATGAGCAAGAAATATTTAAGGTCTGTGAACCCTACCAAAAGAAATGAGTAATAAAGTTGATTTGTTAAACATGTAGCTATTTTTACTGAATGTATTGACTTTATGAATGTGAGGAAGGCACCAACCACCTAAAGGTGGATTAAGTAACGTTTTTCAATTTGGACCTGGCAACCCTGGTTGGGATACACTCAAATTTTACATTTGTTTTTAGAACCTAATCAACATAAAAGTCCAGACATTTACTTCAACTTGCTGTTTTGATATCCGATGAAAAACACAAGACCAATAGATGTCAAACTGATTTACTTGATGAAGGTTAAGTGCCTATGCGAAACTCCCAACATGCTTCTAATGGTTGACGAACAATCAAATATATTAAGGTTGAATTTTGTCTTGAATTCTTACACAAAAGTATCTACAACATGGAAATCTCTGGAGCTTACTCGTCGGATGAACGATTGAAATACTTACCACTGTCTCCGATGATGAGGAGCTTAAATAAATGATCATATTCACGAGCCATGATTGCTGTCTGGTTGTCTGCAGTTGTTAAGTTAAAGCAATTTCCGTATTTTGTGCTAAAATACACCACTTTTCGGGAACAGTCAACGCACTTTTCAACACAAAAGCATAATAACTGTGGCAAATGGAATTAGAGGAGGTTTTAGAGGATATTGGCGATATTTTTTTAGGAAACACGACACAAAAATATTTTGCTGCGAATTAAATGGATGAAAAAAAATATCATCAACGATACACACTCGAGGAATTTAAATTATTTTCGTAATTAAAAAAAACACAAACACGTCAAAATGTAGCCAATCTCAAAACTGAGTACCAGTCGGCTTGAGTATACCCTGTTTGAAAAATGTCGCACGTCGTACGAGTTGTTGCACGGTTCTGATTTTACCGTTTCGATATCGATTGGTCGAAAGGACGACAAACACTTGACATGCCCGACATAGTTTTTCTCATCGATTTTTTGACAGCTCGATGACTTTACCGTGTCGACGTAAACACTTTGACAGTTTTATTCATGTTTTGAACATGTTTGATGAACAGAAGAGCGGCAAATTCTGCCTTGTCAGAAGTTTTTGAAAAAAGAATCGGATCAGTAATGCGGTGAAGACAAAAAAGGGCAAGATTTTAGTAGGTACTTGCGAAACGAATTGAAAATTCTTTTCCGGAGAAGAAGGTCAACGGAGTGGAGTGAAGTGAGTGCAGTGTAGTGGGTTTTGGACTCCCAGCTGAAGAACAACTTTGTGCTCGTGGAGGTGGCCGACTCAAACGAAAGGGCCAGTTATTCAGAATAATCAAAGGTTGGCGTGGCTTTATCAGGATCTTCACAGTCCGTCAGCTACGAGGAGCACGAGGAGGCGTACTCCAACGGAGAAAACGATCCTAAAGGTGATGGCCGGGGGTTAAGTGTACATCGAGGTGCGTTCCGGCGTGATTGGCGTGAATAATTGCAACAACGGCATCATGGACGTGGTGGCCTCACTCGGCGCGAAGGTCAACGTAGGCAGTACAAAGACGGGGTCATATTCGGATACAGGCTGATACGGGCGACCTACTAGAAGGCCAAAAACTTTAACATTACGTTGCTGTCGGTTCTGGAGATTAAGACGTGCAAACGCCACCTGTGTATAAGAATCCGACCAACTTTCCAATATTGAATCAGAAGCGCTTTAGGCAAATTAAGACGATTCGGGTAAAAATGGCTTATTTGGTAAAAAAATCGGGCATGTCAAGTGTTTGTCGTCCTTTCGACCAATCGATATCGAAACGGTAAAATCAGAACCGTGCGACAACTCGTACGACGTGCGACATTTTTCAAACAGTTTGCACAGGGGGAGTATTTGGTGCAAAGTGTGCAATAAATTCTTACAGTTTCATCAACTTTGGTATTTTCAACATGAAAACAGCAAACACTTTTTTGTGTAATCGCAGTCGAATTGACAAAATCGTATTGCGCGTATTCCCGAAAAAGACACGCGGCATACCAGCCTCGAAACGACGCGCCGCACTTTCGGCAAATGCTCGCTGTCAAATCCCATACTGCGCGTTTTGTTTTGTTGATCTTCTTTTCGAATCACTTGCCATTGTTGCCAGGTACGTTTTTATTGCACTAAAAGTGCAGAAAATCGCTGGCAACAATGTCTACGGCACATTCTGAAATGCCGCGCGGCGTGTACCGTAAACCGGGGTGACTTTGATAGGATTTCAATTTGTTTTTAGAATATTTTCCAACAGGTAAGGTTTTCTCAAGATTATTATTTTTAAAACATGTACTGGGGTAGGCCACACAAAGTCCATGCACTATTTTAGAAAAAAAGTTTTTTCAATAGTGTTTAGAAAAATAATTACGTTAAAAATTCTTGGTTTTAATTCCGGGGTGACTTTGATAGTCATAGTTTTTCTTGTTAAAATCATATTTAAGATGTTCAAACTTTATTTGTACGTTAAATGTACCATCACTAAAGTAGCTGATATAGTTTGTAAGAAAAAAATCAATGTTTATATTAAGTTAATTAAGTTTATAAGCTTTTTAACAAAATACATATAAATTTAAGGTAAAATTTCTAAAAAGTCAGAATTTTGCCTGAAATTTGTTAAAAATAGTTTTGTTTATAAAATTATCGATTTATATTGCATTTTAAACTGAATTCGAAGCACGAATCACAAGTTTTCACATTTTACATGAAATTTGTTCAACTGAATTTGCCTATAAATTTGGAGATTTTTTTAATTGTGTTTCAAAAACATATTATTTATTATTTACAAACTTATTTAACCTTCTCCTAGTGGAAAATTGTCCAAAGAATCCGAAAATGCATTCCGTTTTCCGATTAAAAATCATGTTCATTGAAAAATCATGACACTTTGAGAAGTTTAAAATAATGACTTTCATCCACATTTTCTTAACTATAGTTAACTAACTTTATAAACTTTTCAAAAATTTATGAAAAGTTCTTCATGAGGTACTTTGAACACTTCTCTACCACGGTCAGTATGTTTCTGAACCATTCCTTACGTATTTTAATTGTACTCTTCATTTTGCGGAAAAATCGCACACCTATCAAAGTCACCCCGGCTATCAAAGTCACCCCGTTTTACGGTACCTTTGAAAGAAACGGTCAATATGAAAAAGTGCGGAAACGAACTCAACAAAGTGCGATTTTCAGTTACAGTGCATGGAAAAATTCTTGATCTCCTTTTGAACAAGTTCTCGTCAGTGTGTCTGTCAAACGCCGTTTTGACAACAACTGAAGAACGCTTCTTTAAGCCTTCTTGGTGCGTCGTGGAAAATATTTTTTTTTCATTTTATTTCACTGGAAAATGTTTAAAAATGTCGAAAAATAGAGCTCAGTACGACATGAACGAAGGCGACGGCCTTATGCCGGTAAGAATGTGAACAAAATGTACGGTCAATCGAATAAATAACTGTTTTTCTCCCGCCAGCTTATCCAAGCGCTGATCAAACCTCCGGAGTCGGGAGAAGCTTCGAAGCCACCGGGGAAAAAACCGCATCATCCTTACTATCGGAAACCTGGACGCGGCCACAACAATGACACTTGTGACGCATGTGGCGAGGGAGGTGATCTGATTTGCTGCGACCGCTGTCCTTCGAGTTTTCATTTAGGATGCCAGTATGGGGACCAGCTCCCAGAGCTAAGTTCAAACGGGTTAAGTTTCTTTTTGTTTGTTTTAGTGATCCTCCGTTGTCGGAGCAAGACATTCCCAACGGTTTGTGGATTTGTCACACTTGCAAGATGACTGACCAGGGGTCCGCGACGCAAGAAACCCGTCCGGATGCTGCGATGGCTGAGTCGTCTCAAATCTCTAAAATTAAAAAGATGCGCAACCGCAGTAATTCACGCAAGAATTCGGCAAACAGTGCTGGTGGTGCTGAAAAAGGGACGATCGTCGACGAACGTGTGGAGAAGGAGCTTGAGGACTTGTCCAGCTTGTCACCGTTGGACCAGTTGATCCGGGCGGCACGCATTTTGAACCCACGCCAGTTCGAGTTGCCACGCGAGATAAATTCACATTTTCCGTTCCCCGGAACCGAAAAGCATGATTCGGGTCAAAAGAACGGTAACGGTAAACGGGGACCGAGGGGCGTAAAGTGTATGAGCTTGACGGGTACGGGTTGGTTCCACTTCCAGCTAAAACGTGTCACACCTGCGGGAAGTCCTGCCGCAGGGCGCCGCTGATCGCGTGCGATTATTGCGACTTGTTCTTCCACCAGGATTGTCTCGACCCGCCGCTGACTGCGCTGCCGACCTCAATGTGGATGTGCCCGAACCATGTGGAGCAGTTTATCGTAAGCACATATCAACTTATGGCTTTGGACTCAATTCTAATTATTATTTTCTCCAGGATTGGAAGCTGGTCAACTCGGTCTCGGCCTCGGAAAGAATGAAATTATGGAATCACTTCAACGCCAACATTGATCAGGATACTGTCAAGAATGAGTTTTTTCGCAAGGTTCATCGTCGAAATCCACCGTTCCGCGTCAAGCAACGTCTGCGCGTCCGCGATCGTATTGAGATTCCACCAATGATCGAATATCATTACCAGAATCCGCCAGATTTATTGCCATCATTGCGCGAGCTCCTGCGCGCCAAAAATTCAATCGTTTTATGGACCCAGCCAAGCCTGTTTATGACAACACGCAAATTCTGGATATGATTGACACGGAATTGAAGGCCATCAGCGGAGCGGACGAAAAACTGAACCAAGCAGAAGCGGAGTGCGTACACGACGAGAGTGTCGGTGAAACGACGAAGGAAACGGATCCTGTGAGCGAGGATGTACAGGGACCGAAGTGCAAGTCCAGTCCACGTGGTAAGAAACATAAGGCTTCTCCGAAGAAATCTCCTTCGGCCAAGGCGACCGACGCGGCTGAGGATGAAACGGCCTCGGCTGCAAAAGATGCCGATGCAACGGAGGAGGTCGGGTCAAAAAAGCCCAAGATTGAAGTTGTGGACGAAGTTAGCAAGGATGGAGTAGAGCTGGAGAAAAGTAAGATTTACAAAAAGGGTCAGTCTGATAAGAAATTGATAAGTTTTATTTTTAATTTCAGTCAACGAAGAGCTCAAGTCGTACGATGATTCTTTTATCAAATTGCTTGCATTTCAAAGATTGCAGCAAATTTTGACGCAACGGAGCGAAACGTCCGCCAAAGTTCCGGAAAAGGTTATCATTGAAACGATCAAATCGGAAGAACCTGTCAAAACGATTCCGTTGCCTAGCCAGCTGCTCACAAAAGACGATATCGAGCGCATTGCACGAGAGTTTACCAGTCGAAACGAGACTACACATTGATTACCGATAGCAGCCAAATCAATTCACCAACAGTTTTACCCCACCAATGAAGGTGGAGCAACCAAAACCGAACGAAGACGATCCAAGGGCAGCTGTAGAGAAGGTTCAAAATAAGGTTGTGGAGTTGACGAAAAGTCTCGAGATGGGACAAACCAACAACAACCTCATCCGGATCAGGGCCGTTCTGACTCCGGTGGACGTCGAGCTTCCCGGATGCAGCTGGTTCGATGCGCCCGATTTGTCTCGTTCCATTTACATGCGCTACAGATCGTTCTCGGTTGGCAGTGGGCAAGGAAATGACTTACAACTGTCTCAATACGGCTCGTGCCAATTTATCTCTGAGAAACATGCTACCATCTTTTACGACGAGGTACGTATCAATGTGAACATGCTTTAATTTAATCATAACACTTTTTCCTCTTTTGCAACAGGTTACGAAAATGTTTGAGCTTTTAAACTACTCCGAGCACGGAACAACGGTCAATGGGCAACTTTTTTCTTGCGATTTCACTACGCCAACAAACGATGGGCCTGGCATCACCGAAGCTATCGTAGCTCCGGCCAAGAAAACCAGAAAAGAAGATCAAGACGATGGCAAGGACAAAAAGCTGGACAAAGCAAAATTGCGAAAGGAAATCATGGACAAAATCGACCTGTCTAGACATTGCACGCGGAAAAATAAAGATTTTATTTCCTCGACTAGGTTGGTTAAATAAACTGGATAATGTAATTGCGAAATTTTACTAACAATCGTTGTTTTTTCAGCATGACGAACGTAGTAAAACCCGAGTGTGGTTGTGCGACAAAGCCGAAGGTCAGCGGCTGGGAAGGAACGGCGATTCTTTATCAAGGATCTTTCCTGAAGTTTGGATGTCTCTCCTTCCTGTTTACCATCACGGACTACGATAACGGTTCCGGGGAGTTTGACGATACTGACGAATCATCGGATGAAGATCATTGAGTGACTATATTCGTTTAATTTACTACTAACCAGTAACGAATCTGCTTACAGTTCATTAATATTTCATAATACAGTCGTAAAAAGTGTATTTGTTGTTTATTTTTTTCTTTACTTTATGTTATGCGTATGTGCGCTACACTTGTAGCGAACACAATAATCTAAAATCTTAAACATTGTTCATATACCCAGTCAAAAAATATTCTAGCAGAGCTGATTCTGCCCGAATTCAGCTAGAACGGTGGAAAATTTATGCTAGAATTCTGTAAGAATATCCAGCTCTGTGAGAACTCTGCTAGGATTCTGCTTGTCTTGACTGAGTAAGAGTGTCAATTTACCGTAATTTGTGATTTCCGCTAATTTAAAAAAAAAATAATTCTATATACATATATATATACAGCAATTCCATTTGAAAAGAGCCTAAACCGAAAAAAAAAGTTCTCCGATCGGGCTCATAATTTTTTTGAGGGTTCCTAGGCCAAAATAATTAGACCCGTATTTTTTTTGTTTGGCCATTAGGGTGACCTACATACATCGTGCTTGGGTGGTTCAAAAAATGGCAATTTTTGTCATTTTTCGCAAAAACCACTTTTTCTCAAAAAATCATATCTCCGCGTCATTTCATCCGATTTTAGCTGTCTTAGACGCAAAAGAAAGGTGATGGGTTTGGCTATTTGGAAAAAATAGTAAGAAGTTTCAAAAATCTAGCTTAACATTTGAAAAAGTCGCATGAAAACTTAAAATGGCGTTTTGACTGTCTCTGGACCAAAGAGCCTATATCTGAAAATATTTTTATCGGATTTGTCGGAAAATTTCACATATCATCAAAAAATTGGCGATGTCGAACCGTACGTTTCCGAGATATGATTTTTTGAAAATAAAAACTGAGTTTTTCGACGCGCCACGCGCAAAAACAGGAAAATGACGAAATCGGCAAAAAAAAACAACTTTTTTCACTAAAACTGCGATAACTTAAAAATTTTAGCGATGACCTATACATAGAGCGTCCAATTTCCCGAGGTCACAAAATTCCCGGGAAAGGGGAAATTTAAAATTCAACGAAAATTATTCTGATCCAGTTACTGATCAATATTTTGTTAGAACAGCAACTTTAATGGTCCAAATGAGTGCGCGGATCAATTAATGGCTTGACTGCTTGTAAAAAATATGCAACTTTGAAAAAAAAAGTCTTATTTTTTATGCTGTTTTTCAAATCGTACCAAATCAAAGAAAATATTATTTGTTTTTTATGTTGAGATGTATTTTTTATTTAAAGTGTTGTGGCTTGTGAAAATCTATGCTCCACAACAATAAAATTGCTTTAAAATTTGTCTCAGTGACCATAAAGTTGAAATGGAAAAAAATCATGCAGAAATAATGTTTTCATGGCAAATAACTTATTCCAGAAATAGTATTTTCAACTTCGCAATTCGCAATTTTCAGTGTAAGAACGGGCCTTGACCGATCTTATGCACCAGGTTCCCGACGAACACGCACTGCCCTTACACCTACATCTCACCCTTGCTCTGAGTCAGTACGAGCAACACGCTTGAACACGCGTGCCAGGCATGTACACCTTCTTTTCCGGTTACGCATTTTAACTCGGCCGGGGGTGGTACCAGCCATGCCAGATATACTGATAAATCTGTATTTGACAGATTTTTCGATCCCAAAAAATCACAAAAATCTGTATATACAGATTTTTTAAATGATTATATTTGAAAATTTCAAAAATGTATTGATTGAATTATGCTTTAATATGATTAAAGGCCTAAATCTACTGTTAAACATATAAAAATGTCTTCCATGGCTCCGAATTCGACATGATACAGATAAAATACAGATTTATTTTTAAGAAAATACAGATCTGTCATAAAATAATCTGCACTCAAAAAACCTTTCACCACATCGTCGCATGAAAATTCCGGTGGCTGCCAATTTTTGGTCCACATCAACGTTTTACATGACTCATGTAACTGTCACAGTGCAATCATGTCAAGACTGCATGATTTTCACGCAGCCTACACTCACACAATTAGATGATGCGTGAATTTCATGCCTGAAAAATTGGAGGCGTGGCCTGGAGTCAGCTGATTTTTTATTTGCATGAAGTTCATGTCACTGCTGCACGAAAACTGGTATGGAAAAAATCCATCAACCTTTTGATGAAACATTGAGGTGAAAAGTTTGTTGGTGTATGTGCACAGTGAGGTTGGTTGGGAAGTTGCATGCACTCAAAAAACTGTTGAGCATGAGCATGAGCATGGTTGACTGCCAATGAGCTGCTACTCCGTTATTGACAGATCAGCTGAAGTTAAACAATGAATCAAAAATGATCAGTGGGAGCCAACCATCCGTTCACTGTTTAACCTCTGAAGATCCCTACTTTATTAGTCAATACCGGCGCCCTCCCAAGAAGCCTGCAGTTCAACGAAAGGGAGGAATGTTAGTCCGATAGTTGAAGTTGCAAACTCATCAAGCACATAGTTTTTCGCTATATACTTGTTGATACCGTAAACTGGGGTCAATCGGGACACATGGGGCGAATTGGGACAGCAGTTTTAACCATGTTGGAGCAAAATATTTTGATTTTTCTGGTTGGTTTCGGTTAGAACAGACTCAGGCCAACAAAATGTGTACATCCATTTCCAAATTTAAAAGCTTTAAGTGCTCTGAAAACTGCTGTCCCTATTCAGACCGCAGTCCCGATTCACCCCAGATTACGGTACCGCTTGAGACCGTTGAATCCACAGCATCTCCTTCAAGCATCACGTGAATAATATTTTTTTTGGGTTAGTACAGCGGTTCTCAACCTTTTCTCCATGTGGTACCCCTTTCAATTTTTCGGTGGCCAGAGGTACCCCCTCTGTATTTACCCAGTTTTATTTTTATTATAAAAAAAATCGATTTTTTTTTATCTTCGATACAATACTACATAGTTTTTTCAATAAGATTTCTTTTATCGTGATTCAAACTTAACGCTCGGTCACAGAGTTAACTCGCATAATCAAAGAACTGTGTTTTCCTGTTTCCGATGTCATTAATTTTGTTCACGTATACGCGAACTCATCAAGAACCGAGCAGTTTTTGCTTTTATCATTTCTACCACTAGAATCGTGTACTCATCTCAATATCATTAATTGAACTGACAATATCTGGACTACGAATCCAAGAACCAGGGCAGGGTAAGTTATAAAATCGTCTGTTAGGTTCTAATTCCAATATATATATTGCCTTTCTACGCATAACTGTCCCGTGTCCCATTTTGGACGATTTTGAATTTTCAACAAGTTTAATTTGTTTTTTCAAAATTATAAGGTTTGGATTTTGCTCTGGGCGCAAAGATGTTAAATTTTGCTGGTGACCGTTTCCCCTTTCTGGACGTCGAGTTAAAGAACAACTATTATAGAAATCATAGAATATAAGCAAGCAAAATACCCTCTGTTTATTTGTCATTTAATTAATTGAAAGAAAAAGTTTTAAAGCAGATATCATTTGTGGTACCTGAGTACGGCCCTGACACCAATGTCAGTGGGAGTGATTGAGTACAGCCCTGAGCGAAGAGCGGTAAGCTGTCATGTGAGGTTGAGGACAGGGTTTAGGGAAGTAAACATCAACAGAGTCAGTCTGATCTGGAGTAGCGTGGAGAGTGTTGATTAGAGCACCACAATGGCGACGAGGAAAAATTGATTCTGAGTGATTTGTGATTTTTTTGTTTAAAGGAAAAAGTAGAGAAAAATGTGGAAAAAGTGACCAAACATGGTTTTTCGTTGGGTGAAGGGGCAAGGCTCCGTTGTCCTCCGCCTATACCCAAGGCTTGGAATCCGGATTGAAATGTTAAGTGTGATAAAAGAACGGTTCCAAGCAGAAGAAAAGCCGAAGACGGGTGAAGGGAAGCCCGAAATGGATACAGCTGCATTCTCAGTGGTTTTTGACGATTCCTTGGACTGTTGTGAGTGTTGTAAGTGGTAATTCGTTGCCCTTGGTACGGGTAGTTTGCGTAATTATTCCAAATGAAAAGAGCGTCTGGAAAATGGAGATCTATGGGATCTTTTTGATGAGAATTCGTAGATGACACGGAATTAGTTTGCTCTTCTTGTAAACAAATACAGGGAAAGAAGAAGTTTTCCGTTTGCATGATACGAAAATCATAATGTTTGAACGGAGTCCCGTAAACACTTCAAGGGTGATTGGAACTTGGTGGTCACGAAAGATTCAAAAAAACCACAGAAGGACTGAAGGATCAGTCTCAAAGGAGACTTTAAAAAAGTGTCTCAAGGAAGACAAGGATCAGTCTCAAAGGAGACTTTAAAAAAGTGTCTTAAGGAAGGCAAGGATCAGTCTCAAAGGAGACTTTAAAAAAGTGTCTCAAAGAAGACAAGGATCAGTCTCAAAGGAGACTTTAAAAAAGTGTCTCAAAGAAGACAAGGATCAGTCTCAAAGGAGACTTTAAAAAAGTGTCTCAAGGAAGACAAGGATCAGTCTCAAAGGAGACTTTAAAAAAGTGTCTCAAGGAAGACAAGGATCAGTCTCAAAGGAGACTTTAAAAAAGTGTCTCAAGGAAGACAAGGATCAGTCTCAAAGGAGACTTTAAAAAGTGTCTCAAGGAAGAGAAGGAACCAGTCTCAAAGAAGATTTTAAAAAAAGAGTTTCAATGGAGACAAAGAATCAGTCTCAAAGGAGACTTTAGAAAATAATCTAAATGGAGACAATCTACAAGTCTCAAAGGAGACTTGTCTCAATTGAGATTTTAGAAAAGATTCACCAGGGAGCAAGGTTGAAAAAAAATCTTTTCTAGCGAATAAGATTGCCTGAAGAAAGGCGCTCTGAGTATGCTTTGATCTCGTTTTTCAAAAAAAAAAAAAAAAAAACAATCTAAAACAAAATAGTAATGGGAAGTTCTTAAATCCACGTTATTTAGACGATTAGATTGAGAACTTCAGAGGGTTGATTTCTCAAAACACATAAAGTAAAGAAAAATAGTCTGAAGACAAAGTTGAGGGAAACAGACTGCTGCACAAAAAAAAAGGATTTCTGAAAATACTAGGAATGTTGGCACGTAGTTAGAGGCCGGAAATACATAATAGGGTCCTCAAACCTTGAGTATTTTTTTTGTGTTCAACGGTAAAAAAAGACACTTGAAAACCATTTTTGATCGCTTTGTTTGATCTTAGTGAAAAAAGGGGAATTGATAAGACAACATTTTACCATGGATAGACTATGGTCCTCTTGGAGCAAGCTGTCAAGAGGGGCCGCGATGTTATGTTTTCAAAAATGTTTTGGGGATCCATTTTGAACCTTTGGTGGACGTACAAAGTACTGGTAAAAGTAGGCTTTGTCGTTGTGAACAGTAGTATCAACAATAGGGCTTAATTATAGGATCCAAAATTCGTTAAAAGAATAATCAAACACTAAAACAAATTGAATAAATTGCAAATTCAAATATCGAATGTTCGATTCCCGTACAGGCATGATAGAGTTTTTGTTAAACTGGTATGCGGAAGGTTCGAAAACCATAATGATTCCCTCAGTGTCGACTGCGGTTTTGAAAAACTACTGTTTGATTCAAATCATGTTTAAAGTGAAATTACTATCTTAAATAAAACAGTTTCAAGACCATTTGATGATAAAAACGTCAACTGTATAGATTGTCAAGGTCAAACAGACTGGTAAATCGATGCTGAGAACTACTTTTTGAGCTTTTCCACACTGCATAATTTTGCTGGTGCTAAAAAAAAACAAAAACAGGGAAAATTCTCAGAGTAATAAAAAAAAATCTAGTAGACAGCATTGAAGGGCAATTAGACCAAACGTAATCAAAATTTGAAATAATTAGAAAAGCATTCGGTCGAACTAAGGGAAGTTAAATTAGAGCAGTTCGGTAGAGTGTGATCCTTCACTGTTAGATTTTATCTGAAATGAAATTAAAATGAAACCAAAAATTAAAAAAAAGGTTAAAAAATTACATAATAAAAACACACCTCATTAGCAAAAATAGGAAAAATGAAGAGTTTATAAAATTTCGAAAAATATCATGATTTTGCCCAAGAATAGAAATTTAAGAGATAAACTGTATAAAGCTATAATGAAATAAAAACAGAAAATGCTCTTGAAACCAAATTAACTTAGATGCAAGCAGATAGGGAAACAGCATCCAATTCCATCGTTCCTCTAATGTTGGCATGTCAGCATTTTGACGATCAATTACAGCTCATAAAAAGGGTTTTCAACTGAAACCGAGTGGTAAATAGCGAAATAGAAAAGTGAGCAAGCAAGTTTCTATCAAAAGTTTTACAAAAAAATTGTTTAAATAGTGAAATAGTCATCAAATTGGATAAAGTTGGAAGCGGGTGCTTAACCCGCCAAACATATGAGAATTTCCCCTAGTTTTATAATGGGTTGTTGTTCAAATTCAGAACAATAGTAACAAAACGGGGAGGGAAAGCCGGTAAAGCTGGGCATTTAAACATTGGCTACGGATGCGAATTTTGTAATGGAAGGGCTTATTGATCAACACAGATTTTTTTTTTAAAAAAGGAGTAAGGGCCAAGTAAGGGTAAGGGTCGACTTAGCGTTTTGTATGAGGAGGAAATTAGTGACAATGTAAACCAGGTATACCTGAAAGTTCTTACTTAAAGGCTTTTGACTCAACTGCAAATTATCTTAAAAATTATCTATTATTACTAGTCTGTAAACTGTGATCCAGAAATAATAGGATAAAGCTGAAAATCTAATCTATTATAAAAAGGGAGAGATGTGGTACCTGAGTACGGCCCTGACACCAATGTCAGTGGGAGTGATTGAGTACAGCCCTGAGCGAAGAGCGGTAAGCTGTCATGTGAGGTTGAGGACAGGGTTTAGGGAAGTAAACATCAACAGAGTCAGTCTGATCTGGAGCTAAGAGGAAGAGGTGCCAATGAGCTTCTTGTTTTTCTTTTCCACCTCTTTTTTTTGACAACATTGTGCCCTATCAAACATTTCGACGGGGTAGTGCGAAGAGGGATACCGAGTTGCCAGAAAGTGTCATTCTGTTGCATCCTACTGCTTGTAGCGCACGCGTTTGTTTTGATTGGAGTGTGTGGTTTTGATTTTCAATTTTTTTGTATTTTTAACATGAAGTGTACGGTTGTTGGGTGTGGGAGGACACAAGCTAAGGAAGCAGTTCCGGCGAGAGCGCCAGCCAAAAATCATCGGATCTTCGCCAGTTTCCAGAATGGTAAGTGCGTGGGTGACGAAAACCGTTCCGGGTTCTGAATACAGAAGACATTTTGCTGAAGATTTTGTTTTTTGATTTTGTTTTTTTCTAGCGATGGTCGCACAGGAAGACTGCGTGGAAACACGCGCGGCATTTCCAAAGGAGGATGCGCTTTGGAACTTCCAAGTTGGAAGTGATCAAACCGGTCGTCGATCAGGAGTTAAGGGAGCGTTCTTTTATTACGTAACGCAGTAGGGGGAGGGGGTAGGAGGCCGTGTTACGCTCCATACAAAATTTTAAAATTTGTATGGAAATTTTGTTACGAGGGGAGGGGTCTAAAAGTCCGATTTTTCACGTTACGTAATAAAAGAACGCTCCTAAACTATTACAGCTTCCGGCAGCTGAGGGCCAAGAAGATAATCCCGAAAAAGGAGACTGCTAGCATATCCTAGACGAGCTGGTGCATACTCGGGTGCATCCGACCATGAGCTGATTGCTTAAAATAATAATAATTTAAAACTGAAAAACCCCAAGCTTTTTTCTTTATTTAACTTTAGTACCAAATGTTCATTACTCTTCATAAAAAAGGTTTACTTTTTACTCAAAAGTCGATACTTTTACTGTAACAGTAGTTTTCCAACGAAAAAGTACTGTGGCATTAAAAGTAGGTGTACTTTTGATCCAAACATTTTATACTTTCTACTGAAATTCTCCAATACGTAGTTTTATCTCAACCCACGAAGCTTTTGGCCCAACAGTAGTTTTTCTTTGTGTGGACGAGTTATGGCAATATTGGTATCAAAATTCATGGTTTTTGATACTGAACATGAAAATTGCAATTGCCTTTCGGTAATGAATCTGATATCCAGAATAAAATCGAACGCGATTGAAGACATATCATCCACGAAAATCGAGACAAATGAAGTTTGACAGCAGGAGTATGTATGTTTGATCTTCGTTTGAGTTGACTGATTTTGTTGTTATCACTTTTTTATTTTAAACGGTTTTTGCTACTGATTAAACATGAAATAAAACATTACTTGAAATAAAACTTTCATTTAATTATTTGAAACATAAAATTCTACCCATTCTGACAACACTGCCAAACGCGATGGATGATGCCCTGTTGTAGTTTTTTGTCTACGGTGTCGACTGAGCATCTGTCAAATTTCGCTGGTTCCTGAGCTGGTTTCAAAACAGTTAGCGAGTCGGCATCTCTTCCTCTTAGATCTGGAGTAGCGTGGAGAGTGTTGATTAGAGCACCACATCATTTATTGATAACAAAGATATTGTTGACAGTCAACAAACATAAAATACTAAAAGCAAAACAGTCCTTAACTAATGAGATCCTTGGCCCTGGATACTATTTGCAAGTGCTGCAAAATCGGGCACTACACGCTTACCAGGGGAACTCAAATTTGAGTGGATCCAATCAAAACGGCGCAAACCGTAGCCATACAAATTTGACATCGAGTACCCGAACTTAATTTTAACATGGTGAAGCCGATCTCAAATTTGACATGCGTGCGGTACCGGAAAATCCTCCAGAAATGCAGGAAAACGGTTCCGGGGGATAGGATAGTGAGGAGGAAAATAATGTTCTGAGCTACTTGTTTTGTTGAATTTTATTAAAATTTTATTTTTGTTTAATTTTATTTATTGAATGCGCGGGTCGTCGATTTGGACTTTTAGCTTCCGGATCACTTGGAACCAGGTGGGGCGTCAAAGACCGGTATTGGCCGAAGTCAAACCAGAGTGTGAGGAGGCGGTTGGTGTTTTGGTTGGCCGAGTGGATGATCCTTCCACGGTGGGGACGGCCTGTTTTTTTGTCTTCGCCAAGGTTCTTCTGGAGGTCTTCCTACACCGCGGTGCACCGAGCGCCGCCTCAATGGCCAACTCAAATCGTTACGGAACTCGGAGTAGCGTGCTTTTTCCAGCAGCTTCTCGTTGGCGTCGACAGCAGAGATCGAGCCGGATCTGCGACGGCGTTCCGCCGACGGGACAGCGGACATTTTTGAGCCCGTCAGCTGAAGCAGTTTGGGAGCTGGCGGTGTGGCCAGCATTTCAAACGCGTTTGTGGAACTGGTCGGTGCCGAGGGAAGGTCAACGGGACGAGATAGACAGCATCTGGAAACGGGAGTTTAAGTGAGATTTGAGCGAATGGAATTGCAAATGAGTGTTACCTTTGGCCTCGGAAGACCAGCGCCAGCCAATGTACCGGGGGATGCGGATTGGTCCGTTCTTGGGCAGGTTCCTAGGGTAGGTTCCATAGAAAGTCGTAGCTTCCGACGCTTCCATACTGAAAGATTCAAAGTTTTAATCTTGACTCAATTTATGGATGTTTGCAATGTGGGAAATGCTTGTTGGGATCGATCTGAATCTTGGCGGGTCGAGCCATCGATTTTTCCAGCTGGCGCTCAAAGATTTGAAAGAATTGCTTCTCGCGGATTCACTTGGCACGCGCGCGCTTTTGGCTAATTTCCTGCGATCGTGCAATCTCAAACTGGGTGCAAACGGGGTGATGCTGAAGATACTTCCGCAAATCCTCCGACATCGAGCAGCTGTCCTTTAGAAAAATGTTCACGGTGAGCTCAGCGAACTTGAGCCACGGATGGACGTCGATGGCCGGGTTGGATTTGCCGCCAATCTTCGACAAACAGTTGACCTAGGCGCACACCTCCGGCCGTCGCTTTGAGTTCCATATCGAGCAGTTTTTGGGAATCGCCCAATCCCCATTAAAGTAGACGGCAGCTCCTCCTTCAAGTCGGTCTAGCGGGCACGAACGCCGCGTTGAACAGGTCCTTCAACAGATGTTGGTAGTTTTGGAATAGCGTGTAGCTTCACAGCGTCATACTCTTGGATTTTGTGAGCAGCAACAATGCTGAGCCGCCGCATTCACTCGAACCACTCGTCCTATGGAAAACATTCGTGGCCAACCGCACGTCCAAGATTCTGCAGTTTCTGTCACGCAAACACTGGCTCCACGTGTCGTCCAAGAACAACCCGGCCGACTGCGCGTCCCGGGGAATCACGCCGCTTGAGCTGCTGATGCACCCCCTGTTTTACGGCCCCAGCTGGCTGAAAGAGATCAAGAATTACTGGCGCATTGAACCACTGGGCGAGATCGAAGAGGATGAGCTGCTAGTGATGCGGACTACGATCCTCTGTCCGTTCGCGAGCGCCGTGCCGTCGCTCTGGTGCGACCACGAAACACTAACTTTCCTACTCACCCGCTACTCGGATCTGGCTCACATTCGGCGCATCTTGTGCTGGATCAACCGTCTGCGGCTCAGCTCTCGGGTTCGTCGCACCAACGCGCCCATACTGACCGCTGACGCCAAAGAAGATCAACGACGCTTGCTTGCAACTGGCGCGAGCAGCTCAACACGACAGCTTCCAGACGGAAATCGATTGCCTGGTCAAGAATGCACCGCTTCCAAGCAACAGCAAGCTCAAGGCTTTGTTTCCGTTCGTCGACGCAGATGGCACTCTGCGGGTTGGTGGCCGACTCCAGAACTCCAACCAGCCGTACGACGTGCGCCATCCTATGATCATCCCGAAAGAGCATCGGTACACGAACTTGCTGCTGTCAGAAGTCCACCTTCGCAACCTGCACGCAGGACCAACTCTGATGATCGCCACACTCAACCAAAGATATTGGATCGTTGGCTGCCAAACGGTGGTGCGTGGCTACGTTGCGAACTGCACGCGCTGCTGCAGAATGAAGGCGAAAACCGCGACGCAGCTGATGGGAAGCCTGCCTTCCGTATGGACGAACCCGGCTCGTCCTTTCGTGCACTGCGGTGTGGACTTCGCGGGTCCATTCCTCGTACGCACCTCCAACCTTCGAACGGCCAAGACAGTGAAGGGTTACGTCGCTGTGTTCGTTTGCCTCGCGACCAAGGCAGTGCCGTTTCCGACCTGTCCACGAGCGCGTTCTTGACCGCCCTCAAGCGCATGTTCGTCCGTCGTGGGATAAGCAGCGAGATCTGGTCCGACCACAGAACCAACTTCGTGGGCGCGGACCGACGCATCCGAGAGCACCTGCAGTCACCTGAGTTCAACGGAGCTGTCAACCAGTACCTGTCGGACGCTTTATCACTCCATCCGCCGTTCATCACTCAATCCGCCCCCCACATGGGAGGAATCTGGGAAGCGGCGGTGAAGAGTATGAAGAAGCACCTCCGAATGGTGCTCGGGAACACGGCGCTGACGTACGAGGTCCTTTCGACCGTCTTGACGCAGATCGAGTCGTGCTTGAACTCGCGTCCCTTGTGCCAGCTCTGCGTCGCCTGACTCGTACGAGGCCCTCACGCCGGGCCACTTTATCATCAACCAGCCGCTCAACCTGCTGCCGGAACCGGACATCAGCCACATCAAGGAAGGCCGTCTGGACAAGTGACAACGGATTCAGCGCCACGTCAACGAGATCTGGGCACTCTGGCGTGACGAATACGTGGCCACACTCCAACACCGGAACAAGTGGCAAACGGTGCAGCAGAATCTGGATCCGGGACAGCTGGTCCTGATCAAGAACGAGAACACACCACCTGCGGAGCTCGCAAGGATCGTCGCAGCACATCCGGACCCGTACGGCGTCGTTCGCAACGTCACCGTGCGCAGAGGAGAGAAGGAGTATCAGCGGCCGGTGCACAAGCTGGTCCCGCTTCCGATGGATTGAGGCATCCGCCTCAAGGGCCGGGAGGATGTTCGCGCGCAGTCACCCTGTGCGCAACGGACGGTGTTGGTGTGGCGTCCTATCCCCCGCACGAGCATCAACACGAGCACAAACTATCCCCGGAACGACGGCATCAACTCATGGCTCGAACCGGACGTTTCGATCATCTTAACCTCTTGCTGAAATGATAAAAAATACCTTTAAACCAATTTAGATTTAGTTCCAACCCCTGATTCCAAGATGAACCTCGGAACAGCGGGCCAGCAATATTTTTGGCCGCATTGTGCGCCGTTCTTTTGAAACCACTAATCTGGACCCCATGGAACATTCAAAATAGTTCCCTCGCAAAAATGCTTTCTCCTTTTCTAGTATTTTCGAAAATCCGAACAATTTGCATCGGCACTATCGGCATCGGAATCTGCACACCGGAGAAAAGTTACCGGCGAATTCATGTAAAAAAGTCACTACGGAACGTTACCGCGAAATTCCCGATGGGTTTCAATGAAATAAAAACTCCCCCTAAAAAAACTGCCGAAACGGATGAATTCACAAGCATAATAATATCCATCAGTGAAATCGGCTTCACTGCCTCGCAGGTTCCATTGACCAGCACTTTCCGCAACGTTAAGTTGACACCCTTCTGCATCAGCTTATTCTACAGCCTTCCGCCCGACCAAATACTTGTTCCCCAATAGCACGCGGCCCGGAAGCATAGATGCCGAAAGTCAGCTCCGGTTCCGGTCCCCCTGCGTCTTCACCGTCACCCAGTCCGTCGGTCGTTCAAACACCACCGCCTTGCCGGGTCCTCCCCACCAAGGTCATCATGCTGACCAACGACGTGGTCCGGAAGTCAGCGCCTCCGATTCCGGTTCCCCCTCCGTCTTCATTTCCACCCGGATGGCCTTAGTCACCGTCCTACTTATACCAGCAGGCCACTCCGAGGGAATGGAGATGGTTCCGGCGGGACGGTCATTTCCGAGTGGACCATCGTCGAGGATCAAGATCTGAAAATGCAAAGATTGTAAATTTTAGAGAAAATCGGGAAACATTTGTTGAACCTCTTGGAGGGCAACCTGGCAACGCCCCGTGGAAATTCCTTTTACTGCTCCTTGGTGTCTGGTTCCTCTCCGACACGGCACGCCACAAATAATTCTGTAAAACTAAAAAATTAGAAATATTATAAATAAAATATTCCTTTTAGCAAACTCACCAAAACACCTGTGAAAACGCTAAGTCCAAAACTGGCACTTCTCAGATTTCGGCAAAGTTGCCAAGCAAAATGAAGTTCGGTTCAGTGATCTGGAATTTGACAAATAAAATCAAAACAAACCCATCTCAAAATTGACATCGCTGAACCGAACTTCATTTTGATTGAACGAACTTAAAAATTGAGTTCCCCCAGTAAGCGTGTATGTTTGACAGGTAAAGTCTAATATCTGAAGCTGCATTTAATCGATTGCGGTACTTATTTTTGATGTACGCGTAGGCTGAAAACGCACTTTCTACTAACTCCGTACTTGTGAATGGCAACAAAAATCTAATTGCTTTTGCGGAAAGCTTTTGATGATCAATCGGGAGTTCAGCCCAAAATTGTAACAATGGTTTCTCCTTCAATAGCCTTTTTGCTGCTGTATCTGTTGACAAATCTATCAACACCGCTTTATAAGGGACCTACATAGGGAAATAAAATGTTCTGGGAGAAATTTCAAACACCCAAAGTCATTCAAATTTAAGGTTGAAAAACTTGTAGTTTTTTTTTCGTGCTTGCACTTTTCATGTACCAAACAAGCACAAACATAACAAAAACTACCGGATTATTATCAACAACAGTTTTACAATACTTGTGATTGTTATAAGTCTCGTTTTTTGCCAAATTTATTTTAAATTGATTCCAACCTTGTTCTATCATGATCTTGTTGCTCGATTGGAACCCCGATTTGACAGTTCGATTGGAACCCTGAGAGTGACATTTCGCCTCTCCATATCGAGAAATTAAAAGTGAGAGTGTGTGCGTGCAACATGGAGTTAAACTTTTCGAAGTGCCATGGAAACCTTCACAGTAACTGCACAGAATGTTTAACTCCATGTTGCACACACTCTCACTTTTAATTTCTCGATAGGCTCTCTACGCTTTCCCTGACTGAAAAGTCCGTCGGACGTCCGTCGTTTGTCGTCCGTGCAATCGTACGACGTCGCACGACAATGTCGTGCGACATTCGCACGAATGTCATACGTTTTTGCACCAAAATGTCGTATTTGTCGTGCGATCGATCATCGAAATTGTTCGACATTGTCGTACGACATTCGACCGACCTTGCACGGTTTTGTTTTTCAGGTTGTTTTGCCTTTGTCGTGTTCTTTTTTTTTGGGTTTTTAGGTTATGTTGCAGTAAAAATACACATTTTTTTATTTTTAAATTATTTTTAGATGTATTTTTTCTGTAAATTAATCTAAGTTGCGATCTAAACGTGGTTTTTGGCTTTTTCTTCCGGTTGGTCTTTCAGCTCATCTCGTCGCTTCGGCATCTTGGTTGGACTTTGTCAGCCATCTTTTCGAACCGACGCCAGCGTGCAGATACGGCACTGGAGCGACTCTTTCGTTTATTTCCCACGGATTGATGGCAACCGGAGTACGGAACAACGTCGGTTTACGCACTTTCGGTGCAGGTGTTTTTGCGATCGTTACAGCTTTCGTTCCGTGGGACAACACGGAAACGCTGGGTTGTCAGCAGCGGGATTCGATTGGAATATTTTTGGTTACCTGAAAAAAAGATTACGTCATTCGGCTAAAACATCCAAAACATAACTAAAAAAATTAACTTTGAATGTAAAATATAAAAATTTAGTCAATTTAAACTTGTAAATTTTTAGAAAAAAAGACAAAAAATTGTTCAACACAACAAAAAATTTCAAACATTTTAAATTACAGGTAAAAAATCAACATCAACGCATGTTGATTTTTTATCAAAAAATTGTATGGAGAATTTTGTTTTTTTTTTATTTAAAGCGTGTGTTTCTTGGGATTCTGAAGTCCTTGCTTTAAAGAAGCATTGAACTTTAAAGTTTTTAAACAATTTTGAAATGTTCGAATGTTAGAATCGCTAAAATTTTAAATATCTTAATAATAAAAAAAGATTTTTGAAAATATCTAGAATTTTAAGAATAATACAATTTAAAAAATTAAGAGTTTATGATTTGTAGAATCCAAATATTTTACAATTTTATAATTTTATAATTTTATAGTTTTATAATTTTATAATTTTATAATTTTATAGTTTTATAATTTTATAATTTTATAATTTTATAATTTTATAATTTTATAATTTTATAATTTTATAATTTTATAATTTTATAATTTTATAATTTTATAATTTTATAATTTTACAATTTTATAATTTTATAATTTTATAATTTTATAATTTTATAATTTTATAATTTTATAATTTTATAAATTTATAATTTATTTACTTTATAATTCAGAAATTTAAAAGAAAAACAGACATTTTAAAATCATTAGAAGTTTTTCAAATTTTAAAACGTGTGAAACATGTAAGAAATTTTATTTTGTTTTCAAATATTAGAAATGTTTAAATCATATTTTTTTTCAAATCTTAGAATTAAAAAAAAATATATATATATGAATTTTGAAAATTTGAAATTTGATTTTTTTTAATTATATTTTTTTGAAATTATAAAATTGTGAGCTTATGTATCCATAATTATTTTTTGAATTTCTGATTTTTTGATTTTTTTATTACTTCAAAAACATGACTCACCAGTTCCATTGATAACAACTTCTGTCGACTCAGAAACGCCGCCGGGAGTATATTATTCCGTCCTCCTCCTCCTTTTCATTCACCAGAGCAGTGAACAACTCCCTAGGAATTGGAAGTTCCGTTTCTCTCTTTGTGTTCCCTTGGGCGGAACTTGGTATTTCATCCTTCTTCTCCTTTGGGAATTCACCGCAACCTCCCGCGGAAAGTAAAACATCCGTTTCCTTGACCGCATACCGGTTCCTCCCGTCTTCCGGCATGGCCGCCGGGTTATCTCTATTTCCCATCCTCCTTCGCCTCTACCACCACGATGACCGAAATCAGGAAACCTGGAACACAGGACACTAAGATTTGGCCGCTCGCCCACTCCGGCTGAATCTTTCCAGCAGAAAAAAATAACACAACTCACCTACCATCCGACCAAAATCCTTGCGAAGCTCAACAGCAACGAAAACTGGTTCAATCCGGTTGCAATCAAGTTAAAACAAGACCAACTGAAAAGAACTGTCAAACTACTTGCGTCGATGAAAATCGTGACGTCAAATGGAAGGAAAATCGATAGAAAAAACAATGTCGGGCTTGTCAAGTGTTTGTCGCACGCTTGTCGTCCTTTCGACCAATCGATATCGAAACGGTAAAATCAAAACCGTGCGACAACTCGTACGACGTCAAGGGAATGATGGAAAGAGAGAAATCACAAATCCGTATAAATAATTTTAAGATTTTTCAGGTGTAAACCGAAACGCGATCTAAAATTAAAATGGAAGAATAAGGCTTTTAACTG
This sequence comes from Culex quinquefasciatus, assembly GCF_015732765.1. NCBI lineage: Eukaryota > Metazoa > Arthropoda > Insecta > Diptera > Culicidae > Culex > Culex quinquefasciatus. The sequence continues at coordinate 85,618,110 of NC_051863.1, read as the reverse complement.
CTTATTTAATTGTCGGTGTACAGGACGCCGCACTGTTTAATCATTTTCTGACGTACATTCAACTTTGCAGTCCAAACCCAGTCATTGAATTGGAAAAATAAAATTCTTTTTCAAATTTTCTTTTCTTCATTTGTGTGCACCTAAGTCGAAGACCAAGATTGTTTACTTTTTGCTCTTTGGTCTGACAGTCTTGGTCTGACAGATTTGGCCTGTCAGTTTTATCTTGGATTTTGGTCTGGTCTAGGCGAGGGATAGGACACAGCACCTTCCTGTACGACGTGCGACATTTTTCAAACAGGGTTATCGCTAATGTCTAAATCTGCGTATTCGAAATGTTGCTCTTCGAACGGATTATCTACGGTAATCTAAATCGAAGTGAAAGATTCATTCGAGAAACAGCATTACACTTTTTTCAGTTCACTTTTACACACTTTCATAGAGCTATCTAAGCTCGATCTCACGCACACTAGCTTACCATTTGTTTTTGCTGGGTACAAATTTTAACCTCACTTTTTTCGTGTACGTACACGCAATACATGCGCACGTAGATAACTCTATTGGATTTTCTAGTTCAAGTATGATAACACGAAAGTGTGTAATCCATTACACGAAAGTGTGTAATCATACTTGAACTGAAAAATCCTATACAAGTGTGTAAAAGTGAACTGAACTGTGTGTAATGTTGATTACCAGTGTAAGAAAATTTTAAAAAATATGAAAAATAAACTCCATATTGCATGATTTTTTGTTTACGTGTAATAAACTGGCAGATCAAGACCAGAGTTTTATTCTGCGATTAGAAAGAGAAAACAACATTTTTTTTAATCAAGATGTAAACAGCTAACAAGCGAAAGAGGCGCGAAGCATTGCGGGATAGCGTTTTTTCACGGCCTGTTCAGCCGAAGCCGCCATTACAGGTAACTATTTTCGGTACCCCCTGAGAGCTGTTGTGGTACCCCCAGGGGTACATGTACCCCAGGTTGAGAACCGCTGGGTTAGTAGGATAAGGTATTGGCTTTTCGATGCCTCCCGAGCTACGACGCTATGGGGAGGACTTTCATAACTGACCCGTCGGCGAGCCTTCCGAGCAACGATGCTATGGGAAGGTCTTTCTGGTTAACACACAAAATCACTCACACACAGTTATTTTGCTCCACTATTAACTCGACGATCAAAAATGTCAGTGCGTCTTTCGATCTTTATATAGAAATGGTTATTTCACCGCAAAAAAATAAAACCTTATTCGAAAAATGAAAACTCAATCCACCCGACGCCGTGCCTTCCGATCAACGATGATATAGGAAGGGCTTTGAAAATCACTTTTCACTCCGAATATTGTTTTACGACCACGCGCTCCCTTTGCCAATTATGCACTGATGCCGCTGCATTTTCAGAGGGTAATCTTCTCCTCGCAGCACACAATTCACGACAAAAATGCGAAACAAAAGGCACCAAAAAAATCACTTTTCACTCCGAATTTTGTTTTACGACCACGCACTCCCTCTGCCAATTATGCACTCATTGCATGCACTCAAAAAACTGTTCACCACAAAGTTGCATGAAAATATATGTGGTTTTTTCCATTTAGTTATTCCCAGTCACGACGTTCTAGCAGGATTCTAGCAGAGTTTTCACAGAGCTGGATATTCTTACAGCATTCTAGCAAAAATGTTCCTCCGTTCTAGCAGGATTCTGGCAGAACCAGCTCTGCTAGAATATTTCGTGACTGGGTTCATGCAATCTACAGTACTTTTTCAAAAGTTCGTAATGTCAAATATTCAATGAACTGACATTAAGAATTTTTGGAAAGTACTCTAAATTAATTGGACTTTTGGATAAGGGATTGAGATTCTTTTGTTAAAAAGCAGAGCCAATTTTTGCATGTATTTTTTTATTTTTCAACACAAATTCTTTATTAACAGCTTAACAGCACTCACAATGGCACACGCCACATCAAAATTCAACACTTGGATAGAGCACAAATTCACAAAAAAAACTATCACGTTCGGCCTTACATGGTCTTCAGTCACAGGCACGCAAGATGCTTCATAATCCATATCGTAGTTCGTTGAGAGCCTTTCGGCAACAGCCAGTATCGTTACACAAGGATTTTCCATCGATTTCCTGCTCGCCTCCTGCAAAACACGAACGCATTGATCATTAGTTTATTGTCCGTTTCTTTCAAAGGTACATGCCGCGCGGCATTTCAGAATGTGCCGCAGACATTGTTGCCAGCGATTTTTTGCACTTTTGGTGCAATAAAAAACATACCCGGCAACAATGCCATGCAATTCGAAGAAGAAGATCAACAAAAACTAAACGCGCAGTATGGGATTTGACAGCGCGCATTTGCCGAAAGTGCGGCGCGTCGTTTCGAGACTGGTATGCCGCGTGCGAGGCCGCGTGTCTTCTACGGGAATACGCGCAATATTTTTTTTATTTAAATTGGGAAGCAATCCTCACCATTTAAGTGCACGCAGAAAAATGTTTTGTAGAATCAGCCTGTACGAGGTTTGAATCAACAAAATTTTTGTTGAATATAATCAACGCCGATTTTGCGTTGAAACAAACCTTGATTTTCTCAATTCAACAAAATTCTTTTGTTGTTTTGAAAAAGCTGCTTTGACGTTTAGCGTTGAGTCAACAAAAATCATGATTTTTAAATCAACAAAACGTTTTGTTGATTCAAATATGCCTTATTTTTCTGCGTGTGTCCAAATAATCCGCTTCAAAATCAGAGTCCGCGATAAAACACGAAGTCATCGCGACGAGCATCAAAAGCAAACTGACGATCCTTCGCAGCGCCAACCTGAACTCAAAATTTTCAGACAGTGGGCGGACGGGTGGACGATCGGCGGCTTTACGAGCTGCGTCCGTTACGCGAGGACTCCACAAAGTTGGCGACGAGGATTAACAGGTATTTGAAGCTCAGCAGGTGCTAAGTTGGGGCGTTGTTTTGAAGACAGTTGCGCTGTTTTCAAATTCTGTTAAAAAAGAGGAGGAAAGAGGAAGTGCTCTCTCTCTTTCGATCAGATAGTTCTGAGAAGGAAGGCAAGAAGGATCTTGGCAGATCATGACGATTGCAGTCAGAGCTGAAAATGTCAGGGTCCTGACGCGAAAATCGGCGACGCATACACGATTTTTTCAGATCCATTCACTGAACCGCAAAACCGTGACATAAACAAATCCGACTCAGTCGTGAGTGCCCTAGCTCACTGAGCAGCTGCAATGCGAGGCAGTAGTCGACCAACGCTCATTCGACGTTGCACGCACACACATAAAGAAATAAGTTTTTACACAAAAAGTTGGTATTTATGCGTGGAAATGTAATTTTGAATATAAGTTATGGTTGTTTTAAGTGTTTTGCACAGTCTAGAACCATTCAATTGTTTAAAAATAGTCAAAATAGTGTTTAGAGAGGATTTTACGAATCAGTCATACGACACGAACTGAGTGAGTGTAGCTCATTTTTTCACGTCTCTCATTCTCCAGCAGCCGACCGGCACGAGTCAGGCGGCAGTAGGTCTATTCCCGTACTTGCAGAATTGCAAAATTCCTGCAGCTTCTGCAGAATTCTGCAGCCAGCAAAAGTCACTTTTTTGTAGCACGTTCCCGTACTTTTTAGCTCGCTCTCTTCATCTCTCTCTTTTGCAGAAGTTCTGCAAGGAGAGAAGCGGCAAAAAAATTGCCTGGGTAGTGCGTTCCAGTACTTTTTCTGCAACATTGAACACAGTTAAGTGGATTTACTCAAACTGGGTATTATTTTTTTTTAATTATTTCAAAATATTGAAAAAAATGTTGACAAAAAAAGTAATTGAAAGAAGTTTACCTTTAGAACTGGGACATTATTGTTTTATGCAGCACAACATTTTATTTAAAAAATCAAGGATGTATTATTTATTAAGTAACTCGAAATTAATTATGCTTAGGTAGACATCATATATTAGAAACAACTTAAAATTTTTAATTAGGTAAACAATTTTACAAATGAGAGTGGCAGGTACATTTAATAAATATGATAAAAAAGACAAACAAAGGTTTTATATAGAAGGGACCATAAATACATGTTTAATATCAGAATGTTTGAAAGATTATTCAGGATAACATAAATAAATTATGACTGGATGTCACATGAAAGAACAACGGTGACGCAGTAAAATTGACAAATAAAAAAATGATTAAAAACCTAAAAATTTGGATATACACATAAATAAAGCAATCTGGAAATTAAGAAATCCACAATGAAAAATATAAAAAAAACTTATATTTCCACATCAAGAAACTTAAAATAAACATTAAATCAGATATTTGAGAAATTTAAAAATGCAGATAATTATATAAGAAAAATAAAAAAAACAATAAATTGAGCTTTAAGCTAAAAAAAACATATGATTAAAAACTGAATATTTCAAAATGATTAAAGTTAAAAAAAATCTTAATTTAAAAAAATCAAAATAAAAAAAAGGTTGAAAAAAATTCGAAATAAAATAACAACACAAATTCAAAAGCTACAGTTAAAAATAATAAGGGAGAAACTTGAAGAAATTATAATTTCAAATACAAGTAAAATCAAAAAAATCTGTAAATCAAAATTTTAAAAACTCAAATATAAATAAAATAGGAACAGTCTAAATTTCTAAATCCTCTAAATTTGAGTTTCTAACCTAAAATTTGACTTCGAAAAATGTGTATTTATTATGAATCAAGATGGCGTAGAAATTAAAAGTTCAAGAATTTAAGAATTTTAATTTCGACAAAATGACATTTTTTTTGGTTCATATAAGAATACAAATTGGTAGCACCGTTAAAGGTATAAACAATTATTTGCCAATTAAATTTACCTGTTATTTAACACATATATTTATTATATTCCAAGGTTTATTCGAAAACAATTGAAGATCAAAAATTTTTCCTATTTTAAAAGTTTTTAAAAACAATTTGTGTTAATAGTACAATTTTTGTTGGGGTATTAGCCGTGCTGTAATACTATGGCTTAAGTTATCAATTTTTTATCAGGTAAAAATATTAACACTGAAAAAAATCGCTGTATCATTTACATAAATGAACTAAGCCTGAAATCGTTAACATAATAAAAATCGGTCTCAATAAAACCAGACATAAAAAAAACTACCCCAAAATCATTTATTATTACAACTTATAATAAAATGTTTAATTTCACCCAATTTGCAGATTTTATGTAAGCGTGTAGTCAACATCCATCACACCAACCCACATAGAAAAATGGGCGGAAAACGTCCAGAAAGCGGGGACGTTTTGCCTAAAAGCGGGCCCGATTTTCAGCACGCTTTTTCCCCTCGTTGTGGCCCATTGCGTGCCAGAATGCAACATTTAGGCGGGCGTTACGAATTTTGGCCGCTGTGTTACGCCCGTCTCTGGCACGCTTTTGGGCCCGTTTTGACCACGATAACGGGCCTATAAACGGGGGACCGACGTGCCGGAAACCGGGGGGTTTCTCCTTCCTGTTTACTTCGGATTTCATGTTAGGGCGATTAAATAAAATAGGGTGACAAAAAAACACGACAGATTTTTTTTATTTAAAGAAATATTGAATTAACAACAAAACATCAACTAATTACCTAACTAGCTACAAAAAATATGAGTTGGGTTAGTATGTTAACAGAACTTTATTGATTTTATTGATGATTTGTTCAAATTTAGTTTATTTTAGTTAGATTTAGATGAATTTAGATAAATTTAGTAAAAAATAGTTGAATTCAGTTAAAATCAGTTATCTTTAGTTAAAATTAGATAAATTTAGTTAAAATTAGTTAAATTCATTTAAATTTGTTATCTTTAGTTAAATATAGTCAAATTAAGCAAAATTTTGTTAAATTTAGTTAAATTTATTCAAATTTTATTAAATTTAGTTTTATTTAGTTAAATTAAGTTAAATTGAGTTAGATTTAATAAAATTAAATTAAGTTTCGTAAAATGCCGCTTCATTTATTTTAATTTAGTTAACTTTGGCTAAATTAAGTTATTTCAAGTTAAAATTAGTTAAATTAAGTTCAATTGATTTAAATTGGGTTATATATAGTAAAATTTAGTTATATTTAGTTAAACTTAGTTAAATTTAGTAAAAATTATTTAAATTTAGTAAAATTCAGTTGAATTTAGCTAAATTTAATTAAATTAAGTAGGATTTAGTAAAATTTCGCATACATTATTTCATTTTAGTTAACTTTAGCTAAATTAAGTCATATTTAGTTAAAATTAGTTAAATTGAGTAAAACTGACTTAAATTGAGTAATATTTAGTTAAATTAAATTTAGTCAAATTTAGTAAGATTTAATTAATATTAGTTACATTTCGTCTTAATAAGTCAAATTTAGTTAGATTGAGTAGAATTTAATTAAGTTTCATAAAATTTCGCTTCATTTATTTCAATTTAGTTAACCTTAATAAAATTTAGGTAAATTTAGTTAAATTGAGTTATATTTAGTTAAATTTAGTTAAACTTAGTAGAAATTAGTTAAATACAGTTGAATTTAAGTAGATCTAATTAAATTTAGTTAGATTTAGTCAAATTTAGTTAAATTTAGGTTGATTTGATTAAATTTAATTGAATTTAGTTACATTTAGTCAAAATTAGTAAAAATTAGATAAATTAGGTAAAATTTGGTTAATTTTCGTAAAAATTCGCTTAATTTATTTTAAGTTAGTTAACTTTGGTTAAATCAAGTTATATATAGTTTAAAGTAGTTAAATTAAGTTAAATTGACTTAAAATGAGTTATATTTATGAAAATTTAGTTAGAAAAAGTTGAATTGACTTTAATTTAGTTAGATTTAATTAAATTTAGATGAATTTAGTTACATTAAGTCAAAATAAGTAAAATTTAGTTAGATTAAGTAAAATTTGATTAAATTTCGTTAAAATTCGCTTAACTTGTTTCAATTTACTTTAATTTAGTTATATTTAGTTAAATTTAGGTAAATTGAGTTAAATTCAATTGAATTTAGTAAGATTTAATTTAATATACTCGAATTTAGTTAAATTTAGTTAAAATAAGTAAAATTTAGTTAGATTGAGTAAAATTTAATTAAGTTTCGTAAAACTTCGCATAAATTATTTCGATTTAACTAACTTTGGCTAAATAAAGTCATATTAAGTTAAAATTAGTTAAATTAAGTTATATTAAGAAACATTTAGTTAAATTTACTTATATTTAGTTTAACTAAGTTAAATTTGGTTAAATATATTTGAATTCAGTGAAATTTAATTAATATAGTTAAATTAAGTAAAATTTATTTACTTAGTAAACAAAATTAAGTTGAATTTAGTTACATTGATTAACATTAATTTAAATTTAGTTATTTTTGAATTTTTGAATTAAGTTCAATTAAGTTGAATTAAGTTCTATTTAGATAAATTTAGTTAAACTTCAATAAAATTGAATTTCGATAAATTTAGACGAATTATGTTCAATTTAAATAAATTCAAGTAAATTTTATTAAATTAAGTAAATTAAGTTGAAATTAGTTGAATTTTGTTTAGTTTATTAAAACTAAGTTCAATTTAGTTAATTTAAGTAAATTTAGTTAAATTGTCTAAGTTCAGTTAAATTATGCAAATTTATTTAATTTATGTAGATTTAATTAAAATTAGTTAAATTAAGCTAAATTAAGTAAAAATCATTCAAATTTTGTAAAATTCAGTAAAATTTTGCTGAGTTAAGTTCAATTTTGTTGTATTAAGTTAAATTTAGATGAATTTTGTAAATATTTGTAATTAAGTTTTGTTAATTTAGTTAATTTTAGTTCAATTCAGTTCAATTCAGTTGAATTTGGTTGAATTAAGTTCAAATTAGATGAAATTAGTTATATTAAGTTAAATTTGGTTACATTTTGTTAAATGTTTTTGAAATTTAGTAACATTCACTTGAATTTAAATAATTTAAGTTTAATTTATAGATTAAGTTAGATGAATTAAGTCCTATTGAAAAGTAAGTTAAATTTAGCTCAATTTGATTAAATTTAGCTGAATTTATTTAAATTAAGTTCAATGTAGTTAACTGAATTTAGTTAAATCTAGTTAAGTAAGTTAAATTGATTTTAATTTAGTGATTTAGTAATTTAGTCCTTTAATTTGGCTGAATTAAGTTCAATAAAGTTAAATTTAGATAGATTTAGACAAATTAAGTTTAATATCAATATATTTAAAAAATATTTTTAAATTAAGTAAATTAAGTTAAAATTAGTTGAATTGTGTTAAGTTTATTTAAATAAAGTAAAATTTAGTTAAATTGTGCAGATTCAGTTGAATTTTGTTGAATTCAGTTAAATTATGTAAATTGAATTGAATTTACTTAAATTATGTGAATTAAATTTAATTTAGTTAAATTAAGCTAAATTAAGTAAAATTCATTTTAATTTAGTAAAATTCAGTTAAATTTTGGTGAGTTAAGTTCAATTTTGTTGTACAAGTTAAATTTAGTCGAATTAAGTTCAATTTCGATAAATTTAGTAAATTGATGTAATTTAGTTGCGTTTGTTTAAATTTAGTTCAATTTAGTTTAATTCAGTTGAATTTTGTTGAATTAAGTACAAATGGGATAAATTTAGTTAAACTTGGTTAAATTAAGTTTAATAAAAAATTGATTTTTTTTGTTGAATTTAGTTAAATAAAGTTGAATTTAGTAAAATTTAGATGAATTAAGTTCAATTTAGATAAATTTAGTTAAATAAAGTTAAATAAAAAAAATCAGTTGAATTTTGTTGAATTAAGGAAAAATTTAAATTGAATTAAGTTCCATTTTGTTACATTTAGCTAAATTTAGTAAAATTCAGTTAAATTCAGTTGAATTAAGTTCAATTTAGTCCAATTTAGTTAAATTTATTGAAATTAGGTAAATTTCTTTAAACTTAGTTCAATCAAGTTAAATTAAATTAAATTCAGTTGAATTTTGTTGACTTAAGTTAAATAAAGTTAAATTTAGTCGAATTAAGATGAATGAAATTCATTAGATATATTAAAAAAAAAGGTTGAATGAAGTTCAATTTAGTTAAATTAAGTGAAATTCAGATAAATTTTGTTGAATTAAGTTTAGTTTTGCTAAACTCAGTTAATTTTTTAGAAATTCAGTGAAATTTAGTTGAATAATGTTGAATAAAATTAAATTTAGTCAAATATAAATGGATTAAGTTCAATTTAGATAAATTTAGCTAAATTAAAAAAAATCAGTATAATTTTGTTGACTTATGTTCAATTTAGTTAAATTAGTTGAATTAAGCTAAATTTAGAAAAAATCGTGAAATTAAGTTAAATTTCATAAAATTCAATTTAATTAAATTCAGTAAAATTAGGTAAATTATGGAAAGTTTAGTATGTATTCGTGTATTTTCGTTTTTTTTTGTATTTTTTTAGTTTTTAATTCTCTTTTTTTTGTATTCCAAATTTTTGTATTTTTGTTTGTTATTATTTTGTGTTTTCGTATTCGTATTCGTTTTGGTTTTATTTTATGTTTTCTTTGCGTTTTTTTCAATTTATGTGTTTTGTATTGTAGTTGTGTATTTTTATCTCTTCTTTTGTGGTTTTAGATTTTATGTATTTTTAGTTTTTGGTTTATCTTTGTACTTTTTTGTTTTTATTATTTGTTTTTTTTTCGTAATTGTGTATTTTTGCGCTATTTTTTGTATTCATAAATTTGTGTTTTTTCCCTTCTTTTTTGTGTTTATGTATTTATAAATTTCAGTTTTTTTAACTTTTCATATTTTGCAGCTGTGTATTTTTGTTTTTTTTTGTTTCACTTGACTGTTGATGACCGGATTTGGGTTGTTCGAGATCCCAGTTAGGGGGGAACGGGAACCACACACTGAACCCCGCTGTGCAGAATCTCTGGAACAACTGGTGCTTATGGAGGATGTTGGAAGGAATTCGGCACCGCATTATCGTTCTGGTCAAACTAGTACTTGAAGGTTGTCGCTTGGCCGGCGGAACCGACTGGTCCACAACCGTCTTTGGCCGCACATTTTGGTCCCGAACGACGACGTCGCTCTCATACCATGGCAGCAAGTCCTTCGAGCGGGAAAATAGAACGTTCGCGGCAGGGAGGAGAACCCGAGCGTCACGTTGGGCAGCTTGGTACGGTCTGGGACGTCGGATTGAGGGGACGCTGCTGCATGACACTCTCGTAGAGGAGATTCACTTTGTTGGGCTGGACTTGAGGTAGCGGACGCGGTATTGAAGGCGAAATGATGAGGGGTTTCACGTTTGCGGGTTTCTCGGTGCGGTCATTGTCGTCGGTAAACGGGTGACAGCGGGTTGCGGTTGACGTTTTGCTGAAATAAGTGAAAAGTCAGTAATCTAGGGTTTATCTTATGTAAATCTGTAACTCACCATCGCCTCAGCTGCTGCTTCTCCGGTCCTCCCCCATATCTTCTGCTCCCCAATCCGGTTCATACTGGTGCCGAAAATGGCAAACGTCAGCGACGTCTTCTTCACCGGCGTAACCCGCTTCCCGCGGGACGGAATTGAACTCCCCAGCCGTGGCTTTTTCTTAATTGATTTTCTTGCCGGCCTGCCCCCCTTCAGTGTCCGATTCCTGCTCCATTCCGACAACACGGGCAACGAGTACTGCTGCAGCTTGTCCGCGTCCAGTTGTATGAGGTGGACGAGACGGTTCCCTGGCGGACGTTCTTGGAAATCAGGTGGAATTCGTTGCTGGGGGAGAGATGCGGGGAAAGTGAGGTTAGGTGGTGGTCGATTTGTGATTTTGTGGGGATCTTACCGTTCAAGATGTGTGATCACGTCATCTACGATGGTTCCGGGCACGGGATTCCCGGAAACCCAAACTGGTTGACTGGTTGCTTCTTCGTGGCGGTAACCGCTGGAAGTTCGATCGGATCACTGGGGGTCTTCGGCGCCGGACTTGTAACAAACCGCACGGGCGCGGGTTCTTTTATCGTTGAGTGGACGACTTCTGGTTCGGGAAACCGGGAAAACGCGGCCGGGGAACTTCGGAACGCGTCCCGGAACGTTCGCGAGCTTTCGTTGTTGAAGCTGGTGATGAATGACTCAACACGTGTAAATGCAAATTTTTGACAGTTGCTGGTAGCGTTACGAAAGGGGATTGTGTGCGTGAGAGCGGCAAAAAGCAAATATGTTGGTGTGTGTGTGGAAAACAAATATACAATTTTTTAAGGATTGTGTCCAGACTAAAGCGTCTTATCTGGCCCTGGTGATGCCCGATAATCGCCCGCAGCCCCCCTAAAGTTAGAGTGGGAAATTGCAGTAACTTTTCAACAAGAAAGAGAAGAGAGAGCTTGCAGAAAAGTACGGGAACGGTTTTGCTGCAACTTCTACCTCTCTCACTGCAGAAGTTCTGCCTGAGAGAAAAGTTACTTTTGTTGCAGAAAAGTACGGGAACGCTCTGCTGCCGTTTTTGTGCAGAATTGCAGAATTCTGCAGTACGGGAATAGACCTAGTGGTTGAACGGACACAGTAGCAGGGATGCCAGATGATTTTTTAAAATGTCTGTGAAAAAGTCTGTGTATGTCTGTGTCTTTGTCTAAAATTCAAATAAATCAATTTACAGTCATAGAAATCTATCAAAAATTGTGTTTTTAAGCATTTGAAGACTAACGAAATAAGTTTCGATTGATATTTTAACAAAATAACAATTTAATGAAGTTTTTAAAAAGTCTGTGTACCTCAAAAAATGTCTGACACGAGCTCAAATGTCTGTGAAACACAGACAAATCTGTGTATCTGGCATCCCTGCACAGTAGGCTTACAGTCAGATGCTAGCAGTGAACTGACATTTTGGTTTGCTTCATGTGTACGCATTTAATTTAATTTATCATTATTGTTTATTCATGTAATGTAAGACACAGTCTTATAAAATATTACATCTTGATTTAGTATGATAAATTCACAGCTTCGTAACCTTAACACTAATACTATTTATATTTACTATTTTATCTCGAATGCGTTTTGTTAATCCTAATCGTTGAGTAAGTTTAGCAATTGTCTCTTGAAGCAAGGAATGTTTCTACATGATTTTAAGTTTGTAGGTAGAGAATTCCAGGTAGATACGCCTCTTGCAAACAGTGAACCATTATAATAAGCAGAGGAATGATTGGGTATAATAAAATTATTCGTTCTCGGATTACGAAAAGGAACTAGTTTGGTAAAAAGATAGTTGGGTTTTTTACTATGAATTATTCTGAAAAGTGTAACTGAAGAGCGAAATTTAATGAATTGGGAAAACGGACATCCTAAGAGATTACTTTGGTAGTTTGTAACACTATCATATCTTGAAAGATTATATACATATCGAACACATGCATTCAGGGCAACTCTGAGTCTATCAAGAGCAGCCACTGAAGCGTTGGAAAGAACGAAATCTCCATAGATAAAATGAGGATAGATTAGCGTTTTAAACAATTTAAGCTTCGTGGCAATATCAAAATTTTTGGTAATTAGATTAAGCTTTTTAAGTGTTCCATACACTTTTCCAACTTGTGCATTTATGTGCGAGCTCCAGTCCAGATTAGAGTTAAAAATTATACCAAGGTTATTGGCGCTTTCAAAAAATTCTATTCTTTCACCTGACATAACTAATGGAGGCGGTGATGGTGGAGTTTTAGATTACTTATAAGAAGAGCTTTTGTTTTACTTGGATTAATAGGAAGAAAATTATTTTCGGACCAATGATGAACTTTGGCCAGATCATGGTTGATTTCATTCGAAATTAGAAGATTATTTGAATTTTTCTTGGCACAATAGTAAATTTGAACGTCGTCAGCAAATAAATGTACCAAACAATGATCTAAAATTGATGGCAAATCATTAATAAACAATGAAAAAAAGAAGAGGACCAAGTACGGAACCTTGAGGCACACCAGAGAGAATAAGTTCGAACAACGAATAACAGTCATTGTGATAGACACATTGACTACGTTCTGATAAATAAGATTGAATTAGAGATGCAGCATGTTGGGAAAACCCAAAGATAGATATCAGTTTATCAATAAGTTTAGCATGTGAGACACGATCGAATGCTTTGGCAAAGTCTACCAAAAGTAAAATAGCAACTCCTTTTTTATCAACACAGCAAGCAATATCATCATGTACTTTGAGGAGGGCTGTTTCAGTGCTATGATCCTTTCTAAACCCAGACTGGAAAGGTGATAATAGATCAAATTCATTTATGTAACCCTGGATTTGTGCTTTCAGTATTTTTTCAAGAACTTTCGAAAGTGCGCTAAGGATACTAATTGGTCTCATATTTGTAACACAAGAGGATGAAGCTTTTTTCTTAATTGGTATTACTTTCACTCTCTTCCAAGCTTGGGGAAAAACAGAACTTATAATGATTGAATTGAATAGGTGGAAAATCATCGGTAAAATTAAAGGCAACATAATTTTTATAAATTTTATGGGGACATTGTCAAGACCAACAGCATTGGAACTAATAGAGAAAATTGCATAAATTATTTCATGATTTTCTACGGGCTTAAAGTGAAAACCATTTGGGTTTGCATTGGGAATACTAGTATAGATTTGTGACGGAGTGAAGTTAGACGTAAAAATTGATTAATATCATTAGCAGAACTATCACACACTGTCGAGGAAGAATTACTCTTGGTGATGCCAAGATTTTTAATATTCCTCCAGAGCTGTTTACTGGGAGCAGAAACGTTAATTCTTTGTTTAAGGTGGTTAGATTTAGCATTTTTTATCAACAGATTTACACGATTTCTGAGAGTCTTGTAGAGTGAGTGGTCTGTATCTAAATTACTGTGCTTCCAGTTTCTATATGCAATATCTCTATCAATCATAACACTCTGAATCGTATTGCTAAACCAAGGATTTGATTTAGTTTTGCTTAGTCTAAGCGGAACAAATTCATTAAAAGAGTAAACCAGATGTTCATTAAGTAAATCAACTAATCTGTTAGGATCCGAGATTTCAAAGTAATTAGTCCAATTAGTATTATAGAACGCATTTTGAATTGCAGGTAAATCAGCAAAATTGTAATCACGATACCAAACTCTATTTGTATCAGGATTCAATGAGAAATCAATAGTTGCCAAAATTAAATCGTGCCTAGAGATTCCGGGCATAGAAACTTGGTTAAATTTTAAGACCGAATCAGGGTTATCTGTAAGAAAAGATCTAATAACGAACAACCAGAGTTATAAAAGAAAGTAGGCTCTTCATTAATACAGCAATAAGACATCATTTCTAATATTTCACAAAAACGGACCGATTTGGTATTCGATTTGGAAGGATCAGTATTAAAATCACCGATGAAATAAGTTGATTTGTATTTGGAATGATATTTAGAAATCAGATTGTGTAATATATCAGCACAGTCTAATTGAGGTGGGTTGTAGATAATACCAAGTAGGAAGTGTTCATTACTACACATGAAATCAAGAATTAAAAATTCGGTACTACGATTGGGAGGGATTGGGTCATTTGACGATTTTTCAAGAATTCTGCATTGAAGACCTTTCCTAAAATAAACACAAATACCACCACCACGGCGGTTACGATCATTTCGAATTAGTTGATAACCTTCTATACAGATCATTGAATCCGTTATGGAATTATCAAGCCAGGTTTCAGTAAAACAGATAATATCAGCTTTACTTTGCGTAAAAGTCAACTTCAACTCTTCAAATTTGCTAAAACTTCTAGCAGATAAACTTTGAACATTAATATGACAAATATTTAACTTATTTTGATTAAAAATAGCATTAACTACAGCTTTGGTAATAAATATGTTTGCAGAGGCATTATTAGGCGGAAGATTATCCATTATTAAAATCGAAAGATGAACATCGCAGAGAACTTACTAAACTAACCCAAAAACTAAGATTTAAAACTACATTCGAGATAAAATACTTACTACTAAAAGCGTTTGCAGAATTCATAGTTCGATTTGAGTTGCTCTAATTCTTCACTCAGCATTCTTTCAGCATTCGAAACCAGCATTTGCAGCATCACAGCATACAACAGCAACAACGTCAGCTCCACCGTCGAACCTCCAGCTGCTAGCTCCTTCCAAAATAGTCGATTCAGCCGCCGGTGGCCTCCACTTGCTCGGGGGTTAGGCTCGCCCCTACGGAGTGACCACTGACCTGCTACGTCCAGCGCACCCCTACGGAGTGGCCGCAGGACGCGTTGCAGGCCAGGCGACCGGCCACACCGGGCCGGATTTCCTGCGGCTGTGTCCAGTTACTCAGCAACGGATGACTAGCGTTAGCGTTGCCTACGGACCGACTGCGATGTAAGGGTAGAACATCACTCGTTGACGTCATTTCCTCGTGGCCAATTACATTTTACTGCATCAGGAACAAAACTTTCAGGAGGGGATTTGGATACATGGAGAATGAAGGATCGTAGTCATGGGAAAAACTTGAGGCAGGAAAATGAGATTATCAAGGATAGGGTAGTGTTTTATTTTTTTTTTGTTTTTGACTTTTAGGAAGGAAGATAAGAAGGGAAAATTTAAGGATGGAATCATAGGAAAAAAATGGAGGGATAAAGAAAAACTAGTAAGGATAGGGAAAACTTAACAGCCATCGGTGGCCTCCACTTGCTCGGGGGTTAGGCTCGCCCCTACGGAGTGACCACTGACGTGCTGCGTCCAGCGCACCCCTACGGAGTGACCGCTGGACGCGTAGCAGGTCAGGCGACCGACCACAACGGGCCGGATTTCCCCTATGGCTGCGTCCCATAGCTCGGTAACGAAGGGCTTGCGTTACCTACGGACTAATTAACTTTATTTTTTTGGTGATTTTCTTTTTTTTATTTCTATTTTTTTTTTTGGTTTTTTTTCTGCTTTTTTTTAATATTTTTTCTGTTTTTATTTTATTTTTTTTTTTGGCTTTTAGGAAGGAAGATGACACAAGGAAAATTCAAGGATCAAGGAATCAAAGGGAAAAGGAGGAATAAAGAAAAACTAGTAAGGATAGGGAAAAACTGAATAGCTATCGGTGGCCTTAATATTTTTTTTTCCTTTTTTTTTTTTGCAACTTCTAAGGTTTTTTTAATTTTTTTTGTTTTTTTTTTTTTGAATTTTTATATTTTTTTATTTTTTTATTTTTTTATTTTTTTTTTTTTTTAGACTTTTAGGAAGGATGGAAGCACGGGGAATTTAAGGATGGATTCAGAGGAAAAAGGGAAAGGAAAAAGAAGAACTATTGAGGAATAGGGTATTATCGAAAGACGGCCAGGTGCTCCAGGGTTGGGCAGGGCTCAGCAGGTGCGTTTCCTCTTCCTTTGGCGTACACGATTCCGTTCCTGGAGTAAACTTTCTGGACTTTTCCTCCTTCTTGAGACGCAGAGCAGCAGCACGGATCTCACGGTCCTCCTTCGTTAAGTTCTCATTGACGTAGATACGGTTGGTGTTCTGGAAGCCAATGTGGGACAGGTTCAGGTCTCGATGGTTAAGGTAGCTGGCATAGAAGGCGTTGCGGTCTGCACGGAGGGCAAATTCGCAGATTATCGGGGGAGTAGAACCCACAGCAATGGGAGATTTGGCCAGCCTTGCCAAACTCGCCAAGGGGATTTTGCTTTCGTCACAGCCCAGCCTGGTGACGATGAACCCGAACATAGCCACAAGGTTTTCATTCTGCTGGTACGGTACACCTGAGATGATCAATTCGTTCGCCTTCTCCACTCGTCCAATTGATGCATTTGCACGATCAACATCATGCCGAACTCCAGAAACTGAGTCAGCAAGCCGGTCAATTTTACTGCCACACTCAGTTTTAAACGCTGCCAGGAGTCCTCCAGCCCGTCGATCCTCTTGTCCAGATCCTGCTTAAAGTTGTCCAGTTTGGCCTCGATTTTGCTCCACAAATCATCGATCGACATGATGGAGTCCGGTTCGCTATCGCTTCTTGGTCGTTTGTTTATGTTGCCGTCGAAAAGAGAGTTGACAGAATCCGATCGTCCCGCGAGAGAAGAGACTGACATGGATCGAGTTATACGACAGTTCATGTGTATAACAGTTGGACAATTCTTGAGGGCTTCTCTGGGAATGGTCTTCAGAAGATCCTGAGCATAGTATTAACCAACAATTTAAAAGCTCGGATAGGCACCAGAAAACACAAACTCGCACGAACCGAAACTATTTCGCACTAGTTTAAAGACTCGTTAATCGATTGCCAACGGTTTCAAGGTGAAAGCACGGAAGAATGCACTTAAAAGTGAAGAATTAAGAGCACACTAAAAAACTTGTTTACTCGTCGCTCATCCCTTTAGGAATGATTGCAGTGATACATGGATTGTTGTGTGTATGCATTCTCGATGAGTTTTTTTGTATTTTCTTGACACACTCATAAGAGAAACGTCACATGGTCGGGTGCGTTTTGTGGCCCATGCATAATCAAGACGAATAGATGACAGATTGGTTTGGTGTAGAATTGTGTGGTTAACGTAGGATTATAGTAATTTTGACGAAGAACTTGAATTATTTCAACGTAGGATTAGAATAATGTTGACGCAGGATTCGATTGCTCTAACGTAGAACTACAATAAATTTGACGTAGAATTTCGATTCTTTTAACGCAAGACTTAAATTAATTTGACGGAAACAATAATTGTTTCACATTAGACAATAAAACAAAAATAATTTGACGTAGAACTTCCCAAGTAACCATCCAGCACTAGGAAAAATCATAAAACAGCAATTAATCAGCAATCCTAATGCAAGATTGCTATGCAACAGCACGTGCAAGTGCTAATCAGCATTGTGGGCGTAGCATTCATAATAGCTGAGATAATGCTGTTTAAGTGCTGTTGCTGGCAACTCTGTTTGCCAGTTTCCAATTAACTGGCAACAGTATATGATTTGTTTACATTGGAAGCGGTACACAGAAAAAAATATTTCTGTAAATTTACATTATTTATCATGTACCAAAAGGTATCATGATAAATGATGTATATTTACATTAGGTTCATTGGAAATTTACATGAGATTCATTGGAAATTTACATTAGTTTTGAAAATTTACATTAGTTTTCGAATTTACATTACTTTTGGAATTTACATTAGTTCAAATCAACTAATTCTGATTAGCCAATGGGAATGAGAAGCTCGACTTGGATTGCAGTAGGAAAAGGGTGTGGCCTATGTTCTATTTTAAAATGATTGAAGCGGGCAGCAAAAGGAAATTATGATTTTAAAAAATTGTTTCACAGGTAGGGGACGCTTTCTCGTCGACGGCCAAGTGGAATAACGCTGGACTGAAATCGAACGGACGACGGGTAGAATGTTCGGTTTTACTGCTGCTACCCGCTGCCGACTGAGCCATCTTTGCATTTTATAAACGAGCGGCTAAAGCATCAACTTGTTCAGGGCGAGGCTCAGGCAGTGGGCCAGCGAAGTATGAGAGCGATAGAAAGAGAACCAAATATTACTATTTTTAGTTCGGGTAGTTTTGAAGTCAACGTTTGGCAGAAATACATTGGATATATGATTTACATTGAATAGAAATTTACAGGAAGCCGAACACGGGTAGAAATTCATCAGATTTGTGTTTCCATGCTCAACGTTTCCATTAGATTCATGATTTACATTAGATTTAGATTTACATTAGAGTAATTTCCATGACTTTTTACTCTTTACATTATATTTCAACATTACATTGAGTGAGTTTACATAAGAAACAGTAATTACGTGCTGTGTA
The DNA here is from genome assembly GCF_015732765.1 of Culex quinquefasciatus. Taxonomy (NCBI): domain Eukaryota; kingdom Metazoa; phylum Arthropoda; class Insecta; order Diptera; family Culicidae; genus Culex; species Culex quinquefasciatus. The sequence goes on along the minus strand of NC_051863.1, from coordinate 85,599,440 downwards.
AATTTACATATTTTTTTCTGTGTAGAGCGATACTGCATGAAAAAAACCTAAACATGTTCGCAGTAATTTTGAGTTTTGACCCAGAAGGAGGGTAACCGTATAAATTAGAGCAACACATGTCTCATGGTGAGAAACATTGGAAAGTGATAAACATTGAATAAAGAAGTTGATTAGCGAAAAAATTGTGCACTGTATTCCGCCGGGGAATTGAACCCCGTTCTATCTCATACCGTGAGAACGCATCACCGATCTGCCAACGGAACCAAACCACCGTGCTGAGAGGCGACCTCTTAGAACGTGATCTGTTTCTACTGGGTAATCGTATGACATTTGTTCCATGTCTCCGACGCAACCATAACACCAATTCTTTCGCTCTTCTATTATGTCAATTTCTCTCTCTTTCCAGTGGCTCTCCGAGATCCTTGTGGATCAAGTATATTTTTAGAAGCATTTGTGTCGTTGTTCATTAGGGTCATTGGGTGAATACTGAACACCTCGACCCAAATGCGACGTATACAACAACGAACAACGACACAAATGCTTCTAAAAATATACTTGATCCACAAGGATCTCGGAGAGCCACTGGAAAGAGAGAGAAATTGACATAATAGAAGAGCGAAAGAATTGGTGTTATGGTTGCGTCGGAGACATGGAACAAATGTCATACGATTACCCAGTAGAAACAGATCACGTTCTAAGAGGTCGCCTCTCAGCACGGTGGTTTGGTTCCGTTGGCAGATCGGTGATGCGTTCTCACGGTATGAGATAGAACGGGGTTCAATTCCCCGGCGGAATACAGTGCACAATTTTTTCGCTAATCAACTTCTTTATTCAATGTTTATCACTTTCCAATGTTTCTCACCATGAGACATGTGTTGCTCTAATCTAACTAAACATGTTATTTTCTAATTTCAATGTGGAAAAACATCGAGTTTTTTGGAGATCATCAAATTATGATACATATAGGTGAGTTTAACAAACAAAATTTTCTTTAAAATTTTTAACAGGTGTTTCCATTTCAGAAAAAAAAATTCCATTTCAAAGGCGGCACAAATAAGACCGGCAGCTGTTCGGAGTGGACGCCGGGCTCACTACACATCATCAGAGCAGAAATGTTCGGATTTTCAGGAAGACGTTAGCTGTGGACATTAAGTGCGCTGTTCCAAAATACCTGCAGTGATGTTCAACTTCAAAATTGTAAAATCCTGTGAAATAAATAAACACAGCGTTTAAAACGAACAACACAACATGTTTGGAAATCGGATGGAATTTAGTGTGACAAAATATTCCTACATCGATCATAAAAAACACGTGTAGGTGTAAAAATCATCCGCAATCACTTCTGGCAAATACTTACAACATCAGCAACTAGATTAGCAAACTAGGATTAGTTCACAAGTACCTGTAAAGCATGATCGGAAAGCTACGTCTCATTTAGGCTTGACGGGTCGGGCTCACGGACATCAGCGACAACAACTTCTACCATCAGGCATCAAATCTCTAACTGGTCAAGTTCAAGCAAAAAAATCATCCTTAACACGGATCAGCTGAGTCGGTAACGTAGTAAGTAGTAAACAAACCCAAAATAGAACATGACGAGAGAGGAAAAGTAGGGAGAGCAATATTTTTGCCTCTCTCAATTTTTTGACGTTTTGTGCAGGGTTGGATAAAAAACAGTAGGGGCCAGCACAGCCGAGAAAAGTCCAAAAGTGGCAACTATTCAGCACTATACACGGAGAAAAAAGAGTTCCCAAAATCGTGAACAAGCGTTCATGAAAATGAGAACCACGAACAAAGTGTTCAAATTTCATGGTACGTTTTTCAAAATCGTACCATGGAATTTGAACACTTTGTTCGAGGTTCCCATTTTCATGAACGCTTGTTCACGATTTTAAGAACTCTTTTTTCTCCGTGTAGTAGCTGTTAGTGCTGAAGTAAAAACCGTTTAGCTTTTACTCGCAGCACTGAAAGCGCATTAAGGGCCAAACAGTGACTGATATTTAGTGCTGGATAATTACTTGGGTTTGATTATTTCAACGTAGGACTACACAGGTTTTGACGTATAGTTTCGACTACACTAGTTTTGACGATGAACTTTAACCTTTGACGTAGGATTATTTAAGAGTTGCGGTTTTTCAACGATTAAAAATGGAAACGATTTTCTGTAAACTAGGATTTCTGTAGCAGTTGACGCGTGACAAGAACAACCTTAATTGTGGAGCATGGAATGATTGATGACGTTTTATTCTGTGTTTAGACAGGCAGGCACCAAGAGGTATGTCCCTGTAACATAGGGGAATAGCGTCGCTATTTTAAGACCACGTTTTCCACTTTTTCTCATCGAAACCGACTATTTTATCGACTTCATTTTGCTGGGCGAGATAGGACGCCGTCTATGTTTAGACGATGACTCAGCACTTTTACACTCTTGCGCTTAAAAAAAACCAGGTGGCAGCACGATGTAACGCCACGTCCCTATTGGTTGCAGGTGGTGAACAGGAAGTTGTTCACGGGATAATGTCCCTGTAACATTGGTTGCAGGTCGTGAACAGAAATTTGTTCACGGGTGGATTGGTTCCGAGTGGAATGTCCCTGTTTTTAAACAGGTGGTGAACATGAAGTTGTTTACGGGTAAAAGTAAATCTTTCCCTGTTCCTGAGGGGAACACCAGTGAAGAGTATCGGGGCCGGCATTTACAAAGCGGATTCAGTGACAGTTTATTAATCAACTTAATGTTAACATGTTAAGGTTAATGTTAACATTCCATAGGTTGTCTTCCTAAGGTGTCTTGATAAGGTCCAGTTTGTGACGATACGCTACCTTCCCTTTACTAAGCAATCGAATCCAGAAGGGAAAAGATCACCAGTTGTGTTGGTCCGAGCCGGGATTTGAACCCCGATCTACCGCTTACGAGGCGGAAGCGTTACCACTGGGCTACGTGGCTCGGTCTTTACGGGTAAATGTCCCTGTAATTGAACAGGTGGTGAACATGACGTTGTTCACGGGTGAAACATTTCCGGGGAATGTCCCTGTAATTAAACAGGTAGTGAACAAATGGTTGTTCACGGGTAAAGTGTTCAGTTGTCTAGCTGTTCACGAATTGATTGAAACTGTCCCTATAGTTTGTATAGGTGGTGAACAAATGGTTGTTCACGCGTTAAGTGTTCAGTTAGCTGTTCACGAACTGTTTGGAACTGTCCCTGTAGTTATTATAGGTGGTGAACAAATGGTTGTTCACAGGTGAAATGTTCAGCTGTTTAGCTGTTCATGAACTGATTGGAGCTATTCCTATAGTTATTATAGGTGGTTTTAATGGATGTTCACGGGTAAAGTTTTAAGTCATTTAGCTGAATACGAATAGTCATTGAGTTGTTTGTAACAGTTGCGGAAGGTAATCAGATGTGTGTAATTAAATTCAAATTGAATCGTCCCTGTAGCTGTCGATGGTGGTGGTGGTGGTGGACAAATATATTGTCCACGGGTGTCATAGTAAGCGTGGTTCCAGGTGGAAGAGAACATATATGTTCTAAAATCAATTATTTCGGGGTGTAACAGGTATATAAAATAACTGTCAGTGGCTGTTGATATCCAGTGTGCTCTGGATGAAACAGTTTGGAAATGCTCAATAGTAAAAACAAGTAGCAAAATGTTTGTAAAATGATAGAATTATTGCGGGGATCAGTTGAAATCGAATGCTTATTTTTATCATGTGAGTTATTGGAGGAAATGATACTGTGGAAAATGCGTTTGATTCTAGATTTAGAGTGGTTAATCTAAATGTATACACAATACGGTTATCGATAGAGTGACATTCATTTGGTAGATTTGAATGAGCCAAAAGTTTAGTAAAATATTCAGTTCCAAGTAATGCCTATATGGTAACTGTGTTCAATGGGAAGTCAAAGGAAATCAAATTTAGGGATGTATTCAGTGTTAAATTGTTGGAGATTTTGTCACTTTCAAGGGTCCTGATTGCTCAAAATCAACCACTCCATTAGGTTTTGCGCCGACTCGATTTAGAGGTTAGAAGAAGTGCACTGTTTACATGGACTTAGCACAGTTCGATGCGGTCGTCGATTTTGTTCGGGGAAATTCGTCGACAATCGACGAAGACCATGTAAACAGTGCACACGACCTGTCAAATGACGTCACGGTGTAAAACCTAATTCGCGAGCACAAGTAGCAGGCGACGCGATACTGCCCACGGTTTATCTAAAGGTTATTTTTATAAAACATGAATGAACCTCGGTAATTCTTTCTGGAGCTTGTTGAGGGGACTGTCTCGAGTCAGGGAAACTGTTTTTCAAAAAAATCTATCGGTAAAAATTGATTTTATCTCATTTTGAAGTTTTTACATTGAATATTTAAGCTAAAATCATAAAAAAATATCAAAGAAATGGCTGAAATTTTGATGTTTTTTTCAATTCATTTCATCAAAACATCAGTTTTGAGTACCCTAAACATGTCTTCAATATCCTCCATCATGGAAAAATATTTAGCTTGGTCGTTAGTTTCGATAAAAGCTGCAAAATAGGTTTTTTCCTCCTTGTTATTTTTTTTTTCTGGAAACTTCAACTTTATTCGTGTTAATCAACACGACAATTTAAGTGCAGAGAAAGCTGTCAATTTAAAAATTCTGTGATATTTATTCCCTTTTCTTCCTACTACTACTTCAAGTTATTCAAGGATGACAAATCAAAAGTCCTGAGTTGGATTTTAATATTATTTTATTTGTAGAAAAAAAACACGTTGACAAATTTTTGAACATCTTACCAAATTCTGCTAAGCGACTTAAGTGTATTGTCGAATATGGTTTACGGTGTTCCAATACAACAATCTCTACGTAAACGCGACATGGCCAAACCCTTAAGTGCTCGGATCGGCTTAAAATTTTCGAGATTCTCTACCCAAAATAGTTTTATTTTATTCCTTTTTTTGTTGTGGTTCCTGCCGCGTTAAGGTGGGCCATAAAATGGTAATTTTGACGATTTTGCAAAAAAAAAACTTGAAGTAGTAGTAGGAAGAAAAGGGAAAAAATTGCACAGTATTGATAAACACGAATAAAGTTGATGTTTCCAGAAGAATTAAATAATAAGGGGGAAAAAACCTATTTTGCAGCTATTATCGAAACTAACGACCAAGATATACATTTTTCCATGATATTAGGATATTGAAGAAATGTTTAGGGTACTCAAAACTGATGTTTTGATGAAATGAATTGAAAAAAACATCAAAATTTCAGCAATTTCTTTGATATTTTTTCATGATTTTAGCTTAAATATTCAATATAAAAACTTCAAAATGAGATAAAATCAATTTTTACCGATAGATTTTTTTGTAAAACAATTTCCCTGACTCAGGACAGTCTCCCCAACAAGCTCCAGAAAGAATTACCGAGGTTCATTCAAAATTTATAAAAATAACCTTTAGACAAACCGTGCTGCCCTGATGAATTCCTACCGTTTGTCACTCTATCACCATTCGCTCCCGAACACTCTCTTTTCTACTCTTCTCTCTCTCTGATCGGCTCAGTCTCCGAACGGTTCAGACAGGCCGATCGTCTCCGATCACTCTGAACTGAAAACATTTTTTCTCTGATGCGCTGCGTTATACTCATTGATTTGGGTTGCCTAAAATCAATGTTATTAATTAAATTGTGCATTTATTTTGATTTCATAACATTATAGACACCATTCAAAGAAACTTCCACCAAGAAAAAATCAAATTGATGGCAAACTGAGGGCGTGAAGACAAAAAGACTGCCGCGCTGGCATTTTGTGAGAGTGGCTCTTCGCTGAGCATGGTAGTGTGTGAGTGTCGTCGAGCGACGGAGTAGGCAAATATTTTCACGATGTATTTGTTCGCTGAGTGAACAGTTCGGGCCACTCGCTGTCTGCTTGCGAGACTCATTCGCTCATGAATGCTAGCGGGTTGGAATAAAGGAGAAAATCGTGACGTCAGAAATGAACCAAATCACTCAAAGTTCATTTTGTGAGTGACTTTAACATTTTGGCCTAGTCTGACAGCTACCTCGTTCCCAGGTTTTCTGTGGGAGAGAAAAGGAGGCGAATACTTCATGAAAATCATACCTGTCAAAATTCCTAGCCTCAAAATTTTGTCGCGAGTTGCTTTTCTCCTCTATAGGCGACGAATGGATAGGCGATGAGTGAGTGGTTTCTGTTCATTGAACCGAAAATCAGGACCCTTGATGGGGCCGGGCTCGGTCCCGGATGGTTCGATGGGAGGAATTAACACCCACTCGTAGAGTGGCCCAAAAAAACGCAGCTCGCACGCACTTACTTGACCGGTTCAGACACTCCACAGGTAGCCACGCCCGTCGAGGTAGGTTCCCCGAGCACACACGCACAGACGGCAGCAGAAACTTTGCCGAACTCCGATCAGCTTCAGGTGCTTGCGCAATCAAGCCCAACTGAACGCACAAACCCAACACTCGCCAGAACACATTTCCCAGCTACTTCTGTTCTTAGCAGATCAGCACAACTCTTCACGGCTTGGCCGCTTGCGAAATCAAGTGAGCCAATGCCAACTTCTCGGCCAGCAACACACCACACAGCAGATTCACCTGCTCAGCTCGGTCACTTCAGCACGCAGTTCACGACGGATTCGGATTCGGATCTTGTACGAAAAACGGATTGTAAATGCACTGGGAACGGGTTGTTTTATTTCGCACAACTATTGAAAATCACAATTTTTGGGGGATAAAACGAGACCGCGAAGTTGCTGTGACCGTGGTTTATTGGGATCTGTTCTGGGGGTTTTGTTGATCTGATCTGAAACCTATCTGCTGCTGCTGATCACTACAGGCTCAGCAGTTTTCTTATTTTGTTATCTACACGATTCTACTGCAGTTATCGTGACGATCTCGCGAGAGTAGATAACAGTTTCGCTCGCGATGATCATTTCAATGATTGTTGTTAGGTTGGTTCACACGATCAATTACAAATAATTTTTAGTTTTACATGAAATTGTTAGTTTTAAATCTAGGGTAAGTTAACATATTAAACAACCCTTGCTACAGTATTCCAAGAGTGGCCTGACATACGTTATATCACAGACAACAGACGTAGCGGCTAGAACAAAATATTTTGAAAATCGTGTGTAAAAACATGGCTGCCGCATCCTGCTAATCTACTAGCGCCATCTGTTAGCCTATTGCCACTCTCTAAAGCAGCCATAATGGTTTTCTGAGAAGGTGTGTTTGAAAATGCATCACCCAGAAATGTTTAAAAAATATATTATTTCAATTTTTCGAAAAAAAAAATTAAAAGGTAAAGATTATGTTTTTATGCTATAGTAAATCTACTTTAATTATTAGGAGCGGCCGTGGCTGACTGGTTACGGTGTTCGCTTTGTAAGCGAATGGTTCTGGGTTCGATTCCCATCTGCTCCCAACGAGAAAGTTAAGAACATAGAAATTTGAAATGATGAATATGAACGAAAAATCAAAGTCGCTAGAGGTGGGGTTCGATCCCCCGTCCTTTGGATTGGTAAGCAAAAATGCTAACCACTAGGCTACGACGACTTGGTGAGCGTAGACTGGAATTAGGAATACTGTTACAGAGAGCGAGTTGTGGCGCTATAACCACGGCAAGTAGTGTCAAGGGCATTCGTGGAAATACAATGTCCAATCCCAGAGGGTCCCGGAGTACCAAACCTTCTTAGCATGGTGCTCCCAACGAATACAACCAAAAAAAAAATCACGGAGCGTATGGTGGTGTGTCCCCACGCTTCTTCCTCCCCTGTCGATTCAGAATTGTGTTGTTGTTCGAACACTCAGTGCTCAAATTCAACCCAATTACGAGTCATCTCTGCGATACGGCTTTACGCAGTAGGCCTGGCCGCTTTAACGCTTGTGATGTTTCAATGCATTCAGATGCAATGGCGCACTACAAATGTTAATAAATGACAAGAAGAGTGCTAGGCGTCATCTAACCTAAGGCACTCTCCAGGATCCCTTCGAAAGATTGGCTGCGCTAGGGTCTGATTAGATTAGATTAGATTATAGTAAATCTACTTTAATTATTAATTAACACGATTTACGAGCACATGGAAGTTTTTTTTTCATTTAATTATCGATATTTAAAAAAATAGTCTAATCTGTTGCTTTTTTAAACACAGCAACCAAGGCCGCGCTTGAGGCTGTAAAATTCTTGCTGGTTGTGTTTATAAACAAAACCAACAGAGGTGAGCGAAAAGGAGGAGGAGACCCGGTGGAAATCGGGAGGATGGGCAAGCGTTTCTTGGAGGATAAAAGATTCCGAACCAGAAACGAAACAATCCGGAATTGTCGAAGAAGGAAAAACAGCAAGGTATGACACGGTAAAGTCTGGATGTCATCGGCGCCGTCAGCAAGAGCTATTATCACGGCCAACCCCGTAAACGTTTTTGCCCCAAACGACCGCATTCCGAAGATTATCTCCGGAACCGACAAACCAGCTACCACGATCATTTCAACGCTCACCTTTAAGACATCAACCGCTTCAACGCCCTCGAAACCCACCCCACCTTCAAGTGCCGCCACTTCCGGCGAACCCTCGTCGCCGTACCAAAGGCATGAATCTTGAATGTTCTCCCCGGCGCGTCAGATTCCCCCACCGGATTTCTAGTGCAAGCGATCACAAACACCAGAACCAGAACAAACGATTACAATCGTTGGAAACCAACAAAATGAAAAATGACAGTAGGCGGAAAGCGATATTTTGACAGTGGGCAATGTGTCAGGGCAAAGCGACTGCAGCGCCACAAACGGATTGCCACAACTAAAAAATCTGTAGCAATGATTTACACAAGTAAAGAATCGAGCCCAAACGTCTGTTGTCTGTGGTTATATAGAGTAATTTAATAGTATACGGGTCCTGGAAGTTGAATGCAAAGCGCTTTATAAAGCCTAATGTGCTTTTGCCTTGTTTATTATTGTGTTATATTGTTCTACAAAAGTTAGTTGTGAGTCTAGGATGATACCTAGATCACGTACTACTTGCGCACCACATCTTGATGGACATTGATATTTTGGTGCGACTTTACTGAGGAGATGGAGCAGGCTTGGAATAAGCTTCATCACCCGCCCTTTACGATAACGAGCACGGAGCAGCGATCGCGGAAATTCTCGAAAACCTCGGTGAATTAAACAGCGAAGTTAACAATTTCGAAGCTGAATCCCAACGCCTACGGGCTACGCCATTCGGGCATGCGCGGAATGTTGCCAGTGAATCGCCGAAACGTTCGCCAAGAAACTGGGGAATTTCCTCAAGAGCTCGGGAACGCTCGCCAAGGCCAAGGCGATCCGATGCGGCTGAAGATCAATGACAACGATGAGCCCAGCATAATCTGGGGACGGCGCGGATACGGAACGGACCCCGCAAGCCTTGAAATTTGAGGAGGAGATGGACGTAGATATAGAATGCCAGCCAGAAAACGATCGGCGCAAGCTGGAGGCAAATTCTTGAAGGGTACGCGCAACCTAATCTAGCTGCCTTAATAAGCAGCGATTGTCGGGTCGGGAGTTCAAGGGTCGTCTCTATCGCCGAAGCAAGAGGTGACGGAAACAAGAAGGAGGTGCTTAACGATTACCAGAACGAGTTCGCAGAATGGGAGGCAGGTGGAGGCGGAGTGCGCGTCGCGATTTGGAGAATCGGGACCAGATGCAAGATTGCAATGAGCCGATTATCTAAGAGGCTACGGCAAGTTCAGGAAATCATTTCTGGAAGGATAATCTGGAATAAATCGAGCAGTATAAAATTAAATCAAATAAATTATTTAAATTTATCATTATTGTGTATTTCTTCGCTATAAGAACAATTTAAAAGCTGATTATGCTTCCACGACTTTCTCTCCGCACATCGAACTTTTTCGGAACTTGTGTTCTCGAAGTAGTTTTGCTGGTGTTCCGATTGGTTCCGGTTGAGCCGTTTCCATTTCGTCAATTTCTTATCGCTTTTTTTTTTTTTCAATCACGGTTTCAGTCTCGGTAACAGTGTTCCGTCAGACATCCCCGGTAAAGTGCTTGGCATGATTCCGTGGGGCACTTCGGTGGCTGGCCCATCAGATGCCCGTTACCGACAATTATCGACATTACCGACGGCTGAATGACTGTGTTTACGACGCAGGCAAAAATGAGCTATGAGCTTGCAGCAAAAAATGTTACAAAATGTGACATTTTCTGCAGCAAATCCACTGTAGCAGATTTTGAGATATATTTTTCCTTTGGGTGTTCGATTCTTGATTTCCCCACAAATTCTTCAAGTGCATCTGCGCCTGCCAGTGCTTATCGATTGAACCCTTCCGGGTGTGATCCATCACGACGTTGCACCGGGAGCAAAGCAACTCCCCCCGAAACCGCATCGACGCGAATGCGTGTCCCCTTCGATCATTGGCGCTCTCGGTCCTCGCAGGTCGTGTTAAGGGTGGCTTTGGCGATAATGTTCAGGTATTTTACTTTTATGGGAGGAGGAAGATGGTGGAGAAGAAGGATCTTCCTCCTCCACATGGTTGTCGCGGTTCTCCGGCAACGGGATCCGGTCAAGAATTTCGGTCGCTGATGATCGGTTCCAGCAAAACAAACTGCTCGGCTGATTTGACAACGAGAACTGTCTTATGCGTTTGACAATGACAGTTCTCGCTGTCATAAAAATCGAGCAGTCTGATGGGTGAACGAAACAAAACGCATGCCAAAAAGCGAGTTATCGCGGTTAACGCGAGTTAAAGCAAAATAAAGCGGAAAAGCAAAAGTTAGCGCTGCAAAAGTCTGGAAAAAAACATTTAAAAAATGGTTCCAAAAAGTCAAGAAAATATATACATCCACTTGAATTTCGGGAATTCCCGGGAAATTTACAAATTTCCCGGGAAACGGGAAATATTTTTTTTCGGGAAATCCCGGGATTTTTTTTTCGGGACGTGAGATTGGATGCTCTAAGCCCAACTCATGCCCTATGAAATGACGAAAGAAATTTGGAGAAATATTAGTTTTTGTATTAATGGCAGCCTATGAGCGAAAATGTAATTTTCGGGCATAATTTACTTTTATACCCCAAAATCAAACATTTATGAATAACTTTACAAGGGAGCGTCCATAACCAAAGCCACTATAATGGCAGACTTGTATCCACACCCAAACGGCGGTCGCATGATTTTGATGCATGGCGGCATGAAAGTATATCAGAATCTGCATGAAAACTGTCCTCATGCATTTTTTGCGATATAGGGGTATGACATTTTTGCCCGTTACCGACAATTATCGACATTACCGACGGCTTTTTGGTTGTATTTCACAAAAAAAAAACCTTATCAGAACGAGGATTGAACCACGAACTTGTTGGTTATTAATCCGACACGCTACCACCGCGCCATGGACGATTGATGAAAAGAGAGTGAAAGAGCACCAACATATTTTTCTCTTTGGATTGTTGCTCGGGGACCGGCCAGCTGTATATGTTAGAGCAACACAGCTTTATATGTGTTGGTGAGAACTGCAGATCGCTGAAATATTTACACGCGGGCAAAAATGACCTTGGGGCTTGCTGCAAAAAATGTTATAAAATGTGACATTTTCTGCCGCAAATCCACTGTTGCAGATTTTGAGATATATTTTTCCTTTGGGTGCAGTAGACACACCTTTTCCCAAAATATGAGCCTGATTGGTTGAAACTACGACTTGTAAGAACCATTTTATCATTGTTCCCCGTGTCTCACACTTTGTAAGGACACTTGTAAGAAACGCTAAAACACGCGACTGTCGAAGAGCATTCTACATGAACGGCAACAACTAATGCACCATGAAAAGTTGTCCCAGTTCAGAAAAAAATGATTTCAACATTTGATAATCTGGAGTAACCATGGACAGGGAATGACTTAAATCGGAATTTATGTAGAAAAGAAACGAAGAGAAGTCAGAATTAATTTGTTAGAAAATGCCGAAGTAAAATCTACATTTTATCCGAAGTATCCGTTATCCGGAGTTCGATTATCCGAAGGTTTGTATGGGACTTCGGATAATCGAATCACTATTTTTTTTATTTTCTTATTTTTAATATCAAATTTGAATAGTTGATAGTCAAATTTGAATAGTTGAATAGTACAATACGTATATTGTATTTATTTCATCACTGCCATTTTGGCCGCCATCTAGGATATAGAAATTATAAAATTTATAGTGTTTTAATCACTTTAGCGTGGTTTAGGGGTCATACTTAAGCTCGACAATAAAAATATGACAACGTTAAATTATTATAATTTTTGTGATTCGATTATCCGAAATGACATTTTTCCGAGACCTTCGGATAATCGAGTCTGGACTGTAATGTGCATCTTTTAATTCATTCACCTTGCTGGACGATGCCAACATCATCATTGCACGAACTTATTCGAGGTGCGAACTTCTATTCCCTTCGATTTGCGCCCATACATTGCTACTTCATTTAGAAATATTGTATGTATGTATTAGACCGATTACTTACACTGCACTTATGCACTCAAAAACACTGCACTGTACATGTCAGCTCTGTCACTCAGATTGGTTAGTAGTGTTATTTTTAATTTCACAAGTGCATTGCTTTGCACTGATTCCGAAAGGGTTTCTCAATAAAATATTTAATTATTTTTTGTAATCATGTTTCGTTCATTAGTAGCTGAGGTGCCCTCATTGTTTAAAAAGGTATAGGCATAGCAATTTTCTAAACGCTTTGTTAAGTGGTCTTATATATGAATTCTACAATCGATCTTGTTTTCTGTCCTTCAGGGATCACTGAGGAGTGCAAAAAATTATGCAACGGAGGCAAAATTTGAAACGAAGGTAGGTAACACTCAACATCATGTTTAATTCTAATGGTTTGTAGGATGTATTGACAAGTGAAACTTATGAATCTGTTGGCTCTCAAAAAAACTCAATTGAATTTTTCAGTTTTTATTGTATTTGGTTTTTGATTTGCAATGTTTAATCTGATGGAGTTAGAGCGTTGCAAATATATTTTTTCAATTTCTTGTGAAACTACAATTTTTTCTGTCATTCTTAAACGACGAAACGGCCTACTTTTCATCGTCAAAAATAACAGTAGGTAGTACTTTTAATCCATTTAAGGTGAAGCCGTTGATCATTTTCGAAGAAAATTTCAAATTCAAATTCGGTTTTATTGGTGAATAATCAAGATACAATAAGTTCTTTTGAGGTACAAAACAGAGTTTTGGAGTTCCTTTCAGCTGTGTGTTACATCATAATCCATTTTGGAACAGTTATTGCTTGTAAATAAAGGTGTTACCAAGAGTAAGAAAAATTAAGAAAAAAAACTTACTAAACTTGCTAGGAAAAGAGGATAGAAATAGAGAAAGCTTAAAACTAGATCACAGTTTTTTATCCTTTATAAATGTGTTTAATCATTAATTCCCCGAGGGCTAGAAATTGCTCCGCCTTGTTACGGCAGCTCCGAAACCGCGTCATCATCTCCCTCGCGAGAGCAAAGAACTCCGGCAGGGTAAAGAGATCTTCTCCGGTGACTTCTTGCTGGGCCGCAATGCCGCTACCGGCCGCGACCACGCTGGCAAACGATCGCCCCCAGCCAGGAGGGAACGCTGGGTTGTCCGTTGGAACCGTACGCTGGCCAGCTGCAGGAACGGCTGCACTCGTACTTCGTTGAGGAGGGTGGGACGCTGCTCTTTCTTCATCCTCTTTTCCTGCTCCTCGAGGTAGGACATGCGCGCGACGCATCCGCGGTAATTACCGGTATGGTTACCGCCGCAGTTCATGCACTTTACGCGCGGCTTGGTTTGTTCTGCGTTTTCCCCCAAGTCCGCCTTTCGTGGCAGTGCGCACACCTCCGAGAGGTGTGACTCAAAGCACTTCACGCAGCGGGGCTGGAGGTTGCAGTTCCGCGAGCCGTGGCCGAATTTCTGGCAACGGTGACATTGCGCTGCGTCCGTCGGATTTTTGGAGTAAAACCGCCAGTTTACCCAAAAACCGTCCAACGCCTTAGTCCGCCGCAGGTCTTGAATCTTGACGGTGCCGCGGTCGAAGTACAACAGGTACAGTGTGTGTACCTGTGACGGTTGTCTTCCGCGAGAGGACTTTTATGTCTCGCGGCGTTATTCCGGCACCCGAGAGGTGCTCCTTGAGGACGGAGATCGGGCGGTCTTGGTACCCCTGCAAGACGATCTTAACAGCGGTCTTCTGCACGGGGTCGAATGTGTAGAATTTGAAGTTTTTACGCTTCAATTTCTCCACAACCAGGTCGAAGTTCTTTTGGTCAAATGTGAACATTTGCACTGACGCTTTACCTATTTTGAGGCAGTACACGAGGCCTTCCAGCTGCTCGTCAACATCGTCCGCCAACGTGTCCAAAACAAAAATTGGTGGTGGTCGTCGTTCCTTTGGAGTAATTACTTTTTTTGGCGTTGGCACTTTTTTCCGTGCACGACCATCGTCGTCGTCGTCGGTAGTGCTACCGTCGGTGTTGTTGTAGCTGCTTTCCTCGTCACTCAGCCTCGCGAACTTGTTACTGGTGGGAATGTTGGCGGATGTTGAAGCGCCATCGGTCGACGGATTGCCGGAAGTAGCTGAAAGGAGCCTAATAGGGCTGCGATCCTAGATGCGGTAATTTGCGTGTAATAACTTGGGGTCGAATCCTTTGGCGCACACACTCCCCGGCGCGATGGCGGTCGACGCGGCGTTGGTTTGTTTACCTATTTGCACACGGCCGGTAGACGAACTTCGCGGGTTTTTCGAGGCCGCACTCGAACTGCCACGGCCACGGCCGGCCTTTGGCATGCTGTTGGAGCAAACTCGCGGCTAATCACGGTAAATTACGGCGAAAAATTTCGAAAAACGATGGAGCACTGAGCACTTGACTGCTGCTTGCACTTGTGCGTACACGGAGATGATCACTATAAAATATTCTGTATTAAATTCAATTAAACGAATTTCAGCACCAAAAGGAATCAGCGTGTGCCGGTTGTTGCCCTCTTGAAGCCACTGAAAGAATTTTTGATCTAAATCAATTGTGCTTCAAAATTTATAAAATTTTGTGGCACAGTCATTGACGTCCTAGTTGGCAATCATTGATTAATGACGATTTCCATAACTTCACAAGGAATGGGATAATCATTACCAAAAGGAATGCTAATGAATATTGTCCGTTTCTCTCGAAGGTACACGCCTCGCGGCACTTCAGAATGTGCCGCAGACATTGTTGCCAGCGATTTTCTGTACTTCTAGTGCAATAAAAAACATACCCGGCAACAATGCCTTGCAATTCGAAGAAGAAGACCAACAGAAACAAAACGCGTAGTATGGGATTTGACAGCGCGCATTTGCCGAAAGTAAGGCGCGTCGTTTCGAGGCTGATTTGCCGCGTGTATTTTTCGGGAATACACGCAATATTATTGTGCGTCAGTATCGTGTGAGCTGGGAGCCGCAGGGAGCGTGTGAGTAGCAGTGCTGGGATGATGGAATTTTGTGGTGTTCTTTTTGTGCTGTATTCATGATCGTGTTCAGAGTGCATAATTGGCGAAGGGAGCGCGTGGTCGTTAAAAGGTGCAGGTGGTTATGATCTACATGACCAATATGACAAAGAACTTTGTACAAAACTTCTATTTTTTTTCATTTTTGTTATTTTTTTTTAAATCATTGCCTATTTATTTAATCCTAAATAACTTATTCAAATTAGATGTTTTCAATCTTTGGCAGCTCTGTGAAAATAAATTGCCAGAACACGAAAATATTGCCAAAACAAGTATGGTTCGATAAATGTCCCCCCGGGAGATCCTTCCCCAGGGCAATGGCCACTCCGGGTGTGGCAAATCCTGCCAAAATGACCATTTTCATTACCAGTTTCAAAAACCATGAATTTTGATACCCATATTGCCCCAAGTCGTATGGTTCGATAAATGTCCCCCGGGAGATCCTTCCCCAGGGCGATAGCCATTCCAGGCTGTGGCCAATATCCTACCAATTTGGTCCCAACCCAATTGCCACAAATCATTCTGGTTTTCAGGAGACCGTCATTAACAGTTTCTAAAACCATGAATTTTGATACTTAAATTGCCTCAAGGCGTATAGTTCGGTAAATGTCCCCCCGGGAGAACCTTCCCCAGGGCACTGGTCACTACGGGTGTGACCAATCCTGTCAAAATTGCCATCTTCATTACCAGTTTCAAAAACCATGAATTTTGATACCCATATCTTGTTTACCTATTGTATAGCAAAATGATCACAAACTGGATCTGATAGGGGGAAAATAGACCTCCGGGACAATTATGCGTAGAAACACAGAAATCGGTAAAAAAAAACCAGTCGCGTTTTTCTCAGTTGCAAAAAGTTCAAAAAAGCATGGTACAATTATGAACGACAGTATAGGTCGTCAATGTTGGTTTCGGAATGAGGACATCATAAGCTTTCGTTTGAGACCAACAGAACCGGAATTGGTCAACAACTGGATTTTAAAGATTTTTTAAAGTTTGGGGTGGAAAAGGACTTGCTAACTTTTCACTGTAAACAAATAAATTTTGTAAACAGATATGGCTTAAAAAAACATAAAAACTTAACAGACTTTTAAACTCATATATTTGAAAAAAATATCCAATAAAACTTGTCAAAACCCACTGTAAACATAAAAATGATAAAAGTAATGTTGATGCATATTTTCAATATTAATTACTTTCATAAATGACCAAAACAAAACAATGGATTTGTTTACAGTTGCTGATAAAACCACGCATGCTTATTTAAAAAAAAAGTTTTGTTATTAATTTATTATTGGGTAACTTTTAAGTTTTCATACGACTTTTTCAAATGTTTAGCTAGATTTTTGAAACTTCTTACTATTTTTCCCAAATAGCCAAACTAATCTTCTTTCTTTTGCGTCTATGACAGCTTATATCGGATTAAATGGCGCGGAGATATGATTTTGAAAAAAGTGGTTTTTGCGAAAATCGACGAAAGTTGCCATTTTTCGGACCACCCTAACACGGCTTAGGTCACCCTAATGGCCAAACAAAAAAATGAGCCCGATCGGAGAACTTTTTTTTTTTGAAAAAGTAGTGATTTTTGATTTTTTTTTCCAAAAATCACTATTTTTTCAAAAAATCATAACTCGGCGGAAGATTTTTTGACCATGTTTCTCTATGGCTCAAAAGTTGCGGATTTTTGTCCCCTAAAACATATCAACAAATCTCGAAAATCAAAATATACGTATTTTGGGAAATTGAGTTTTAGTGAAAAAAAGTTGATTAAAAAATCTGCAAATTTTTTTTCCCGTGTACCAATTTTTTCTCAAAAGTCCTCAACAATATCTACAACTTTGCCGAAGACACCAAATTGATCAGAAAATTCACTCAAAAGTTACAGCTGTTTGAATATTTACATACCGTCAGTGGGGGTGACTATGAGTCAAAAAACGATACACCTCTCGTATTTTCTTAATAACAAAAACAATTTAAATAACATTGAAAATCTGTCAACGTAGATTTGTTCATAGATAGTTTACTAACATTTTCCCAAAATATGGTCGATTTTGATGAACACTACCTTAAATGCCAATTGTTTGAAAATTGACCCAATCTCACCCCTTAGAGGGGGTGTCATTGGGTCAAATGAAACTTAAATGATGCTCAAATACAACGATATGGTAAAAACAAGTCATCCAACAGTGTTTCTTGTTCGAAGGAATCGTATTGACATGCTACAATGTTTGAAGTGGAGATTTTCAAACATTTGGGTAGTTTTCGAGCAATTCCAACAAAAATATTAGAAAAATGATTTTCGAGAGGTCATTTTGGCCAAAACGTACCCCAACTTTAGACATCTGCCAAAATAACAGGATTTGTTCTAGGAACGAGATTTTTTCAGCGAAGTCATCTTAAGATGTCCCCTACACAACCCTTTCAAAAGAATGCATTTTCATTGAGAAGAACCTGAGAAAAGGTAAAATCCATAAAAAATCACTTTGACCCAATCTTACCCCCCAGACCCAATGTCACCCCCACTGACGGTACCATTTTTGTATGGACAGCAGCCAAAATTGTATGGAGACTTGTATGGGTGAACCAATGGCACAAAATAGCTAATTCAAAAAATACAAATAAAATCCATTTCCGGTTTTGGTAGAGAATTCGACGGTTTTGTTCGAACGCGAATCAATTCAACACGGAACGTCGGATCGAGGTGCTCTTTGTTGCGTTTGGTTCGTATAAGTCCAAGGAAGGTTTTTACGCTAATTAGTTGACACTTTGGCCACTCTGGAACCGATTCCGGAAAATCTGCATATTGTATGGGATAAGCTGCGTAAAATCAAATTTTAATCACAGGAGGCTGAATAAGCAAAAAAACTAAAAACGTCAAGAAACCTAAAAAGGGCAGGACGAAGGCAGGAAATTTCTATCTCATCACCGAAAAACACGTCTTTTTTCGCATTGTCAGCGTTTCGCAGGCGCAACTTGGCAACTTAGCAAAATGCTAAGTTTCTCTTGGGCCCTGCTGAGGGCGCTAAATTGTTTAAGGAGGGCGACCTTTTTTTGTAAAGAACTTGTTAGTCGACGACTAACCTCGACTAACCTACAGCTCAGCCCTGCAATTGACTAAAGTTTTGATCAATTATAAATTCTTACAGTTTCAGGGTTGTTGTTGTTGTGGTAAGAGAGATGTGCGGTTGAAGGAATTTATCTTCGCATGTTTTCGCACGCACGTGCCTATAAGATGAGTTTCGAATTGTATTTCGATGAGTACCTAAATACATTCTTGGAATACACATTGATCATTGCGCCTTTTTAAGGATATATTTTGCAATTCTCATGAATATTCAAATAAGATGAATTAATTTTAATTTTAGTAATATTAAAATAAAAAAGTAGGAGTGTGTTGGGAAAGAACCGTCGGGGTGTTGAAGGAAGAATTGAGGAAGGCCGCCACCCGAGCAGAATCGGCGTTGTAGGGCGTCGAGCGGTGGGAGTGGTGATGCTGAGGAGATGGTGCGTGTGTTTGGTTGGCTGATCATGGTTTGGATGTTTTGGTGTGTCGCAGCCGTGTCGCAACCAACGCAGCACATCTTGCCGCCGAATTTTTCGTCACTCATCAACCAATGTTACGGGAGCGAGGGAAAATGCGGTGGAGCGTCAACATTGGACGGCCCGCTCTAGGAGTGAGAGAGGGTCAGAAATCAATTCTGAGTCATGATAACGGTCGATCAACGTTACCACAAAATTAAGGTAAGCTTACTGTGCATGCGATCGTGTATGCCGGCATTGCTCATCATATTTCAAGGTGAGTGTGTTTATTTTCTTATCCTTGTGTTAACATGGAATTAAATTAAAATTATATTTAAGTATTTATATTAAATACCCATTATTTAAATAAAAAAATGTAGCGATTTTGTACTTATCCTTGTTTTATCATCAACAGAGAGCGAGTTGTGGCGCTTTAACTACGGCAAATAGTGTCCAGAGCATTTGTGGAAATACAATGCCCCCATCCCAGAGGGTCCCGGAGCACCAAAACTTCTTAGCATGGTTGCTCCCAACGATAAATTGCTCTAAACACAGGAACGTGAGCGGGGGATCCCCACGTTTCTTCCTCCCCTGTAGATTCAGAACTGTATTGCTGTTTCAATATTCGGGTTTAAACTCAATCCAATTCAACGAATCATCTTTGCGGTAAACTTTACGCAGTTGGCCTGGCCGTTTTAACGTTTGTGATGTTTCAATGCATTCTAATGCAATGGGGCACTGCAAATGTTAATAATGACAAGAGGATGCTAGGCGTCAATCAACCTAAGGCATTTTCCAGGATGCCCTCGAAAGACTGGCTGCACTAGGGTTAGATTAGATTAGATTAGATTAGATTAGATTATAAATTCTTACAGTTTCAGCAACTTTGGTAGCATGATTGAAATATATGCATATATATATAATATATTGATTGATTACAACAAGTATTCATTGTATGTTTAAGAAAAACTTTTGCTTAAATACACAGTTTTACAATACAACAGTCCACTGTTGGAAAAGTTACGATTTTCGTTGTCCTATACTGCCGCTCGAATCTAGTCCGTCCCATATGTAAAAAGTGAGTGCTGCGATAACGCCATGAGAAGCTCGAAAAATGTTTCACCTTTTTTACATTTTTAATCAACAATTTTTAAATATTTTTTCAACAATTATTTCAATATTGGTTTAAATAATACCCCTACTCCAATTTTGATTTGAAAAGTTAAAATTTATAGGTTAATTGGGTAAATTTTCGTGCTGGGACTGACCTGACTTTATTTGTCCATCAATAAAGGCAAGTCTGTCAGGTTATCAAGATTCAAGGTACACTGAAAACCCAACCATGGTAGTTGCTACCGTATTGTAGGGTTAAAGAGAAGGGTGAGAACACGCACCGACGTTTTTTTGCTAAAAACATTCCGTGCTTGGATTGACTGATTAACGCAGTCAATTTTACTATGTCGAGAGCGGAATGGTAATTTTTAACCCTCCAATACGGAGAGAATGATAATGATTTTGTAATTGCTACCATGCAATTTTGTGGAAGTATGGTACATTTTACCATATTTGCGTTTACTTTTACGAAAAAGCCACAGTTAATTTAATAAGCAGCATTTTTAGCAAATGTGCTTAAAATTACCATGGTCGGGCTTTCAGTGTAGACTTAAACATTTACAACAAAAATTTTCCTGTCAACTGTTGGTTTGTTTTGGTAGTTTTTGAAGCATTTTTTATAAAATTTCTAAAAGTATGTTTGTTTCAGGCTAATCTTGTTTGACGAATAGTTTTAGTATTATTCCTGAGTATAAACCTTAAACCGGCGACGAGACAGTCAATTTCTTTTGCTGCAGAGAGAGGAGATATTTGAGTACACGTCTCAGCATATGGACCCTTGAAATTGACCGCAATCTGCGTTGGAAGTGGAACCTAATCCAGAACCAGGACAATGGGTTTTCATTCAATAAGGACAGAACTGTCTTTTTTTTAAATAATAGTTACAATGGTATGTAGTTTCTTTTTTTACCGTGATTGTCCCTTGCATGAGAAAAAAGGCAGAACACGTATCGAGTATAACGTTTCAAAATCTATAAATATTAATTAAATATCATCAACTTAAGGCTTTTATTAAGTTCAATAGGCTCTTTGAGACATAGTCTGTGAGTTATTTAAAAAAATACACATTTATTTGATCGATTTGTGAGCCATTTCTTACCAAGAACTGACTTGCCTTTATTTTGCACATGGGACAGCACACAAGTCATTTTTACTTTGGAAATTCTAGAACAAACATGACTTTTTTATTAAATAGGCTTGAAGTAGATGTTAAAACAAGACTTTTGTCGGGTTTATCTCAAAATCGACAAATATACATATGGGACGGACTTGCTTCGAGCGGCAGTATATTGGACCTTTAATTTTGCTCGAAATTGAGCAGTTCTTCGTTTTATTTTAGTAAAGTTCCTTAAACTTACATTATTCCGACATCAAAAAAAAAATCAAACCATCCACATTAACGACCCCCGGGTCTTTTGTGGTCTCTATTGCAAGTATCTGCTCGAACCTAGGAGTCCGAAGACTTGAATGAGGAGAGCATCCAAACCTCTTTCTACTCCAAGGAACCTTCCACCCCAGTGTTTGAACTGACGACCTTTGGATTGCGAGTACAACCGCCGCCAGCGATTCCACCGGAGTAGGCTTGGTTTGGTGTGTTGTTTGTACTTATGACATGGAGACGACTCCTACACATACTGACGACTCGACATGCTGAAGTTAAATAATCAGTGAAAAAATAATTGGATATTTAATTCAGTCATAAAATAAATATGCTAGAAGCCATTGCTGATTTTAGATCTTGAACTCAAAACACTTATTTGGCTGAAAGGACTCGTCAATGTCAGTCAACATTGTTTTAAAAGGTGCTGAACATGCCAAATAAAAGATTTGTAGACAAAAACACGCTTTTAATTGTGATTTTATTGAATTTTTCATCAAAAAACCTTCATAGGGTCCACTATAGGGCCTAGTAGTCTACCGAGAAATTAAAAGTGAGAGTGTGCGTGCAACATGGAGTTAAACTTTTCAAAGTGTCATGGTAACCTTCACAACAACTTCATAGAAAGTTTAACTCCATGTTGCACACACTCTCACTTTTAATTTCTCGATAGCAAAGGGGTCCACTGATGGATAACATATGTGTGATTTTTTTTAAATTATTTTTTTTTGAGTGGGTCAACGTAAAGTTACTTTGGCATCTGTGATTTTTTTTTAATAATTTTTCTTTTACTCCCGTTAAGCCTTACAAGCTCCATAACTTAGAAACCGGCCCACCTACATCTGCTACAGTTAGCAGAGATCAAGCAATCGAGTTGTACAAGCAGATGCAAATTATTCGTCGTCTCGAAACATCTGCTGGTAATTTGTACAAAGAGAAAATTGTTCGAGGGTTCTGTCACCTGTACTCCGGCCAAGAAGCATGTGCATGTGGAATGAAAAGTGCAATGCGTCCTCAGGACAACATAATTTCAGCATATCGTGTGCACGGTTGGACATACCTTATGGGAGTACCACCCAAAGGAGTGTTGTCGGAATTAACAGGAAAGCAGGGCGGATGCGCACGTGGCAAGGGAGGGTCCATGCACATGTACGCGCCCAATTTCTACGGCGGAAACGGCATCGTTGGGGCCCAGGTGCCGCTGGGTGCTGGGGTGGCATTGGCCTGCCAGTATAAAGGAAACAAAGGCGTTTGTTTGGCACTTTACGGCGATGGAGCCTCCAACCAGGGTCAAATTTTCGAAGCATATAATATTGCCCATCTTTGGAAGTTGCCCTGTATTTTCGTCTGTGAAAACAATGGATACGGTAATTGCACTAGTGCTACAATGAGTGTTTTTATTTGGTGTGATTTAATTCTTGGGATTTTGTTTTATATCAGGAATGGGAACCAGCGCCGCTCGGTCGTCTTGCAATACTAACTACTTCCAGCGAGGAGACGTTTTGCCAGGGATCTGGGTCGATGGTATGAACCTATCAAGCAAGTTATAAGTTGTAAAAACATAGCTTTTTTTTCTCTTAGGCATGGATGTCATTGCCGTAAAGTTGGCCACTGAATTTGCGATTGATTACGTCTTGAACAAAGGACCGCTCGTCATGGAAGTTTGTACATACAGGTACGACGTCTAGGAATTCAACAAAAATGGCTTTTGTGACGAAATCATTAATTCTTCATCGTGATCGTCAAATCATTAATTAAATAATAACAGAGCAATTTTTTATTCAGGTATTCAGGCCATTCGATGTCTGATCCAGGCACTAGCTACCGAACACGTGACGAAGTTCAGGAGGTTCGACAGACACGTGATCCGATTTCCTCGTTCAAAGATAAGATCATAGCCGCTGGTCTTGTAACAGCCGATGAGATTAAGGTATTTGTAAATAAATGATAGAAAGTTGTCGTAATTTCTTACCTTTCTATACACATTTTTAGAAAATGGACGGTGAAATAAAAAAGGAAGTAGACGAAGCAACAAAAAGTGCCAAGGCTGACACAGAAATTGGACTTCCGGAATTGACAACCGATGTTTATAGTAAGAATTTGGATGGCGATATAAGAGGCTCTAATCCTATTTCCTGGTTGAAGCATAGCTCGCTGAATAGAGCAGTCAATCTTTAACTTTTGTTTTCAAGAGTACAAATCGTCACCTTCAAGAAAATCAATAATTTTGCAATGATTTAACTGAAATTGTTCTTGCTTTTTTAATACTCATTACGCATATCACATTGTTTATTATCTTTTCTTTTTTTTTGTATTTTTTAATCCGACTGAAACTTTTTTGGGGCCTTCGGTATCCCATAGAAGCCATTTTGCATCATTAGTTTGACAGCTGTCAATACAAAAATGATATATGAACATTCTAAAATCTGTATCTTTTGATCGATTTGGTATCTTCGGCAAAGTTGTAGGTATGGATAAGGACTACAGTGAAAAAAATGGTACACGGCAAAAGAAATTTTGGTGATTTTTAATTTCCCTTTTTGTCACTAAAACTTGATTTGCAACTATTTATTTTTTTTATTTTCTGATATGTTTAGCCGAGTTATAAATTTTTGAATCAATAAGGCTTTCTAGTCAGAAATTTACTAACACATTCAAAGTATATTTACATGGCAGCTGGACGTTTGTTTGCATCAGATTTCCTATCTCTTTCTAGCAAAAGTTTTTTATCAGGCGACTTCTAGCTGTTTTTTTTGACTGACCGCCCGATATGTCAGCCAACATAGTTCGCTGGGCTGTGACAGCTCGAGCTCGGTCATTGTTTGCATCAGGACACAGTGACGAGAAGTTTGTCATTTTTGGGTTAAATTATATATTTTCACTGGGCCCAGAAAGCCTTATACTGATTTTTTTTAAATCAGAATATTGGTCGAACTTTAGTGAAATTTTGATAAAGTGCACCATTTTCAAGTTATAGCCATTTTAGGTAACTTTTTTGAAAATAGTCGCAGTTATTTTTTTTAAATAGTGCTCGTGTTTGCCCAGTATAGAGAAAATTCTCTATTTTTTGCTTTTTTGAACTTTGTTGATACGTCCCTTAGCTGCTGAGATATTGCCATGCAAAGGTTTAAAAACAGGAAAATTTATGTTTTCTAAGTCTCACTCAAACAACCCACCATTTTGTGATGTCTATATCTCGGCAACTAATGTTCCGATTTTCAATGTTAAAATATGAAACATTTGTGAAATTTCCGATTTTTTCGAAAACAATATTTTAATTTTTTTAATCAAGACTAACATTTCAACAGGGCGTAATATTGAATGTTTGGCCCCTTTGAAATGTTAGTCGTGATTTAAAAAATAAAAATATTGTTTTCGAAAAGATCGGAAAATTTCACGAATGTTTCATATTTTAACATAGAAAATTGGACCATCAGTTGCTATCGACATTAGAAAATGGTGGGTTGTTTGGGTGAGACTTATGGTACGTTCGTTTGAACAGCCGATGCGGCACTGAGTGCCGCACTCGTCGGTGCCAGTTCTGGTTCAATCGAACGTCATTTTTCAGTGTGCGTGGAACTCGCATGAAACTGAAAAAATATCGAGTGCGGCACTAGAGTTTCAGTTCCAAGATGGCGAAACTCGTGCGGAACTAGCGCGAGTTTCTTCAAACAAACACTTTGACAGCTCTGAGTGCGGCACTCAGTGTGGAACTAGCCATCAAACGAACGTACCATTAGAAAACATAAATTTTCCTGATTTTGGCAATAGCTCAGCAACTAAGGGTCGTATCAACAAAGTTCAAAAAAGCAAAATACAGAGAATTTTCACAGCTCTTCAAAAATATATTATTATTTTTTCAAAAGTGGGCAAACACGGGCACTATTTAAAATGAACTGCGACTATTTAAAAAAAAAAATTACTTTTGAGTTCGTGCGCAGGGCGAGGGAGGCACGAGTCCCAGCGTCTGGGATAGACGGAATAACGCGCACGCACAAAGAAAAGGATCATTTAAGATCTAACAAATTAAAATGTGTATTTAATTACTGACGACCATAAAGAGAATGAAACATAAACAATGACAGACAATACGTGACGTTGGACAGATGACGTTTCTCCATCTACGCGCTAACAGCATTACAAGCAGTGATGTCACGGTTCGCTCACTCGAATCGTGGTTCAAACGATACGTCATGACGCTCAAGTGTGGTTCGCTCATGATTGCGAACCAAGCACGAGCGAACCACGATCCGAACGCCTGCCGTGGTTCGCATGAACCCTTGCTCTCTCATCGCGAATGAGAGTGAGAGGGGCCATCAATGAGCGGTTCGCAAGAAGAGCTTAAAAATCAGCACTCAGAGAAAAAAAAATCATGTTTTTGACAACAGAAGGCTACGGCAGGCGGTGACTATGAAGGGCTACAGAGCATGGCTGCAATAACTCAGTGAGATGTTCTGGGTCTTCCAATGACTCCCTGGTTTTATTTTTGGTGGGTCCACCGCCGTAACAAGAGGTCTGCGGTTTATGACTGCAGGTCATACCCGCATAGCTCCATTGAGTATGGTATGCTTTTTTATATTATGCTGTTATGTCCTGGGTCAACAGAGGACTCCCTGGTTCCTTGGGGACCATCAATAAACGTGGACACTTTTTTGGAAATCTCAGCCACCCCGTGGACAATTTCCATTCAATTAAATCTTTTTTCTATGGAACGTGGTTAATCGCCATAGCCCCCTCACCCTAAGGTGTCCACGTAGTTTATGGATGGCCCTTGATAACTTTATCGTTAACAAATTTTTAACAATTTTGTGGGAGTGAAGAATAAAAACAAATAAGTTTTTCTATCAGTGCCTACATTCTCCGTTGGCGAACCGTTCGCTGAACGCTCTCTTTACTCCGTTCAGAGCGGAGCGGCAAGCGAGCAGAGAAATGATGATCGAAATTTTGGTTCGCGAACCGTTCAAACCCGTCGCTCTGAGCGTTCGATATGCGCTCACCCGATAGGTTCGTCGATTGAGTGGCTATGATACGCTCAAAAGCGAACCGTGACACCACTGAAATTACAAGTCAACAGCCTGGCAGTTGATTGTGAGGCCTGCGGCACGTGAAGCATAAAAGTGCATTAGGGTAGTTTCACGCATTATCGCTGTCTGCAACAGTTACCTATAAATGGCTATTTCTTGAAAACGGTGCATTTTATCAATATTTCACTAAAGTACTTTTTTAATGGAAATTCGATTTTTCATCAAAAAATCCAGAGTTTTTTTTTTAATTACTAATAAACTATTGTATGAAATGTTTATAGGACCTAATAAAAAAAACTCTAGAAATGAAGTTGAACTATTTTTGGGCCTAATATTTCGATTTTTTTGAATAAATCAGTATTGATTAAAAAATTCATAACTCGGCACATGATTTTTTGCCCATTCTGGAAATTTCTGAAAAGTTGGCATTTGATGTACCCTAAAACATCAATCAAAAAATCAAACCATCCACATTAACGACCCCCGGGTCTTTTGTGGTCTCTATTGCAAGTTTCTGCTCGAACCTAGGAGTCCGAAGGCTTGAATGGGGAGAGCACCCAAACCTCTTTCTACTCCAAGGAACCTTCCACCCCAGTGTTTGAACTGACGACCTTTGGATTGCGAGTCCAACCGCCGCCAGCGATTCCACCGGAGTAGGCCCTAAAACATATTAGAAAATAAAAAAAATAAAAATTGGGTTTTTTGCAAATCAAGTTTTAGTAACAAAAAGTGAAATAAAAAATCACAAAAAAAATTACCGTGTATCATTTTTTTCAGTGTAGTCCTTATCCATACCTACAACATTGCCGAAGACACCAAATCGATCGAATAATTACTTCAAAAGATACAGATTTTTGAATTTTCATACATCATTTTTGTATAGGCAGCTAGCTGTTAAATTTGTTAAATACTGAAGGCACCAAAAAAGTTTCAGCCGGATTAAAAAATACAAAAAAAAAATCGAATGACCGTAATCTCAGAGAATTGCTCAGGTAGGGGAGAGTGGGGAGACTTGATCCCCAAGGACACTTGATCTCAAGCCTGTATCTCGTCAGCAAAAAAGCAAAGCAATCCACTTGAACGACCCCCGGGTCTTTTGTGGTCTCTGTTGCAAGTTTCTGCTCATTTCTAGGCGTC
Source organism: Culex quinquefasciatus (assembly GCF_015732765.1). Taxonomy (NCBI): domain Eukaryota; kingdom Metazoa; phylum Arthropoda; class Insecta; order Diptera; family Culicidae; genus Culex; species Culex quinquefasciatus. Next base: position 85,571,804 of record NC_051863.1, on the reverse strand, counting down.
TCCCTGTGTGGATCAATCGGACCGCGCACTGGACTCACAATCCAGAGGTCGCCGGTTCAAATCCCGAGGCGGACGCAACAAATTCTAAGTGTCAATATAGGTATTCGGTGCCCTCTCCCCGTGCCATATCACACTTAGGAAACCCGGGAGGCGGAGTCTTGTCGCAAAAAGAACGATACACGCCTGTGGATCCGTTGACGAAACCGCAAGGTTTAAGAGGGCCACATTATAAGGTGTTACGTCGATTCCGTTTTTTTTTCTAGGCGTCCGAAGTTATGTGTGGTGAGTCACTCAAAACCTCTTTTACGCAAATGGACCGACGATTTACTTCCCCATCCGATAGAAGGCATCTCGTCAGCATGTGGGTTAAAAAAATAGCTTTGTTCTAGGAAGTTGTGTAAAACTGACTAAAACTCAGTATAGAAAACAGAGAAAAAAATTAAAAAAAAATTAATTGAGTTACACACATTTTTCTAAAAAGTGCTGCAAAAAACCTCCAAGAGATCTTTTTTCTTTGTATAGAATACACTAAAAATTTATTCAAAAAATATTTTTAATATACAAATTGTTTCATAAACTAATCAACTCCATAACCCATATGCATATGTATAAGTCCTGTGTGGCATCTGATTACGTCTGATAATGTCCTCCCCCGCGCCATAACCGTGAAGGACGACAACCCTCAGTCTGCTGGCCTTCATGGCTAAGCAGGCCCCCCTTCTGGGCATGCTCAGTTTAGAAGAAGAGGTAACGCCAGTTGGCCGTCCCTTAAGAATATTCGGCACTAAAGAATGCATTCCACATGCGGAAGAAACGCTGTACCGGTGACGAAGATTGCAGGTGTAACTAAAAGCCACCAATCATCAATAGACCTCCCCCAGCTTTCCCCCTCTCAGTTAGAGGGAAACGGCAGAGTAGGGCTGGCCCCACGTACATCGCCGGAGCGCGAACGTCGATTGAGCTTTTAACCACCACGGAACCCATCAACTCCCACACTAAACAGCAACCTTAAGCAATTTGCTGGAGAAAATCCTTGATTCCGTCGGGTTTTACAGATCGAGTCCAAGTTATGCACATCGCTGGAAATTTTGAAATTAAATATGTCTTTATTGAACTCACTTATAATAATTACATTTCATTTACATTCTAAGTGGTATGGCTAAATGCTCTTCATCTTTGTTGTTTATTTCGTTTTATTATTTCTGTTCACATTCATTCATTTATTTCAAATTGTTTTACATTTTTGCATTTAATCGAATACATTCGGGTAAAAAAAAGAAAAAATCACTTTAATAACTAATCCTAACTTAACACTAAAATAAAAATTCTTTGAATTATTCAAAATTATTAGAACGAGTAAACTACGAACTGTATTTTAAGATGAATGCTCCAAGGGTTCTTACTTGTTCCTGGCGAGTTTTGCACCCACGCAGTGTTGTTGTCATCTCGATGAAAATGTTCAGAAGTTCTTGTGGTGAAAACAGGTCACTGCTGCCTTCACCCGTTGATGCTGGTTGGTTTTCCTCGGTTGCTGACTGAAGCCAGGAGGTGTTGTATTCTCTGCAACTTTTTGCCGCTGATTCAACGGCAATGGCTGCAGATTTGGAACCACTCGAACAGATCCCGCTCCTGGTGACGCCAAAGCAGGAAAATCCACGTCAGTGAATGCTGGTGGTGTTTTGCGACGATTTGGTTGGTGTCTCGTCGTCGCTTGCTGCCGAATTTTTACAAACTCAGCTCGTTTTGGGCAGCTTCTATTCTTGGTAGAATGGTCGCCGCCGCAATTGAAGCATTTGGCTTCGATGTTCTCGTTGATTGTTTCGCAATCTTGAGTTTTGTGCTCACCTCCGCAGGTTGCACAACGACTCTTGATGAAACAGTTCCTTACACCATGCCCAAACTGCAAGCAGTTCGAACATTGCGTCACGTCACGGTGCACTGGACGATAACGTTCCCAAGTCACGATGATGTTGAAAATTGCCCGAACTGCCTTCAGCTCAGACGGCGTTGTCGATCCTTTCTCGAGATGAACCAGGTACAATTGATCACGATACTTGATGTCCTTGTTGTGTCTCGTCATCTTGAAGACTTCGATCACGTTCAACTTAAGAGTTTTGAGCTCTTCTTTCAGCACACTCACATCCATGTCATACAGGCCTCGGAGGACCTGTTTCATGGGGCGTTTACCTGGATCGTCATGGCTGTAGTATTCAATCTTTGTGTTGTTCAGGAAATCCCGAACGTAGTTGTAATCCTTTCTGGTAGGTAGCAGAATTTTGAGTCCATCAGCACACAAGCGAATGGAAGCTCGTAAAGCACCAGATTTGATAAACCCGGTCAGCCACTTTCGCACCGAATCCGATGACGATGTTTTCACAAAATGGGTGGCAACTTTTCCCGTCGTTCAAATTCTTCCTTCTCGCTCACGTCCACAGGGAGGGTAGCAAACTGGTTTCCAGACGAATTTTGAGCGTCCTTGCTCAAACTGCCTGGCTTTGCAGGTAGCGCTTCGGCATTCTTTAGCTTCTTCAAATCTGCCGATCCTGCTGGTGAGGATCGCCTCTTTTTCTTGCCGTGAGGCATTTTTGCACTTTTTAGCACTTTTCAGGAGCTAATATCAAGGAGTACCTCACTGATTGGTGGTCCACAAGGGAATCCACATCGCTGGACAAAAGCTTATCTTCAAATTAAACCTGAAAAGACGTAAGAAAAGTTATTAAATTGTTCCACCGAAGTTGAAACCGCCATTCCAGTTTTTTCTTCTGACATCAACAACAAACAAGTTGTCAAACGATTTGCCTTCGATTAAAGTGAGCCTGCTGGTGAAAATTTGGCGAAAGAGGCCCATTGGAAAATACAACATCGACACCTTTTCTTAAACCACTGATAACTAAGTCAGTTCGGCTTGGATCAACCTGGGGTGTTCTAGAAAATTGTTCCCCATATTATTTTTGATATATATCTGAGGTTTCAGGATTTTTGGTTCGATAGAAGATTTTTGCTGTTAGAAAATGAAAAAATTGCAGATTCCCCATGCAATTCCCACACAAACTTAAATGCTAAAGAGCTTTGACCTGAACCAAATTTGCTGAAAATTTCAGGGGAGCTTTTGTGGACAACAAACAATGATTTTATCAACAATGCAGCGGGTTTGCTGACATTTTTGCATTTCCAAGGGACCCTTAACCACACTACTTAGCATGTAAAAGAAATGTAATTATTATAAGAAAGATCAATAAAGACGTATTTAATTTAAAAATTTCAAAAACCTTTTTTTTCTCTTCATGTTTTGACTTTTATGGCAAAATCACTGAAGTGGTTAAAGCAAAGTTTTTTCGAAGATTGAAAACATGAACTCAAAAAAGTGTTCAAAATATGATGTTTCATGTTTCGTATTTAATTTGTCTTAGACGATACTGGCACTATCGAGAAATTAAAAGTGAGAGTGTGTGCAACATGGAGTTAAACTTTCTGTGCAGTTGCTGTGAAGGTTCCCGTGGTACTTCGAAAAGTTTAACTCCATGTTGCATGCACACACTCGCAATTTAAATTTCTCGATTGCGTCTGCGCACGGATCGCTGTTTTGGTTAGTGTACAGGGTGTATCTGGTGAACAAATCACAATTCTTGTTCAAAATATTCACAATAAAAAATCACGACGAACCCCAGTTCAGGAAGAAAGATGCAAGAGTATCCGGTGTGCCTGTAGCATTTGTGTGGGGTGGTTTCCTTCAATAGTCAGTAGTTGAAGCCGCCTCGAAATGGGTCATTATTTTTGACCTCCTCTCGTTCTGTTAAAAAAAAATATGGGAGTGAAAATACAATCGTGTTGTTAATCAAGGTGGAATTGGTTAAATAGGATGAACATGAATTTATTTAACAATCTACGAATAAATAGAATCAAATGATCATTTATCCAGGATTCAGAAGTGCACAAGTGTGAAAATTCTTAAATGCATTCAGAGATTCACGAGAATGTACATAATAATAAATTGAACCAGAAACTTTGTTACTATAAGCATCTCAAAACATAGTGCAGGATAGAGATTTGTTTTTTGGACTTTTAAAGAGCTTATATCACTTCTCCCACCATACTTGTACAAGTTTTTAAATTAAGAAAATGGAAAAAGCAAAAACATACAAATATGCTATTACACCCAACTATAAGTAAAATTGAACAACTGAGTTGAAGGCAGTAAGAAAACTTTTATTCATGTCGTGTTGAAGCCATTAATTGTTCAAATCGCATATAACTAGGTATCAGTCCTTGAGAATTGGACTATCCGCTTCTCACGAGGGGGTCATTTTGGGTGTATCCAATTGATTAGTGAGAAAAAGTGCATTTTTTATTACCAGCAAAATATTTGTGTTTCCTTTACCTGTACGAATACTTTTTCGTGGTGCATTTAAAATGCAATTAGAAAGTCTGATTGTAAGAACGAAGCGAATAGGGGAAATATACTCTTTCTCGGCCCATTTATTTATTTATCTCGCCAGGGTGACGATGCGCCTTCGCCACTCGTTCTGAGCTGTACGTAATCCACCGTAGATCGTTCGCAGCACCTTCCGTTCGAAAATCCAAGGGCTCGTTCGTCCTCTTGCCGCAGCGTCCAGGTCTCATGGCCATAGAGGGCAACCGGTCTAATCAGTGTATTGTACAGGGTCAGCTTCGTGGCGCGTTTTTACTCGATCAGATGTCAAGGTTTTCCGTAATCCAAAGTAGGCACGATTCGCAGAGTGGATACGAGTCCGGATCTCTAAGCTGGTGTCGTTATCGGCCGTTACCAGCGATCCCAAGTACACTCGCTCACCTCCTTCAGCACATCGCCATCCATAGCTAAAGGGGTAAGTCTTGGGGGGTCAACGTCTTTTGAGCCCCTCCCTCTCCTGTACTTTGTTTTCGTCGTATTCATGGCCAATCCAATTCGTCTTGCTTGCGTCTTTACGGCGGTGTAAACCCTTTTCACCGTCTCTAGGTCTCTCGCTATAATATCAATGTCGTCCGCATAAGCAAGAAGTTGGACTGTCCTGTTGCATATCGTGTCTCTCGTGTCTATACCCGCTCTTGGCACAACTCCCTCAAGTTCGATGTTAAACAGCGTATTGGATAAGCCGTTACCCTTGGTAACCCTTGGTGCGATTAGAAGAGGTCCGCTAGCTCCCCTGCCACTCGCGACGTGGACAGCTCCCCTGCCGATCACACGATCCAAGGTCAGTTTGTCCGGAAATCCGTTCTCGTGCATAATCTGCCATAGCTGTTTGCGGTCGACTGTATCGTACGCTGCCTTGAAATAGATGAAGATGTGATGTGTGGGCACGATGTACTCACGGCATTTCTCGAGGATCTGCCGGAGCGAGAAAATTTGGTCCGTGGTCCCGAGCACTAGTAAACCCCGCTTGATAGGGGCCCACGAACCTCCGTGCGTACGGTGTCAGCAGACGGCAGAGGATCTGGAAGAGGATTTTGTAGGCCGCGTTGATAAGCGTAATGCCGCGGTAGTTGCTGCAGTCCGGCTTATCGCCCTTTTTGTAGATGGGACACACGACTCCATCCATCCATTCTTCTGGTAGTTTCTCCTCCTCCAGATCTTAGAAATCACCAAGTGAATCGCCCTCGCCAACTGCTCTCCTCCATATTTGAAGAGCTCACCGGGTAACCGATATTAACTGGCGGCCCTGTTGTTCTTCAGCTGCCTGATCCTTCTTCACCGTCTCCAGATCAGGTGCTGGGAACTGTTGGTCAGCAGCGGGCGGTCCAAGTTTGGCTTCAAAGTCGTCTCCATGCGCTACATCCCCGTTGAGGTGCTCGTTAAAGAACTGCTGCCACCTGTTCAACACCTCGCCTTTGTCCATAAGAGGGTTTCCCTCGGCGTCCCGACAAGTGTTTGCTTGCGGCGCATAGCCTTTGCGGGACCGGTTAATCTTCTCGTAGAACTTTCGCGTTTCGTTCTGTCGGAAAAGCTGCTCCATTTCGACGCAATCGCGATCTTCCTGCTGGCGCTTCTTGAACTTGAAGACCGTGCTGTTTCAGCGCTTGTTTGTATCTGGCCACGTTCTCATCAGTTGTGGCTCTCAGCTTCACCACATAAGCTGCTGCTTTCTTGTCAAGTAGCCGCTGGCACTCCTCGTCGAACCAGCGCTGCTTTCCAACTCGGACCGTACTACCTAGAGTGGCTTCAGCGGCACTGAAATGTTCCAAGTGATATTCTTTGCTACACCGAATACATCAATCATTCATAAACGGCACAAAGTGGGTTTAACTAGAGACCCTGGATCTTATTAGAGAACGGACATCTCAAACCAAAAGTACCAATCGAAGCACGAGAACTGCCAAACGGAGGTACCAATCGAGAAAAATCCTTTGTCTTATGCTCGTTTGGTACCTCCGTTTGACAGTTCTCGTGCTTCGATTGGTACTTTTGGTTTGAGATGTCCGTTCTCTAATAAGATCCAGACTCTAGGTTTAACCATAGAGATAGATAGAATTGCCATTCATTTACCGACCTGGGAACAAAACTGTGCTGCCTATCTGATGCTTGCGGTGAAACGGGGAACTACAACACCCTGCGCATAATACTGTCAAGAATGTGGAGAGCTGGTTGGCATATGTATTAGGATGTAACAAAAATGACTCTTTTGCGGGCATTCAAGGGTTTGTTCCGGTGGGCATACTAAGCCCAAATCTAAAATATGAGCTTGATTGGACGTAACAGAGCTGGCGCTCCGCCCTTCAATTTTAAATGGGATTTAACCCGTAAAAAAAATATATTTTCATGATTCATGATTCATTTTGGGAAGGCCATCTTTTGGTATATATATGGGTCATTCCAGCTGAAGCGGAACAGCATTTGAAAATTACCCTCTCCGATCCTGCTCAAATTTGGCAGGGCTGTTGATACTATTGAAACATGCAAGAATCCCGAATTTCATCCAAATCGGACCACCGCCTCCATTTTTGTACCTCCCAAAAATCGACTTTTGGCGATTTTTGTGCGAAACCCTATTTTCAAACGGCGATAGCTCAGGAACCACAAATCTTAGAAGGTCGGTCTTAGACTCAATTTTGAAGGAAATTGGACGTAAAATCCATTTCTGAGATCAAAATTTTAATTAATTTATTTTTACTACCTGTATTGCGCAATTGAAAACTTTAAACGGCCGTATCTCAAAACACCCCATCTTATTTTTTTATTTGACCTCACCATCGTGTTCCCCGGCAAATTTTACATAAGTATCACATATCGACAGAAAGGAATATGTTTCGTTCCAGAGATATCGAATTTTAAAGTTTTTAGTATTTGAGATTACCTACATTAGCTTCATTCGCCGCATCTGCTAGAAGCACTCATGAGCGCTGTTCAATAACTGCTACCTGGTCATTTATTGGAATAAGATATCATATTAAATAATCTTTAGCAAATTGGGCAAAATAAACTGTATAACACTGTAGGCGTTAACGTGAAGACTTCCATCATTGCCATGATTTTTCGTTCAGGATATATTGCGTCGCTATTAATATTTTGACAACATTTCTTTTACAAGTTGTTTAGAATAGTGCCCTACACAAGCTGATTCCTTTTGGTAACGATTATCCCAATAATTGCAAAGTTATGGAAATCGTCATTGATCAATGATTGCCAACTAGGATGTCAATGATTGTACCACAAAATTATAAAAAATTTGAAACACATTTGATTTAGACCAACAATTCTTTCAGTGGCTTTGAGAAGGCAACAACCGGCACATGTTGATTACATTTGGTGCAGAAATTCGTTAAATTGGATTTAGTACAGAACATTTTAGAGTGATGATCAATTTTCTTCGAAAATGATCAAAGGCTTCACCTTAAATCGCAAATGTTTATCCGCTTAAAAAAAAATGAGATGAATTTCTACGCTAACCCACAGGATAGAGCAATAACGACACACAGTACAGGGCAGAATTGGATTCCGATGCAGCGAGCAGAAAAATGCAATTGATCTTGTATGTAACTCTGAACAATAAGTGCACGATACATTATTGAGTAAAAAATATGAATTAAAATGAATAAAATTTGTTGATACGTTGTATTCTCATGAAGAACGATCACAAGGAAAAGGATTTCTGGAAGGTATAAAACTGAAAAATGTAAGAAAATCACAAAGTTCAGCTAGTACCCAAAATTTAGTAGCGATGATTTAGACACCGTCCAAACAATAATGTTTTTTTTTATTCTATCTTTCGGATTCTTGGAACAAAATACGGCTACTAAATGTACCTTGACCAAAATCATCCATTGAGTAAATGGAGCTGGCTCACAATGTAAAAATCGATTTAATATGATCCATCTTTTGAACCATAAAGCAGATTTTGGGGTTTTTAAAAAAACGATACATTCAAAATAACCCAATAAATATTCCTTGAACAAAAAAAATGATTAAGGTATTAGCTATTTGAAAATTGCGTGAAATTATAAAAATAAAAAAATAATTAATCATTTTCCACAACATCAGGTAGTAATTATTGAATAGCGCTCTTGAGTGCTTCTAGTATATGCGGCGAATGAAGCTAATGTAGGTAATCTCAAATACTAAAAACTTTAAAATTCGACATCTCTGGAACGAAACATATTCCTTTCTGTCGATAAGTGATTCTTATGTAAAATTGGCCGGGGAACACGATGGTGAGGTCAAATTAAAAAAAAAAATAAGATGGGGTGCTTTGAGATACGGCCGTTTAAAGTTTTCAATTGCGCAATACAGGTAGAAAAAATAAATTAATCAAAACTTTGATCTCAGAAATGGATTCTACGTCAAATTTCCTTCAAAATTGAGTCCAAGACCGACCTTCTAAGATTTGTGGTTCCTGAGCTATCGCCGTTTGAAAATAGGGGTTTCACACAAAAATCGCCAAAAAGTCGATTTTTTGGGGAGGTACAAAAATGGAGGGGGTGGTCCGATTTGGATGAAATTCGAGATTCTTGCATGTTTCGATAATTTCAACAGCCCTGCCAAATTTGAGCAGGATCGGAGAGGGTAATTTTCAAATTTGCACTTTTTCGTGCACAGTTGAGATGGAATGACCCATATATAACATTGAAATTTAGAGCACCCTGGAGCTCGGTACAGACCTTCAAAGTTTGGCATTTTTTTCCAAAATTTTCATTTTTTCTTGTCACCCTAATCCACACGTGTATTGAGAGCAAGTGAGCCTTTCGCATTGCATTTTCCCAGAAATAAAACTGAAATTTTTCTTACAGACATAATAAAACATATTTCCTACTAATATAATTTAATAACGGTCCAAAAAAGACATGTAAATTTCACTTGATAAAAAATGAATGAGAAAGCAACGATTCGCTATCAGTACGACTCATACACTCCTTTTACGGCTAATGGAGTAAACCCACTGCAGAGAAGTGAGATGAGTACGGTTTTGAAAAATGTAACCCAAACATCTACAACGATAGCCATCAGCAGCAACAAAACTACCAAGTATGGATGTTGCTCTTGCCAGAGCAAAAATTCTTCAAATTTTTGGGCCGCAATCCTTACCAATCTCGGCATTTGCACTCTGTTGTTCGGGTACACATTGCTAGGTAAGCTATTATTTTAAAAATATAATTATTATTTTAAATTGTCATAAGATTTTTTCAATTATGCATTATTAGTTCATATTTGTTTTCAATAAGCATCATATTATTCACATTAGGTTACCAGCAGTCCTTTAGCTGATATAGAAATGTATTTAAAATTGAAAAAACTGTATTCTAAATACCATAAATCTTTTTTCAAAGGATCGTTCATCTTCCTTGCCATAGAGGGAGGTGCAAATCAGATGCAACAGCGTATGCTAGCATCCACTAATCGCCACCTGAAGCCCGTTTCAACACGCAGCGATAATCACACACTTTCACAGCAGGTACTGCTCGATGCATTGGAAGCAAGACAAAGAACGGTCGAAAATATATGGGATATTACGGTATCTCTTAACATACTTTACAAGGAAAACTGGACTAGGTAAGCAAACAGCATATGCAGTATGGTGGTCCAAATCCGGGCTTTCTCAGGCTACCCTCTGGAATCAGAGATTGACCCATCACTAGGCTAAATTCCAAATTTGTGCTCATTCTGACCACGGGAACCCTTCCCTCTAATCACTTGACTAATAATAATTTGTCAGCATAAACTCTTAAAAATATGGTGTCTTCGGGAAAGTTGTTCTAAATTTAATGAAGGTGTTAACGCCCAATTAACCAAAATTGACGATCTAGTAGAAACACTTTCAGACAACACTGTAGATTATGTATGTTACACCACACACACAATCTCAGTAGCCCTTCGTGTACCTTTATGTTCAATGTTTGTAGTCGTTTCAGGACACGAATAGGTTTGTCTTTGTAAAGTTTGTAGACTTCCCGGTCGCAAAGAACTTGACTAGCTTAGGAACAGACCAGACCTCAACCACAAGACACTTCTGACCAGATGGTCGACCGGGACAGTCACCCCTCCTCAGGGGCAAGATAAGTAGTCTAAATAAACCGATCTTGTAACCCGTCAATTTCAATTGTTCCCCGCAATAAAGTTGTCCCTAAGTAAATCGCGTTTGCTTACCGGATCACAAAGTTTCACCCCCCGACACACAGGACCACATCCGCTACGATGTGCGTTAACAGAAGGTCCTACATCTGAAAATTGATAAAGATTGGATGACTATTGCGCCCTCCAAAGGTAAAACACTGAAACAATTGCTTTTCTCCATACATTTTGCCGATTTTTCCCATACAAACTTCAAACGATTAGAGGGAGGGGTTCCTGTGGTCAGATTTAGATCAAATTTAGAATTTAGCCTAGTGATGGGGTAGCCCCGAGAAAGCCCGGATTTGGACCACCCTTATATGCAGCATAGGTTTTGTTGTTTTGCCACTACTGTCCTTTTGTACCATTTATAAGTAAGGTCAAAATATCCATTAGTTTTTCTACAGTTAGTTTTCTTCAGTTATTTTTTCATTACTATAAATCGCCTTTACACAAAGCCGTAGTTCCTGGTTTGCACCGGAAACAGAGCAAGATCGCCCCCCAGCAGCTGGATACCTAGTTGCGGCTGAGGACAAAACAAAGGTCAGAAGAGCCAACCAAGACCCCTACACAATCTCCCTTCCCTTCCCACGCCTCGTCTTTTAACATCAATCCCTTCCCTACTAACCCCGAGCATGCCGCGGGTAATTGGCTCCCCTCTCACTAACATTTACACACAAGATCCACTGTAATTACTCTTAGCTTTAAGAAAAATGTAATTACAAAAGCCGATTCGGTCCTAACCAGGTCCCAATACCAAAAAGGACCTAATAAAAAAGATTTTATGAAAAAAAATATAAATTATAAATTTTAAGCTTGAGAATTAGTTTATTTTTAAACAAAATTGGCAAAATCTATTCTCATATGAATAAATCAGCATAAAGATCGCTTCAAAACGATGTTTAACATTTTTTGTATCGATTTAAAGGTTGGCATCGCTTGAAATCGCCCGTTTTCAGGACCAAATAATCAAAAGACTATCAGAAGAAATGGTGTCTCTGGATATTACATCATCCCCAACCAGTGCAATACTCGTTCAGCAACAGACCCAACTGGAGCATGAATGGACATTTTCTAGGAGTTTCTTTTACTCTCTAACTGTTCTGAGCACTATAGGTAAGTTTATATGGAAATTGGAACACTTATAAACTGCCGCTCAATCGAGTCCGTCCCATATGAGCAATTCTCTGAGATTTCGGTCGTTCGATTTTTTCTGTATTTTTTAATCCGGCTGAAACTTTTTTAGTGCCTTTGGTAAGCCCAAAGAAGCCATTTTGCATCATTAGATTGTCCATATAATTTTCCATGCAAATTTGGCAGCTGTCCATACAAAAATGATGTGTAAAAATTCAAAAATCTGTATCTTTTGAAGGAATTTTTTGATCGATTTTTTTTTAATTTTTTTTAATTTTTTTAATACCGAATATTTCACCTACCTTTTATTTTATTTTTTAAAGGTTAGGCTCGGACTGCTATGCACGTATGCCAGTGAGAACAGTTTCTCTTTAAAGGCTGTGCAAACTATTACATAAATTAAAAAAAGCTAAAATCTAAATCATATAAGCACTGGGTGCGGGTTGTAAGCCGCAGTTGCTGGTAGTGGGCGGTTGGTGGCGGGTAGCAGTTGGCGGCGGGCGGCGGGCGGTGGGCGGTGGACGGCGGGTGGTGGGCGGCGGGCGGCGGGTGGTGGGCGGTGGACGACGGTGGTGGGCGGCGGGCGGTGGCGACCGGAAAGCAGAGAAGAAAACTCTTTAGTGGCGGGTGTTTAGACAAGGTAGTCTATTATTTTTGACTTGATGTGGTTCCGTAACGACAGCTCGAAAGCACCCTGACTCGCATTTTTACAAACCGTCGGCAACTCGTTATGCAGCTTGCACCCAACATAAGCGACCTTTTCATACCGAACTCGGTTCTCGGTAGGGGCAAGATGAAATCACCTAGTTGTCTTGTAGCTCGATCATTTTCTGAGATTTGGTGTCTTCGGCAAAGTTGTAGGTATGGATATGGACTACACTGAAAAAAAAAATGATACACGGTTAAAATTCCTTGGCGATTTTTAATTTCACTTTTTGTTACTAAAACTTGATTTGCAAAGTTGGAGCGAGTTGTGGCGCTATAACCACGGCAAATATTGTGGATTTAGCTCGTAGCTGGATTTTCTGGCATCTTCTCACGGTCATTGGAAACGGTCGTGGATAGACCTAGGGGTTCCCAGTTGGAGTGAAAAAAAATCAATTTATAGAAAAATTATGGATTAACATTTTGTTTTTTTATCACTTCTCCGATATCAGAAATAATTGTTTGAACATGCTCGCAATTTTTTTATTCGGTCGGAAAAATATTATTTTTCTTGAAAAAACTTTCATTTTTAATCACATGATCACTCCTAATTCTGGCTCGATGCCGCCATCATGCGACCGCGTGCTCCGTTTGTTTGTCAACAAAGCTGCAGCTGGATGGTGAGACGAAGTGAGGGGGGAAGAGATTTTGACATTTTTATGCCCGCATCTGGCCCGCCGACTATTTCGTCGGTCACTGAGCCGCCGGTCGTTGTCAGTGACCGAGTCCAGCTAGGTACTGATCGTACAATAGTGTCCAGGGCATTCGTGGAAATACAATGTCCCATCCCAGAGGGTCCCGGAGTACCAAACCTTCTTAGCATGGTGCTCCCAACGAATACAACCAAAAATCTCGGAGCGTATGGTGGTGTGTCCCACGCTTCTTCCTCCTGTCGATTCAGAATTGTATTGTTGTTCGAACACTCAGTGCTCAAACTCAACCCAATTACGAGTCATCTCTGCGATACGGCTTTACGCAGTAGGCATGGCCGCTTTAACGCTTGTGATGTTTCAATGCATTCCGATGCAATGGTGCACTACAAATGTCAAAAAGTACTTTAGTGAAATTTTGATAAAGTGCACCGTTTTCAAGTTATAGCCATTTTTATGTAACTTTTTTCAAAATAGTCGCAATTATTGTTTTTTTTACATAGTGCCCATTAGGGTGGTCCAAATCCGGACTTTTTTGGGGCTACCCCCTGAAATCAAAGATTGACCCATCACTAGGCTAAATTACAAATTTGACCTTATTCTGACCACGGGAACCCCTCCCTCCAATCGCTTAAAGTTTGTATGGGAAAAATCGTCAAAATGTATGGAGAAAAGCAACTGTTTTACTTTTTTACCTGTGGAAGGCGCCATAATTATACGATTCTTACCATTTCTCAAATGTAGAACCTTCATTAAATTTAGAACAACTTTCCCGAAGACACCATATTTTTAGGATTTTTTCCCGCGAAGTTATTAGCGCCCAAAACTGACCATTTTTGCGCGGCCAGCTGTAAAAATACCTAAAACGATGTTTATTTCCAATTCGTACACGCACGTGCTCTCTCTCAGGTTCAAACTCTCTCACGAGCTTGCTCGCTTGCCTGCCTGTCTGCCTGCCTGTTTACCTACAAGCGCGTGCTGTTTCTCTGCTTGGACTTTTGTCGTCGTCGTCGTTTGCTATCCGCTGCGCTGCGTTCTTGACATGTTTATTATAATTTTCAACTAAAATAGCAGGATTGTTTTGAGATATATTTAGCATATAAATTCTTAAATTATGACAAAAATAAAAAAAAAACTGCGCTGAAAAAATAGTTTAAAGAAAAAACAGCTTAGGCTCGATTAAAAAAATACAGCAAATGTCATGAGAACAGGGTTTGTTTGTTTTTCCAAGCATTACACGCAGTTTTTCGTATATGCTAAAGAAACATGATCTAATCTAATCAGACCCTAGCGCAGCCAATCTTTCGAAGGGATCCTGGAGAGTGCCTTAGGTTAGATGACGCCTAGCACTCTTCTTGTCATTTATTAACATTTGTAGTGCACCATTGCATTGAAAATGCATTGAAACATCACAAGTGTTAAAGCGGCCAGGCCTACTGCGTAAAGCCGTATCGCAGAGATGACTCGTAATTGGGTTGAGCTTGAGCACAGAGTGTTCGAACAACAACACAATTCTGAATCGACAGGGAGGAAGAAGCGTGGGGACACACCACCATACGCTCCGAGATTTGGTTGTATTCGTTGGGAGCACCATGCTAAGAAGGTTTGGTACTCCGGGACCCTCTGGGATGGGACATTGTATTTCCACGAATGCCCTGGACTCTATTTGCCGTGGTTATAGCGCCACAACTCGCTCCAGAAACATGATAATGATTCAATTATTCAAAAAAAATCTTCAAGTAATATAAATGTTGTTCCTTTAGGTAGTTTGCTTTAAAAATATATACTTCAGTACAAATCAAGGCAATTTTACAATTATTGCTGCAAATTTTCATTCATACTCTCTAAAATTATTTTTTTTATTCTTTCTGGAAATTTCTTTCTGTGTTCCTAGACCACCTGCAACACATACTGCAACTGTTTATAATTTTTTGTCAGTTTACCTGTAATTTTTTAGATTCGAAAACATCTCTTTCTGCACAATCGTTAATTACCTTCAGATCTTGCAGTTGCGGCCTTCCTTTAAGATACTCATTTGGATTCAGTTAAAAAAAAATCTAAAGAAAATTCCTTCCTTTTTTATCTAAAAACTGCATGGTATTTTTTGTAACAAAAGCAGATATATTAAAATCCAAAACGTTTGCAATTAGGTTTGGATCAGAACAGATGACGATTCATGGAAGAACTAATTCATCAAATTTGTATTCTCTCTCGCACGCTCTTATGATATGATATCTTTTGTTGATCACATATTACATTAAATTTTATACCTCAAAACAAATCTGGTATTTTAGTTCAACATTATAATAAACATGTCAAGAACGCAGCGCAGCGGATAGCAAACGACGACGACGACAAAAGTCCAAGCAGAGAAACAGCACGCGCTTGTAGGTAAACAGGCAGGCAGACAGGCAGGCAAGCGAGCAAGCTCGTGAGAGAGTTTGAACCTGAGAGAGAGCACGTGCGTGTACGAATTGGAAATAAACATCGTTTTTAGGTAGCCCCTTACAGCTGGCCGCGCAAAAATGGTCAGTTTTGGGCGCTAATAACTTCGCGGGAAAAAATCCTAAAAATATGGTGTCTTCGGGAAAGTTGTTCTAAATTTAATGAAGGTTCTACATTTGAGAAATGGTAAGAATCGTATAATTATGGCGCCTTCCACAGGTAAAAAAGTAAAACAGTTGCTTTTCTCCATACATTTTGACGATTTTTCCCATACAAACTTTAAGCGATTGGAGGGAGGGGTTCCCGTGGTCAGAATAAGGTCAAATTTGGAATTTAGCCTAGTGATGGGTCAATCTTTGATTTCAGGGGGTAGCCCCAAAAAAGTCCGGATTTGGACCACCCTAGTGCCCATGTTTGCCCACTTTTGAAAAAAATATTTTTGAAAAGCTTAGAAAATTCTCTATATTTTGCTTTTTTGGATTTTGTTGATACGACCCTCAGTTGCTGAGATATTGCCATGCAAAGGTTTAAACAAGAAAATTGATGTTTTCTAAGTCTCACCCAAACAACCCACAATTTTCTAATGTCGATATCTCAGCAACTAATGGTCCGATTGCATCCGAGTGCACTTTATCAAAATTTTACCAAAGTGCTTTTTGATTGCAAGTTCAATTTTACACCGAAAAATGAAATTGAAAAAAATTTGCGACCAATATTTCGATTTTTTGAAAAAAATTGTATCCATTCTTGAAATGTCTGAAAAGTTGGCATTTGATGTCCTCTGAAACATATCAAAAAATAAAAATAAATAAATATAGTGTTTTTTTGCAAATCAAGTTTTAGTGACAAAAAGTGAAATTAAAAATCGCCAAGGAATTTTAACCGTGTATCATTTTTTTTCGGTGTAGTCCATATCCATACCTACAACTTTGCCGAAGACACCAAATCGATCAAAAAATTCTTTCAAAAGATACAGATTTTTGAATTTTCACATATCATTTTTGTATGGACAGCTGCCAAATTTGTATGGAAAATAATATGGACAATCTAATGATGCAAAATGGCTTCTTTGGGCATACCGAAGGCACCAAAAAAGTTTAAGCCGGATTAAAAAATACAAAAATTAAAATTAAAGAAAAAAGACTGATTCCGTAGAGAACTGCTCATATGTAAAAACAGCAAGCCGAGAAAACGCATGTCAATGTTGTCCCGCCCATAAGACTGCGTGTTAGAATTTCACGAAAAAGTGGATTTTCTACGGTTTTCTAGAACAAAGTACTAAATTTTATTGGTTTTCTGATAGATTACATGATTTCGAACCAAACTGCATCATTACCTCAAAATTGACGAACATATGGGACGGACTAGCTTCGAGCGACAGTAAAGTGAACATGAAATTAGAACTGATGTAAATATTAAATGTTTGGAAAATAATGATTTTTACAAGGCTAGTAGAATATTTAGAATTTTAAGATCGTTGGAACGTTAACTCCCTCCATCGTAAAGAGGCGCGCTCTAAGAATGCCGTTATGGACTTGAAAATCTTACGATAATACGATTGGGTGAAAGCTCTCATAATAAATTATGACCTAGAATTTGGCAAACAGATTCACTGCAAATTTAAATTAATCGGTTAAGCCAAGGAGAAGGGATCGGATTACAGCTCTAAAACGGGATGAGACAAGAAAAAAAGGCTTCACCACTTCTTACTCACAAGTTGAAGTCCGTTTCAAACAGCGTAATAGGGTTCGATATTTGTAGAGCTTTTTTGCTTGCATCTATACCTGGGTTTACCTTTTCTTTTATTTGCTTCAGCCGCACACGCCCATTCTTGCATAGAAAGTTTTTTAACATGTCTTGTATTGTTTTTCTTTTTTTGTTCCGTTTTACATTTACAATTTCCGGGTTAGGTGGACAATTGCTCTAGTGTGTTTTATAGTTTAATCTGAAAATTAATAATTTTTATTTTAGGCTACGGAAATATAGCTCCACGAACCACACTAGGAAGAGTCGTGACGCTCGTGTACGCAATCCTAGGAATTCCATTGACTTTGGTATATTTGTCGAGTACAGGTGGAATATTAGCGAAAGTAGCTCGCGGTGTATTTTCCCGGTAATATCATGCATGTCAGAATTATACAGAAATCATGTTAAATTAGTTCTTCTTTTGCCAGGGCATTGTGTTGCTGCTTATGCTCAAATTGTGGCTACTGCTGTTACGATGAAAAGCGAATGGCGGAGAAAGAACTCGGATGAGGCGCAAACGCCAGCTGATGGAGCTTCGAGCACAAGAAATTGCTTTGAAAGAACCCTATTATGTCCGTTCGGGTACCTTGATCAACAACCTTCATTCGCCGGAAAAGCATACACCAATGTTAAGCGACATAGATTCGGATAGCGAAATTTCTATGCATTTGCATGGGCTTAGCATACTCGCACCAATTTTACTTTGCCTGGCAATGATGTCGGTATACATTGCATTTGGTGCATTTGCACTTTACAAACTTGAAGATTGGCCCGTTATTGATGGAATTTATTTCTGTTTTATGAGCTTGTCTACGATTGGTTTTGGAGATGTCGTTCCGGGACTTCGCAAAGAATCAACTTTGACCACGTGGTTTTGCTCTATTTACATCATGTCGGGAATGGCATTAACGGCCATGTGTTTCAATGTTTTGCACGAAGAAATTATGCACAGATTGAGACATGTCGTAGAGATGCAGAACGCATTAAACATTAGTGATGATCATCATAATTTTTGGCTTCCTGACGGTACGAAAAACACAAACCTCTATCAGCGGAATCCCACCGAGGAAACATTGTTTACAGGTAGTGCTACAATTTACTCACCATTGATTGATTACTTATATTTCTTTAATTTCAAAACAGGAACATCAACCACATTGATATTCGCCCAGGAGCCCGATTTGAATCCATTAAAGATTGTAACAATCACCCAGTGAACCACGAAATGGTACCGATCACTATGAACAATCCAAGACTGCCAGAGGTCCTTGAGCATGCTATCAAAATTCCACAAATACCCGATGAACCTTTCATAAACCTGAATGTGCAGTCTAATTTGAACACAAGAGTTTACACATTACGGGAAGAATCGGAAATTGAATCAGATAACAATTTGACGTAGATCACGAATTTATCAAGCACTTGGATTGAACAGTTATCAAATTCATAAAAGATACTGTTTATACCAAAGCTCAGCTGATGACCTGATATTAGCAGCATCTCCCGTCCAGCACCATCCAGTTGAACAAATCTGCTGAGCTTTGGATGTACAACACAAGATTGAATCGACTCGAATTCAAGTCATTGCCAATCGAAATCTTTACAACCATGATTGAACAAACCTAAGTGAACGCATGTTTCCGTTATTATGTGATATAAACTCAGCAAATTTGTTTACTTATAGCTAGGGTTAGTGAAATTTCACGATTTCGCGGACAGCGTGAAATCCGCGAAATTTGTCTTTTTCCGCGAAATCCCGTGAAATTTTATGTTTGTGAGAAACTATAACGATTTTCTCAAAATATTTTATCAAACTCAAATAAGAATAAAAATAATCTTAGGAACTTCTGTTCAATTAATAATACATATATAGGGTTAGTGAATTTTGGCGATTTGAAATTCTTGTAATTTATTATTTTGTCAAATCGTTTTTTTTTCATATAACATTATAATAAATATTTTAATCATAAAGACTATTTGAGTCAATTTGATTAGTTTTAAATTAAAAGCTTGATATGAACCATTTGAAGAATTGTTCGGATTTTGCAGTTTTTTAGAAACTAACTTTATTTAGTAATATTTTTATTCGCTGTAGTAAAAAAATACTACAATTTTTGAAAGGTGTAGTTTTGAAAGAAATTAAAAGAATTTAGCTTTGTTTGATTCAAAATAAAATAAAGAGTATTTTATATCTTTGAAATCACCTTTTAAAAATATTTAATATTTTTCTGAGTCCTGTTTATTTGATTTTCTGGATTGATGATTCCCGTAAAAGTTAAGTCTGTTTTTTTTTGTATAAAAAATTCGATTTCGCAACCAATTTAATCATTTTTGCTGTTTGATTTTAAATTTAGTTTTAAATTTTTAATAAAAACCTTTAAAAATATTTTGAATGAGCTAATTTTTGCAGAAAATTAAAACTATTTTACTACTTTTTGCTGAACAATATTGTTGAATCTGGCTTTGATATGAAATTCAATAAAATGTAATCTTAAACAGAAGCAAATCAACGAATTAGCTTTATTAGTCGAATATTAAAAAAGCAGTTCAATAAATTTTGTTTCAAAATATAAATAGAGCCCATCCATAAACCAAGTAGATTTTTTTTTGAAAATTTGAAGATTTGTTTATGTGTTACATTCAAATTTAGTGAGATTTTTTTTTGTTTATTGAAGAATTATTTATAATGAAGCATAACAAGTAGTTGCTGTATTTTAAATATAAGATTTTGAGAGTAATTTTAACATTTTTACGTTCTGCGAAATTTGCGTGAAATTTGGTGATTTGAAAATTGAGGTCCCCGTGAAATTTGCTATTTCCGAGCGTGAAAAATCACTAAGCCTACTTATAGCATTTAAAGTCTTCCTTTTAAAGAAAATCAATCAATTGAGTTCTAGTGCTGTAAAAAATTATCCATGATAAAAACATGTATTGAGAGACACAGATTTCAGAACCTCCTTATTTGAATTCAATGCAAAAAGGTTGTATTTGTATTTCTTCTAATACTCTTAAACGACACAACATATTTGCCAACTTTTTGAAGCTAATTGTAGGTTGAACAAGACCAACAAATTGCCTTAAAAGATTGCAAACATATTATGTCGTATTGTCGTCTGCAAACTATGCGAGGTTTGACTGTATGTTATAAAACATTTAAAATATCTGTTTTCAACGAGACGATAGCATTGACCAAATGTATGAAAGATTCAAGAAACACATTAATGTTGACATTGTTATTTCAATAAATATTATTGATTAAGCGAATTGATTAACTGCGAATGAAAAAAAAAGATTTATATCGGTGTAAAACAATCATCATACGAATCGCTTGCAACAGTACTTAATGAGAATCTTAAAAAGACATCTGATGTTTGAAACTAAAAAAAAACAATATTTCCATGTGAAAACACCGCCATTTAAGAGAGCGTTCTTTTATTACGTAACGCAAAATTTTGGATTTTTAACCCCCCTCCTCCCCCCTTCGTAACAAATCGTAACAGATAAACGATCCCCCTACCGTGCAACGCGTAACACAAGGTCTTTTTCAAATTGTTATGATTGCTTATTTGAAAATTTTGCGTTACGTAACATATTTTTTCAGCACACCCCCCTCTCCCAATTTTCGTAACAGACGCTGAAACCCCCTCCCCCCTAACTGCGTTACGTAATAAAAGAACGCCCCCTTACCATTGTTAACACCGGGGGGATGGTAACCCTATTCCGACCAAAGCATACACGCAAAATCCTGATAACACAGATCTGTGTAAAAAAATTACACAGGTTCCCGGTCGGAAAAAAATCTGGTAAATTTGAGTGTCTGGCGCAGGCGGACGTTTGTCGTGCAGTTCAGACACACTTGGCACATTTCTTTTAGCCAGGTTTTGCGTGACGCCCGACGAATCTGGCGAAAATCTGGCGGGATAACTCACAGCTGTCTGGCACAAAAACCAATCGGTTCAATCGGTTGAACCGTGCACGACCGGTTTGTTGCATATTCGCCAGAATTCTGGCAACATTCTTGGGCCAGTCGGGGGGAAAATCTGCCAGACGTCTTGCGCAGCTAAGTGCAGCGCCCAATACAAAACGCCCGCCAGGCGCTCCCCTTTTCCGTCTGGGTTGTTGAACATGTTCTAGCTGTCAAAACTGTGTAAATTTTCAACACAGATCTGTGTAAAAAGTTACACAGATTTTCGATCAGCTTCCCTTTTAAATCTGGGTAAAAAAGTGTTGGCATTTTTTCAGCAGTCAGAGCAACCAGCAGTTAGCAAAGATGGCGGGTAATTTTTCGAAAAAATATTACATGAATTGCTTTTTATTAAACAAGTCAACTTTCCAGATAGCGGACCTATTGCACTGGAATCGTTGCCGTATCCTAGGAATTGTTAGTTGGTCAAGAGTCGGCGGATGATGGTAAGAAAATTATACTTTATATTCACTTACCCTAACCTAACTTTATATTTTTGCATAGCGTTGATTGAATGAATGATGTCAATGAAGCCAAATTCCTGCGTCCGAAAGCCTAGATGTGCAGGCCCTGAAGTGGAACGCTCTGCCAGGAACGTATACATCATCGCTCCAAGAAAACTAGATCACTTTCCGGGACCAAACTAGCTCCAACATCGTCCAATATGATATCTACCGAAAGATGTAAAATAATTCAGCGACAGACACTGTTGAACATCAATAAACATCAATCTTGTTTTATTTTGATTTAATTAAAGTATTTAAAACGTTTTTTTATTAATATAGAAGTAAAAAAATGTGCCTGAAATAATTTACCCAGATCTGCACTCAAAAATAAAATTACCGGTTGAAAGGGTTAAAAGTATCCTTTTAAACGGTATTTGAGCTTTACCCTTTGCAAAAGGGTACACATTATCCTTTTAGAAGGGTGAAAACTATCCTTTGACTTCACCTCGCTGGCTTTACCCTTTCAAAAGGGTAGTTTCTCTGTAGCGAACGATGCCGGCGCCGCCCTGGATTCAAAAATGAGAACTTCTAATGTCATGTTTATTTTCGGCGTGTTTGGTTCGGTTGAAGGCATCGGTTCCTCTTCCGTCGATTTTAGGTCTTCGCGACAAGGTTCCGGCTGTTCCTGACCACTTCTCGTCACAAACAAAGATCCGTCGGTTAGAGGCCGAATCACCGACGAGGATTGAGTGGACGGTAAGGAGCAGAACTAACCAACAAATTGCTTTCAGCAGACGGGTTTGTTGCAGTACGACTTGGAAAAAAAAACAATTTTAATAAGTTGAATTTTTTTCAGGCCCCGTAGTCAATCAGTCCTATCCGAAGGCAGATTTAGGTAGGCAGCATCGTATTCTAACTTGCGCATCGCTCCGCCGATGATGTCGAGTTCCGGTTGACGAAGCTGGAGTGCACCACTCCCACCACGGTCGACAAGAAGAACACCCAGCAGATGAATGAGCTCGTATCGGTCTACTTCCACAACCATCGCCGGGAACAGGACAGGATCGCGATCGCGGTGAAGCGTAACGGGTTGCTCACGGTGAAAACGGATCTGTGCGAAATTCCCGTCATAATGGACGTCCACCCCGGGGCGAGGAGATTAAATCGCGATCGAGTGCGTGATTCAAATCGAACTGCGCAATACGCAGTTGGTTGGTGATTCATGTTGGTGTTTGATGGTTATTATTTATATTGAACTTTAATTAATCTCAATAAAAAAACTTTTTTTTCAGAACAAAATTACTTGTAAAATAAAATTATGAAAAATTACACTAGATGGCACCACTATTTCAACGAATAAAAATTGACTCATAGATGTCGCTAGTGAGCGCACCGCTATGTTGCAAGTATCCTTTTAAAGGGTACTGGGCCAGTACCCTATTGAAGGGTTTTGCCCTCGTACCCTTTCAAAAGGGTGACGACGGGTAAAGTTGAAAAAAGGATAGAAAGTACCCTTTTAAGGGTTATTCTGATTTTGAGTGTGTGTAAAATTTTACACAGGTCACTGGTTGAAAAATTACACAGATTTGACAGACAACGGCTGTACGCACTTCCCCGGTCGGAAAAAAATCTGGTAAATTTGAGTGTCTGGCGCAGGCGGACGTTTGTCGTGCAGTTCAGACACACTTGGCACATTTCTTTTAGCCAGGTTTTGCGTGACGCCCGACGAATCTGGCGAAAATCTAAAATAACTCACAGCTGTTGAACACAAAAACCAATCTTGTTTAATCGGTTTGAATTAAAGTATTTAAAACGTTTGTTGCATATTCGCCAGAATTCTGGCAACATTCTTGGGCCAGTCGGGGGGAAAATCTGCCAGACGTCTTGCGCAGCTAAGTGCAGCGCCCAAGACAAAACGCCCGCCAGGCGCCCCCCTTTTCCGTCTGGGTCTGTGTACAAGCCTTTTACACAGATTCTGTGTATTCCCGGTTTTGGGCGATCTGTGTCAAATTTTACACAGATCTGTGTTATGTGGATTTTGCGTGCATAACAAATCATAGTTTGGGTTTTTGATTTTCAAATTTTCCGCAATTTAAACGATAAATTCCTGAAAAAACACGTGAATTGTGTTGCTGACGGCAAATTCTATCATATTCTTCTAGATTCCATCCCAATATTGGCTGAAAATTCATATCGAAAAAAGTGATTTTTCTGTTTACCTTTTTTTGCTTTTTTTCTTTTGGTCAATTCACTCAAAAAAATATTCACGTTGAAGTTACGTGAAAAGCTGTGTGGTATTTTTCCACTAAAGTTTTCACGTAACTTCTAAGAGGCGGCCCTAGTAGAAACGGAATTTGCTTGGCCAGATCAATTCACATCGTTTCTACGTGCTTCACACGTAAAAGCTAAATGAATCAATTGATGATTTCTACATGTTTGTTTTAGTAAGCATTATAGGAACCTTCTAGTACTAATTTGGTCTAATTTCAGATTTTTTTTTATCAAAAAGAAAAATAAACAAGAAATGCAGTTCTAATTCTAATTTAATTCATAGTTTTATTCAATTTTCCTTTGCTAACATTTATAACGAATGGTCCAGTCTCTCATGAAACCGAGCAGGAAGACTTTCGTGCGTAGCTTTCTGTTTCCGCTGTACTTCGTGGCCGCACGGGAACCCGTTTCGAAGTCGTTGTCGTTAGTCGTGGTACTTCTGTCTGTGCCACGTTAACGTGGCTGCACATCACCAGGGGGAGGTTCTTTGAGAGCAACTAGGCAATGTTTCCGATCAAGCTGGGTGCTCGGATGGTTGGCCAGGATGGCGTGGCCAGGAAGATGTTAAAGATGATTGGGACGACCACGTTCAGCTCTCGAATTCCGTGCACGGGTTCGTTGGTCTTGCCGGATACAGCTTGCTGCTTCGAACAACTTTGGCGCGGGCGCCACACTGGCCAAGGCCGACGAAAAGATGGCCGCAAAGCAACCTCGCACCCAGGCAAGTGTCCGCAATGTCCGTGACCGCTTATATTAAAACGGGCCAGAATCCAAGTGGCCACCGGTAAAAGTATGCTGCTTTCAGAATTCGGCCGCTGCAAAAAAAATATTTATATGATTATTTACAAATAAAATCATTCAAACTTTATTAAACTTACCGTCTGTTCTACTTTTGGTGAAATTTTGCGAGAACAAGTTCGGCAGCAGGTCTTCGCCGGACGCCATCAATTTTCATACTAAAATATTATGCAGCTTCCACCAAACCGAAGTGCGCATCTCTTCTGTTGCGCAAAACAATCTGTTGCGCCATACAAAAATGGAGCGGTTTATCGTAAGCGTGTACATCAGTCTGTGGCGCAACAGGCTTTGACAGGTTGCGCTCGTGTTTCGATTTTTGTCTGCTTTCACAATAATCACGTAAAAATTTCGCCGAATGGCGCACTCGAGTTCCGTTGAAGTTACATTTCAAAACACATAAAAACTACATGGAAAACCCTAGTGGAAAAATACTACAAGGTTTTTCACGTGAAACCTTTTTTTTTTGCCAGTACACTTTCACATTACATATTTTTACGTGTGTCACGTAAAACGAGCCTAGCGAGGTGAAAATCGGGGTTACGTGATTTTTCAGGTAGCTTCAACGTGTGGATTATTTTGAGTGTAACAGTGCGCCCGTACACTCAGAATCGGCATTACACATTTTCCAGTTTGCTTTTACACATTTGCATGGGACTTTTGAGTTCAACCAGGATAACACACTTCGTGTAACCATAGTAATATGTATAATACTGATTGTCAGTGTTTGTTTTCTGAACTTCCAAGATGGCGTCTTCTTCGCTACCTACAAAAAATGACTGCACAGTAGGGTGCCCCTGGCTCGATTCTTTGGGCAATAATAAGCAACTGTGCCCATTTTGAGCCAAATCGGTCGCTTTTTGAGCATACATCATCCTCACTGTATAACCCCCGAAGACCTCTAGAGATCTGCTGAGTGCTGATGGCATTAGCAGCAGGAGCTTGGAGGAGATCAACTTGAGTTCCGATCTTGTAATGGACTCGATGGACGAGGAGGAAATGCGAAAAAGTTGCGCGGACGTACGAGACAAATTTGGACAAGGTACTGGAAAATCAGGCGCGCGCTCCGAGGCACCGGGCATTTCCGCTTGACCGCGTTCGGGAAATGGCATTCAGGGAAATGACTATTCAGGGATATGACTAATCGGGTAAGTGGCATTCGGGATTGTGGCCCATTAGCGAAAATGGCATTCGGGGATGTGGACGATTAGAGGAAATGGGAAATTCGGGTAAATGGAATTCAAGGAAATGACTATTAGGGGAAGTGTCTTTTCGGGGAAGTGGCATTCGGGGAAACGTCCCTTCTGTAATATGGGTTTCAAGGAAATGTCATAGATTCTTTTTAAACTAACTGTAACTTTGCACAGTTATTTTTGAGAATTTTGACATGTTCCGCGACTATACGTAATTTGGCGAGATCTACAACTTTGAAGACACCGAAGCTCTAGGACGTAACCCCAGAGCGCCATTAATTTTGTCCTGCTAGATTGATAACTATTTTTTAAACTAACTGTAACTTTACGCAGTTATTTTTAAGAATTTTGACATGTTCCGTGACTATACGTAATTTGGCAAGATCTACACCAGTGACCACTCCTACCAACTCGCTAGGAGTTCACTGGAAAAAGTTAGATTTCAGCGCCACCTATGCGGCCAAAATTGGAACTACATTTTAGTACCAAAATGTAGCCCTGATTTTTCTGAGCAACTTTGCTGAAGACACCGAAGCTCTAGGACGTAACCCCAGAGCGCCATTAATTTTGTCCCGCTAGATTGCCACCTCGCCCCACTGTGCGATTGTAAAGAGATTTCTTCAGTTTTAAATACTTTCTGAAATCAGATAAATATTGTAAATCCCGCCCGTTGTTACTGAATTACTCACTCATAAAAAAGTAAATCTTCATAATTTGTCCCTATTATTATCCACCTAGAAAATGTTTCACCTTCCTACGTGATTGAAAAATGAATGCAGGTTCTATTTATAACATGTGTTTCCTTATTTACAATATATAGACTTGGAAAAAATACTAATGAAAATGAAACAAAAAAAACAAAAATTGTCCTTGCTAATGATAAAATAACAAGTTGTAAGAGAGAAACTGAAAACCAAACAAGATAGTATAATATGTATAATAAAATGTATAATACTAAAATAGTGATATATGAAAATGAGTCAGTTTGCTGATTGTAAATACACACATATTCAAAGCGAAAGCGTTGTTAGTTGTAAATTAACGATCTAGATAACAATAAATAAATAGGTACTTTAAAAATGACTTGTAAAGCCATAAGAAAATCGAACGAAAGCAAGAAACAATGAAAAATCTTCTATGCGGTTGTGATAACCATTCAGCATTGCAACAGGCCAGCGCGATTGACATTGAGGTCGGCGGCATGCTTGAAATCTGGAAAAAAAACAAGCTTTTGTATATTTGATTTTAGGGGGTTTCGTAACATTTTCCTTGTTTTGGTTACATTGTCGAAAAGAGTTTTTTTATACTTGATAAAGAAAAAATCTAGAATCTTTGCTGATTGTTCAGAACAAATAGTTTTTTTTACCATTTTCAATCAAATTTGTCACGATTGGATAGAAAATAATCTTTTTTTCGTTCTGAGAAACCTGGAATAGAAATCAATTGGCCTGGAACGCCCTCATTTTGTCTTCAAAACAGATTCGAAACGGTTTCCTTCATCCGATATTATTTTTAAACATATGAATGTCGTCAGTTGACATTAGCAATAACCAGTTGCTGACCGGTTCTTCAAAGCTGTGTGGATGTGCAAGGATGGATCGCAGGCTGAATAAAGCAAAGCAAATATATGATCAAGAACAACGGAGATCAGCGACCGATATCATTTCTCTTTTTCTTGAGAATTCCGCTTAAAAAATGGTTTGTGTAGATCTGCCAGGTTAGCAAGTTTCTTTGATTCATTTTAACACTAAAACTTTGTTAAAAAAAGACTAAATTAAAAAAAAGAAGCAAAAAAAAGTTTTTCAAATTACTGGATGATTCCTAATTTATTACGCAAAATAAGATACAAGTTCAATAAGGCAGGTCTTGATGAAACAACCACGAATACCAATGGTAAGTTCAAAGCAGAAGCTGCTAAAGAAACATGTATGTCTATGTCAACCACATTACAGCGCTCATTAGGGATCGGTGTTTCAATACGAGCGAAAGTGGTGAACAGCTTTCCATTTTATTCATCAGTAGTGTCGCCAGTCACTGAAGTTAACTAAACAGACAAATGTGGGTTTGTGGTGTGCTGCTGATGCTAAAAGTACCATAAAAAGGCTTAATCGCCATAGTCAAGTGCGCGTACAAACAATCCATGACTAGCAGCAACTTGCAGTCTGCTGCGAAGAGAATTACAAACAGCTCAAAAGAAAAGTGGAATTTATCGGAACTCGCAATATCATGTCAAAATATATCTCTGTCAGCAATTTAATCGTTACATTTCTCATGATCAATGTAAGTATTATTTATAAATTTCAAGTTATAATTTTTAAAACGGTCCAGAAAAATTACTGCCTTGCACAATACCTTTAAACGTTGACAAAATATTTGTTTATGAATTTAATCAAAACGACACGCTCTTTCTATCTTTGTTTTCTCCATTTTACTGCGTAGTATGTTTGATCTTAGGATTTCTTGGATTGACATTTCCAGCTTAAAATGAAACAGATTCCAAAATTCGTTGTTTAAACATGTTCCAGACAGAAGCCAAATGAATTTTATGTTACTTAGATAAAGTTCAAAAACTAACTTAATCCACCTATGTGGTTGGAGCCTTCCTCACAACAATGGCTGTACACAAGTTTCATCTATTTTTTAAATCCGGCTTCAAAAAAGTACATAAATATCACTTAAGAGGCCATATCTCGAGACAGGGTTGCCAGATTTTCAATGTTTTGGACTCATTGGAAAGGTATTTTGATAACCTAACCAACGTTTGGTCGGATAGTGGAGCCGGACATAGTTTACATACATTTAAGTGAGATCCGGCTTCGAAAAAGTACATAAATATCACTTAAGAGGCCATATCTCGAGACAGGGTTGCCAGATTTTCAATGTTTTGGACTCATTGGAAAGGTATTTTGATAACCTAACCAACTTCGGGTCGGATAGTGGATCCGGACATAGTTTACATACATTTAAGTGAGATCCGGCTTCAAAAAAGTACGTCAATATCACTTAAGAGGCCATATCTCGAGACTGGGTTGCCAGATCTTCAATGTTTTGGACTCATTGGAAAGGTATTTTGATAACCTAACCGACGTTGGGTTGGATAGTGGAGCCGGACATAGTTTACATACATTTAAGTGAGATCCGGCTTCAAAAAAGTACATCAATATCACTTAAGTGGCCATATCTCGAGACAGAGTTGCCAGATCTTCAATGTTTTAGACTCGTTGGAAAGGTATTTTGATAACCTAACCAACGTCGGGTCGGATGGTGGATCCGGACATAGTTTACATACATTTAAGTGAGATCCGGCTTCAAAAAAGTACGTCAATATCACTTAAGAGGCCATATCTCGAGACTGGGTTGCCAGATCTTCAATGTTTTGGACTCATTGGAAAGGTATTTTGATAACCTAACCGACGTTGGGTTGGATAGTGGAGCCGGACATAGTTTACATACATTTAAGTGAGATCCGGCTTCAAAAAAGTATATCAATATCACTTAAGTGGCCATATCTCGAGACAGGGTTGCCAGATCTTCAATGTTTTGGACTCGTTGGAAAGGTTTTTTGATAACCTAACCAATGATGGAAATGTGAAAACACATTTTTATACATAACTTTTGAACTACTTATCGAAACTTCAATCTGTATAAAACTCGATCTATGGGACCCTAAACCAAGTCGAATGCAACAAGTTCGGGTCAAATCGGTTCAGCCAGTGCCGAGAAACATGAGCTAGTTTGTTGGTCACATACATACATACACACACACATACACACAGACATTTGTTCAGTTTTCGATTCTGAGTCGATATGTATACATGAAGGTGGGTCTACGACGTTTTTATACGAAGTTCATTTTTAGAGCAGGATTATAGCCTTACCTCAGTGAGGAAGGCAAAAAATCGAGTCTCGCCGTTGCCCTTTGCGAGGCAAGGCCTGCTTCGACCGTGTTTGACCTGCATCGTTGTTTCGCGCGGGAGATAAAGAAGAAAAAAGTGATTTTGAAAGAAGCTGGCCAGTCTCGCCGTTGCTCTTTGCGAGGCAAGGCCTGCTTCGATCGTGTTTGGCCTGCGTCGTTGTTTCCCGCGGGAAAAGAGGAAGAAAAAGTGTTTTTACCCAAATGCCACTTATTTATCATTATATACGCGCTGATTCCTGTTTTGCCTGATGGGATTGGATGTTTAAAGATAGTTCGACGATCCGTCTGGTTTTTGTTCTATGTTTAGGTGGGGCCTCGAAATTGGGCCGCTAGGATCTCTGCCATTCTGAAATGGGTGATTGGAAGCAGCGCGAGGGCTGTCACCACCTTTTACCCGGGACTGAGATAAGCTGTATCAGCATAACCCAAATCTAAAACAAATTATACTTTCCCATAATTTCGCTGCCGGCCAGCGGGTATTGGATTTGACCACACACACACACACACTTAGATGAAGTTTAAAAAATCAATCTGAAAAAATCATTTGTTTTAAAAAATGCGTTGAATAACACCGACCAACACAATTTCTCGAGTTTTTTTGAAAAGGTCCTATAAAAAAATCCAATTTTGCTTTTGGGTGTTTTGGATACCCCTGATTCAAGGCGGTTTCATAAACACCCAAAAAGCAAAAATGTTTATAAGACCTTTTCAAAAAAACAAACTCGAGATTTCTGCTCAGGCTCCACTTAAGGAAAGCCTGAAGTTTTGGATGCTGTTCTACGAGCGAATATGTAGCGTGACGTTACAACGGTGGAGAATTTTGTTCCTTCAATATTGTTTAAGAAAAGGCTGTTATTCTGCTCTGATAATCAACATTAACTAGACTTTTTTATGGTTTTTTTACTTAAATTGAATGCCATCATTGGTCTTCGAAAAAAAGTTAAGCTATTTTTTGGAGCCGCTGTACATTTCCGACGTTAGAACGCAGACTTTTACAAAAAGGGCACTGCAAAAAACGCACACATTCGATTCAAGTGGTCTTGCCACATAACATTTCATTTGCTTGTCACACTTATGATACGTTCGTTTGAAGAGCCGGTGCGGCACTGAGTGCCGCACTCGTCGGTGTCAGTTTCGGTTCAAACGAACGTCATTTGTTAGTGTGCGTGGAACTCGTGTGAAACTGAAAAAATATCGAGTGCGGCACTAGAGTTTTAGTTCCAAGATGGCGGCAAAACTCGTGCGGAACTAGCGCGAGTTTCATCAAAAAAAAATACTCTTACAGCTCTGAGTGCGGCACTCAATGCCGAACTAGTCATCAAACGAAAAAAAAAAAAACGAAGTTGACTTTATAGCTGTCGGCCACCATTGCTAGTACCAACCACTAGTGTCTTCTTTTTATCTTCAAGGACTTCGCCGCCCTGGGCTCCTAAGTGTATGAGAGTATGGCACGGAGCGACGGCGCCGAATACCCATATTTACACAAAGAATTTTAGAGCGCCCGCCGCGGATTCGAACCAGTGACCTCTGGATTGTGAGTCCAGTGCGCGGTCCGATTGATCCACAAGGGCGGGACGTCATCAAACGAACGTACCATTAAAATGGAAAGGTTTCCCACATGACGTTGAAGTTTGTTACACGTGAAAAAAAATGTGTTGCCACCTTTAGAAATACACAATTAAATTTCAAGTGTTTTGCTATTGAAAGAAAGCTAATGTTTTTACATATGCGACAGATTCAAGAGTCAATTCACTTGGAATTGAAGCTGAAATTCACATGTATTTTGGTAATTGAGAAATTTCAGTTTTCCAAGTCAAAATCAATCCAGGCAAGATGGCTGATGGGCAGAACGCGTGGAACGTTGTTTTCGATAAAAAGAATTGTAAGTATTCTGTGTGGGTTTAGATCAATCTAAAACTTTTAAGACTTATCATTTCTAAAAATTAGGTCTGTGAGCACTAGACATCGTCCTGGAAGAATCCCCAGCACCGGAGTAGCCGCGGCCGCTGTTGCGGAGAGAATGCGCTCGCTGACTGAGCGTCGGCCCAACAGCCGAACTGTCATTTGGGCTCTATTTACAGCGGTACAATGGGGTCCTATACAACAATACTCACATCTTCCCTCTTCTCCGGGGTAGTGATTGAAAAATACAAATCTCTTACGTTATTTTCTCCAATTTGTTTAAATATTGGAACCAAAATTATATAGTCATGACTCCTCCAGAATAATCTTGTTAATAATCATAATAAATATAATAATCAGCGTATCACAAAAATGTAAGACGCATGGAAACTTTTTTAATAGAAGCGCAAAAGAACACGTGAACTAACTGTCCATCAGGCATCACAGAGACTGGCTAACCACCCACTCTATCGAGAAAGAGTTTAACTAGCTCTTCGACAGTCACGTGTTTTGGCGTCTCTTACAAGTTTCCTTACAAAGTGCGTACATTTTCTTACGTATTGCTCCTATATTTGAAACTGTTATTTGTTTTAAAAAGAAAATCATTTATGGGCAAAATACATTTTTTAAGTGATCGTGTTAAAGAAAACTTCGTAAAATTTAATCGAGTTTTTCTAGGCATTTCATCGAGACTTCTTATAGACATCCATCGAAATTGAATCTGTTTTTGCCTACTTAATCTTTGTCAACTAGACATCTCTTATACTTCAACGAGCCTGCGAGGCCTGCTGGGCTCGTCTTCCTTCTCTTCGTATTCTGCTCTTATTAGTATACGCACAAGAAATGGAACCCATTCGTGGATAAATATGAATAAACTGAACTTCCAATGGATGAAGTTAACTGTATTCGCCACACCACCTTCGTTTTTCATCCAAGCAGTCCTGTTCTTCATGTGCATCCTACAGCGCGATTAATTCGTTTGATTTTCAATATTAATCAATTCTGCGTCCGCTCCAGAACAATCAAATCTTATTCATGATTGTGGGCATCCCTCCCCGCGTTAAGACCGAGCCACGTAGCGTCCCATCGCACTTTGTTCCAGTGGATTTTTCCTAGAAATTCCTAAATGCGGTATATCATCGGTGGTGATCACATTTAGACCCGTAGACGTACAATTTTTAG
Source organism: Culex quinquefasciatus (assembly GCF_015732765.1). Lineage (NCBI taxonomy): Eukaryota > Metazoa > Arthropoda > Insecta > Diptera > Culicidae > Culex > Culex quinquefasciatus. Next base: position 85,538,900 of record NC_051863.1, on the reverse strand, counting down.
CGACCGTCCCTGTCCATAACCAGTGTGATTCGTAAACAGACATTTCCAAGAGGCCTTCCAGTTCGATTCGTTAGCGAACATTTTCTTGAGGCAATTCATCCCGGTCCACATCCAGCCTGATTCGTAAACAGGCATTTCCTAGAGGCCTTTCCAGTTCGACTCGTAAACGAACATTTCCTTGATGCAATTCATCCCGGTCCACATCCAGCCTGATTCGTAAACAGACATTTCCTAGAGGCCTTTCCAGTTCGACTCGTAAACAGACATTTCCTAGAGGCCTTTTCAGTTCGACTCGTAAACGAACATTTCCTTAATGCAATTCCACATCCAGTCTGATTCGTAAACAGACATTTCCAAGAAGCCTTTCCAGTTCGATTCGTAAACGAACATTTCCTTGAGGCAATTCATCCCGGTTCACATCCCGCCTGATTCGTAAACAGACATTTCCTAGAGGCCTTTCCAGTTCGACTCGTAAACAGACATTTCCTAAAAGCCTTTCCAGTTCGACTCGTAAACGAACATTTACTTGATGCAATTCCACATCCAGTCTGATTCGTAAACAGACATTTCCAAGAAGCCTTTCCAGTTCGATTCGTAAACGAACATTTCCTTGAGGCAATTCATCCCGGTTCACATCCCGCCTGATTCGTAAACAGACATTTCCTAGAGGCCTTTCCAGTTCGACTCGTAAACAGACATTTCCTAAAAGCCTTTCCAGTTCGACTCGTAAACGAACATTTACTTGATGCAATTCCACATCCAGTCTGATTCGTAAACAGACATTTCCAAGAAGCCTTTCCAGTTCGATTCGTAAACGAACATTTCCTTGAGGCAATTCATCCCGGTCCACATCCAGCCTGATTCGTAAACAGACATTCCCTAGAGGCCTTTCCAGTTCGACTCGTAAACAGACATTTCCTAGAGGTCTTTCCAGTTCGACTCGAACATTTCCTTGATGCAATGCAGTCTGATTCGTAAACAGACATTTTCTGGAGGCCTTTCCAGTTCGACTCGTAAACAGACATTTCCTACAGGCCTTTCAGTTCGACTCGTAAACGAACATTTCCTTGATGCAATTCCACATCCAGTCTGATTCGTAAACAGACATTTCCAAGAAGCCTTTCCAGTTCGATTCGTAAACGAACATTTCCTTGAGGCAATTCATCCCGGTTCACATCCCGCCTGATTCGTAAACAGACATTTCCTAGAGGCCTTTCCAGTTCGACTCGTAAACAGACATTTCCTAGAGGCCTTTCCAGTTCGACTCGTAAACGAACATTTCCTTGATGCAATTCCACATCCAGTCTGATTCGTAAACAGACATTTCCAAGAAGCCTTTCCAGTTCGATTCGTAAACGAACATTTCCTTGAGGCAATTCATCCCGGTCCACATCCAGCCTGATTCGTAAACAGACATTCCCTAGAGGCCTTTCCAGTTCGACTCGTAAACGAACATTTCCTTGATGCAATTTCACATCCAGTCTGATTCGTAAACAGACATTTTCTAGAGGCCTTTCCAGTTCGACTCGTAAACAGACATTTCCTAGAGGCCTTTCCAGTTCGACTCGTAAACGAATATTTCCTTGATGCAATTCCACATCCAGTCTGATTCGTAAACATACATTTTCTAGAGGCCTTTCCAGTTCGACTCGTAAACGAACATTTCCTTGATGCAATTCCACATCCAGCCTGATTCGTAAACAGACACTTTGTCAAATGTTCCAAAATTTCACTGTTCCATTTCTTTTAATAAAACTAAAACGCTCCCGGCTTACCAAAGGTTAACGATGCTCACCCTGGTCAGTCAAGGGTTGACAAATAACCTCCACCAGCTTGAACACTTTTTTTTCTCTTGTTTTTCCACTCCTCTTCCTCTTTGTCAAGCAAAACACACAATCCATCCGCGTGCTGGGGATTCTCCAGGACATGAAGCAGGTTTTAAAACTTACCGTCAGTATTCCGGAAGTTATTCCTCCTGGCAGGATCGCCAAATGTGAGCACTAGACATCGTCCTGGAAGAATCCCCAGCACCGGAGTAGCCGCGGCCGCTGTTGCGGAGAGAATGCGCTCGCTGACTGAGCGTCGGCCCAACAGCCGAACTGTCATTTGGGCTCTATTTACAGCGGTACAATGGGGTCCTATACAACAATACTCACAAGGTCTATTCCCGTACTTGCAGAATTGCAGAATTTTTGCAGCTTCTGCAGAATTCTGTAGCCAGCATAAGTCACTATTTTTCAGCTCGCTCTATTCATCTCTCTCTTTTGCAGAAGTTCGGCAAGGAGAGAAGCCGCAAAACTTTTGCCTGGCCCAGTCACGAAATATTCTAGCAGAGCTGGTTCTGCCAGAATCCTGCTAGAACGGTGGAACGTTTCTGCTAGAATGCTGTAAGAATATCCAGCTCTGTGAGAACTCTGCTAGAATCCTGCTAGAACGTCGTGACTGTGGGGTAGCGCGTTCCAGTACTTTTTCTGCAATATTGTACACAGTTGAGTGGATTTACTCAAATTGGGAATAATAGTTTTGTTTTTTTTTTCATAAAATTATTTTTATTAGGTCCTTTTTGGTGTTGGGACCTGGTTAGGACCGAGTCGGCTTTTGTAATTACATTTGACTAAATAATTACAGAGGATCTTGTGTGTAAATGTTATTGAGAGGGGAGCCGATTACCCGCGGCCTACTCGGGGTTAGTAGGGAAGGGATTGATGTTAAAGACAATGCGTGGGAAGAGAAGGGGGATTGTGTAGGGGTCTTGGTTGGCTCTGCTGGCCTTTGCTTTTGTCCTCAGCCGCAACTCGGTGTCCAGCTGCTGGGGCGATCTTGCTTTGCTTCCGGTGCAAACCAGAAACGACGGCTTTGTGTGAAGGCGAGTTACACTAACTGAATAAAAGCTAACTGAGGAAAACTAACTGGAAGAAAACTAAATAGATATTTTGGAATCTGAGAGGAACTGATAGATCGGATAAAGAACATCAAGGTCTAGTTGAGATAACGCGTCTCACATCGGGATTTTTGGTGGTCTTCCTCGGGCCCTGAGGGTATCTTTCAACTTAATTCTGTGAACATGGTGATCTGGACACGCCCATACGAGATGGTCGATGTCCTGATAACCCTGCCGACATTCGCAAAGGTTCGTATCACTCATGTTGGATTCTATGACAATTTCCGGAATTCCATTTCCCGGAATGGACGTTTTCCGGAATGGACGTTATCCGGAATGGACATTATCCGGAATGGACGTTATCCGGAATGAAATTTCCCGGAATGGACGTTTCCCGGAATGGACATTTCCCGGAAAATTAGTTTTTTATATATTACCTGATATGAGAATGAATGGAATCTTACCTACTCGCTTACTTGTGGTTAAGAATTATTTAGTTTGTACCCCGTTGGTTTCACCTAGTCACATTGAAAGAACTCGATATTTTGACAACAATATGAATGATAAATACATGAATGCTAAAAGAAAGCGAAATGTTCGTACATAAACAATAGAAGCAAGCGATGACTATTGAAACAATACTTTATCAACCACCACGAGATGTAACAATGTAGATCGATAAATATTAGAAAAACACTAGATGTTTTTAACATTCTTTCAATGTGTTGTTATGTAATAATTTTCCCATCTTTTGTTAATAATTTGACTTATGTGACTGAATTCTACCAAATTTTACTATAAAGCAGAATGATTATTTTTAAAGAAGGGAAAACCTCAAGAAAATAAAAAGCTTTTCAGAAAATCAATGTGTAATGTGTTCTGTCAAGAAAATAAATAGCTTGAGTGTATTTTTAAAGAATGAAAAACCTCAAGAAAGTACACATTATACATTGATTTTCTGAAAAGATTTTTATTTTCTAGAAGTTTTCCATTCTTTGAAAATAATCATTCTGCTTTAAAATAAAATTTGGTAGAATTTAGTCACAAAAGTCAACTGATTAACACAAGAAGGGAAAACTCTTACACGAAATTCCATCACATCGATTAAAGATCGTGTATTTTTAAAGAATTAAGAGATTTTTAAACCCTCAAGAGAATACACATTATACTTTGATCTTCTGATAGCTTTTTTCTTGAGATTTTCCTTCTTTAAAAATACACGATCTTTCATCAAAGTAATGGGATTTTATGTAAGAATTTTCCTGCTTTTGTTAATTCTACTAAATTTCAACTAGTTTTCGTTAAGGAACTCTGCACTATAAAGAAGAATGTTTTTTTAAAGAAGGAAATCCTCTAGAAAAAAGCTTTCAGAAAATCAATGTATAATGTGTATTTTCTTGAGGTTTTCCTTCTTTAAAAATACACGATCTTTAATCGATGTGATGGAATTTCGTGTAAGAGATTTCCTTTCTTGTGTTAATCAGTTGACTTTTGTGACTAAATTCTACCAAATTTTATTATAAAGCAGAATGATTATTTTCAAAGAAGGGGAAACCCTCTAGAAAATAAACAGCTTTTCAGAAAATCAATGTATAATGTGTACTTCCTTGAGGTTTTTCATTCTTTTAAAATACACTCAAGTTATTTATTTTCTTGAGGTTTGCCCTTCTTTGAAAATAATCATCCTGCTTTATAGTAAAATTTAATAGAATCTAGTCACAATAGTTAACTGATTAACGAAAGAAGGGGAAATCGCTTACGCGAAATCCCATCACATTGATAAAAGATCGTGTATTTTTAAAGAAGGGAAAACCTCAAGAAAATACATATTATACATTGATTTTCTGAAAAGCTTTTCATTTTCTAGAGGTTTTTCCTTCTTTGAATATAAATATTCTGCTTTATAGTAAATAAAAAAAATAAATTGTTCGCTCTACAGCATTGCCTTGGCGTTCTCGATTGCGAGATTTCTACTCGAAACTAGATGTCCGAAAGCTAGATTGTTGAGGCAATTGCAAACCTCGTTTTACACCTGAGCTTCCATCTGTTGGCCGTACGGTGCGAAGCCCACTGGGCAGACGCGCTGTCAAGCGTTGGCAGCAGTTGCTGTCACCTGCGAGTGACGTTTATTGACATTACACATTTCCGTTTTTACACTCGATCATTCGCACATTAGACTTTGTAAAACCTAGACGCTAAATACATAAAGGTAAAACTGTGATTCCCCGATTTATCTTTTAACATCACGCGACTATTCCACTGCTGAACCGCTGCCAACAGGTTATTGGCCCGGATAGTTCAAGTTAAGTCGGGAAGTTTTGTGCGCTGCGGAGTTCGCTCCCGAGGAATCTTCGTCTCCCGTGACCGCGTGGTCGCTGCCTGTTCCTGCGATGGCGGAGGCTGTGAAGTTCAACGTTGCCAAGCTCGGCAACGGCAATTACCCGTCCTGGAAGTTCCGGATGGAGATGCTGCTCGTCCGCGAGGAGCTGTTTTACGTCATTTGCGATCCGCGGGACGATCCCGTCACGGAAGCGTGGACAAAGGACGACCGGAAGGCCCGCGCAACCCTAGGCCTGTGCGTGAAGGAGAGTCAATTTGGACTCATCAAGGGCAAGGCCACCGCGAAGGAGATGTGGGAAAGTCTTCAAGAGTACCACGAGAAGCACTCCGTTTCGTCGCGCGTGTTGCTGCTGAAGAAGCTGTGCAGCAAGAATTTGCAAGAAAATGGCGACATGGAAGCACACCTGCAGGACATTGAGGTTATGTTCGACCGCCTGCAAGGTGCCGATCTCAAGCTGGACAAGGAGTTGAAGGTCGCGCTGCTGCTGCGAACACTGCCGGACTCTTACAACGGTCTTGTTGTGGCCCTGGAGAGCCGCCCAGATGCCGATCTGACTCTGGACTTTGTCAAATCCCGGCTGCTCGATGAGCACCAGAAGCGGCTGGAGCGGGGGAACATTGCCGGCGGCAGTAAGCTGCTGAAGACGGTGGCATCCAAGCCGGAGAGAAGACATGTTTCTTTTGTAAGAAACCTGGCCACTTCCGTAAAAACTGCCGGAAGTACCAGGCGAGCCTGAAGGGCGACTCCGGCGAGACCAGACACCAGTACGCACCAAGGGCGAAGAAGGCGGCGGAAGCATCTCCGTTGCTGTTTTGGACGAAGGTGGGAACCGCATCGGCGAGGATGGTGGATGCTGAGCAGGCGGTACGCTGCTCGGTGAATGACTCTTCTTCGCTGTGGTACGTGGACAGTGGTGCATCCCAGCACATGACCTGCAACAAAAACTTCTTCACTGAGCTGACGGAGGACGTGCAGATCGGAATCACCTTGGCGAACGGCAACACAACTCATTCGCAAGGTATGGGACGTGACCTGTCACGCCGGGAGCGAACAAATCGGAAGTTGTCAACAAAATCATCGAGTTCGTCCGCCTCGTGGAGAACCAGATGGGGAAGAAGCCAGGGTGATACGGTCGGACAACGGCGGCGAATACGCGACCAAGGCGCTGGAGGAGTTCTACGCGGCAGAGGGGATCAAAGCCGAGTACACCTGTCCCTACTCCCCGCAGCAGAACGGTGTCGCTGAGCGCAAGAACCGTTACCTCCAGGAGATGGCGCTTTGTATGCTGCACGACGCAGGCTTACCGAAGCTGTACTGGGGCGAGGCCGTGATGACCGCAACGTTCCTGCAGAACCGACTCCCTTCTCGATCGATTGGCTGCTCACCGTACGAAAAGCTCTTCAACAAGAAGCCCGCGGTGAAGGACCTGAAAGTGTTCGGCTCGGAAGCGTTTGTTTACATTCCGGCCGAAAGGAGGAGAAAGTTCGAGAACAGGGCGCGGAAGCTGATCTTCATCGGTTACTGCACGCAGAACAAGGCCTACCGTTTCCTCGACCGCAAGACCGGTCGGATCATCGTCAGCCGGGACGCGCAGTTCCTGGAGTTGGGCGCTGAAATCGGAGAAGAAAGTGCAAGTGACAAAACGTCAACAAATGACGTGGAAGTTGTGATCGGAGAAAAAGTTGAAAAAGTGCGCGAAGAGCTTCAAGCTCCGGAAGACCAAGACGACTCGGATGATAGTTTCTACGACCCGGAGGAAGACGCAAGTGAAGAAGCTGCTGAGGAATCGGCGGCATCTGGCGGTTCTGCGGAACCCGCTGGACCAAGTGCTGCTGGAGAGCCGGCGGCGTCGGCGCAGAACGGTGCTGATGGTAATCGGCATTCGCAACGAAGCAATTTTGGTGTCCCGCCGCAGCATCTCAACGATTTCGTGGTCGGACTGGCCGCGCAGTGCAGCGATGAACCCGGAACCTACCGTGAAGCCATCGCTGGCCCCGAGAAGAAACAGTGGTTGGCCGCCATGAAGGAAGAACTTCGATCGCTCGAAGAGAACAACACCTGGTCGCTCGTGACGCCCCCAGCCGGTTGCGAACCGATCGGCTCTCGATGGGTGTTCAAGAAGAAGGAAGACGCGGAAGGAAAGTGGTGCGCTTCAAAGCAAGATTAGTGGCACAAGGGTTTTCCCAAAAGTTCGGTCGCGACTTCGATCAAGTGTTTGCGCCAGTGGCGATGCAATCCACATTTCGTGTTTTGCTCTCGATCGCCAGCCAGAAGAAGATGAACGTGTACCATGTTGATGTGAAAACGGCGTATTTGTATGGTACCCTCGAAGAAGAAATCTTTATGCGACAACCCCCTGGTTTTGTTGCCCCTGGTCAAGAAAAGTGTGTGTGCAAGCTCAATCGAAGTATTTACGGCTTGAAACAGGCCGCGCTAGTGTGGAACAGCACCATCAAGGACTTTCTGATTGCTATCGAATTTGTGCAATCGTCGTCCGATGCTTGCTTGTACATGAAGAAGTTGAGCGATCGTGAGTGGATGTACCTTTTGATTTATGTCGATGACATGGTGATTGTGTGCCGCGAGAAGAACCAGATGCTACGCGTCGAGGAGGAGCTCAAGAAACGGTTCCGGATCACATCCCTGGGGCCGGTACATCTCTTTCTCGGAATCGCTGTGAACCAGGACGCCGACGGCGTGTACTCGATCAACCAATCGTCTTTCATCCGTAAAATTGCCAAACAGTACGGGCTTGACGAGTCGAAGAAGTCGAAAATTCCGATGGACACCGGCTACTACAAGTTTGCCGAGAAGTCGGAAGTGCTGCCGAACAACACCGAGTACCACAGCCTGGTCGGATCGCTGCTGTACGTGTCCACAAACACCAGACCGGACATCGCAGCGAGCGTGAGCATCCTGAGCCGGAAGATCCAGAGTCCGTCACAGGCGGATTGGACTGAGCTGAAAAGGGTAGTGCGCTACCTCGTCGGAACAGCAGACCATCGTCTGCAACTCGGAACATCAGAAGCAGACCGGATGTCGGCGCTGGAAGGTTTTTGCGACGCAGATTGGGCCAGTGACACGTCCGATCGAAAGTCGAACAGCGGATTTGTGTTTCGATTCGGAGAAGCGACGATCAGCTGGGCTAGCCGAAAGCAAACCTGCGTATCAACGTCGACGATGGAGGCGGAATACGTGGCCCTGGCGGAAGCAGTCCAAGAGGTCGTGTGGCTACGGCGTCTGCTGGCAGAGCTCGGCGAGAAGCAGCAAACACCAACAACAATCTTTGATGACAACAAGAGCTGCCTGGACTTTGTCGCGCTGGAGCGGCAGAATCGCAGATCGAAGCATATCGACACAAAGTTCCACTACATCAAAGACGCTGCTACTTCTGGTCAAATTGTCCTGCGCTACTGCGCCACCACCGACATGCTGGCGGACATCATGACCAAACCGCTTGGAGCTGTTCAAGTTGCGAAGTTCGTCGGGATGCTGGGACTCAAGGCTGGAGGATCTGGCCACCGCTAGACATCGAGGAGGAGTGTTGGCCGTACGGTGCGAAGCCCACTGGGCAGACGCGCTGTCAAGCGTTGGCAGCAGTTGCTGTCACCTGCGAGTGACGTTTATTGACATTACACATTTCCGTTTTTACACTCGATCATTCGCACATTAGACTTTGTAAAACCTAGACGCTAAATACATAAAGGTAAAACTGTGATTCCCCGATTTATCTTTTAACATCACGCGACTATTCCACTGCTGAACCGCTGCCAACACCATCCACCCCAGGATTCGAACTGACGACTTTTGGATTGTGAGTTCAACTGCCTACCAGCGACTGAAACCGAGACAGGACCCAGAGAGACGACTCCTACACCTGGACAAACATTTACTTCCCAATCCAACGGAAGACATGATCAGACAAATCTCGTCTCGAAAAATGCCAACACCGGGACCGTCTAGAATCGAACCCAGGCCGACTGGGTGAGAGGCAACTTCGAATACCCCTACACCACGGTTCCCGGACTCTACTTTATAGTGCAGAAGCCTTCAATGAAAAACTAGGTAAAATTTAGTTGAATTAACAAGGGCAGGAAAAATTCTTATATAAAATCCCATTACTTTGATGCAAGATCGCGTATTTTAAAATAAGGGAAATCCTCAAAAAAGTACACATTATACATTTCTGAAAAGCTTTTTATTTTCTTGAAGTTTGCCCTTCTTTGAATACCTACTAAAATTTGGTAGAAGTTATTCACAAAAGTCAACTGACAGACAAAAGAAGGAAAAATTCTTACATAACAACACATTGAAAGAATGTTAAAAACATCTAATATCTATCGATCTACATTGTTACATCTCGTGGTGGTTGATAAAGTATTGTTTCAATAGTCAACGCTAGCATCTATTGTTTATGTACAAACATTTCACTTTCTTTATTTCATTCATGTATTTATCATTCATATCGTTGTCAAAATATCGAGTTCCTTCAATGTGACCAACGGGGTACAAACCAAACCAAACTAAATAATTCTTAACCACAAGTAAGCGAGTAGGCAACATTTCATTCAATCTCATATCAGGTAATATATAAAAAAAAACTAATTTTCCGGGAAATGTCCATTCCGGAAAACGTCCATTCCGGGAAATTTCATTCTGGATAACGTCCATTCCGGATAATGTCCATTCCGGATAACGTCCATTCCGGAAAACGTCCATTCCGGATAATGTCCATTCCGGAAAACGTCCATTCCGGGAAATGGAATTCCGGAAATTGTCATAGAATCCTCATGTTGATACGGTAGAGATGAAAAAGTTTTGTTTAAAGATTCTTTTTTCAAAACATTAAAAAAAGGGATTGACAAAAATTGCAATGGAACACCTGACGGGGTGTTTCACCAAACTGCCGCCGGATTCGCATATTTTGTATGCTACATCCCTCTGGTGGTACATTTGATGAACTAAATTTTAACCAATAGATAGCACTACTGTGACGTAAACAGTTACCGTACGGAGTAGTTATATTGGTTTTAAATAAGTTTAATCAAATTCTCAATTTTTCAAGCAACTTTTAAACTAAGCTTTGTAAAAGTTTGCAGAACTGACATATCTATAGTGAAATATTTTTTTTATCATATTATCGTGATATTTCCTTTAAAACACAAAAACATATTTTTTATTTCAATACTGTATTGTGGTACTGTACGGTAGGATTTGTTTATGTTTATACTTAAGGCTACCAACTGTACGGATTTTTTCCTTACCGTAAGGATTTTCGACTCTCTCCGCGGATTTTGAACAGGCCGGAATTTGTGTACGGAATTTTTCGCATAATACGGATTTGTACGGAATTTTGACAATTTTTTAAAATTGATTTGCTTTTTTGATCTGGTCGAAGCTTTTTTTAATTTTATTTATCTGTCAATTTGTTTTAAAGGGATAATTTGGATTGTTTTCCGGGTTTTCCTCGGTTCACAGTTGATTATCAAATATTGTTCTTTTTAAATTCCTTACAAAACATATTTATCCGATAAAAGATCCAAAGGTTTTCTATAGCCACATTTTAATTACAAATCTAGAGTTTTTTTAAAGGTCCTATAAGCTTTTGTGTTTCACATGTTTATAGGACCGCTTAAAAATTGTCGAAATGTTTTCATGAGAACGATATTTATTATTTTTATAAGAAAACATGACATTTCGAAAACTTTTAAACGTTTGACAAAAAAATGGGAGAACATGAAGATTTGGTTCAGCAAGTCGCGGTTTATTTTGTGAATATTTTTAAAAGTGCAAGTCATAAGCAAAGTGAAATTTGTAAAATGTAAAATCGAGACAGTTTTATATTTTTAATTGGGTCCTAAAATTAAGCCTGAATATGTGATATTATTGTTCACAATGCTTATTTTTCTGAGTACAATGACCCTTTTAACGACCTCAAAGGATTTAAAATGGTTTTTTAGTTCAATTTTTAAAAATTAACTTCGCGGCCCTTCTTGACAGAAAAGGTTCTACTTGACAGCTCGCTCCAAGGGAACCATAGTTGATCCATCGAAAAACTGTTGTCTTGCAAAACTTTTTTTTTTGCATTAAAATGAAAAAAAGTGATCAGAAATGGTTTTTAATTGTGTTTTTTTGTTGTACATAAAAATTTACATGCAGCTTTAGTACCCAATTTCAAATTTATAAAAATTATTCCTTGACAGTTTTTGTGATACCATGGTGTCATATCGGTAAAGTGTACGGAATTTTGCTCAGCAAGAGTTGGTAGCCTTATTTATACTGCTGTTGTTGTTGTTTGTTTTCATTAAATTTTTAGAAGCCGTGCTTTGAGTTGGTGGATGCGGCCAAGGATGCGTCGGAGAATGTGATTTACTGGATCGATATTCCGGCCAACCGGTACGATCTGCTGTGCCTGGAGGGACTGGCATACAACCGCATCCCGAAGACCCTTCCGGCCACAATACACATCGCCCGGCAATACCCCCGTGAACAAATCGCCCAAGCCGGATTCACCGACGGCCTGACCATTACACTGTGCTCGCGGGACGACATCGCCGGCAAGCTGAACCGGAACATCGAGAAGATTCCGGCCGTTCACATCGCCAACCCAATTTCAAGTCGTGCGAACCACGCTCATCCCCGGACTGCTCCCTGGCCGCGAACCGCAAAATTACCCTTCCCCTTAAGCTGTTTGAAGTGTCCGACATGGTCCTGCCGGATTCCAAGGCCGAAGTCGGACCAAGAACGAGCGTTGCGTTTGTGCCGTCAACTGCAAAAAACGGCTGGCTACGAGGTGATCCACGGGCTGCTGGATCGCGTCATGCTGTTGCTGGGATGCCCTGGGAAAAGGAGCAGGGTTACTTCCTGCGGGGGAGGGGGGCGTTCGAGCTGACCACGCCCTGCTCGGACGACATGGAGTATTTCGTTTGACTGCGGCAGTCATTTGCGTTAGTAATTTAATCGCAGTTGCTTTCGAAAGTTGAACAATCGCGTTTTCCCAAGTTCTGCCGCGTGTTTAATTCCCCGATTGGACTTTCCCGTAAGGTGATCTCCGCCAGTGATTTATCACCCAGCCTCGCTAGTGCTCGCTGCGGAAGTGCACTCCTCGAACTCGCCTCCTAGTGCTTAACTGGTTTCAGATCTACCAGCCCAGTTTAATTGCCCCAAAAATTGCCACGCTGAAATCGTTCGATTGGTCGTCCCGCACGGAAACGATCCCGAATGGTGATAAGGTTACCCGGCCCGTGGGCTGCCCCGAAACCCCGCACCCGCAGTGTCCCCATCACAGATAGAGAGCACCGCTGTACTTCCTGCGCATCATTTCCTACCGGTGGATTGTCGCTGAGAGGCAACTTACGGTTTCGTTTCGCCACCTGGTTCTACCGGAGAGAAACCTTCCGCCGATGGAGATTTTCGATAAGCAGCCGCTGTCGATTAGTGCCCTGCGCTAGCCACGTTTCGAAGAGCTGTATTCGGACCGGTTCCCGGCGCAGGTCTTCAACGCAGTTCATAACAGTAAGGATTATTTGTTGGGGCGTCGACCGAGTCAGGCAAAAAAGACGATTGCGGAATTTGCAGTGTTGCGCATGTTACAGCAGAATCCGTACGATCGGGTTGTTCATTTGGTCTCGCGAAACGCTCTGGCCGAGGTGATCTCCATGGATTGGCACCAGAAGATTGGCCACAACTCGGGATGTAAGGAGGTCAAATTAGCGGGGAAACCGGAACGGATATGAAGCTGATTGCCAAGGGACAAATTATCGTAACCACGGTAGACAAGTGGAACATTTTGTCGCGGCGTTGGAAGCACGGGAAGATCCGGATCATCGCCATGTTGACATCGCTGTTGGACGCCCGGGACGTTTCAACTTTACGTACAACGCGTCGAGGATTACGGCCATGTCCAAACCGGTGTACAACGCCGTAACCAAGTTCAGTCTTCACAAACCGGTGATTGTGAGGTCGCGAAAGCTGAATCGCCTCACGGGCCGTGAGTCACGGCGATTGATGTTTTAACGCACTGCGCGGCCGAACCCCAACTGAACTGGTTCGTCTACGCCGAGAAGGTGAACACAAGCCGTTCCTGGATCGCATGGCGAATAAAACGCTGAAGGAGACACTCTCGCAAGGCGTTGCGTACATCCATGAAGGCTTGACGGAGTCGGACCATCACATCGTGGAGCAGCTGTTCGATTCCGGAGCGGTGCAGATTGCCGTCGTCACGCGCGATCTGTACTGGGATTTGATTGATTTTTTTGTTTATTTGATCAATTTTCCTTGACCATTTCCGCCCACTTGGTGGTCCACATGGACACGCATTTCTACAACGACTACCCAGTCACGGATGTGTCGAAACAAACAGGACGCCGTTGATTACCACTCCTGTACCGGCGACTCACCCAGAACCCCAACTCTCCGATCTCGAGCAGTCCAAGTGCATCAGCGTGGAGGATGAAATAGACTGCCGCTGAACCCGGGCATGATCGCGGCGTACTACTACATAAACTACACCACGATCGAGCTGTTCAACTAGTCGTTGAATCCAAGGCCTGCTGGAGATCATCTCAAGGACAACATTTTGATGAGCTTGGCCGCGCGGCTGCCGAACAAGCTGACCGGATCGAACGGAACCGCTTACAAAACATGTAATGAATACTAAATATTCGCAGGACATCAATTTCGACCATTTCCCCCCATTCAGATACATCGACCCTCACTTCAAGACATACCTGCTTCTGCAGGCGCACCTCTCCCGCCTCCAGCAATTAAGTTCCCGCCACAGACAGAAGCAGGTCAAAGTATTTCCTACGGTTATTGCCGATGGCAACGTTACGATCTATCCGATGTCCAAGGACTGCGTGGACGCGATTCGAACTGACTGGGTTTGCCCCGATCAGGTGCATTGCTGCCGCCTCGATGCGTTAGTTGTGTTGTCCTCTGAACAGCAGCTGATTATGGCACGTGTTCTTCTGGGTCATGTGAAGAGATACCTGGAGAGTCGTGCATTAGCATGGGTTCACCAACGGCCGACAAAGATTCGGACCACGATCCGCTGGCGGATCTGCATCACGAGGATCCGGAACGGGTTTCGACACCAACAGGACAGGAATTCAGCGACGCAGCGTGGTTGAGACACTGCCCCTGGTGCCCGGAAGGATCACATTTTGTTCTTTAATAAAACAAATGAAGAAAACAACCTTGAGACCCCCCACTCCCTTCTTCCCCGCTCATATTATTTTATTATTTAATATTAATATTTAACAAGTAAGCACACATTTAGGTTACGAAGATCGCGGCGCGGATGATCAGCTTCGCGATGGCGATCGTGTACCTACAGGTAATCAAACAGCTTGAACTAGGCTCGAAGGAAAGTCGTTGAACGCCTCGAGGAGTTCCTGGCGGAGGCAATTCAGTTCATGTTTGGTCGATCATGAAGCTGAGCCCTTAGTAGTCATTGCTGAACCCATCGTCGAGCTTGAGGAAGTTGATGTCTGGCGGGAAGCTTCGCAGCAGGTCCAGAATATAGTGGCTGGTCATCGTTTTCGAAGATTCTCTGGACTGGACCTGATCCACGCTCGTGGCATTTGAAACATTTTTCCATTTGTGCCCGTTTGAAAGCTGCGACGACTCGCTTTCCAGATGAGCAGCCTGATATTATGACAACGGCGCGATTTGCGACAAAAACGGCTTCGACTTTTCTTCTTCTTCATTGTCCTTAGCGGAATCGGAGCTATGTGACATTCGAGCATGTACTGGCCGATCATGACGACCATCAGGTTCATCTCCACCACCATTGATTCCCCGCAGAATGCTCTGCAATCAAATTGAAATTAAAAATATAAATTTTTAATTTTAACTACTTCCATTCAACTCACCAACTTGTTCTAAGCGCTTAAGATCTGCTGGATTCTGGCGAGCTTCTCTG